>NC_080539.1:285189878-285807605 GCF_028640845.1 Ahaetulla prasina
TGTACAATCTGCAATTGGCAAACATACAGCCCAGCCGGATATTTTGTGTGTGTGTGTGTGTGTGTGTGTGTGTGTGTGTGTGTGTGTGTGTGTAAAAATTCTATAGACATCAGGTTTCTTTTGCTTCCTATGAAGCAGATGGATAGAAAATAAATAGATGATGGATGGATGGATGGATGGATGGATGGATGGATGGACGGACGGACGGACGGACGGACAGACAGACAGACAGATGATAGATAATTATGTATAAATGCATATTTACATACCTAGCTTGCAAATGACCCAATAAGAATACACTTACCTCACTATCTAATGCCACATGTTAACATATATAACGCTGTTTCTAATTATACAATTTCATACAAATGGTATTTTTTTTTACAACCCTGCATTCCAAAAAATCTCTGTGAACTGCAATCCTATCCATTGTTTTCTGAACTAATTGGGAATTGTTAAACATAAATTAGTTGGGTTATTCTGTCAGTATTGTTTTTGTCCAGATGCTTCCCCCCTCCCCCGAAAAATAGAAAGATGAGGAGAGGTGGCAAGTCTTTTTAATTGGTTTCCATGACTTGGAAACACAGCTGTGTAAGAACTAATTACTAGGTATGGCTACTATTGTTTTATTCACCACCATCCATTTAAAAAATAAGACTTAATTAAGCAAAACAAAATAGAAAAAAGATATGACACAGTTTCTAAAGGTGTTCCTAGCCCTGGAAATTATATATCCCACTTTGTGACTCATTAGGCTGGAAAGGTTTTGAAGTTTTACAATAATTTTAATCTTCATTTCAGAAGTGTTGCAATCATAAATATATGAATGAATTATATATGTTGTGTGGGGCTTGTACCAACTGTATCTTATTAGTCAATATTTTCATTTATATTGAAAACAGTTATTACAGACAGTTGACTAATGTATATTTTATTCAATTTGTGCCTGGTAAACATGACAGTTGTGAATGCTCCACCACTGGAAGTTTTAAAGAAGATGTTGGATAACCATGTCTGAAATGGTGTAGGGTTTCCTCCCTAAGCAGGGGGTTAGACTAGAAGACCTCCGAGGTCCCTTCTAACTCTGTTATTATTATATTATATTATATTTCCTGGTTATATTATCTACATTTATACTGAACAAAATGAGGTGATACTGATATAAATTTAAACATTGGATATTCCCCATGTTAGAATTTTTAAAATGCCCCCCTTTTAAAGTCACTTTTTATATTCCACTATTATTCTTGAATGCTAGTTTGGAGATATATTAATTTCTGTAAATTGATTCCCTGATGACTAATTACCATGTTAAGACCAATGATGTATTTTTCAACATCATGTGTGCCCATTTCATTGGAAAGAGCAATAATTTTATAACTGGAAAATTGGTAATATACCACAATAAATAATTTAACATTTTGAAATATCTATACTAATAAAAAACAGTTTACTAGCCAAATCTGGTTTTTAAAAAGTATAAAAAATGTTTTTATGTGATCTTAATCTTTACTTGTTGAAGGCAGAAGCATACTTACCTGAACTCAAAGAGATTTGTTTTGTTGTAATTATGTATTATAAAAATACTAATAAATGTGGTAGACTTTCTGCAGGACAGAATTCACTGCTGATGCAAAAGCTAGCCACTTGGATTGTCTTGGAAATCAACTAACCTCCCCCAAAATAGTTATTTTGAAATTATTTCAATTTTCCTTGGAAATAATTTTTCTTTTGTCCCATCTATTCAACTAACAATGTCTGCAAAGAAGGAGGGGGTGGAGATGTAGTTGCAAAAATATAGCAGCTGGGCTGCAAAAATCTGAACTACCATTGTTAGAATTTTCTAAATCTCTTCAATTCATTTGGATTTTTGTAGCCGAACTGAATGGATACAAATGAATGAAGGAAACATATTATTCCATCCAACATTAGCATTAACTCTAATTGATAAATGGGTGATGTTTTCTTTATGTGTTGAGACCTATAGTATTAGCCCCTCAAACCTATAGTCAGAAACAATGAATAAAGTTGTTTTGCATGTTAATAGGATGATTCCACAATATGAGCAAGTAATCGAATAGATTGGTTTAATAATAATTAAATAGCAGCCCATTTAATTATTCATTGATACTGTGGAAACATCCTATTTTCTAACCTTTGGAAAAAAGTAGTAGCCAATAATAATGGTATTTCTCAAAGTTGTACAAAATAATTGGTTTTCATAATAGGAATTTCACATTTTTAATATTTTGTTTGCTTAAGAATTGCATTTGTTAGTCTTCGGAGTGGTTCACAGAGAAAATATTATTTCCCATTTCCCAAGCAGCTACTTGTTCTCTAATGTTTATGAAACATTTTTCCTATAGGTTTATGAAATACTGAAAAGAACTACATGCACCAAAGCCAAGTATAGCATGGGTAAGAAAATTTATTTACATTTCAAATTAGTCTGTATCCTAGCTTTCTGAATGTTTTTAGTTTATACTTTAAGAGATTGTAAGTTTTTACACCATTCCATAAGAAGGTGAATGCAATATACAGTAGATGACCTGCTTAAAGATGTTTTATGAAATGATTTTCTAGCTCGTAACATATATACAAGATCTTGATAAATAAAACAATTCCTTATAGATATAATCATTGCTTACAGATGTCTGTTAATATAAATTTTATTTATAAGAACCAAGACTGTTGAATTTGGTTCTGTCATACAAATACATGTATTGTATTTCTTTCCATGTTTACTTAGAAGCAATTGCCATTTGTTTTCCCTAGAAAATATGGGAAAAGCTTCTAGATCTAACCTATAAAAATCTACCCGATGGAAGCAAAGATGCATTTATTCTAATATAGTGGCTTTTTGAATTTTTGCAACCCAGATTTGGGGACTGTAATTTGGTTTCAGTATGTGACTTTTCTTTTTAAATTTCAGTATCATGGTATTTTAATTTGTACTATGTAAACAAAATCTTTATCAGTGAAGAATTTAATTTAAAAAGGGAAACTGAATTAATGCTATTTGTATATAAATACATGTATTGACAAAAAAACCAGTGATACACTTTTTTGAAAACAAAAGGCAAATCAAGTTGATCATATCAATTCATGTCATGCCGTTAACATATCACTGCTACTTGTGTATTTGGATATAAATGGACTGAACCTTAAAATATACTTTGGAAAAGTTTATTGTTTATCATAAAAAGAAGAACTACAATTTTAAACTAAGGACATAATGAATTAGCAAAGAAAAATCTTACATCTGATGTCACATGCTGAATTTTAATCATATATTTACATCTCATTCAAGAACATTGTGTCAGCTCTATTCCTTGCATTCTAAACAGTTCATTAATTATGTGGCCCCACTAAAAGTGTTTTTAATTCAATATATTATTGTGAAAATGAAGACTATGCAACACTTCAGTTTCAAAACAAAAGGCATTTAAGAACTTGTGGAACCTGTCTGTATCTCCTTAAAACAGACACAGCTTTTTCTGGGGCTGCATGACTGCTCTCTTCAGCTTTAGTATGATCCCAGGAGAAGTCGTTTTTGGTTTAAACCAGTGTTGCGAACCTTTTCGGCACCGAGTGCCAAAACAGGAGTGTGTGTGCATGTGAGGGAGCTCAGGAAACCAGAAGAGCAGCCACCCAGGGCGCATGCACGTGCGAGGTGGCTGCTCTTCCGGTTTCCAGCGTACACATGTGCACTGTCCAGCTGGTATTCTGGTTTCTGGCATGCATATGCATGCGAAGACCAGCTGACCGGTGCTTGCACGCACCAGAAACCATAAGAGCAATGGGCAATGACTTGCGTGCCTGGAGAGATGGCTCTGTGTGCCACTTCCAGGACGTGTGACAAAGGTTCACCATCATGGGTTTAAACAGTTATAAAAAGATGTTGCATATGTATTCATGAATGCAGAAATGCATTTTTCTCTTTGAATCCAAAGCTTTTCATAAATATAATTTTCACAGCAATATTTTTTAAAATAAGGTATCCTTTACCCCACATCTAGAGCACTAATCAACCCTAGCACGAACCATTATTTACATTTGCTGAGTAACTTTCATAACTTCAAGGCATTGCATTCTGTTTTTTTTGTGTGTACGGCAACTTTTCTTCCATAGTAAGCTGCTGTGAACACTTTGCAGGAAATACCTAGAGACCTGTCTCTGCATAAATGCATATGACATTAGATACATCATTAAGGGAAGCTGTAGAGCTGAATTTTTATTTTATTTATTTGTATTCCTCCTTTATTAGTTTGACAAATAACTCAAGGCAGTGAATATCTCCAACATATTTTTCTCCTCCTGTTTTCCCCACAACAATAACCTTGTGAGGTGGGTTCAGCTGAGTACTGGTTCAGTCACCCAATTGGTTTTCATAGTTAAGGTAGGACTTGAACTCCCAATCTCCTGTTTTCTAGCCTGGTGCCTTAACACTAGATCAACTTGGCTCTCTATTGTTGTGTTGAAATATTGCAATCAACATTATAAAGACTTCAGTGAGTTGAAGCCAAATAGTGCAGCAGTTTAAATTCAAAGAACCAAATGTGTATACTTGTTGAGAGCAATTTAAGCCAAATACAGTTTTTCTACAATTAAAGGAAAGGAGATTGTTCCTCTGTTTTCTGACAGGTGTGTCTACATATGTTCCAAATTACATTTTACAGATATCACATCGGATGGCTACAGGCCCGTGTTGAAGTAGTTCGGTTCAACTAGGGCAGGGGTGTCAAACTCACGGCGTCATGGCAGCGTCATGTGACTATTAGGATTTTTTTTCCCTTCGCTGAACTGGGCATGAGCATGGCCAGCACGTGACGCATTCAGGCCACAGGCCACGAGCCCTGATCTAATGATACTATTTCTCAGCCAGGTGCTCTCCAGATTTTTTGGATTATACCCAAATACTATACAGAGCAGTAAATGTGGCAATCATAATTTTGAGTTATGGAGTGTAGTAGATCACTTTCTTGCAGTCATTTACTGAACCTGTTGAATCAACCCACACTTTTTTAACCTTGGTGATATCTTGATGGTATCTTTGAAAAAGGATATTTTTCAATCAAGATCAAGGAGTTCATGCCTTCTTTGCATGGAGCTGTTTCCTAGCATTTACCAAGCAATTTGTGATTATGATTATAAGCTAAGTTAATAGGCATGGTTACATTAATAAAGGATCTCCTTTCACCAGATATGTATATAGGAAAAACCCTAATTTTAAAAAAGTAGGTTGCACGTAAATGGATCTTACATCTCCGGGAATGTATTTATATCAAAAATATGTGAATGCTTGCAGTCTGTTAACATAAATTATAATAGGGATTATTGGTTAGAAAAAATGATAATTTATTTTGAATGCATCAAGATACTGATAAAATGTACAGATGTGAAATGAGGTCTCTAAAACTCATTATCTCCAAACTGACCTAAGACACCTCGTGGGTTCTGTTTTCAAATAATTAGTATTTTACCCTCAGCTTCAATATTGGGAGAGAAAGATTATACTACACCAACAAATGTTTCCTGCTATTTTTTTGGATTGTTTTTGATACTTGGCCAATCTGTAGTCAAAATGTAGATGTATAGATTCAAGCTTTTAAGACTCAGTGGAAGAATGTAGTTACAGCCTTCGTGTGCTGCAGGTAGGATCATTATGCTCATGATGTTTAACAAATGAGCAGGGTTAGCTTTTCTATTTTTATTTTTTTACAACAGGATCTAAGCTACTGAGAATTACCCCATTTACAAGTGAAGCAGCTAGTCTTTGTCATTTTAAAGAACCAGTTTTACATTTGCCACTTAGAGCCACAAATAGAAGAATACACTAGATAGAACGCTTGAGAAAATAAAACTGATTACTGTATTTTTCAGAGTATAAGACTCACCATTTCCCCCCTAAAAGGCTGAAAATTTGGGTGCATTTTATATTCCCAATTTAGCTTTTTCAAAGCTTTTTTTTCAGCCCTAACAAGGTGCTAACATGGCACTACCAAGTGAAGCCATCTTCCTGGCTTTGCCTGCTTCCTCAACTCTCCCTGTGCTTTAACGAGGCGCTAATGAGTGAAGCTATCTCCATGCTTTGCTCCGACACTCAGCTGTTCTTTAGAAGCTTTTTTTCAGCCCTAACTAGATGCTAGCCAAGTGAAGCAATCTCCCTGTGCTTTGCCTGCTTTTCTCATTGCTGCTTCCTCTCAGCGGTGCCTTAGAAGCTGTTTTTTTATCCCCAAGCAGGGGATTAAAAAACCAGCAAACTAATGTGCTGAAGCTGACCAAACTAAGGACGCTAGCCAGATGAATACCTGGTAGGCAGATTTTCCACCCCCCATTTTCCTCCCCAAAAACTAAGCTGTGTCTTACACTCCGGTGCATCTTATACTCCAAAAAATACGGTATCTTACGATCAGGTAGTTCTGTATGACTTTGCCATTTTAAATATTATAAATATACATTGGCAGATGATTTATAGAGGGAAATTCACTAAGGTTGCTGCTAATGTTGATAATAGACTAACTTGTGCATGCATGAGTGCTCCTTTTTATATTGCAATTCTATAAATAAGGTTAAAATCAGTTGCACTGATCATTTCACTTTCTTAAAAAGCAAAGGAAAAGTTTTGGTATTCCTAGTAAACTTTTTGTGGAATATCCCAATTGTCTGTTATATTATTATCAGGAGAAAACCAACCATTGCACATAAATGCCTTCTAGAACATTTGGCAACAATAACCAATGGGAAGCTACAAAATACAACTGAAAATGTTATAATGCTGCATTCAGAAGAAATAATTATAGTTAAGTAATCTGTTTGTTAAGACAAATTTTAGGTTTTAAGGAAACTAAAAACATTTTCTCAAAATACTATTTAACAAACGATATACCCTTTTGTATTCCTGCCCAGTGCTTTTTTTATTTTTTATATTTTTTTTGTATGAATTGTACTGAATAGATTAAAGCCAGGGTTCAAAACAGGCTATCAGGAACCTCAAGCATGTATTCTTAGGTAACATAATCCCTTCAAAGTTTCTTAGGATTCCCATATTAGAAAGCTGTTACTTTAATTAGAAGCTGCTACTTTAATGTTGGCTGCTGCAATGGAAAAAAAACCATTTAGGAATAAAATATAGTTTTCAAAAATTTATAGATGGCTGGACTATGATCAGCTAAAGTACATTCTTCATTCACTACAAAATCTCAGCATCTCCCAGCAGTGGTGAAATCCAATTTTTTTTAACTACCGGTTCTGTGAGGCGTGGCTTGAGGGGCATGGTGTGGCTTGGTGGGCATGGCAGGGGAAGGATACTGCAAAATCCCCATTTCCTCCCCACTCCTGGGGGAAGGATATTGCAAAATCTCCATTCCCACCTCTCTCTGGGGCCAGCCAGAGGTGGTATTTGCTGGTTCTCCGAACTACTCAAAATTTCTGCTACCAGTTCTCCAGAACCTGTCAGAACCTGCTGGATTTCACCCCTGTCTCCCAGTGTGTCTAATCTTATTTAATTCCAAACTAAAAATGATTTCTCTGAAGGAATAATATACATTTCCCAGAGTCTCCCGTCGCACAAGCATTGTAACTGCTCAATTATATAACTAATAGACAAATGTGTAAACAGGGAAAGGAGAGGGAAGAAAGAAGGACACTACCCTTTTAAATAAAAGACGAAAATGTGATAAATATGGTAAGTATGATGCCAAGGCCTTTCCAAAGGCTTTCCAAATAGCTTCTCTAATCAAGCTTAAATCTGATTTTAAAACTCTCTGTGTGAGTGTGTGCGTATGGGTTGCATGAGGATGTGCGTGGGGATGCGTCCTGTCCCCAATGCTCAATCCAAGCTCTCTCTTTCTTACAATCTCGCCTTTTGCTACCCTTCCAAATCTGTGAGCTTGCTTTTCAAAGATCCAATCTAAAGATTCAAGGTAAGTAAGTTATTACACTGATTAATTTGACGTTCATTGGCTTCCTCTCTTGATTTGAAAATCATGATTTGTGATTCTCTATACATTTCCTTTTCTTGATATCAATCCACTTTATAGTCCATACAGTTAAAAGATATGGAATTAAATGAAATGGGCCAAGATTCATTCTTTAATAAAAAATATATATTGAAGTTTTGAGAGGGAAATCTCCACAAATGGAAAGTGAGGGAATTACTTGAGAGAATTCAATGGTGGCAATATAAATAGGAATTTCTTCTTGTTTTTTCAGGGATCACAAGTCTACTTGCCAATAGTGTTTACAGTGCTGCATATCCTTTGCATGACGTAAGTAGTCTTGAAATATATTTTGTGTTTCTAGAAATACCAAGAATCCCTAATGCATTAGGTATGAATGACACTATGCTAAACATCTTCAGTATTTCATGAGGCAGCCAGCTGTACATTTAGATTAAAAATTATCAGTTTGTTTAAGAATCTGCCAACTTGTTATGGATTTAGTCCCAAACTGAATTTCTTTCCATTTTACATGGAATAGAACTATACAGTCGACTCAGCAAATAACCAACTCAGCAAATACTGGCTTTTCTGCCTTCAGGAAGTATATATCCTACTTACCTATCTATCTTCTGATTTAAATATATCTGATATCTTTTTATGCTTATAAAGGTTTGGATGGTGATAGAATAGAAAGATATATTAACCATTCAATTTATTTTTTATTCTGGCTACATATTAAATGATGCTTATATTTGTGCATGCATGACATTGCAGGCATTGGTGACTTTTTATATACAAAATACAGTATAAAAATGCAGGTAGCTGTCAGTTATGGTGGATTCTTAGTCATGAATAATATACATTTATATGATAAATGTTCATGATCATAATATTAAAATCCAGAGTCACCTTATAAGGGAGACTGGCAATATTAAAATTTAAATACGGTAAATAAATAAAACGTTTTATTAAAAGTGACAATTTAGTCAATGTCATGCTTGAAAGATGAATGTTAACAGAAACTTTAAAAAATAATTTATGTTTCAGTAACGCAAATCTTATGTTGTTAGAGCTATATCTACTCAATTAGAAGATTTAGACTGAACTATTCTGAAAGGAATATATTTTTCACTGATTCTGGACCTTTGGATTATTATTAGCTTTTTGTGGAAAGGACTGCTAGACACAAATAAAATATATTCCAAGTTTGGGTATTCCTTGTGGAATAATATCATTTTTCTTTTCTTAAAGGGTGATTATGAAGGTGAATATATTGAGCCTAATGACAGAAAAGTAAGTTGATACAGAGGAATAGAAGCATGTTCAAGTGTCAACTTGAAGAATCATGTGTTGTGATATAGACAATTGCCAATATTTTACTGAAAGTCAGAGGTATTTAGAAGGCTCTTTTAAACTCTTGTATTAACTGTGGCAAGACATCCTCGGTAGATGGAGGCAGACATTATTTATTGAAGAATTTATAATCACAGACCAAAAAGACAAAAAGGGAAATCAATATGCAGTCTATCCCATGTATAAACTTATTCACAGCAAAAACTAAATAGGCCTCTGTTATGTTCCGCTCTAACAGGTTCTGACTGCCATTGCTGTGGCAAGAATTTGGTCACTTTCTTAGAGACTTCACAATATCGGATATTTAATAGGAATCGCATAGTTGCCTGTCAGGACTAGTTTGATACTTTGAGAGGTGAGGATAGATTAGCTCCACCCACCCCCCAAGAAATGACCTTTCAAAGGTGTGCATACAACTGTCTCAATTTTAGTCATAAGCATTTTGAATAGAAGTATTACTGAATCTCCCAGTGAATACCACTGAAGGCAGAGCACTTAAGTATGACTGTGAGTATCCACCTCTATAATGACACAAGCATATCTAAAAGTATGTGGTGAAAAGGAAATCCTGAACTCATAGTAGTAAAAGTTTACTGTAAATCTATCCCCTTGTATATCATTTAGAATCATCATATGTCCAGAAGGACCAATGGAGGTCTTTTAGTCCAACCCTTGCTCAAAACAGGATTTCTTACACCATCTCACACAAATGAATGTCCAATCTTTTCTTGAAAACCAGTGATGGCCATTCACAACGCCAGAAGGCAAGCTTTTTCCACAGGTTAATTGCTGTCACTGCCAGGAAATTTCTCCTTAGTCCCAGGTTGGGCCTTTCTTTAATGAGCTTCCACCTGTTGCTTCTTGTCCTGTCCTCTGGAGCACTCAACCCTCTTGACTGCTCCTTAGCTATTGGAAGATAGCTATCAATATGTCAAATATATATCAAATATACATTTAAATCAAATGGATCGAAATGACACATACACACACACACACGTGATATGAAGTAAGCTTCATGAAATACAAACACATAGATGAATTTATAGCGTCAGAGGACAATGGGCATGATGTTGAGACTGAACATTCTCTGGTTGATCTTACTCCAGGCTTTGGCTAAGCTCAGCATAGATAAGGATTGTGAGGATAAGAACATAACAGGCTACGCCAGATGTTAACTTACTTCTTCCACGGGGAATTGTATTGCTCTATTAGTACAAATTGGATTAGAACTAATTGGTCTTATTAGTACAAGTTGGATAGGTTTGTTTAAGACAGAACTTTTAAGTGGAAGAGCCTCAAGTCCAAGATCTAAAGAAGTACATTTGCAACAATAAGAGGAACTCAGTGCAGAGACTGAATTTGGACTGAACTGCTTCTGGCATTACACTCTTCATTAGCAGAACTCCATGTGCTATACAGCAAGACTTAGCAATTTAATTTTAAAAGTTTGAAGTGCTGCAGGCACATAATTGTTTCTCTTAGAGCTTATGTATCTGGTTCTATTTACTAAGAGGCACAGTAATAACTCCCCTAATATTTGGACAATCAGCAATACCCAAGTTAAGTAGCCAAAGCTTTTATGAAAATCTAGATATCTATTTCCAGTTGCATACTTCTTGGAAGCTTCAGTCTTCAAACTTGATATATTCTGCATATCCATACTGTCAATCATACAATAAGTGGATGGCAAAAGCAAAAAAGAAACCATTTTAATATTAGCAAAGTTGGAGACTGGTATATTAAACAAAACTTAAGTAACTTAAGGCCACTTCTCCTGTCATGATAATTAACACAACAGTATCATCCTTATATGAAATAGTGCCCCTCATACAATTGATTATTTGGTTATGAAGGCTAGCAAATTACTTATTACATTTTTACTACAATGTTTTTCAGTGCGGCACTAAAGTTCCTCCTTTTTGCTGCCATTTTTATCAATACTAATGGAAAAGAAATAGATTTTGTTTTTGTTTTCCAAGGCAAATCCTGATAAGTAAAATTTAGAGCGCTATCACTTGATTTAGTTCTGTGTGAATAAGTGGTGCAAATGGGTGTCCTGTTTTGCACTATATAATTATCTCTACAGCAATCTGCTACCTGGCGTTCAATTCCAAGGAAAGGCAAGTACCCAGGGAAATTGCAGGATGGTGGAGAGATGCATAATAGAAAAACAACATTGGGAACACCTGCCATCTCATGACAATAAAATAAGCTCAGATTGTAAAGCACTCAGATAAGAAGGTAGAAATCTGGATCTACTAGAAAGCTTTGGGGAAATCATATTTCAATACAAATTTATCTGTTTTTATTCTAAAGGACAAATGGTTCTGGATATTTTTTTTAAAAAAAGCTTGGCCACCCTTGCTATTATAGAATTCAAAGATGTTGAGACTCTAAAAAGAGTTCAGAGAAGAGCAACAAAATGATTAGGGGACTGGAGGCTAAAACATATAAAGAATGGTTGCTGGAATTGGGTATGTCTAGTTTGATGAAAACAAGGACTGGAATGACATGATAACAGTGTTCCAATATCTCAGGGACTGCCACAAAGAAGAGGGAGTCAAGCTATTCTCCAAAGCACCTGAGGGCAGAACAAGAAGCAATGGGAAACTAATCAAGGAGAGAAGCAACTTATAATATAATATAATATAACAACAGAGTTGGAAGGGACCTTGGAGGCCTTCTAGTCCAACCCCCTGCCCAGGCAGGAAACCCTACACCATCTCAGTCAGATGGTTATCCAACCATCTTAGTCAGATGGTTATCCAACTGCTTAGAACTAAGGAGAAATTTCCTGACAGTTAGAACAAATAATCAGTGGAACAACTTGGCATCAGAAGTTGTGACTGCTCCAACGCTGGATGTTTAACCATTTGTCTGAAATAGTATAGAGTTTCCTGCCTAAGCAGGAGGTTGGACTAGGTAACCTCCAAGGTCACTTCCAACTCTGTTTATTCTATTCTATTCTATTCTATTCTATTCTATTCTATTCTATTCTATTCTATTCTATTCTATTCTATTCTATTCTGGAGGGGATCATTTTCTATTCCACCTCAGTCCAGTCTAGAGGGGTTTTGAGTTAATTATGTGACCATGTGTATTCTGGATATCATTGTTAGCAGCTACATCATCATATGGTGGAATGATGCAGACCTGGACCATTTAATGCAGCAGCTTCATTTGCACATGTTCCAAGGGGCATGTTCAACTCCATTAGATGCAAGATTCCATATAATTACAATAGCCTTTTAGAGTCCTAATCCCTAGTCATTTTCACCACCATCATCCCCCAGAAAATTTATCACATTCCTTTTCCATTTTTGTTTTTCCTTAATATATTCATCATTCAGGGACTTTTCATATTTCAGTTGTTAATAGCAGGTTACACCATTTTCCTTAGTATAGAAAATTCAGTTCAGCTGTCATGAAAGTATACTGTGAATGAAAATAGAGTTGCTGGTGGATGAATAGTCCAACATGCATATTGTTATCAGTACAAATGTTTAAATGAAACCATTTCTAAAAATAAAAGGATTTTTTGAAATGTGTGAGTTATTGAATCTAGAGTTAAGTGTACTGGCCCTAGCTCAGAATTCAAAAGTCATTTGCTGGCGTATAAAATTCCGACCATAAGCTCTGAAGAAGGATTGGAGGTAGTTATCCATGAAAGAGACTTTGATCTAAGTTCAGAACTATCCTGCTACCTCCTCACTTTCTTTAAAAGAGGTATCCATCCTAATGTAAAATTAAGACTTTATGTAGCCTCTGAAAAATAACTTCTCAAATTGTTTTACTAGATGTATTTAATCATGAATAGATAACATGTCAGAAACATTCTAAATATATGCCCTAATTTTCTTCTTTTTTTATGACTTTTTATGACTATGCACTGAAGAAAAGCAAAGAAAGTGAATAGCAAAGTAACACCTTAATCTAATTTAATTTCTTGGCAAGATTTTGGCAAAGTTTTTCAGAAGTTGTTTGCCCTTGCCTGTTTCCTAGAGCTAAGAGAAAGTGACTGGCCCAAGGTTATCCAGCTGGTTTCATGCCGAAGGTGGGCATAGAACTCGTAATCTTCTAGTTTCTAGCCTGGTGTTCTTAACCACTACAACAAACTGGATCTCACATTAGCTTGGTAACTGCATATATCCAGTCCCAGCTTTAGTATCTCAGTTGCATCTCACTACTCTCTGTTTATTAGTTTTTCTATAAATGAATACAAGAATGTGACCGTGAGCCAAACCACAGACATAATCAATTATTAATACAAGCTGAATATATTGCTGGAACATAAAAAACTAAAATATAATGACATCAGAGACATTGAGAACTAAGCAGTAGAATTGAAATAAGAAATTACTTGTTTCCAGTTTTCATTTTCTGTTTAACTTTCTTTTCTAGCTCCTGTGTGAAGAATGGGCAAGTTATGGAGTATTTTATAAATATCAACCAATTGACTTAGTTAGGTAAGAAACATTGATAACTCCTTACTTGTCCCTTACAAGTCCTTATGCGTTTGTATATGTGCATTAATAGTAGCAGACTACAGCTTTTGGGTAACAGTTGTAGCCTGCTACAGTATTCAGAAAGCTGTATCTTTCATATAGCTAGCCAAAAATGGCCTTTGAAAAACAGAATCAAAGAGATAAAGCATATTTAAGTTTAGGATAAAAATTCATATTGCGCAGGCCATACTATAGTCATTTGTTTTTCCCCGATTTACAAGCAATGATCTTAAACCATTTGAACAGTGCAGTTTGGGATGGGTTTGGATTTTTTCCCCCCTTCTTCAACAAATATACTCAAATGCATGTATCTTAATTAGAAACAAAATCGGGTAAAAATAATTTTAAAGGGATATTATAAACCATTTTCAATATGAGTAGTTCTCAGGTTTCCAGATCAATATGTGTCTAAACCTTTTTCACCTATTTTTTGTGAAGGGTGCTTTCCCTTACATCCCTTGCTATTAAATTATATTGTTTATTTACTTTGGAGATTTTTTTCTTGAGTTTCATTAAAAAGCAACTGCCATAGCAAATGTACCAGGGTGCTTGCATCCGGTACTTTAAACTTGGACCTACAGTAATTTTAATAAACAGAACTGTTAGGTATTTCTATTGGTGTAGGAATGGAACTATTACTGAGACATTAAAGGATACCATGGACTGAAGAAGCTTGGGAACCTCTGCCATAATGGTTTGTTTTATATTGAATCAAACCACTGACCCATCTAGAACAGTGTTTCTTAAACTTGGCAACTTTAAGATATGCGGACTTCATGCTGATGGGGAGATTCTGGAAGTTGAAGTCCATGCATTCTAAAGTTGTCAAATCTGAGAAATACTGATTTAGAACATTGTGGTCTATACAAGCTCTCCTGAATTTAATGGTCTCTAAATGTATTGAGTCTTCTGGTCACAAAATTCAAGACTAGTTTTCCCAACACAACTGGAGGGTACCAAGTTCAGAATGCCACTGAGCAACAGCAAGTGTCTAAAATTGCAGATAGCTATTTCCCAGTTCCATCAAGAGAGTCAATCTGAATTTTTTTGTCTGCAGACCATTTGCTTTACTAATAAAGACCACATGGAAGTCACAATTGATTTGGAATGTGGCAGCTCATGTAATAATGGGTACACTAAACCAGGGGTCTCCAACCTTGGCAACTTTAAGACTTGTGGACTTCAACTCCCAGAGTCCCTCAGCCAGCAAAGCAAAGCTGGCTGAGAACTCTGGGAGTTGAAGTCCACAAGTCTTAAAATTGCCAAGGTTGGAGACCCATGCACTAAACTACACCCATGTAAGACCACAGCTTTGCAAGTGGCGCTAACTCCCAATAGGCTTCCAGGTACAATTCAAGGGGGTGGCTTGAGCCATTCATGGCACAAGACCAGAAAGGTTGTTTATGGGACCATAAAACAATATCCAATTTCTTCCTGTCCCAAGTTTCACAAAGTGAGTATGCTCCTGGTTTCCTCTGTGAAACAGTGCCAGATATAACTATAGAAAGAGAAAGGTAAAGCTATTTAATAAGCAAGAGTGGAGTATTTACTTGGTGTTTTTGTCCTGGATCTGTTCCAAATGACATGTGGACATGAATTCTCCAAGAGGAAATGCATTTTGGCTAATCAACAGGATTTATTTTCTCATTCAGTCAGCCCTGCTGTCTAATTCATTAATTTAGCCATGCTACATTTGCCGTGATACATTATATAGTGTTTTCTTCCTATAATTTATTTCAGAAAGTACTTTGGTGAAAAGATTGGACTATATTTTGCCTGGCTGGGAGTTTATACACAAATGCTCATTCCAGCTTCTATTGTGGGAATTATCGTGTTCCTTTATGGTTGTGCAACTGTTGATGAGAATATACCAAGGTAAAATATTCATAAATAATTACCTGCGCTTTGTACAAAACCATCTTTTTCACTTCTGTTCAGTATGCTGAAAATATATATATTTATATATTTATATAGATATATATCTCACAACTTACAACATTCATTTCTGAATTCAGGATCTTATTGTTACGTTCATGAGTTTTTCTTATAAATAATGAGAAGTTAGGTGTCAGCACTTCTCCAGGATTCAGTTTTCTTGTTCACAGGGATATAATAAACTTATATATATAAGAAATACAACTTCTATAACAGAGTTGTTAATGCTTGGAATGCACTCCTGACTCTGTGGTTTCGTCCCCAAACCCCCAAAACTTTAACCTTAGACTGTCTACTGTTGACCTCACCCCATTCCTAAGAGGTCTTTAAGGAGCGTGTATAAGCGCACCAGCGTACCTACTGTCCCTGTCCTAATGTTCCCCTTTTATTTATATCCATTTCATGGATTCATAATCATGTTTATACTTATATCTGTTATCTAATATATGCGTGACAAAATAAATAAATAAATAAATTAATTAATTAATTAATATAATAAAGTTTCTGAGATATAAGGCTGGTTAATGCAAATAAGCGCAATCAAAAACTAAATAGTTTTATAACATCTATGTTCCAATAAATTCCCACTTTTCAGTATACTCAGAGACACAAAATGATTTGAGGATGGCATATCAGCCATTTCTCTTTTCAAAAACTATTTGTAGGATTATTTGCTGCAGAAAAGACTTGTCAGATGAAGTTATCCATTGCTGTTGCTCTGACTACATAAGGAAGCACAAGAGCCACCAGAGTAGCTATGGTGCAAAATGGACATCTAAAAATTGAGGGTGAATTGCTCTTCATCCCTAATCCATTTGACTGCTAAATAGCTTTTATGGGAAGGTACATGATAGATCAATAGATTGGTTGGTTGATTGGTTGATTGATTAATTGATTTATGGTAGATAGATAGATAGATAGATAGATAGATAGATAGATAGATAGATAGATAGATAGATAGATAGATAGATAGATCAGTTTCATTATAACATTTTTCAGAAGTGGTTTGCCACTGCTTTCTTCTTCCGACTGAGAGAGGGTGCTGGCCCAAAGTCAGCTGGCTTTATGGCTAAGGCAACAACAACAACAACAAAAACCACAGACTCTACTGGTTTCTAGCCTGGTGCCTTAAACCACTATATCAAAGTGGCATTTTTACTGCTTAATAAGCATTGCAGTTCAAAAATGTACATTCACAAGTTGGAAACTATCATGAAACTTTGTGATAAAAGTTACAAGCAAACTCTAGGC
Organism: Ahaetulla prasina; assembly: GCF_028640845.1. Lineage (NCBI taxonomy): Eukaryota > Metazoa > Chordata > Lepidosauria > Squamata > Colubridae > Ahaetulla > Ahaetulla prasina. Next base: position 285,206,866 of record NC_080539.1, read on the forward strand.
AGAAGATTTTTTGTGTGTTTAACCTAGATTTAAAAAAAGGAGTGGATGAAGTGCTTGCATTCCAGAATTATTGAAAAATATGTGAAAAGTGGTGGGGGGGAGGAACTTTGTATCTTTTCCAATAAACAGAATGCAGGAATACATTATTTTAAATTATTTAATTTTATTGACTCCTACAGTTTAGACTTACCCCCAAAGCTCAGAACAATATAAGTGGGGGTTGCTCTGTGGTGTTCTGCTCTTATACCTTTTGAATTTTGTGAAATTATCTTAAAAGAAGAATGGCAACCTATGGTCATTGGGCCCAGGCTTTGCAGCCCCCAGAGTCTCCTATGACTGCTAATGTTGAAATGTGTTGGTACAATTTCTGATCATTGCAACATATGGAAACTGTGGCATATGTCGTGCAATAAAGTTAATATAAATTTAAAAACTGTCTTCAAGGTCCCTTCCATCCCACCCAAAAACAACTCCCACCTTGTTTGCATCCACAGCCACTCCGTCTTGGAGGGGTTGAGCTTGAGCCTGTTTTTCCCCATCCAGACCCGTACGGCTTCCAGACACTGGGACAGTACTTCGACAGCTTCGTTGGGGTGGTACTAGCCATTTCTATGATAACAAATTATATTAATCAGCAAATGTCCAAAGGTTAATTATTTTTTAGTCTTGAGTATAGAGTGCAGACGTAGTTTCTAAGTAGAAACAAAACTGAACATATTCTTTTCTCTAATTAAAATAGTCAATTTTGCCATCTCTGCTAGCTTCACCATTTTTTCTATCTGTTCTTCTGTTGTCGGGGCTGACATATCCATACTCTGCCCTTTTCATGTATAATTTAGTGTTGTGTCTTCAATATGCTTAGCTGGCGTCCATGAAGCCCAAAATGATCAGCAATAAAAACCCACATATCAGCCATTTCTCTTTTCAAAAACTATTTGTAGGATTATTTGCTGCAGAAAAGACTTGTCAGATGAAGTTATCCATTGCTGTTGCTCTGACTACATAAGGAAGCACAAGAGCCACCAGAGTAGCTATGGTGCAAAATGGACATCTAAAAATTGAGGGTGAATTGCTCTTCATCCCTAATCCATTTGACTGCTAAATAGCTTTTATGGGAAGGTACATGATAGATCAATAGATTGGTTGATTGATTGATTGATTGATTGATTAATTGATTTATGGTAGATAGATAGATAGATAGATAGATAGATAGATAGATAGATAGATAGATAGATAGATAGATAGATAGATAGATAGATAGATAGATAGATCGATCAGTTTCATTATAACATTTTTCAGAAGTGGTTTGCCACTGCTTTCTTCTTCCGACTGAGAGAGGGTGCTGGCCTAAAGTCAGCTGGCTTTATGGCTAAGGCAACAACAACAACAACAAAAACCACAGACTCTACTGGTTTCTAGCCTGGTGCCTTAAACCACTATATCAAAGTGGCATTTTTACTGCTTAATAAGCATTGCAGTTCAAAAATGTACATTCACAAGTTGGAAACTATCATGAAACTTTGTGATAAAAGTTACAAGCAAACTCTAGGCAGAAGATTTTTTGTGTGTTTAACCTAGATTTAAAAAAAGGAGTGGATGAAGTGCTTGCATTCCAGAATTATTGAAAAATATGTGAAAAGTGGTGGGGGGGAGGAACTTTGTATCTTTTCCAATAAACAGAATGCAGGAATACATTATTTTAAATTATTTAATTTTATTGACTCCTACAGTTTAGACTTACCCCCAAAGCTCAGAACAATATAAGTGGGGGTTGCTCTGTGGTGTTCTGCTCTTATACCTTTTGAATTTTGTGAAATTATCTTAAAAGAAGAATGGCAACCTATGGTCATTGGGCCCAGGCTTTGCAGCCCCCAGAGTCTCCTATGACTGCTAATGTTGAAATGTGTTGGTACAATTTCTGATCATTGCAACATATGGAAACTGTGGCATATGTCGTGCAATAAAGTTAATATAAATTTAAAAACTGTCTTCAAGGTCCCTTCCATCCCACCCAAAAACAACTCCCACCTTGTTTGCATAACCGTCTAAACCACTGTAGCCAAAAATGTTAACACAGCCATAAAGTAAAAAATACATAAAGTACACAGCCATAAAAATGTCTTAAAATAATAATATATTAAGGTAATAATCAAGTGGATTTGGATAAAATGCATTAATGTGTTTAGTCCTGTATAGTTTGAGGCCTGTATTCAATGTCACAAGAAGTTAAATTCATTAAAATAGAATTACACAACTCTGAAATATGTTTAATTAAAGACTCCTTTTGAGACAAGTTTTATTCCTAATGATTAATGGACATATGCCATCTGGTATCAACCAGATTTGACCCTGCTAGTTATTTTTTTAATGTTAACCATGATCAGATAAGTACCATCTGATAAGGAAAGTGATATATAAATTCATTAAATTATTTTAACTGGAAATGGTCTCATGGTGAAAACATCAATTGATGGTTTGGATAAACAAAGGCAGTGGACCTACCATTCAGATTTGTCTGGATAAATGATAGGGGTTTTTACATTTTATTCATGTTGTCCAAAACTTGTTACAAACCATGAGGTTTAGTTTGCTGATGACATAGATCATGTGCATGGCTTAACCCTTCTTATTTCAGACAATTTACCTTGTTCAGACATGATGCTCCAATAGGGAAGAATTCTGGATGAAAACCAATGACCATAGCTGGTGACTAACACCAGCTAGTGCTAAACATGAATAATACAAATATAGTAATAATTTATGCTGGAAAAGAAAGAGAAGAGAAAGATCAAGGAGAATCCTGGAATGCATGATTCTGCAGCCTGCTTCAAATCACTCTGTCATAGTTTAAAAATGGATAGTGATCCTTTGATACAGTATTAGACCACTATATTTCTGTGATTAGAAGACTGGTTTATATTTCAAAAGATCTGAACAGGTAGTCTTAGTGTACTTCACTACTGCAGTCCTGTGAAGTAACAGAGTATAAAAAACAGCCCAAGTGATTATACTAATATAAAAGTACTCAGAAAGCCCAGGTGTTAAGTGCAGAAGAATGTCCCAGAGTAATAAGCCCAATTGTTTAATCTGCTTTTTCCAGTTGCCAGGACTCCATGATGACATTTGGCTGCTGTCCTTTAAAATTTAACTTACATTTATAATGTACATCCATGCAGCTGATGCTGTAATACAATGTATCTGAAACGGGGAAAAGAATTAAATTTGGATAAATATGCTTAGATTCAAGTCATATTCAGTGTATGTATTTCACAACTCAGGGTTTCAGTAGAAAGCAAAGGGAAGGATATGCTCACCTTTCGTTTACTGTTTGCTTTCCCTCAGCATGGAGATGTGTGACCAGAGAAACAATATCACCATGTGCCCCTTATGTGACAGAACATGTAGCTATTGGAAATTAAGCTCTGCTTGTGCCACTGCTCGAGCTAGCCATCTTTTTGATAATCCAGCCACTGTCTTCTTCTCAGTCTTCATGGCTCTCTGGGGTAAGAATGCTTATGTCATTTTGGAATAATATGTTTGAAGTTTTCATTTGACTTTGAGTTTAACTTTCCTTATATGGAGAACAAGTAGGACAATATGTCATCAACAGTTAATTATCTGTACTGTCTCTTTTTGGTCCTTAAGTTATAAAACTGTCACATTTACATTTATATTCTGAACTGAAATTCATAAAGTTGCTTGGATGAATACAAAGCAAAGCACGGCACAAAACTGCTTAGGGATTGTATAGCATGTCAACAATATCTGTTTGCAAACTTGGTCTTGATCTGGATCAAAAGACTATAACACTGAATCATAGTTAAACTTACTTAAGTGCATTAATGTTACCAGTAGGATATTGTTTATATCACTCAAGGTGCCCTTTCAATTTTGAAAGCATCTCCTGTTTGTGAAGAACCTACATAATCTCATTCACATACTGAGATGCTGTAGCAATAGACAATCACGCAAAATGATTTGTGGAAAACAACAGCGTAAAATTTAGTTTTTAAAAATTAAAAGTTTTCCTCACTTATGAATTTGGGACACTTAAATTCTGGTAAAACATCCTAGTGTTTCAGTGGTGGATACCTACATATGACTTAGATGTAAGAGGTTCTAGGATGTGGATGTTTGTACATAGTAAAGGCACATTCCAACTTTGTCAATGGCTACAACCATCATGATGGTTGTTTATTATTTCCAGCATCAAATCACATGATCTGTATACCAGTTGTTAGGGAGTAGGAGCGGGAAGGTTCCACAGTATTTTCTGATTTTGTGGTTCTCATATTGATCTGATTGCTTTCCATAGCAGTTCTAGTAGGCCAAGAGTGTCAAACTCGCAGCACGTTGTCAACATGTGATGTATCACAACTTTTTCCCCCTTCGCTAAGATGGGGGAGGCCGTGGCCAGCACATGACGCACTCGGCCTGTGGGCCGGAAGTTTGACACTCCTGTAGTAGGCCATCCTACACCATTGGAACTTTCCAACTGGCCATATCAACATGTGCCAAATTGGAGGAAGAAGAGACAAAACTCTGGGGGACATGTTTAATGTTCCTATGCAGAATACTTTCACAGAACTATTTATGAATTGATAGCTGTATAATCTTTGCCTTTATGGTTGTGTTTTAGCCTGGTATCATCATATAAATATACAGAAAGTAGTTAATCCTTGCAAAGAGAGTTCCTGTTGTTTTGAACAAAGTAGCTTTGTGAAATTATTCCAAAAGTTGTCTCTGAATTCTAAGTTTAATATTTTATCTACTAGCAGTTGTAGATATTGATAATTACAATATTAATTGTAGTTAAATGTAGTCTCTCATCTGGGGCAAGATGCTTAAACTAGAAGGAACAGATTATTTCCAGATAGTCTTATGGATCCATTTCTGTCTTATTTTCAACTCAGTTTTGGGCTAAAACTTTTTTTTACTTTAATTTTTGCTCACCAAATCTTTCACATTTTTTTTTAACCAAGGGGCAATACAGACTGACTAAAGATAGCAAATATAATTCTTAAGGGCCAGAAGAGGGAGGTATGAGTGATACAATCAGGCAAATGATCAGATACCAGAAGGAAGTCGTCCAGCGCAAACACTATTTTTCTGACCTTTCTCACCAGCAGTTATAAATATATATACACTGAGCCTGGCTAATCATTTTTTGTATGTAACTAATATTTCTTGTGATCCTCCTCGCCAAAAACCAGTACAGGAGAAAAATCTTTCTTCACACACTCTCCTGTTGTTGTGGTTCTTCTTGTGTGACCAAGTTTTCTCTTATCCTTGGACAAATACTAAGATCACGTTAAAACTGGAAAAACAACTCATGTTTTTCTATTGCTGGAAAGTATCAATCACAGGAAATCGTATAAGGTCTGCAGAGGAGATTACTGGAAATTATTGCCCTCCCTTTTCTGAGGAGGGACGCCTATTCAGTATTACCCCTTATTTGTTTCCAAGATAAACTAGAACAGAGAAAGAGGGAGGGGGAGAGAGAGAGTGAGATTTCTCTTTAGATTCTTCACCTGATTACTGTTTTTCATAAATATTCATCCTTCAGAAAAAGACACTATAAGATAATTGCCTACAAATGTAGGCACCTCAAAATCAGATGTGTCATTCAGGCCTACTTTGGGCATGAAATTTTGTAAAACTTGTATATAACTCATAGGAGGGAAATTGGACAAGCTTCTGTTTTACCCTATGCACAAAACCAACATTAATGCAGCCCTCTACAATTTTCCTTGCCTCAGGAATTCTGGTATAAAGTTAGGCCAAGAAAGTAAGCTATAATTTCAGAAGAGGGAATCCACTGCAAAGAATTTCAGCAGAGTGACTCATATGGCTCCTGCATAGCTCATGACAGGAATCCATGTCTCCAAATTTGCACTAAGCTGATTGTCAGGATCAGAATCTAATGCATGAAATGGTTGTACGAAGCACCATTCCCAAATTCGGCATATTAAAGCTGAATTTCTAAAAATGAAGCAAGTGCACTAGAATTTCTACACAGGTGATCTTCACATATTACTTGAAGCACATGTCTTTCCTAAGAAAAGCCTCACATGCAGCCGTCCTATGCCATTCATGGTTTCTTCTTTCCTGTATTTACATATGTTACTAGTCATAGGTGTGGCTTGCAAGAGGATGTTTCTGCAACATAGTTATAAGTTCCATTGTGTCCAAATACAGTTCAGAAAAAGCTGCTAAAGCCTTGGAAAGCCACTAGTATTCATCATATAGACAGTACTGATACAGTCTCATGCCAGTTTACCCTGATGATATGTCATAAAGCCATTGCTGTGGCTATAAAGACCCTACTTATTACAGATATATTCACATGGTAATAACCTGATGATGGTAAAAGACATTATAAATCTTAATGTGAAAATGGACTTAATTCTAAATCTGGGAACAAATGTGAATAACATTTTGTGAATTTTTAATGCTGAAATTAGCTTTAGCACAACCTATCTCAGCCTGGTACTTTCCATAGTCTTTGGCCTATAATTACCCATTTTATTTTGGATACATTATGTAAAGACCCAGCTTTCTGGAAAAGCTCTAATGCTTGGAAAGATTGCTAGAAAGAGAAGAGCATGAAGTGAATGCACTTAGTTATAGAGATGATAAGCACACTGTTGAGAGACCTGAAAGAACAGGTATGGGATGAATCATCATGGAGAAAAATCTATGCAGTTTTTACAAGTTAAGAACAACTTGATGCTGGAGGTGGATGGTGGTGATGGTGGAGAAGGAGGAGGAAGAGGAGGAGGAAAAGGAGAAGGAAAAGAACAACAACAGCAGCAGCAACATCTGGTTGATTGTGTATTCAACTATAATATCCTCATTACTGTAGTCTAGCAAATATGCTGGCTGGGAATTCAAAGAGTTGCTGGCTAGCACATTAAAAGAATATCCCTGCTACCAAAAAAAGTTTCTAGTTATTGTCTGAAATGGATTGGTAAGGTCCATTTTCATAAATATACAGTATATCAAAATAGTTGCCAAAATACATTATCCTATAACTCAGGGGTGAAGGCAATCTGAAAAATACCTTAAAACTGCAATCACTACAGTCCCCTGCCTTTATACATGTCATCTGTGAATGAAATCCAAGATAGCTGAAGGAAACAAAGTTACCTATTTCTTTCATTTGAGGTCTCCCTTTCTGGTATAGTCTAGTTCAAAGCCTAGAAACTTGTGGCTTCTATATCTTCCAGAAGTCCTGGTCAGACTAGCCAATGTTGTAAAAATCTAGGAAGTCAACTTGAGAGTTCTATTGGCCATAGATTCCCCATTGTTAGGCCCTTTTGGTACAGCTATCAGAAGACCAAGATGGTTGAATAGGTTCTGCAAAAAAACATGGACCAATACAAAACAAGAGGCTCCTGACCTTTAATAAATCCATAAAATGTGGAGGGAAAGGCTCAGAAAATGCAATTTGTTAAAGCAGGCTACACACATTGAAATTCCCTCATCAACCCAATTATTAATAAAATTAAAGCTCTATATTATCCTCTGTTAGAGCTGGTCATTCATCATAGATGAAGGAGACATTCCAGATCTGGTTGCTGGATGAATTCAAATATTATACCAAGCTAATAATGACAAGATGTTATTCCTGGGATCTGCTATTGCCTCATCGTCAAATTGTAAAACTGTAAAACATATTATTCATATTCTGTCTGAGTTCAGTCCTATGACTCTGAGCTAATGGACTTCAACCATTCAATCATACAGATATTCACTCAGGTATAGTTTAACCTACTTAGTTGAATGAGGCTTATTCTCAGTTATTATTTTTCTCTGTTAAAAATATCAGTGAACTGAGAGAAAGAGCTAACTCATTTGAAGGCAGTAAATGGTTGTAAAGTTACAGCTTCAACATCAGCCTAATGTTTGGATTCACTTCCAGATAATGTATGCCAAAAAGACTTTAAAAAAACCTCTCCTTGCTGTATACAGATGTACACTTGACCTAAGTGTCTAAAACAAATGAAATTTCAAAGAAACAATAATACAGAGGTTTAGCTCAGCACATTCTGATTGATCATTATTATATGCCATTAAATCAATTTGATTCTTAGGAACTGCTTAGATATATTTTTGCAGGTTAATTTGTCCCTAACCTTCAGGTACTCCAGCAAGGTACCCATAGCTACTATAATTACATTCATCTCCCTTGCTACTGTCATCCTGCTTTCTCTTTTCTTCTACCTTTCCCAGCATCACAGACATCTCAAGAGAGCTAGGTCTTCACATAATATGCACAAAATATGATAATTTCAACCTGATGATTGGTGAGAATTCTGACTGATTTGTTCTATGAACCCTATGTTTGTTTCTTTACAGCACAGGTTTTATAAATACAGTGTTAAAAGATACGGAGCGAATAAATAGTCCATTCCTAGTTTAGTGCATACAACCCAGTTTGATTCCTTTGAAAACATTTTGCTCTAGCAAAATAATGAATGTCTCAGGCTTGTACTGCAAAACCCCTACATTCTGCAGCTTAAAAACTGTCATGTTATGCTTCAGTAGAATATTAAAAAAATGTGAAGTGACATGATTTTAATTATAATAACTTGATATAGATCCTGATTTTTAACCATCAGCTTTGGATAGTTTTTCCCATTTGGATGCTGTGAATCTTTTAAATATTATGTGTGTCTGCATGGGTGCTATTTAGCAATGTACATTACAAAAGATGTCATCTTGTTGAACATCATTTTAAAGACTGTTGCCTTTTGATCATGGAAGAAAGTTTACAAATTTATGAGCACAACACAGAAGTCAGGAAATGATTTCACAGAAATCCAGTGGTCAAGAACAGAGACTAGAATCTCATAGCCATATATCAGTCTGGCTGACAACAGAATAATGCGCAGGGATTGGTTCCAAAAATGGTGGAAAAGTGTTTCTCAGTTTCTGTATGTGTGGACACATGCAAAAAGAGAATGCAGAATGGGAGAAGGAAAACGGTGATGGTAGCTATGAGCCAACTTGTAGAAAATCAAAATAGAGTACCAGTTTTACTGCTGAAATCTCATGTTCAATTTTGGATAAAATGAATCAGCTATTATTTTTCTCTGTTAAAAATATCAGTGAGCTGGGAGAAAGAACTTACCCATTTGAAGGCAGTTTGCTTTGTACCCAGAATCTGCTCCTGAAGAGATCTGTTTTTTTAAAATAAATATATTCTTCCCATTTTTCTTTTTTTCTTCTTTAAATACATTTCCAAAGCATTCCTAACAGGCTCACAAACTTTTAGTTTGGCTTGCTTTTCCAGAACAAATTGTGAGCCAAGGCATCTGGGCTTTGTCCAAGGAAAATGAAGGCATAAGTTTGGTGTAATCAGAGAGCTAATAGTGGCTCAGTGGCTAAGATGCTGAGCTTGTCGATCAGAAAGGTCGGCAGTTCAGGGGTTCGAATCCCTAGTATAGGTCTCCTGCGTGAGCTGGGGGTTGGACTAGATGACTTCCAAGGTCCCTTCCAACTCTGTTACTGTGAGTTTTAAGCTTATTTTGAACAACTGGTACACATAAAGGTTCTATGCTCTGTGTTTAGTGTTTATCATAATGGTTTGGCTTCATACATGCTTTTTTGTCAAAAGCAAAATACAAATTCAGTTTCATAATAAACTCAACCCTAAGAACAAAACAGTTTATATTGTAAATACACAGTCCTCATTCTCATAATCATTGTACAGATACATATTCCCTTGAGTACAGATAGTCTTTATACAGCAACCACATTTTGGTCCAGTAATTCAATCATTAAGTAAAGTGGTCTTTCTAAGTAAAACAGTAGTTGTGCTTATAGCAATAGCAATAGCATTTAGACTTATATACTGCTTTATAGCACTTTACAGCCCTCTCTAAGTAGTTTACAGAGTCAGCATATTGCCCCCGATGATCTGGGTCCTCATTTTACCGATCTCAGGATGGAAGGGTGAGTCAACCATGAGCTGGTGAAAATCAAACTGCTGGCAGCTAGCAGTCAGCAGAAGTAGCCTGCGGTACTGCATTCTAACCACTGCGCCACCACAGCTCTTATGAGCTTACCTCATCTTTTCTTTATTCCATCATAAATGTGAGGTTTGGTCACAAAGTTAATCTTTCATCACTATCATAATTGCAAATGGTTGCTAAATAAGGGCAACCTATATTAATTTTGTTTTAATCTCACATACTACTGTTGCAAATTAATATTCCCATTATCAAATATATCCTGTCAGAATACATTCTCCGCAACTTGTGTCTTCTGGGTCTTCTTAAAGACATTTAAATCACAAGGTTATTTTGAGATAAAATGGAAGTATAGGTTGAACAAGACAATTGGGATCAAAATTAGATTTAAAGATAGTGCCATATATCTTGCACAAAACAAGTTTGGAAAGTTATTATCATAAGTAGAGGAATGGCAAAATACAAAATCTACTTAGTTTTTTCCCTTTACTGAACTTTCATCCTCATAGGGGAACAGAAAATACTTCTTACCTTGTACTTCTTACTTCCTTCTTCACTCCCTTCTATTCAACCTATTGTTTACTAGACCATTTTTGTTCCTTTATATTATAACAAATAATTCATAGTACATATTTTACTTTTATTTACTTATTCAATTTCTATAACCCCCCAACTCAACCAAGTGACTCTTGACTTATTATGGTCACTCATGCCTTAGTCATCTCCCAATTGGATTACTGTAATGTGCACTACATGGGACAGCCCTTGGAGAATATCTAGAAATTTCAGCTGGTGCAAAATACAGCAGCACAGGCAGTTACATGTGTTTCTAGAACAACACACATTTTAGCTATGCTCCATGTGCTATATCAGTATATTTCCAGATCTAATTCAGAACTGCTGGAAGATGAATTATGCACAGTAAACCCCACAAATTCTAAAGAAACAGGAGGCCATCAGGTGTACTGTGTAATTAATGGCTAGATGGTCAAGACTATAGCTAGACACCATTCTGAATGCATATATTTCCCCAATTTTGATTGGCAGAGCTAAGGCAAAAAGATGCTGACTAGTGGGGGATTACAGTATGATCTGAACTGGCCAGTCCATCTAGACTTCTTTTATGGTGCATCTACAAAAATGGGAGATAACCAGACAATAGGGAGCATGGATTAAACAGAAGGAGGGAGGCCTGGAAGCATACTGTCAAGCAGCCCCTCTATTCTGACATTGCTACTGCAATGCTAAGCAGATATAGAATGCTGTCTTATGCACCTCAGGCTGTTCCACCTGTCAAATCCAAACAGGACTCTGTCCGATTGCTTGGAAAGCAAATATTATACCACCGAGTTATGTGCCAGAAGTTTAAGACTGTGGTCTGAAGTTAAGTTGAATAATGGTCTAAGAAAGGTTACAAGATGCTGCACAACTTGTGGCCTCCAGATGTTTCAAATTTTAGCAATATTTTCCTGTTGCTTGAGGCGTTCCTATAAGCATGGGGAATGATGTTGCATTTTTCCTTGTTTTATGTTTTATGTTTTATGTTTTATGAATGACATTGATAGGAATTTTGATAGAATAGGAGCAGGAAGTGGGGCAGATATTTTGTTTTTTGCAGCGTGCAACAGAGAGGCATAGAACTAAAAGTAACTTGCAAGCTCTATGATTACTTTAGAGAAGCTTATACTGTAAATCATATTGATATTATGAAGGAATATTTAAACTTACATACAGGATATACAAAACTGATTAAGAATACTGGATAAGACCAAAATAGAAATTATTCATACTAAAAAAAAAATTGCAAACTCCCATTAAGATACATGGAGTTGCCACACAGTTAAGAAACATGCCGCACAGTTAAGATACATGTCTGATTCATCTCATTTTCCAAGTCTCTGGTGGTTTGTTGAAGACAACAGTTCAGTGTGTTGATCATATCTATTCATAGTTACTTCAGAATTACACTCATGGGGTTGGTTAGCTTTTCTCCATATGCTTATTTCTTTCACAATTATTTACTGTATAGTGTGGGTTTGTTATTATTGTTTTAAACAAGCTGCATGTATTGTAATTTGTCACCATTTCCTGTTTTATAATAGTTTTCCTGCTGAAAATTAAAATGTAGCTGCTTTCTGGATCCCATTCCAGTTACCAGCTTCATCTCCTCATGTATATACAGTATATTGACCTGTAACTAATAGCCCTGACTGAGCTAAAAGTGCAAGGATTCTAAATAAGTTTGATCAAGTAGGTCTCCTAGCAAGAGTTGGAGAAGAGTTTCAGGTATAAATACCCTAAGGGCCCAAAATAATATTGTAGCTTCTGATTATTGTCTCAACTGCTCAGTTCCAAAGGGGATTTTTACCAAAGGAAATAAATTCTAAGTAGCCTTTTCAAGGAACCTGAGGGGAGGGAGGTGTTCCAAGAAGACAAACCACAGTAAGGTTCTCTAGCATGATACTCCCTGATTTATGTAAGGTAACTGAATAATTTTCAAAACTGCAATAAATAAAAGTTTATATCAAGATGCAGTATTCTCCTGAAACCCTTCACAGGCTCTTCTCATGTCATGGTAAGCAGGAAGTACACTTGAACCTCTCACTTTTAGTCCAAATTCTGATGTTCACTTTTGGTTTTGGTTTTGGGTTTTTTTTTGGTTTTTTTATCATTAGCTAATTTATTGGTTGATAATTTTGGAAAGGTACTCTCCTACTGTAATTCCTCGTTATAGATATGGAACAGTTGCAAGCCAATAAACACATCAGAAAATTACAGACAAATCAAAGCCATGCTTTCCTTGAATACTTAACCAAAAGTAGATGAGGGCCAGACATCTGTGGAATGATCATTCATGTTTCTTTATATCAAAAGCATTTGGTAGTGACTGATTCAGATCTAATGGAAATTTCTTGGGTAGACATAACTCTCCTTTCCAAAGTTTTATTCTTCAGAGGAATAGTTAATAGTTAGTTAACTTAATGTCAACCGCTCCAATCTTGATTGCAGGAAATATGACTTCAGTAATAGAGTTCTTAATGCTTGGAATAAACTACCTTACTCTGTGGTCTCTTCCCAAAATCCCCAAAGCTTCAACCAAAGACTGTCTACTATTGACCTCACCCCATTTCTAAGAGGTCTGTAAGGGGCATGCATAAGAGCACAAGCGTGCCTACCGTTCCTGTCCTTTTGTTTCCTTTTGTTATATAGAGCAGAATAGAATAGAATAGAATTTTTATTGGCCAAATGTGATTGGATATACAAGGAATTTGTCTTGGTGCATATGCTCTCAGTGTACATAAAAGAAAAGATACCTTCATCAAGGTACAACATTTACAACACAAATGATGGTCAATATATCAATATAAATCATAAAGATTGCCAGCAACAAAGTTACAGTCATACAGTCATAAGTGGACTTAGTTTATAAGTTTAGTTTATAGTAATATAGTTATTACATACTTATATATATGCTTATATATTGTACAGTTATTTCATGCTTATGTTTATATATCCTGTGTGACAAATAAAAAAATAAAAAAAATAAAAAAAGTTTCTGGGAGTAATTCCAATTGAGAAAGTAATGCAGTACTAAAGGTATCCTATATAAGGCCCTTTTTGGATTGTCCTCTCCAGAGAAACTCTGGTAACACAACTGTATTGATATTTCAAGTGAAACAAGCCAATTTGATTTTCCTCTTGTTTTTATTTCTGTGTCCATTTTTTGTTTGTTTTTGTATCAGTTTTGCTTTATGGTTTTATACTGGGATATAGATTTTTATCTCATTTTGTTTTGTTTGTGGTTTTAATTTTTTGTAAGCAGTCTTAAGGATTTTTGAAGGGCAAATTATAAATGGAATGAATAAAAAAAATCAATTTCCTCAGTGTTAGGATCTCAATCCAAATGGACTTCTGTTCCAAAATTGCATTTTAATCTTCGAACAAAACAGAGAGTACTCTAATTATTGATTTCTTATTCTGTCATTTATTTCTGCTCTGATATTAAAGCCAAATAAGCTATAACCAGCTCTTATATAACTGCCTGCAGTGGTTGTTTTTTTAAACATTTGTAAAAAAAATGTATCATTTTTAAAATTTCTATTAACTGACTCAAATCAATTATTAATATTTTGCTTTGTCTTAAAATTGGCAGAGTTATAAGCAATTTCACTTTGGAGTTTATATTTTCACAGAACGGAAAATAGTGCAGATTAAGATCAGTAGCAACAACTAAATGATGGATAGAAATAATTTCCTTCTTCCTTTTTTCTTTCCTTCCAACTATGCAGCTGCTACCTTTATGGAACACTGGAAGAGAAAACAGATGCGTCTGAATTACAAATGGGATCTTACTGGTTTTGAAGAAGAAGAAGTACGTTAATTCTTTTATATGCTGTTTCATTGTTTGTTACTTTCTCTAAGTGATCTTTAATTTTCAGCCAGTGACCCATTGGAATGGAAAATCCTGCACATAACCATTTCTAAATTTGGGATGGGTGTGTTAGTTTCAGTCTTGTTACCATGGAAGCCTGAAGCCTTGGCTGGAGAATGAAGGTTACACCTAGTAATGTGGGCATTAAAACATATATAGCTCAAGAATTATTCCCTTGATGTAGAAACTATAAAATGTGAACATACTCATAATTTGTTCAGTTTTAAAGATACAGTTGCCATGATTACAGAAATTTACAATTAGCGAATGTATTCTCTGTATGAGTTCAAAATTAAATATTGCTTCTGTCTAGCATATTGAGTGGAGACTGGAACTATTAACTTATATTTAAAAAGGGGAATTGTTTGTCTTTACATTTTAAAAGTGTTTTATTTCCCAATTCTATTTGAAATTTAAGATTCTTAGGAAATAGTTTCTGGACGTTTGTGTTTACAATACCATTTAAATTAAAAGGAGGTTAATCATTTACGGTGGTTTTAATTGTAAATCTGTATTTAGAAAGTAATGTACTGACCGGACAAATTTAAAATATCCTATCAGATGTCAATTTCTGTGTTACCAAATTCAGTACTCAACCAAATAAATGTCTTACTAATTGTAAATAGAAAGCCCTGGATCTCTTTGATAGGTTAGGTGGATTTTGCTCATATTCAATCTTAGGACTTTACAATCTATTTATTAAACAGAACACTAAGAGTAGTACTGTTGTAGGAAAAGAAGACAAGACAGAGTCCAATGAATAGCCATTCTTTCTCTTGCAATAATTGTTCCACTTCCACGAATCTCCTACCCACATCAAGTTTATGTTTTCTAATTTTATTTTGAGGCTATGTAGCCACAAGAAAAAAGGAAATTTCTCCTCTCAAGCTGTCAACACAAAGTGCTTCTTCTATCAGATGAATAGGTTTTGCTTATGAAAACCGAAAGATGACCAGTCCATTCAGCCTCTCTTCTTCTAATAGTATTTATGTATTTGATTTGTATCCTACCTTTATTACTTTATTAGTAGCTCAAGGTGGCGAACATACATAATACTGCTTCCTCCTCCTATTCTCCCCCTGCCAACAACAACACTGTGAGGTGGATTGAGCTGAGAGAGAGTGACTGGCTCATGGTCACTTTCATGCCTAAGGCGGGACTTGAATTCACAGTCTCCTAGTTTTTAGCCCAGCATCTTAACTACTGCACCAAATTGGCTATAAAATATAAACCATATAAGTCATAGCTAATTATATTGAATTAATATTTTTTACTTTTAATTGATTAATCAGTTAATTTTGAATATTTTCATAAATGCGTACTGGAGAAAATTAAGCTGTTCATTTTTTAATGATGCGCATGTGTGTGCCAGTGGAAGGGACCTCCCCCTTTTTCAGTAAGGATTATCATGTGTATTTTTAAAGTCATTTTACAAATATATACATAATTTTCTATGAAGAGTGTTGCTCAATTAATTAAAATTATTTTTCTCGAGCAGAAATATATTAAATAATGCATGTGTCTCATTACTATATTAAATTTTACAACTGATTTCATTAAAAAAAACTTTGATAGTAATTGATTGGTCTACCTCTATGATTTCATTTGATCTTTGACCCGAAGCATTAACACAAATGACATGTTAAAGTTGAAATCTCAGTGCTAGGATGGTATCATAGACACCATAAGACAACTGTTCTTTTATTTTTGGTATCTTGTTGTTAGCTGTCGGAAGGATTAACTGTATCCTTGTAGTAGGAAATACCTTTCAGGATTATGTTCAGTATTCGCTGTAGTGATAGCAGTGACCTGAGACAACTGCTGATAATAGAATGTATTTTATTCTTCACTTAACATATTCATTTTAATTCAGTCCTGTGATCAAAGCACTCAAATCCTATTGAAGAAATGAATCTCTAATATATCAGAATAATGCCATATGAGGGTTATTTGAAATTGTTATTCCAATAATAATTATGTAAGAGGACAATGCACCCATGTGTTCAGTTGCTTGATACCAACAGAGTTCTGGGCCATAACGCTATTCAGTCTTTCTGGATATTGAGTGACTGCATTTTCATGCTGATACTTCCATAAATTAAATACAACAGAAGACCAACCCAACCTGCACCCCATGGATGTACCCCTATGTACTCCCTAATTCTTATGCAGTGCCTACATTCGCACAAATAAAAATAATTGTATCAAGAATACAGTTTGCAACAGTGAAGTAATTTTAATTTTTATGTTTTCTAATTTTATTTTGAGGCTATGTAGCCACAAGAAAAAAGGAAATTTCTCCTCTCAAGCTGTCAACGCAAAGTGCTTCTTCTATCAGATGAATAGGTTTCGCTTATGAAAACCGAAAGATGACCAGTCCATTCAGCCTCTCTTCTTCTAATAGTATTTATGTATTTGATTTGTATCCTACCTTTATTACTTTATTAGTAGCTCAAGGTGGCGAACATACATAATACTGCTTCCTCCTCCTATTCTCCCCCTGCCAACAACAACACTGTGAGGTGGATTGAGCTGAGAGAGAGTGACTGGCTCATGGTCACTTTCATGCCTAAGGCGGGACTTGAATTCACGGTCTCCTAGTTTTTAGCCCAGCATCTTAACTACTGCACCAAATTGGCTATAAAATATAAACCATATAAGTCATAGCTAATTATATTGAATTAATATTTTTTACTTTTAATTGATTAATCAGTTAATTTTGAATATTTTCATAAATGCATACTGGAGAAAATTAACTGTTCAATTTTTAATGATGCACATGTGTGTGTCAGTGGAAGGGACCTCCCCCTTTTTCAGTAAGGATTATCATGTGTATTTTTAAAGTCATTTTACAAATATATACATAATTTTCTATGAAAAGTGTTGCTCAATTAATTAAAATTATTTTTCTCGAGCAGAAATATATTAAATAATGCATGTGTCTCATTACTATATTAAATTTTACAACTGATTTCATTAAAAAAAACTTTGATAGTAATTGATTGGTCTACCTCTATGATTTCATTTGATCTTTGACCCGAAGCATTAACACAAATGACATGTTAAAGTTGAAATCTCAGTGCTAGGATGGTATCATAGACACCATAAGACAACTGTTCTTTTATTTTTGGTATCTTGTTGTTAGCTGTCGGAAGGATTAACTGTATCCTTGTAGTAGGAAATACCTTTCAGGATTATGTTCAGTGTTCGCTGTAGTGATAGCAGTGACCTGAGACAACTGCTGATAATAGAATGCATTTTATTCTTCACTTAACATATTCATTTTAATTCAGTCCTGTGATCAAAGCACTCAAATCCTATTGAAGAAATGAATCTCTAATATATCAGAATAATGCCATATGAGGGTTATTTGAAATTGTTATTCCAATAATAATTATGTAAGAGGACAATGCACCCATGTGTTCAGTTGCTTGATACCAACAGAGTTCTGGGCCATAACGCTATTCAGTCTTTCTGGATGTTGAGTGACTGCATTTTCATGCTGATACTTCCATAAATTAAATACAACAGAAGACCAACCCAACCTGCACCCCATGGATGTACCCCTATGTACCCCCTTATTCTTATGCAGTGCCTACATTCGCACAAATAAAAATAATTGTATCAAGAATACAGTTTGCAACAGTGAAGTAATTTTAATTTTTATGTTTTTTGTGTTTTTTATGGTTTCCTGAAGGAGGCAGTCAAGGTTTGGCATTTTTGTTTTGTTTTTGTTTTTTTATAATTTCTTGCAACTTTTTCTCTATCTGGTAGTGAAAGATGACTTTCGATCTCCTCTCATTTTTCTCCAGCATCTGTCTGTCTTCAAAATTTCCAATGCAAATTATTCTTCCTCTTTTATAATATCCTCAAATAGGGCTTTTTCATATCCATCCAGTCTCAGTCCAATGCACTTTTAAAAATAATCTCTAAATCTCTCACCTATTTCATTCTTTTCATTTCTGATTCTTTTCCACACATTTTCTCTGTATGTATGACTAAACTGACATTACAAATCATTAATTTTAATTAACAGAACTGAAATTACCTTTTTTGTTAAGATCAAATCTATAGAGAGAGGAGAATCCCTTAATTGCACATTTAAACTCAGAACAACTTAGTGTCAACCCTTTGCCCCATATATGACATGCTGTCTGTTCAAATATGGCCTTTTTGCAATGCCCAGAAAGGGTCATTCAGGTTTAAAACCGATTACAAAATGAAGACTCCTTTCAGCTGATAGTTGATAACTTCATGAACATGTCCATGTAGTTGTCTTGGCAACAGTAACTAAAGGGTTTGCCTTTGTCTTCTGGAATGTTTTCTCCATTCTCATGATCTAGGTCTCAATCCAAAAGTATACTTGTTACCCATCCAAACATTAATCAGTCCTGATCCTGCTTAGTTTCCAAACCTAGCGAAGATCAGCCATATGCTGTCACCTGTTAAGACTTAAAATATATATGAATAATGCAAACCAGCATATTGTGAATCTGAAGTCCTTCACTGTTAATAGAAAATGGGTACAAGGCTGTGATACCCCACAAATTAGTATGTCTTTTGGTGAAAGAACAACTTCAATCTAGCAGCATCGTCATCATTAAGGTAAAGAAAGCACATAGTCTTAAGCTACAATATTTTCAGACAGCTAGTGACAAAGAAAGACTTTTAAATTAAGCTATAGCAGAACTTTACTCAGATTTGTTGTAACAATTTGAAGTGATATCCAATAGGTCTCATAGTTCCCTATATGTATGACTTATTTACAGGATCACCCACGAGCTGAGTATGAAGCAAAAGTATTAGAAAAATCTCTCAAGAAAGAATACAGAAATAAAGAGGTAAGATAACAAATTCTTTTTGTTTTAAAATTTTCTGTAATAAAAATTAAGTACATTTGTTTTAAAAATCATAGTAAAGGGTATTCACATTTATATTATTCATTGTAAGCGATTACTATTCTGATACTGTTACTGAATATAAAGAAATGAAATATCAAGAAAAAAGAAATGCAGTTAGCTTCAAAAGTGCCATGGAATAATACAGAGTACTTAGACATTTGTTCAAAGTTAGTGCAGTGTAGAAAATAGCAAGGACTAAATTTTTTAAAAATATTAATTTTCACAATCACGCTGCCTTTGAATAAATGACTGACTGAGTAATCTGTGTTACTCTAATTTTAGAGACATAATTTAGATTTTTACTGTCAGAACGTAAAAAACATTTAGAATTACCTACCATAAAGAGCCCATCACTTGTGATCCTTGTGAAGGTTCTGGAGCAGCAACCCAATGATACAGTGGGTATCTTCTTTGAACGAGATGATCACATAACTTCTAGATATTGAACTGAATTCCATTTTATAGCACAGTAGCACAAAACACTGGAAAATTATTATTCTGAACCATGTTTCTAAAGTACTAAACGTAATCCCATCTTGAAACAGAGATAATGTTTCATCAGACCAAAACCAATATAATCCAAATTTTGTTCTTTGAGTAGTTTAACAGGTGACTGCAGTAGTCTTCTTCAGTCTGGCCCTTCTCCATATGAATGCACTTCAACTCCCAGATTTGTCAGGAATGGCCAGACTAGCTGAGGAATTGTGGAAACTGAAGTTGAGATCTCTCCATCTGAATATGTTCAGTTTTCAAAAAGCTAAATTAGAGGAAGGCTTCTCTTCAGAAGCATATTGGCTCTGATTAGGATCATGTGAATTTATCTCTTTCAGTTTTTCAGGCACTAGTTTGGTGGGTCCCATTCAGAGGTGGTATTCAGCAGGTCCTGATCGGTTCTGGAAAATCAGTAGCGAAAATTTTGAGCAGTTCGGAGAACCAGTAAATACCACCTCTGACTGACCCCACCCCCGTCTATTCTCTGACTCCCGAGTCCCAACTGATCGGAGGAAAAGGGGATTTTGCAGTAACCTTCCACTGGAGTGGGGTGGGAATGGAGATTTTACAGTATCTTTCCCTGCTATGCCCACCAAGCCATGGCACACCCACCAAGCCACGCCCACAGAACCGGTAGTAAAAAAAATTGAATCCCACCACTGGTCTCATTCCTATGTCAGTTTGCAAACACTTTTAAAAAATGCCCTCTGAATAAAAATGCATATTCATAATTGTGAATAAAGTGTAGGCACATAAGAATTGGAAAATAATATGACAACATTCAGAAAATGAAAAATCTAAAGGATTACAGTATAATAATCTGGTTCATTCATAGGTTTGGAAAGTGAAAATTAGGTCAAATTTCTCTACCAGTTCTCATATCTATACTACAGGTAATAACCATCGTGATTATCCTGAATAGATTTGTCTTGGGTTGCTCTGTTGAAATCATCCAAGTTGAAAGTCATCATAATTACGTTTTGTGATAGAATATTTTATAATTTGGCTTTTTAATGATAAATGAGATAAAATGTTTTTCAATCTCCCACCATTTACTTTCACTGAGGAACCTTGAGTTCTAATACCTTGAGACAAAATAGCCATTTTGCATCCAATTTTCTGTATAACATATGCTTTTATATATTTCTGTTATTTTCTCTCTTACTGCTATATAAGATACAGTATATCTAATGTTGAAACTTTTTTCTCAGTTGCTCTGAGCTTTTAATTATTTTGTTTGTATTTGTCTGAATCTTTTTCAGTCCATAATATCCTTTTTAAAGTGTGCTAAGCGGAATTTCTATGAATTTCTGTAAAGCATTGCATTGTCAGCAGTTTTATTTTAGATTCAGCTCCTATATAAAAATGATTTGGCTACCCTGTAAAGAAATGAAATATCAAGAAAAAAGAAATGCAGTTAGCTTCAAAAGTGCCATGGAATAATACAGAGTACTTAGACATTTGTTCAAAGTTAGTGCAGTGCAGAAAATACCAAGGACTAAATTTTTAAAAAAATATTAATTTTCACAATCACGCTGCCTTTGAATAAATGACTGACTTGAGTAATCTGTGTTACTCTAATTTTAGAGACATAATTTAGATTTTTACTGTCAGAACGTAAAAAACATTTAGAATTACCTACCATAAAGAGCCCATCACTTGTGATCCTTGTGAAGGTTCTGGAGCAGCAACCCAATGATACAGTGGGTATCTTCTTTGAACGAGATGATCACATAACTTCTAGATATTGAACTGAATTCCATTTTATAGCACAGTAGCACAAAACACTGGAAAATTATTATTCTGAACCATGTTTCTAAAGTACTAAACGTAATCCCATCTTGAAACAGAGATAATGTTTCATCAGACCAAAACCAATATAATCCAAATTTTGTTCTTTTGAGTAGTTTAACAGGTGACTGCAGTAGTCTTCTTCAGTCTGGCCCTTCTCCATATGAATGGACTTCAACTCCCAGATTTGTCAGGAATGGCCAGACTAGCTGAGGAATTGTGGAAACTGAAGTTGAGATCTCTCCATCTGAATATGTTCAGTTTTCAAAAAGCTAAATTAGAGGAAGGCTTCTCTTCAGAAGCATATTGGCTCTGATTAGGATCATGTGAATTTATCTCTTTCAGTTTTTCAGGCACTAGTTTGGTGGGTCCCATTCAGAGGTGGTATTCAGCAGGTCCTGATCGGTTCAGGAAAATCGGTAGCGAAAATTTTGAGCAGTTCGGAGAACCAGTAAATACCACCTCTGACTGACCCCACCCCCATCTATTCTCTGACTCCCGAGTCCCAACTGATCGGAGGAAAAGGGGATTTTGCAGTAACCTTCCACTGGAGTGGGGTGGGAATGGAGATTTTACAGTATCTTTCCCTGCTATGCCCACCAAGCCATGGCACACCCACCAAGCCACGCCCACAGAACCGGTAGTAAAAAAAATTGAATCCCACCACTAGTTTCATTCCTATGTCAGTTTTCAAACACTTTAAAAAAAATGCCTTCTGAATAAAAATGCATATTCATAATTGTGAATAAAGTGTAGGCACATAAGAATTGGAAAATAATATGACAACATTCAGAAAATGAAAAATCTGAAGGATTACAGTATAATAATCTGGTTCATTCATAGGTTTGGAAAGTGAAAATTAGGTCAAATTTCTCCACCAGTTATCATATCTATACTACAGGTAATAACATCGTGATTATCCTGAATAGATTTGTCTTGGGTTGCTCTGTTGAAATCATCCAAGTTGAAAGTCATCATAATTACGTTTTGTGATAGAATATTTTATAATTTGGCTCTTTAAGGATAAATGAGATAAAATGTTTTTCAATCTCCCACCATTTACTTTCACTGAGGAACCTTGAGTTCTAATACCTTGAGACAAAATAGCCATTTTGCATCCAATTTTCTGTATAACATATGCTTTTATTTATTTCTGTTATTTTCTCCCTTACTGCTATATAAGATACAGTATATCTAATGTTGAAACTTTTTTCTCAGTTGCTCTGAGCTTTTAATTATTTTGTTTGTATTTGTCTGAATCTTTTTCAGTCCATAATATCCTTTTTAAAGTGTGCTAAGCGGAATTTCTATAAATTTCTGTGAAGCATTGCATTGTCAGCAGTTTTATTTTAGATTCAGCTGCCTATATAAAAATCATACCCAGAAATGATTTGGCTACCCTGTAAAGAACTGGAGGCATAAAAGAGCAATCAGTGAGGTCTACTACTAAGTAAATATAAGGAAGAACCCAGCACAACAAAGATAGGCCAGGGTAATTAAAGTCAATATTTTTAGACAAAAGTGCTATCCAAATGCTCTAGTATAAATATAGAAGGTTGTGCTGTGTTATAAAAGGAAAGATCTTCTTCCAAATAAATAAACAGGAAGTAGAAAGTAATAGGAAAGCAACTGAGTTTGTGGGCTTCTCCAGACTAGTTAGGATGAAATCCAAAAGGATATTTCCAAATGTAGAAATGGGCAACAAACTGGTAAATACAAATAATTGTGAATAAATAATGAACGGACCATTTTGGAGTAAAAAAAAAAGTAACTACATGATTGACTGAGGGGGACTGGACTGATATAACTAATCAGGTAATAAGATGATAAAAACAACAGTGTGCAAAAATAGTTCAATCTTAGAAATTTATATAAAAAGTCCTTTTTTAAAAAGTCAGTGTTGTTATTGGTTGGGTTATTCATATTAGTATATGCTAAACTCAATGTATCTCAAAAAGGATAATGGGCAGTAAGAGGAAATGGACTGATTTTCTAGATTTCTTTACATTTTGCTTTCATTTGCTTGTACTAAATAATCATTTCACCTGTAAACACAATCATCTCATTGTTCATTGAACAATGAAAAAATTAAATACCATCAAATTGTTTTTATGCCATCTAGTCCTTTTTATACTCTTAGCAACCAGATAGATTTTTCTTCATGACAATCTATCAGCTGTTTTACATAATAATGTAGATATAAAATGCTTACACGATATGTAACCAGTTTTTAATTTGCCAGTTAATTGTGATTATTTTTTTCTGGTTTTACTTTGAATTTTCTCTTTTATAATAATTTATATTATGTCAGAAATTTAACATCAGCGCATTGGCATCTTTTATTGGTTTTTAAATTCTACCATATTCTATATAGGGATTTATTTATTTATTTACGTATGTCAGTGCTTTGTAACAGCCATATTGGATTATCCTTTTCTGTTTCCTTCAAATGCCATCAGAAGGGCCAGCAATTGCCAGAAGAGGCAGCTAACAAATGGCGACAAAGAGTTAAGAGAGTCATGGCTGGGATGAAATTGGTACATTTCATTACCATTTGTGGAAACTTTCTGAATCTGATTATCTATAAAACACAATTTTCTTTTATTTTATAATATTCACATATATGGCTTTTCCCTTCTGTCTTTATCACTCTTGTTGAGATGGGTTTTTGCCTTTATTTGGAATGACACTGCATGGTTGATCTTTCATACTGGTTGATGTGCAGCTTTTACAACACTGCACATGCCTTATGCTTGATGGGGTTTCCTGGCTTCCTTTTTTTTGGGGGGGGGGGGAGAGAGAGGGAGAGAGAGAGAGAATGAGAGAAAGAAAAAAAATGCATGTGATGCGCATGTAACATTAAGTGCTTATTTTTCTTATAGGAGCCTTATGGAGTTGTACATGATCATTTCCTAATTCCTAATTTTACATATAAAGTGGTCCTAAAGATGATGTAAATAAAACTAAATTGATCATCCAATGAACTGTGAACATATTTATTTAGCAAATATAGATAGCTGCCCATCTCATAAAAAAGGATTTGGGTGGCATGGAAACATAATAAAAATTAAAAACCATTATGAACAAACAGACTACTAATACTGTATGCAGAAATGATTCCTACATATATACGACCAATCGGCTTCCAATTCTTTTCCCTCTTCTCACTTTCATTAATTTAAGTTTACAATAGGATAATGGGATGAAGAAGAGAAGCAAGAGGTTGCCTCTAGTCCCTCCTTTATAACCCCTTAAAAGTACAGAAGAGATCAGACAAAACTATGTGGCAGACAAATCCGGTGTAGAAAGCATGAAACCCATTATGCTGTTACTTCAAGTTTCATATCATTCATATCATCTTTTCTTCTTTGTGACTTTGCAAATACAATTCCATATGTACATACCCATCATCCTACCCATTATGTGGTTGCAGTTCATGGTCTTTGGCCCATATGTCTTTTGAAAAATACATAATACAATATGTGCCATTTTTCATGCTTGCCAGACTCCGGTGTCCCTAAACTTTACTATCCTTGAGAGAACAGCTACTCTGTGTTCACATGGGAAAAACAGAGGGGATGCTGCTAATCATTTACTTGCTTTCACTGTCATTCTATCGTTCCTGTAAGTGATGACTTGGATATAAATTAAGCTTTCAGGAAATATTCTAATAATACTTTATTCTAAATGGAAAATTACATTACATTTAAAAAAAAAAAACAATCTAAACAATGTCCGAAGGAAAACTGGACCAGTTTCCAAAATTAGTTTGGGCTAAATATGTTTTGTCAGCCCTTCCAGAGAACTGTTTTGAAGAAGCTGCCTGGCCTTAGAATTGCATCTGTCTCGCATAAAAATAAAACAACCAACTATGTGTTAGCAAATGTTCTCCTATCCCTTTTCCCTCTACTTGCCCCTGCATTTCCCCCCTACATGAAAGAGCTGGGAAAACTCCATAATCGATGATGGGTCTGCAAAATGAAAAAGAACGAATAAGAATCCCATTGCCCAAACTGTTAGTACTACATATAGCCTCATATAGCCTCATCCATAAATTTGTTCTGTTGGAAGTAATTTGCAGACTGCCTGACCTAGCTGTAGCTTGATGAAAGCTTGTTAATTGACTGACACTCTTGTGATGTTTACTCTTTTAGGATGTTTACTTCTGTTTATGTGTCTTTGCACTTTAATTGTGGTCTTGCCTATTTAAATTTGGGTAACAAGCAAGAATCAAAAAGGCAACTTATTTAATTGCTATAATGAATTGCTTTGTGTTATGTCTTCTTTTGCATGCTAGACTGAAAAAGAAAAACTGACATGGAAAGATCGTTTCCCAGCATACTTCACAAATTTTGTGAGCATTATTTTCATGGTAAGCATTATCTTGGAAACATTATTTTCATGGGCTAGTTGTCTCCTCAAAAATAAGGAAACTTTTATTAAAGGAGGGAACAAACCTTTCCTTTATCTGTCCAGTTTTTGGGTTATATTTAACTTTTCCTAATTTCCCTCACTTTCCCATCTTCTGTGTTGGAAGTGCAAATTTCATAATTTTCAGTACATTTTCATGGTATCAGTTTAGGGAGGGTCCATTAAATGGTGCAAAAATTAATGAATTGGCTTGTGTTTTTCAAATAATACATTTTAAAAGTTTTAGCTCTATAATGAATAATAATAAAGCTTGCAATGTTCTACTTGTATTTTCTTTCTTAGATATCTGTGCCCCTATAATTATGCTATTTGAACACCATATTTTGCCAAACCTAATCTCTGAAGAGGAGTTTAGAGTCCACAAAAATGTTATCACATTACTGAAATTTCACAAGAATTTAAAACTGATTAAGGGGAGCAACATAAGTCATTATATTGGTTTGTTGAATTGACATTACCTTGACAACAGTTACTGGGAAAATCATAAGTCAGATCATCAAATGGATTTGTAAGAAGGTGATTACTAGAGATCAAAAAGGCCTTATTAAAAATAGGTTATATCAGACTTTAAAAATTATACTGCTTTAAAAAATACCCAAAATGACTATAGACCAAGTAGACCAAGAGAATGCTGTGGATGTGGTGTACCCAGACTTAATGAGGCATTTGATAAAATTGGCCATAACCTCCTTCCTCATAAAATGGAATGATATGGAATGGATGGTGCCATCATTATATGGATTTGCAGTTGCTTTCACAATTGTACCCAGTGCATGGTCTCTGTTCATTTTTATAAATGATTCAATAAAGAGAAAGAAGAGATGCTCAGCAAATTTGCAGAAGACACAAATCTGGGAGGATTGCTAACCCCTCAGAAGACAGGCTGAAAAGATAGGCTCAAGACTTAAACATTGGACTTTTTCCAAGAAATATAGTTCCATGTCAAGAAACATAGGATTCTGCATTTAGATATGGAAAAAAAGATGTACATGTACAAGATAGGCTCAACAATAGTACTTGGGAGAAAGAGCTACGTGTCTTGTTATACCACAAATTGAACATCAGTCAGCAGCATGCTGCAGCTACCAAGAAAACTAATGTAATATTGGGTGCATCAACAAAAGTATAATGTGAAGATTACAAGAAGTGACAGTTCCACTTTACATTGCATTGGTATACCACACATAGAATACTTCATTCAGTTTTGATCATCACAACGCAAGAAGGATACTGAGAAACTGGGAAAAATGTAGTGAAGAGCAAACAAATTTGGAGAGGATCTGCAGTATAACGACATGAACATTTAGATATGATTCAGTCTAAAGAATAGAAGGCTAAAGGCCACTTTATAGCTTTCCAATACTTCCAGTCTGAAACAGAAGGACTGTCACAGGAAGATGGTGTGGTTCTAAGAACCAATAGGTGGAAGCATAATCATGGGTGCTCTATCACGAAATATTCTCAAATAAAGATTGGCAACCACTTGGCTGGGGTGGTCTGAAAGTGAAGATTCCTGCCTTAGATAGAAAATTGAACTAGAAAGCTTCTAAGTTTTCTTCCAACTTTATAAATCTATGAATATAATTGCAGGGTTTTTACTAAATAGATAATAATGAATGAAGAGCAGTCTGAATTCTGAAAAGCAGAATTAATAAGCAGAATCATTATCTTATGGTATTTTCTTTATTATTCTAACTATATTGTGTTTAATTTCATTGCTGATATTTTTATTTAGTAGTATAGTATTATAAAAATGTTTAATTTATCCATGAGGATTATAACCATTTTCCTGTAAACCATATGGGAGCATGCAGCTTTTATAATACTATAATTGGCACAAGTAATTGAAACACTTCTATACGAACTACATCAGGCCATAGTAATATTGTGAACCTAATCTTTCGATAACTGATTATGTCCTTTTCAGATTGGTCTGACATTTGCTATTGTTTTTGGGGTTATTATATACCGAATCTCCACTGCAGCAGCTTTAGCCATCAGCTCCTCTCCAGGAGGCAGGTCAAATGTTAGAGTAACGGTCACAGCCACTGCAGTAATTATTAATCTGGTGGTGATAATAATCTTGGATGAAGTATATGGCTGCATAGCTAGATGGCTGACTCAGATTGGTAGGTACATATTCTCCCATTATTTGACTTAGAATTATGATTTCATTAAATGATCTGTCTAACGATTCAGCTTTGACTTTGCAAGCAAAATTACATAGGAACAAATCATGAGATAATAACATAAAAGGATACTTGGCATTAAGGCAGTCTCATCTTTCAGTAACTAATATTTGGTTGAATTTTAAGTGTGAAAATTATTTAAATTCATTTAGAGTCTTGTCATCTTGGTGACCCAATTTTTTTTAAAAAAACAAATAACATGATTTATCTTCATTTCCAGTCACTGCTTACTTTAAGAATATAAATCACGAAGTAAAAAATAGAGGGGTCCAGACTTTCTTTCAATATGCATTTCTTTATTGAAAGGGAAAATAATCTGAAATACTTTTCTAGTAATCTTGTAATCAAGCCAGATTGACATTATACATACCATATTGTAGGGACAACTGTAGTGTACCAGCTCTGATCACATTATTCTAGGTAATTGCCAAGTGTAATCGATTTCTAAGATAAAGGTAAAGGTAAAGGTTCCCATCGCATATATGTGCTAGTCGTTCCCACCTCTAGGGGGCGGTGCTCATCTCCATTTCAAAGCCAAAGAGCCAGTGCTGTCCAAAGACATCTCCGTGGTCATGTGGCTGGCATGACTAAACGCCAAAGGTGCACAGAATGCTGTTATATTCCCACCAAAGGTGATCCCTATTTTTTTACTTACATTTTTTACATGATTTCAAACTCCTAGGTTGGCAGAAGCTGGGACAAGTAACAGGAGCTCACCCCATTACACGGCACTAGGGATTCATACCGCTAAACTGCTGACCTTTCAATCGACAAACTCAACATCTTAGCCACTGAGCCACTGTGTCCCTCTGATTTCTAGTTCCACTTTTTTCTATGAAGACAAGACTCTGTATTCACTGCCACAAATATCAGCCTGTACAGTAGTCATTGACTTGCAACTATTTGTTTAGTGACTGTTTGAAGTTACAATGGCACGGAAAAAGTGGCTTATGACCATTTTTTACACTTATGATTGTTGCAGCATCCCCGTGATCACATGATCAAAATTCAAAATTTATGACCTTCTGGCAGGCAGAATCAATGGGGAGGCCAGATTCATTTAACAGTTGTGTTACTAACTTAACAACTGCAGCGATTCAGTTAACAATTTTGGCATTTCATGCGTTTGCATAAAATGGGATAAAATTCACTTAACAACTATCATGCTTAGGAATGGAAATTTGGGGCTCAATTGTGGTCCTAAATCAAGGACTATCTGTATAATATTTAGTATTTTAAATTGATCTTCCAGTCACTTTTGCATTAATCTCATTTACCTCAGAGGTTCCAAAGACAGACAAAAGTTTTGAAGAACGACTTATCTTCAAGGCCTTTCTTCTGAAATTTGTTAATGCTTACACTCCCATTTTCTACGTTGCTTTCTTCAAGGGCCGGTAAGTTGCATAGTTGCATAGATTAATTAATTGTTTCATTAGTAATGTTCCAAAGCTCTTATTCAAACAAGGACAGCTCTTTAGAGGAATTGTCACTCGAGTTTCCCAGGCTACACCTACCTCCAAGTATTAAGATCATAAAGTTTAACTGAATTAATTATGCTAGCATATGCTAGTAATTTCCCAATGTGTAATGTTGGTTATGTTTTTGTTAGGATCACTTTTTCTGGGCACAACAGAAGCATGGTTGGCTTACCGGTGTACATTAAGAAGGGATATTGCTAAATACTAAGGCAAAAAACATCAGTTAAAATTGGAGTGTTTACTCAGATGTCCATGCTGTTTTAAGCTGTTACAGATAGAAGCATTTACAGAAATAAATGGCAGTCAGCAGCTTTACTGTTTAGGATCATCAAATTGAGAAATATTATTGAAAACACCACAAAGGGAAGTTTCCATAAGCAAAGACAAGGTTGGGGAAAACCGCCTTATTCCCTTGCTTTGCTTCTCTTAAAATTCTAAGGGCTCTTAGGTCAAAAGCTATACTAAAGCAGTGTCGAGAACTACGATCAGATAGTGGAAATAGCAAATTCAGGCTTTTTTGAACTCTATTCATTGACAGAAAGGATTTCATCCAATTAATTAATTAATTGGATTCTCCTCATATCCACAATATATTAATATTCTTTCCTTTAATCATATTTAACATTAATAAACCCAGCTCAAAGGCAAATTACTTCTCTGAAAAATGTCACTGATAAAGTTTATGTTGATGAAAGTGAATATATTCCTGGTAGCTAGATTTGCTTTTCTATATTTTTTTTCCTCTGAAACTAAATTAATCATCCATTGTACAATGTGTATCTGTGTAGAATGATTTTAGAGGCACGTAAAATATAACAGAAAGTGACTGAAAGGTTGTGTCTGTAACACAAATTCTAACCATTGTTTCCAAATTATCTAGATTTGTTGGACGCCCAGGCGATTATGTCTACATTTTTCGTTCTCTTCGAATGGAAGAGGTAACTGTAGCTTATTTTGTTCATGTGTCTAGAAAACAGCTACGAACATTCTGTTGGGGTATATGGATGTCCCCAGTTTTTTTTATTTTGTTTTCCCCTTTCTTTTAGTGTGCTCCTGGTGGTTGCCTGATGGAATTGTGTATACAACTTAGCATTATAATGTTGGGCAAACAGCTGATTCAGAATAATCTTTTTGAAATTGGCATCCCGTAAGTAGTAAGGAATAAAAAAATATTAGCTAACTTCTCAAAATACTTGTATATCATCTCTTGATATATATTTTTTTCTTATTTGATATCCATGCAGTGCAAGAAAACATTAGACTGAGGATATACCAAAGTTTAAAATAGTTGAAAATCATTTTGTTCTTATCTGAAGGACTAATTTTTCTCTGCAAATAATTTATTTCTGAAACAATTAAGCCATATTAGATTGATTGAGAATATTATAAAGAGGCAGTTAAGGGAATTTTTGTTTTTTGCTTTTTTATTTTCTTCTATTTTTCTTGTGGAGAATGTGAATTGTGAATTGTCTTAAATTCAGGATTCTTTTCCTTATCAGTAAACCTTGTAGTCTGCATTTCAACAGTGTTTTCCCAAAGTATTGTATTATGTCACTTAATAAATAAGAATTATGAGTCTACAGTGGGGCCAAGTTCAACCAACTTGGTAAATAAAGACAATAGGACAAAATACTCAAATTAGTATCAAGTATGTAGAATAAAGGTCTTCATGGTTATTCAGTGGCCACATTTTTCAACAATTTGATCAGGATTGTAGAGGCTGATAGAGATTATAATAGATCAGTAATTAAGTCTTCATGTCCCTTTAGGAAATAGTAAAGATTTTTTTCATTTATTTTGCCAGAATCTTTCAGACATTTGAAGCTTTTATTTTCCCAATAAAACTAGAAAGCCTACTGACCCTGTGAAATAATATAATTTGCTTTAAACAGAAAAGAACTTTAAGAAAACTTTTATAGTGGAGATGACATTAAAAAAAGTGATGAGGTGCATATGAAACATTTTGGGCATTTTCACAGGATTTTTTGGATATCATTTCAGATACTGGAGAATTAAAAATAGAAGACTGTCATTCAGCTACAAATAATTTGGGAATTTGCTTTATTTCCCAAAGAGCGTCATAAAATATTGAAAATGAAAAACCAAATCTCTAAATGTTTTTACAAAACATATAAGACATCTAAAGCAATTACTTTTCCCCATTCTTGTTAGGAAAATGAAAAAATTTATAAGGTACTTGAAGCTGAAACGACAAAATCCTGTAGATTATGAAGAGCATATGAAGAAAAAACAGCGTTATGAAGTAGACTATAATCTGGAACCTTTTGCAGGACTTACTCCAGAATACATGGAAATGAGTAAGACTTAAACTATTAAAGTGGGGTTTCCTAGCTGATTACTTATTCTGCAATGAACCAGAGTTTTATCCATTCAATATTTTATTATCCATTCAGAATGGATGTCCCAAACGTGCTTTTTCAAGAGGCAACTAGACTTTCAGGTTTTTCTTTGCAGACATTTTGCTTCTCATCCAAGAAACTTCTTCAGCTCCAAATAGAATAGAATAGAATTTTATTGGCCAAGTGTGATTGGATACACAAGGAATTTGTCTTGGTGCATATGCTCTCAGTGTACATAAAAGAAAAGATACGTTCATCAAGGTACAACATTTACAACACAATTGATGATCAAATCAAATCTCCACAGACATTCAAAATGGAATTATTTATCCAGCCTGACTGTTATTATATTTTCCAGTTTTCCAGTTCTTTCTTTCTTCAAATTCTTTTTTCATGCAATTATGATTAAATAAAAGATATGTTATCCCTTTAAGAAGTTTCTATTATTTGAAGTTTAATACATATAATTTCCAGAGGAGTAACCTTGATCAGAAAGTTCAGCTCTCATATACTTAATCCATTCCCAAGTGGATTACAGTAATGCTCTACAGTCTTTGAAGAGCATTCAGAAGTTTCAAGTGCTGCAAAATGCAGCACCCTGGGCAGTTATTTATGCCACCTGTGCTCTGAGAGCTACATTGGCTGCCAGTTTGCTTCTGAGTTCAATTCAAAGGACTGGTTATGACCTTTAAAGGCCTACATGGAGATATCCCAAAGGTGCTTTTTCAAGAGGCAACTGGACTATCTGGTTTTTCTTTGAAGACGTTTCACTTCCCATCCAAGAAGCTTCTTCAGCTCTGACTGGATGGTGGGAATGGAAGGATTTATACTCCTTGCAGACAGTTGGTCATTTGCATTCTTTTAGAGAATCATTGAGGCCATCTGGAGGTTTGTCTGTGTCATCAGGGTCATCTGAGTGGTACAAATGGGTGTAGAGCCTTCTTGGAACTGTTGAAAGTACTGTGTTGTAGATTGGAGATAGATGATGTCATATTCCTCCCCATCTTTTGAGGGAGGGCTGTTCTTCTTGGATGAAAAGCAAAACGTTTTCAAAGAAAAACCAGGAAGTTCAGCTGCCTCTTGAAAAAGCACCTTTGGGACAATCATGACTTGGATGACTAAGAATCTCCATAGACATCTACATGGGGATGGGTTATTTGAAAGACAGTTACATTTACCCATCTTATCAGGAACTAATTTTGGAGCCCACTTGCTAAGGAGCTTCATCTGAGCAGAACTAGGAAGAGAGCCATGACACCCAGTCTTTGGGACATCATCTCCCCCAAAGTGAGATTGACCCCCAATCCTAATGGCCTTCTGAAAACTCGGTTTTGTCATGGGGCCTGAGGATTCCATGGGAATATGGAGCCCACAAAACAGTTGTATTGTGTGTAAGATTTTGATTGAATCTCCCATGTTTTCTGTTTATGGCTTTTAATTGCTCCAATTGTTTTTAATGGTTTCATTGCTTTGATAATTTTTATTTTTGCTATTTTAAGTATATGGGCTGCCCAGAGTCACATATGTGAGGTGGGCAACTATGTGAATTAAACAAAGTAAATAAATATATAAATAAATCAAGTTAATTTATTAAAGCAAAGACAACAAAGAATCTTGTAGTTCATTAAAAGTAAAAAAATGTACTAGGTTTCACCCTTTAATGGACTTACATCCACTATATGAAATACATTCTTTTCTCTTGTGTTAGGAATATATGTAGATTCATAGTTTAGTGGAAGTTTGGGTGGGAAAATTGTAAAAAGTGAAAGCAGCATGCAGTTAAATAAAAGAAATGTCCAGAAATGCTCACACGCAATATATACATTTATATAAAATAGCCAGTAGCAAATAGTATAACATATCAAACACTTAAGAAAATACATATAATTTGTGCGTAGTATGCATTCACTGATTTGCAGGGAGGCTATGTTTTGGAAAGCAAATTCTACAAGAGTAAAATTGGTAATTGACAGTAGTTTCTTTTTAAATTTTCAGTAATCCAATTTGGTTTTGTAACCCTGTTTGTTGCATCCTTCCCATTGGCTCCCTTGTTTGCATTGCTAAACAATATCATCGAAATACGTCTGGATGCAAAGAAATTTGTCACTGAACTTAGGAGGCCAGTTGCCGTGAGAGCTAAAGATATAGGTAAGTTAGTAATTATTTATACAATATCTATACGTATAAACATTGATTAGAAAACAGAAAATTGAGTGTCCTTGTTGGTGCAAGATAACCAATGAATACCAGCTAGTGTTCTTTATTTCTGGCAGCCTGACCTCAATAGCTAGGAAAGCTATTTTATTCTTCTCTTGATTTCTGTCCTGCTTTTATTTTTTTACTAAATGAATACAAGTAATTATAGATATTTGAAATAGTGTAAATAGCATGAAAAATTGAACAAAACTTTGTTTCTCCTTAAGGGTTTCACTTCATGCCAGCAGGCATAGAAAGAAAGGGTCATTTGACATCCTTAGGAAAAGCATTCTAAACTTCACTGTAACTACCAAAGAATCTGTGTTCCTTGGTTCTACATCCAACCCCTTCAATAGGCTAAAGACTTAATGTAAATGAAAAGCTCAAACATAGGTTGCATCAAATTCATCATTTACCAGTAGAACCAGAAGTGGGTTTCAGCAGGTTCTGACCAATTCTGGAGAACAGTAGCAGAATTTTTGAGTAGTTCAGAGAACTGGTAGCAAAAATTCTGACTGGCCCTGCCCCCATCTATTCTCTGCCTCCCATGTCCCAGATGATCGGGAAGAAATGGGGATTTTGCAGTAACCTTCTTCTGGATTTGGGTGGGAATGGAGATTTTACAGTATCCTTCCCCTGCCATGCCCACCAAGCCACGTCCACCAAGCCATGCCATTCCCACCAAGCCACACCCACAGAACTGGTAGTAAAATAAACCCACCACTGAGTAGAACTGAATCATCCTTCTATGCATCCTCTAATCTGTTCAAACAGTAAAAGATTCTCAAAAGGAAAAACTGGAATGCAGAAAAGAGATGGTGGAAAAAAATGACAAGAAGTTCCATGTTACCCCATAGAATGGAATGTAGAAACGAGGGAATATAATCTAGAAATAAGTGAACTCACAAACTGAGTAGATGTTAAAAGAAATATATATTTTGCTTCAAACTTTGAACTAAAGAAAAGATGAAAAGAAGTTAATACCATTGCTGTTATTTATTTATAATATCTAAATTACGTATTATATATGATGTATTAGTGATATATGCATTAACAGCCCAGATCCTAGGAAGCGATTACAGGTAGTTTTCAATTTACGACCACAGTTGTGCCCAACATTTTGGTTGTTAGGTGAAACATTTGTTAATGGCTTTGAAACAGAAACTGGACATTCTGAAGCTGGACAGATGCTGACAGAAGCATCGTTAGAGATGCTTTAGTAGTAGAATACCTTATCCCACCAGACTCGAAATCCTAGGCTTAGAAAACTTGGAATCGCTTCTCGGCCTTTTGGCTAAGATCAAGTGTAGAAAACTTGGAACTCCGTCGCCTTCGACAAGACCTAAGTTTAACTCACAGAATCATCTATTGTAATGTCCTTCCTGTTAAAGACTACTTCAGCTTTAATTGCAATAATACTAGAGCAACTAATAGATGTAAACTTAATGTCAACCGCTTTAATCTAGATTGCAGAAAATATGACTTCTGTAACAGAATCATCAGTGCTTAGAATACTTTACCTGACTCTGTGGTCTCTTCTCATAATCCTAAAAGCTTTAACCAAAAACTTTCTACTATTGACCTCACCCCATTCCTAAGAGGACCATAAGGGGCGTGCATAAGCGCACAAACGTGCCTACCGTTCCTGTCCTATTGTTTTTTCTTTTCTTCTTCATATATATATATATATATATGCTTATACTCCTAATATTTACTCATATATGTGTTTATATACTATATAATCTTTTTGTATGATACCTACATATATTGTTGTGACAAATAAATAAATAGAACCTGCACTTAACAGTGGATTGAACTAGATCAAGAGTTTTCAGACTTTTTCAGACTGCAGAATAAAGATCCTGGAACCTCTGATCAAAGGACACAATTACTGGCTGCATTTGAGTATAATTTTACTTTTGCCTCTACTCTCTCACAGAACCCCAGCCTTAGGGGTTCTCTGGAACAGAGTCTGAAAAACCCTGGCCTAGATGACCTTGATAGTCCTTTCGAAATCTGTGATTCTATGATCAGAGTTTGCGATAATACTCTTGAATAGCTTGCTTGTCTTTTCCCAGGGATATGGTATAATATCCTCAGAGGGGTAGGAAAATTGGCTGTGATCATAAATGTAAGTATTATTTTTTTTCTGTAAACAGTATATGAAGACAAAATTCTCATTTCTGTTCCAACTATTTTAAAGGTTTACTCTGCAATGGCTAAAGCAGGAAAGTGTGAATCTACCTGGAAAAACAGCCATAAAGATGGGCTGACACTTGGACTAACCTAAACTCCATTTCCCAAATGGCTCTGCCTCTGTCTTTTATTTGTTTTTTTCCTCCCAGATGGCTCCAGCTTCCTCTCTTTTGTCAAGAGACCCATCTTTTCTATCCATTACCTCCTTTTCCTTTATCCCTTGACTTCATTTCCTATTTCCTGTATGGTCTAGAGTAGCTCTGTGGCTGTACGGCCTAAAGACCTACCGATCCTTCACTGTCTGTCCATTGTGTTTCCAGACTGTAGCTTTCTCACTTCTGAATGCCAACGTGAATTCTTCTCTTCTTTTGCTCCCAGGCTTGTTAAGCATGGCATTCTTTGTACTCTTTCTATTAGGTCAAAAAGGAAAGTTGGAATTGGTTTTTAGAGATTGACGTCATAAAGACTTTTCCTAAAACAAAAGGGAGCAACTAGCAGGCATCTAATCTGTAGCTCTGAGATCACGTCATAGAAAATGACGGAAAAGCCAAATGGCCAAATTTTGGCAACACAGGTTTCAGCTAAAAAAAAGGAGAAAATGAAATTATTTCAGGTCCCCAATAAAGACTCCCAAATTGCCTTAAGCTTCATTGGGAAAAACTGCAGACAGGCCCACAGGTTAAGAAAAAGTGGTGTATATTAAAGAAAATTGTGCAATTCTATGGATCCATATGGAAAAGATCCACTTTAATTCTAAATATTAAGCTTTCAACTCTCTTCTGAGATGGTATCTGCCCTGCAAACAACAGCTAAACATTTCATGTAAGATTTATCTTAATTTTAGGAAAGATAAAAAATATGAAATTGCTGGATCCAAATAAAACTCTTTGTCCACGACTTGTCAAGTTTTCGTGCATTTGATGAAACCTCTAAATGGAGCATTTGCACAAAAAGTGCACAATTTCAAAACAGTGATTCAAAATTGCCCCCAGCATACAGGATAACGAAAGCAATATCAGTACCCCAGACCAGAAGTCTCCAACCTTGGCAACTTTAAGACTTATGGAGTTCCCAGAGTTCCTCAGCAAAGCTGGCTGAGGAACTCTGGGAGTTGAAGTCCACAAGTCTTAAAGTTGCCAAGGTTGGAGACCCCTGCCCCAGACAGTATTTGTTTATTGATAGTGTGTGGGGGGGAGAGGCATGTATGTAGCAAAAATATTGTGAATAGCAATATGGCAAACTTGGGGTTGTTATCTGAAAGAATTTTGCAATTAAAAGGATCTCAGTATTGAAATGCCTATAACCATTTTTCCACCTCATGTTAGCTTTCCCAGTCAATTTCAACTACTCAATTTGCTGCACTTTTTAGAGTTTGAATCTCAAACCACCATGGTGCAAAGAAAACCATTAGCCTGGTTTTCTGCGATGCTGTGATGATACAGTTTGAAGCAGCCTGGTTCATGGCAGTCCCTGCTGGGGGAGGAGACAATTGAGTCTGGTTATGTAATGAAGTATGGCCTGAATATCTGCGCTCATTCTTTACTTTTGTGGCTTAGGCATTTGTGATCTCATTCACATCTGACTTCATTCCACGCCTCGTGTACCTGTATATGTACAGTGAGAGTGGCACCATGCATGGCTTCGTGAACCATACACTATCCTATTTTAATGTCAGCGATTTTCAAAGAGGAACTGCTCCAAAAGATGATATGGAGCTTGGCTATCCAGTGCAAATATGCAGGTATATAATGACCTTTTTTTGAAACAGCTTTCCCTAGACCCCGCCTAGGAAATTTATTTGTCGTGCATTTCATCAAGTCTCTTTTAATTTTCAGTGTGTTTATTCTAGGCTGTATATATTGAAAAGTGCCATGTTTCTGTACATAAGGCTTCCTTCCCACCTTTGCTTCTATGCCAACACCATTCCCCCCCCTCCAATTACATAATGTCAAAGGCACAAAAATTCAGCCAATAGAACCCCTGTTTTTGAAAAGACAAATTATTTTCCTTGACAGTTTTATGAGCTACTATCTAGACCAGGGATCTCCAAACTTGGCGACTCCCAGAATTCCTCAGCCAGCATGATTGGCTGAAGAATTCTGGAAGTTGAAATCCACAAGTCTGGAAAGTTGCTAAGTTTGGGGACCCCTGGTACTTCTCTGATCCATTATGATTAGTTTGGATCTACTCTCTGCCAACAGACATAATAAAATAAAGCTATCCTAAATCATCTCATTAATGAATCAAGCATATTAGCAGATGTGTATCTTTAAAAACCCAGTAGTCATATGCTCCTTAATCTAATATTCTTTTGACACAGAAATCTACAATACTACAATAGAATTTTTTTAATGGAAAGTTGTTGCTGCTCTTTATTCCTCTCTGCTTCTAATTTCCATTATGGCTATACTAATTCCTCAAAAAACTGTTTCATACATATGGAAATAGTACCAGAGACAACTTTCATTAGTAATACATAGCTGCTGTAATCATTCATGTGCATATTGAGAAGAATCCTGTTCAAAGAACATATCCAGCCCTATTAGGGCATCTGAATCTTTCAAATATTATAAATGTCACACTCCACTATTCAAAAAGTGCCCAAATGCAGTCATTTATAGGACAAAACTTTGTAAACCCTAATTTGTCTTCAGTCCATTGAATTGTGGCTGGACCTCTAAATAAACCAGAGATAAAATATCATTAATTCATTACTACCACATAAGCGTGTTCAGTTTCATATATGTTAGAATAAATCTCTGAATTGCTCTAATATATTTCCTCCATATCTTGTATGAATCTAATTTTGATAGCCACAAAATTGCTTTCTTGATACTCAGAATTCATGCACTTTGTATCCCAATTCCAATGTAACCTCTTTTCATATATCTTCCCTATTTTTTTAAAATTAAATGGTACTACTTAGAGTTTGTATTAGGACACTTTCTTCTTTATTCTCCTTCCTGCTTACTTAGCCAATTGGACTTGGGGGGTGGGGGTTGATATTCTTTTAGGATGCCTCTGAACTACAACCCCCAATATCTATGTCATTGGCCATTCTACTAAGAATGCTGGGAGATGAAAGATCATAGGTTTGCTGCCCCTGCCCTAGGCAGGCTATCCAGGCTTCTTTCACTGCACTATAATATCCTTATATATAATATTCACAGCATTTTTCTTTCTATGTCCTTCCATTCAAGTATTAATAAATGGCTGCATACTTGTTTGCGATATAGGCAAGCCAATCCTTTTTCTGGAGAAGATTTTCAATCAATGTTTCCTTTTCTAGACTCTGAGACCAGCTTGCTTGTTTAATATAATTTCACATTTTTCTCAAATATGTTATGCAAAACACGTAGAGCATCCTATCTCTTTAACAAAGTACATGGAAATACAGCAATTCACTAAAATGTTATTCTGATAAAGCAAAAGAAATGAGCATAACAATATTTTCAACATGTCAGCAGTAAACTCAATGTAATGACTGACACACTGACTTTAGTTAGAGATAATAGATGATGAAGATAGATAGATAGATAGATAGATAGATAGATAGATAGATAGATAGATAGATAGATAGATAGATAGATAGATAGATAGAATTTGATATGAACTAATAAATTATTCTCAGAACCTTCTGATTCTCAATTCTAATGTGTTTTTCAGATACAAAGATTATAGAGAACCTCCATGGTCTGAAAATAAATATGACATTGCAAAAGATTTTTGGGCTGTGCTTGCAGCAAGATTAGCATTCGTAATAGTGTTTCAGGTAAAGTACAATCAAAATTTGTCTTTTTTTCCTAGAAATTAAACCATAATAAAATGAATACATTGTGTTTTTAGGAGAGTATGATAGCTAACATTATTTGAAAAATACTGTGTCCCTATCATATTTATCTAGTAGGTATCAACAACTTTTTCAAATTCCAGATAGTCTTACACAAAAAGCATTTACAGTAAAATAAAAATTATATTGTACATTTTATGAAAATACTGCACTTGTACTGTGATTTATACTGTGTCAGAAATTGTTGCATTGCACACAGAGACTCTCAAATTAAAAGTATTTTTTGTTTTCCTGTGAGTTGGCAATCACTCATCTGGCTTCACTATTCCGTCCAAATCACCATTCCTGCTCAAAAACCTGGTCCGGGTGCCCCAGCTTAATGATGGCCGCTATGGCCACCGCTGCCAAGACGAAAAGTTTCCTCTGACCTCCAAGGAACTTGCCGGTTCCTCTTGGTCATCCGAGGTGCCTCTCCTTCTTCACCGTCCCTACAGGACAGATCCGGTCCGAAGATCCCTTGACAGCGGTTTGTCAGCTTGGGATTTTGCGAAGCTCATCACAGCTAGCTATTCCCCGACTGTCTCACCGTGACGCTTCCGGTTGACTCACACACAGAGACTCTCAAATGAGTATACCAGAATACCAGCAGCTCAGTGAAGATTGCTCATATGAAGAATCAGCTGTTCCCTTTTGTTGTCTCTTGTAACAGTATGTAAGAATGGTCTTGATTGATGAAGGGAAGAGACGCTCCCTAAGGAATGAACAAATAAAAAAGGGGGAGAACCTTCCCCTGAATAATGGGCAGAGAAAGAAACATAGGAGGATCCACCCTGACTTATCAGGTGGTAAAAAGAGATGGCGGGAAATTTATACTTTCAGAGTTGCAAGATTCTGTGAATGTAGCTTTGTGATAAAGTAGCATTGCCATGTTTCTTCTCTAGTCTACTTGAGAGGCTAACAGCTCTGGGGAAAAAACAAAGGTGCCATTGTTGCTCAATGTCTGTTTGTTGTTGTCAGCTTTGGAAGCCATATGTCACAAAGGTCACCTAAATTAAGTAGCTTTTCCTCTTGTCTGGACCAACAGAAGGTTTACCTTTGTCCTCAGCATCATTGGTTGTGTGGCTGGGCAACAAGGTGGTCAGCACTAGCACAGTTGAGAGCACCATGGGTAATAACAAAGGCAATGTGGGGATGCTCATTATGGCATCACTTATTGTTCAAAACAGGCCATCTGTCAGGCATGCCTCCATTCAAAACCCAAGAAAGAAAGTCCTTGATTCCATGTTTATAGAGAAAGGTTCTTTTACTGAGTATGAGCTGAATATGAAAGAAAAGCAAGGTCTGAGGCAATAGGCGCGAAAATTAGATATTGAAAGCAATCCCAAATCCCTCCCTCCAAGGAACCAGGTTCAGTGTCCAATCCACATCTCCCCAAGGTGTCATGTGGGGCTCTTCTTCAGATGGGCCCCATCTCTCTGGTATGCCGGAACGGTTGACCTT
Organism: Ahaetulla prasina; assembly: GCF_028640845.1. Classification (NCBI taxonomy): domain Eukaryota; kingdom Metazoa; phylum Chordata; class Lepidosauria; order Squamata; family Colubridae; genus Ahaetulla; species Ahaetulla prasina. The sequence goes on from NC_080539.1 coordinate 285,248,599, forward strand.
GACAGTTGTCAGTTCCTTTCACAGCTGCTTGAAGCCTGTGAGAAGTTTCCTCCCTTTTCTCGACCACCAGCTCACTTCCCCCACACCTGTATACCAGCAAATCCTTCCCTCTCCTGTTACAATGGAAGCCAATAGCAAGCAAGCATCATAGGCAGAGGCTGACACCATCTTTCTTCCAACAATATAGTATCTGTTGGATGACTACCGCAACCAGGACCACAACCAGGACTTCTCACCTCCTGCTTACAACAGGGTGTTCTTCACTGCGGTGCCACCATTATCCCCAGGGTTCACTCTTTTCCGAATGGCATGTGTCCTTGTGCAACTTAGGCTTAGTTATGTTTCAATTCTTTCAGTGCTTTTTTGTCCTTTACAAATTATGAAATGTTGCTTATCTTCACTCTTAACTTTATATACCTTTCCTACAAGCTAACAAACCCTGTTAGCCTTTTCCTACTAAGTGAAGTTGCTGATAAATAAAACAAAATTATAGTAAAACTGTTGAGAGGCAACTAAAACCACAGAAGACAATGTTAGTTTATCTAAGTGAGATAAGCAGAAACAAATTGCGCAAGTTTGAAGTATTTTACTTTTATTCAGTCTGGGGATTAGACTTGCCCACCTGTGTCGCCATTTAATTCAGTCTGGGGATTAGACTTGCCCACCTGTGTCGCCACTTAATTCAGTTTGATTTCTTTTTCTTGTTTTTAAATTTTCTCCTATTAGTTTTGGAGGAGAGAGAAATGTTTATCTTAGCTCCCTGCCTGATTTATATTTGTGCTATTGGAGAATCATTTCCAAAATCCTGCAGAATTTGCAATCCCTTCTTAGGATGTTTCCTCTGGTGCCTAATTTCTGATGGTAAATAAGAATTGGCTTTGGAGGAAGATATTTTAAAATCAGGTATTCCCCATTTTAAAGAAAGCTCCTTCCCCTTCTCTCTTGTTGGGTGCATCTAATATAGCTGGAATGTCCTCTCAAGGATTGCATTTCAGGGGTGTATTCAGATATAGAGAATGTTATGAATATCCCTAGATATAGCTGTGATTTACATTTTTCCCAGGAACCGGTGTTTACTTCCAATTTTCAGCAAAAAAACAGAAACAACAATTCATAGTAAACAGTGGCTTTATTTAACAACCATGGAATCTACTTATGACCGCTGCATTTATTTCACAACCACCATATTTGCTTAATAACTGCTGCAAAAGAAGGTTGCAAAATTGGACATGGTTGTGTGATCAGCGAGTTTATAACTGTCTCCACTTATAACCAAAATTTCTGGCTCCAGTTATGGTCATAAAATCGAGGACTACTGCACATGATCTCTGGAATTAAGCAGTCTATGCATTGTACTGAAGCATTCTTAGGAATCACAAATGTATGTGAATTCTTAATAAGCTATTGATATCAATTATTTAAAAAAAAATTAGTTAGGCCATAATTTTGACTTGATTAACCTTTTCTCTTTTGTTTTTATTTTTCAGAATTTGGTTATGTTTATGAGTGACTTTGTTGACTGGATTATTCCAGACATTCCCAAGGACATTAGTCAGCAGATTCACAAGGAGAAAGTTCTCATGGTGGAAGTCTTCATGAAAGAAGAGCAAGGAAAGCTGCAGCTGCTAGAAAACTGGAGGGACAAGGATCAAAGGAGAAGTGAAAACTGTAACAGTCACAGTCCCAGGGCATCAATGAGCCATAGAGGGAGTGTGTCTTCCTGTCACTCATGCCATGTTGAGGTATAGAAGAAGACAATGTTTTACACTGGGGCATTCCATTCATAAAGCAGCCGATATTTACATGATAGAACTTCATACTTTAACAACCTGGTGCATGTTTAAGCATATGCGACTGTTTTGCTTATATCTATGTGAGAAATAATGTTCTTAAGAACAGGGAGGACCATATTCTATTTCTGACAAGTTTTCTTTTTTTAATTTTCTTTCCTTTTTTGCACAAAAATAATGCAGGGATTTTTATATATATATATATAAATAGATAGGTAACTTGCATAGTTAGCTTAGAGCTATCACTGTTTTATTTTTTAAAAGGAGATAGGATTCTGTAGACTCTTCTCTGAGAATTTTATATTAGCATATTTATTAAAATAGGATAAAATGTATGAACCAAACGACAAGTATTGGAATAATAAGCCCCCCCATTTCTGATAAGCTACATCTGGGTTTTTGCAATATGCAAATAATAATAATAATAAATACTATACTGTGGAGTGCTTTTTGCAAGGCTGTGGCAACAGAGCTCTGACTTTAATCTGCTGACTTTTTTTACAAGCAGAAATCCTGTTGAGGTTCCTTGATGATACGTTGCTGCATTTTCTCCTAAGTGAATGCAGTAGCAAGAATATTTTGTTTTCCATTTGAGATTCTTGCCTCAATTCATCACTTCCATCCTCATTTCATTTACTCTAGTGAATTGAATAGTCAGACTCAAATCAATGTAATCTTAGTCTCAACACTAATGAGGGCAAATCACTTTACTGTCTTTCATATCTTCTTCTATGAAAGATGAGTAACTTGTGGAAGGGCATTTAGTTTAGTAATTCAAAGTGTCTAGTGCACATCCCAGAGGGGGATTTCAATGAACACGAAGAATATTAGCATCAGCACAATTTCCCCAAACACTGAAGGACCTTTGAAGAAAAAGTGTCCTGAGTTAAGAGCACACACAGAGACAAACACACACACACACAAATACTAGCAAATTGCACTGCCCACCACAAACCTGGAATCTTAGTTGCTGAAGGAACACATTAAATATATGTATTCTCAATTATGTTTCTATGTCACCTTTGCTCAGTAAAGCCAACATACTACATTTAAAGACATTACATCTTTCCAAAACAATGAATGTGATTCTGTCATTTCACTGGCCATAATCTCTTATACATTAAGTAATTTGGCTGAGCAGCTCATTTCTAAATATTATTCTTTTTTCATATTTACAACTTCTCTGCCTTTTGCAAGTTTGATTCATTTGTCTCGCTCTCTTTCACATTGAAATGGTCAAAGAGTTTATTTGAGCACCATTCCAGTGAAATATGGGTCTTTCTTTCTTTCTTTCTTTCTTTCTTTCTTTCTTTCTTTCTTTCTTTCTTTTTTTCTTAATAGGTATCATATTATAGAGGTTATAAGATATGAGTATCATGGAGCCAGTACAGACATGTGCAGTACAGACATGTCCTCTCATAATACTAGTGTCATTTTACGAAAATTGATCAGGAGCAAATTCAGAACAGAAAAAAAGTAAATGTGGTGCCACACAATCCACAATTACCAAATTATGTCTTTTAAAAGAGATGATACCATCTACTGAGAATAGATTAATAAATGAATAGTAAAATAGTTGGTGCAATTGTTCAGACAGTACAGGAAATTAATGTAGCAGATATGCAACAATGTAAAGTTATTACTTTTATGCATTGCTAGTAAATTGCATGGAAATATTTTGAAGGTGCTAGCTGTGATCCACTAGTGATAATGTTAAATTATGATAACAGTCAGATGAGTGGCATTTTATTCTTCTTTCTTTTTAGGGTTTTTTTAAAAAAATTCAGATAAGATTAAAAATGAGGAAGTGAAAAGGGTTAGCAGAATTAAGAACATTTCAGTTCGCTTCAAAGGAAGGTTCTCCTGTGCCCATCACTAGTTGCTGGACATCCAAATATGCAAATGAAAAGGTGAATAGTATGGATTTCCAATGAAGCCTAGCTTTATTTTTCCTCTTCAAATAGCTAAATATTTTAATTCAATTTAATTCAATTTAATTTAAATTGTTTTGGAAGGATAATGGAGGAGTAATTTATAATCTTTGCAATCTTAAAAAAAACAGTAGAACAATTCAAGGAGACCAAGGTAGAAATGAATGTTACAGAAAACCAGCAAGCCATGGTGGTGAACAGAGAAAACAAATACATTACAGATTTTGATATACCAAAGTTTTTCCTGGAAAGTCATGGAACCTATGAACAGCAATCCAGTGACTGTGTGTCAGTGAATCCTAAGACTTGCCATAACAGCATATTGTAATGCAGTTCTGAGCATATCAAAGTCCAGCCAAAACAGAAATAAATCCTGGTAAAGGTAGCCCTTCAAACTAATTTTCACTTTAAAAGTTGCCCTTATATCAGCAAACCAAGGTAGAAGAAGGAATCCACAGGACCTTGACTGTTGATATGGATGGCAAATACGAACCAATCTATACATGACATGGCTCTCATCAGGTCCGACAGTCATATTTGTATGTTTCATAGTTTGCCCTTGTCTCTTTAAAATAGTTTCAACTGGGAAGTTGTATGACTTTCATTATGTATAAAAGTATATATATGCTTTTTGTATTCAGAATTTTTCAGATACGTTATATTGTTGAAAAAGTTGATGAGATGCAGGTGTATCATGGACAGATATATAAATATCTTCATTGTCTTCCTGAGAAAAATCAGCATGCAGTATTTGCTTCTTCATTCAGGCTGAAAGTCCAGCAGTATCTATTAGACTCTTGACAGGAATCATCTGATTTGAGAAATGAAGGAATAGGGAAAATCAATTAGTTATCACTATGCAATCTGCACATACTCTGGTTCTGCCAAACTTTTGAAAACAAACAGCACTGTTGACAGGGTCTAGGCGCCCAAGGAACATGACAACCTTCCTTCCAAGGTAATCCAAGAGGCAGATCTGGATTATAAACCCAAAACCTGGAAGACCATTCAGTTACAGCTAGTATATCAATCCCTTTGCATAGGATAAAAAACAGAGCATCCTTGGAGTCACACTTTGACACTATGCAGCTTTCTTGCAGTAGTACTGAAGTGGATTGCCACTGCCATCTTCTGGGATGATTTTTGGATTTGGGTTTTTTCAACATTCAAGTCTAGGTTGTAGCCCTACTATTTGTGGATGCTCTCCCATCAAAGTCCAGGTACCTTGGCGAGGTTCTTAGGAGCAGGGTAATTAACTGCTGAAAACATAATGATCAAAAGAGAGATAAGCCAATGAAGGTTTTAGAAATCAAAATCAGAATTATAGATACCAGCGTAGTGTGCGTGTTCCTTGACAGTCCATCTGTTCAGTCTTACCTACCGTATATACTCGAATATAAGCCGATCCGAGTATAAGCCGAGGTCCCCAATTTTACCCCAAAAACTGGGGTAAACTGGGGACTCGAGTATAAGCCGAGGGTGGGAAATGAGGCACCTACCGGTTGGGGAAAGCCTCCCTCCCTCAGCTGAGAAGGCTGGCGGCTCCCCGCCCGCCTTCACTGCACCGCAGGGCTTCCGTCGGTAAAATGTGAAAAAGAAGAAAAAACTCAGTATAAGCCGATCCGAGTATAAGCCGATCCGAGTATAAGCCGAGGGCTTAAAAAAAAAAAACTCGAGTATAAGCCGATCCGAGTATAAGCCGATCCGAGTATAAGCCGAGGGGACGTTTTTCAGCACAAAAAACGTGCTGAAAAACTCGGCTTATACTCGAGTATATACGGTATTTATTTTCCCAAAAATAAAACCTGTGCAAGAGTCTCTCACTTTAGCCATGAAGATTTCATGAATGCATGATTTTAAGTAACAGTTTGCCGCAATATAAAGACCGTCATAAAATATAACAATTTAGTTGTGTAGTATAGATGACTAATCTAGTTTGGGAGTACAGGTAGTCGTAGACTTACGACCACAATTGAGCCCAAAAATTATGTTGCTAAGTGAGTTATCTGTTAAGTGAGCTTTGTCCCATTTTATGACTTTTCTTGACACAGTTGTTAAGTAAATCATTGTGGTTGTTAAGTTAGTCACACAGTTGTTAAGTGTGAAAAACGGTAATAAGTCACTGTTTTCAGTGATGTTGTAACTTTGAACAGTCACCAAATGAACTGTTGTAAGTCAAGGACTATCTGTATATTGCAAGTAAGCCTACTGTGTGGTTTATTCAAAAAGCAAATGCCCAAGACTGTTATATTTCAGTTTTAAAAGTTTGTTGCAAATTTATTTAAAGTAAAATCCCCATTTTATAATATTTATTAGTTTTAATATAAATTATGAATGAATTCAGTTCTTTTTAAATATAATTTATCCAAGATGCTCTGTGTAAGTGAAAATGTATTATGTTAATGAAATTTTGTCCAAACATAATACTCTTGCCAAAGATTATTCTGAATAAAGGGCTTATCTTTTGTTTATAACTGCTTCTTGTAAACTGAACTGCAGGAATGTCACTTATTTTAAAACCATTATTCTTTTATTATAAATGTAATCAGCCTTATCTACCTTTCTTGACATAGAATCCATGGAAGAAAATATTTGACATCATCCAATAAATGTGTTTTAGCTGTGCTAAGAGCCTTATACAAAGTAAAACAATTCGTTTATATACTGACCTGTATGCATGAATTTGGATTTAAATATGCAAGCGTTCAGTGAATTTCAAATGCCAAAGATACTGGATATTGTGGATGAAAGTTCACACTTCTTTTTGTTACTTGATGCAGATGGAGATTTGTTTCCTCTTGCAATAATCAAAAAAATGTAAAAGTGTTAGATGTGATGTCATACACTAGGATTTAAAGCTTAATCTGTTCCAGGCTTCAGTAAGTTTATATATTCTTTAATGTAAATAAACATTTGTGCATACAGATACAGATACACAAACTATAGTTTCTATCACTGCGTTTTGAGCTCCTGTTCAATCTCCCTCACTACCAAACATACCCACAGATTCACTAATCACAAACTCAGGATAAGTTTGTTTTCAACAAAAGCCAAACTTGCAAAACATTACATAATTCTTGGTTTAATTGTGAATTCAGTTACCCAACATTTTTGAAGCAATGTATAAAAAAGTACTACTGAGAATTATTCATCACAATAATAAACCCACCCACCTACCCCAAAAAAAATTGAGCAGAGCAGACTACTGCATTATAATAGCACTTAGAATTCGGAAGGGAAAAGGTTCCTGAGAGCCTGGAAATCATGCATGTAGCATTTATCCACAAAATCCACTGCTCCAATAAATTTTGAATTGCATTGCAATGGTAGAGGACAATTACACAAGCCAGGGAAAGTCATAGCTGCTTTAAGAGGTTACAGATGTGGGTACATAAGCAGTCACACTTTTTTCTTCTTCATATCTGAAGCATTGTTGCAGCTCTACTAATGTGTGTTTTTGAAGAGGAAAGATAAAAAACAGAACTCGGTCTTGATTAGGAATTTTGTCGCCAATTCTGTTTGTAAATACAGCTTTATGCAACATTAGAGCAGCTGAGAACATTCAGTATTAAGACAGGAGCTGGTTTCATTTCTCTTCATTAGCCAAAACAAAATAAAAAAATATTGAGGAGAGCAAGTTACAATTGTAAACAGATTGTGGTTGTAAATGGGCATGACTATAAGGGAATCAAAAAAAATAATAATAGTAAGGTAGGATGTAATTACTTCTTTTCACAATTACCAGTTAATCCTTCTCTGGTTTTTCTATTACTATTAGTCTTCCTAGCTAATATATATTCAGGTATAATTTATACTGAACTATTATATCTCAATTAGTTTCTCTAGAAATTAGGAATAATGTACAGAACAAAAAAACATTAGGTTCATTTCATAGGTGATGAACATGAAGTTGACATGGATAGCCCAAATTAGTCAGGGGGACAATGTGAAACTAAAAGAAACGTAAAACATTATCTTAAAATGTTGGCATAATACTGACATTCCAATAAAATAAGAACTATATACTTAGAAATGTTCAATTTTTTTGAGATCATTAAAAATAATAACTGCTTATGACTCTTTTATAGTTTCTTTTGTACTGCATTTTTTGAAAAAGGGTTTTGTATATAATGTTGTATTTAGAAAATTATATAATGTTCCTTTTCATGGATTCTTTTTTTTTTTTAAAAAAAAGTAAATGCATACTAAAGCTCTCTAGTTTTTTGTTGAATATTTATTTCTATAACTAATATTCATTTAAACTCTCACAAAATGCCATTCTGCATTCATTTGAAGAGGAGAGGAGAACGGTGTGAAAGTTAAAATATGTAATATGTCAATTGAAAAGGTTTTGTGTTTCAGTATTTCAATAAGTGTTGAGAACATTGTTACTTCTTAGAAATTCGGAAGAGTAAATCTCTGGTCTTGGTGACCAACTCAAATTCGATTTCGCATTATTATCCTGGGACACATATATTCACTGTTACTTCTTTTCATCTGGAAGATTATCTTACATACAATGATTTTCAAAATTGAGGTTTGGGGTGCTTACAGATAAGGCTTTCCTTGTCTGATCTTTGCCCAGAATTGTATGGGTGGTCCAGGCAATATTTTCCATATATAATTATTCCATATTTCCTCATTTCTTCCATCTAATTTCTTTTCATAAAAATAGTTCAGATTGGAAGTAGTAAGAATCTTTAATATCACCCCATTAATACCATTCACTTACCTTCGCTACCGGTATTCACTTACCTTCGCTACCGGTGCGCAAATGGGAGCGTGCACGCTCGCTTCACTCACACGCGCCACTTCCACACATGCACAGGGCCTTCTGTGCATTCTTAGAGCATCAAACACTGGACATCATGACATCACAGCGGGTGGGCGGGCCGAACCAGATAGAACCGGCTGAATACCACCACTGGGGGACACTTGTTAGGGGGAAAACATTGTTATGAATAGAAGAGAATGAGACATTATCTAATAAGTAAACATAATAGAGTTTTATGCAGTAGAAATATGTTAGGTGCCAAGTCCTATAATTATTATTATCAAATTTATTTGCCGCCTATCTCACCATGAACTACCACCATTATAAAAACAAAGAAATAAAGAGGAAGTTTAAACAACTGAAAAATAAACTGAAAAACAATTAAAATAATAGAATAAGGAAACAAACAAGGGGAAAATACATTGATATAACTGATTAAAAAAAGAAGGGTGTGTGGGGAACAGAGAGGGGGAGTCTGCTGTCATTCTAGCAGCCATTTTCAAAGTTGATTATCCCCATTGGATCCCCCAGGCCAATTTGCACAGCCAAGTCTTTAGATTCTGATAAAAAAAAAAGGAGATTGGGGGCAGATCTCACTCTGGAGGGCTGGATGTTCTAAAGCAGGGGTCTCCAACCTTGGTCCCTTTAAGACTTGTGGACTTCAACTCCCAGAGTCCCTCAGCCAGCAAAGCTGTTATCAGCTTTGTTATCAGCTTCGTGCTTCTAGGAGCTCCTAGAAACACGAAGCTGATAACACCAGCCTGAAGATGACGAATGAGACTTCGTCGAAACGTCGCCAAGACACTTCCAATTTTACATATATATATATATATATATATATTGTTTGTATGTATATATATATATATATATATATATATATATATATATATATATATATGTGTGTGTGTGTGTGTGGGTCTTCGGTTATTCGGGTTTTCTCCCACGTAAAATTTGAAGTGTCTTGGCAACGTTTCGACGAAGTCTCATTCGTCATCTTCAGGCTTCAGCTTCGTGCTTCTGGGAGCAATATATATATATATGTATATATATATATATATGTATGTATGTATATGTATATATAGTGTGTGTGTGTGTGTGTGTGTGTGTATGTAGGTCTTTGGTTATTCGGGTTTTCTCCCACGTAAAATTGGAAGTGTCTTGGTGACGTTTTGATGAAGTCTCATTCGTCATCTTCAGACCTACATACAAACACCCGCGAAAACCTCAGAAAACAAATATATATATGTGTGTGTGTGTGTGTGTGTGTGTGTGTGTGTATGTATATGTGTAGGTCTTTGGTTCTTCGGGTTTTCTCCCGTGTAAAATTGGAAGTGTCTTGGCGACGTTTCAACGAAGTCTCATTCGTCATCTTCAGGCTTCAGCTTCGTGCTTCTGGGAGCAATGTGTGATTGCAGCTGTTTCTTCTTTTTAACTGCTAGTGGGGGTTTGAACTGATTGGCTGGGAGCTTGGCTGTGCTCTGATTGGATGGGGGGGTTGTGCTCTGATTGGATGGGGGTGTGTCCTGTTTGGGTGGGGGCTTGGTTGTGCTCTGTTTAGTCTGTGTTGCAGGGGGATTTGAGCTGGTGAGCTGCATTGCTGTTGTTTGGCTTCGTGGTCATGCTACGTCTTCATAGTGGGCGTCAGTCTGCTGCATGTATGGATTGGAGGGGTTTGAAATGGCTAATGTTGCAGCTGCGGTCTGGCTTCTGGTCCTTGATCGTGGTTCATGATCAGTATGGGTTTGGGTCTGCTTTCTGGGTGTAGACTAAGACATCTACAGGAAACCCAATGGCTCCCTAGGACACACCATCTACCAGAAGAAAACACACACAAACCGCTATTTGCACGCACTCTCACACCACCCAGCACAGATCAACTCCGTAGCCAAGACACTCATCTCCAGAACAAAACGCTTAGCTGACGAACAACACCTAAAAACCGAACTACATACTCTCACTAACGTACTAACATCCAATGGATTCCAGAGAAATAAGATTACCAAACTAATCCAAAAAGAACCCCCCACTAAAATCCAAGACAGAGAACAAGAAAACGGCACAGCCCTCCTCCCATATATAAAAGGCACCACAGACAGAATCAGCAAGATCCTCCACAAACACAACATCAAGACAGCATTCTGCACAAACCAAAAAATATCCACCATCCTAAGAAACCCCAAAGACAAAATTGAGTTAGAAAATCAAGGAGTATATGAAATCCCATGCACCGCCTGCCCCACCACATACATTGGACAAATCAACAGAAGAATAAGTGCACGCATTGAAGAACACAAGAACTCAGTCAAAAAAGAGGAACCAACTTCTTCCCTGGTCCAACACCTTAAAGCCACAGGACACGATATTGACTTTAAAAAGACTAGAACTATCGCCAAAACTGAACACTTTAACAACAGAATAATCAGAGAAGCCATCGAGATAGAAAAACGGCCACACAGCATGAACAAACGAGATGATACCTCCCGCCTACCAGCCATTTGGAAACCCGCCCTTATTGACAAACGAGTCCCTAACATGAGGAATGACACCAGACCCACACTCACGAGGTCCACACAGGATGTCACCACCGCACATCCACCCAGAAAGCAGACCCAAACCCATACTGATCATGAAGCATGACCTAGGACCGGAAGCCAGACCACAGCTGCAACATTAGCCATTTCAAACCCCTCCAATCCATACATGCAGCAGACTGACACCCACTATGAAGATGTAGCACGACCACGACCACGAAGCCAAACAACAGCAATGCAGCTCACCAGCTCAAATCCCCCTGCAACTCAGACTAATCTGAGCACAACCAAGCCCCCACCCAAACAGGACACACCCCCAGCCAATCAAAGTACAAAAAAAACCCCATCCAATCAGTCCAAACCCCCACTAGCAGTTAAAAAGGAAGAAACAGCTGCAATCACACATTGCTCCCAGAAGCACGAAGCTGAAGCCTGAAGATGACGAATGAGACTTCGTCGAAACGTCGCCAAGACACTTCCAATTTTACGCGGGAGAAAACCCGAATAACCAAAGACCTACACACACACACACACACACACATACACACACACACACATATGTAATATCTATCATGTAAGTGCAAGGGGAACCTTTAACTTTTTATAGCCTTATTTTATAACTTTGCAAAATAGACAGAAAATCTTCCTCCAGAGAGTCTGCAGCTCCTAACCTTATGATGATCCAAAAGTATTTGAAAACCTGGCTTTACTCCCAGTCCTGGGTGTAAGGTGGCTTTTGAATCCCTGTCAGTTTTTCCTTGGCATATTCTGTTTGTTGCTTTCAGACATTCATGATCTTTTCCTCTTGTTTTATTGCTCTTAGTTTTTAAAGTGTAAGCTGCCCAACAGCAGCAGCAGAAAATAAACTGAAACCAACTCCACTTAACACGCAGTGGTCCCAAAAGAAGATCATACTGTCAAGCCACCATCTGCTATGACATAGACAAGAATGTTATCATCTCTATTAGAATATCAAGTGTAGCAAATCCTCTACTCCATGCAGAGAGACACTGGAGCCAGTTAAGCCTGCAAGTAGCTCTTCACCCTACCTAGAAAAATAAGGGATCAAATCTACAGCTTTCTATCATGTTTCCCTGAAAATGAGACCCAACCAGAAAATAAGCCCTAGCATGATTTTTAGGATGCTTGTAATATAAGCCCTACCCCAAAAATAAGCCCCAGTTAAGATTGTCAGCCAGACGGACGCATTTTAGTACTGTATTTCTCCCAAAATAAGCCCTAACTGGAAAATAAGCCCTAATGCATCTTTTGAAGCAAAAATTAACATAATACCTGGTCTTATTTTCAGGGAAACACAGTACATTAAGAACATATTATCTACTTTGCTCTATAGCTGTTTTATAAAGGATTAGAAAAACATAGGAAATCGTCTTATACAAAATTCTGCCACCGAGTAGCCAAGCTTCTTGCAAAAAACCTCCTTGCAAAAGCAGACAAACTGGTTTGAACTGGGCCTCTGGTGGCTCAGCAGACTACGTCTGTCTGCTATTAACACAGCTGCTTGCAATTACTGCAAGTTCAAGTCCCACCAGGCCCAAGGTTGACTCAGCCTTCCATCCTTTATAAGGTAGGTAAAATGAGGACCCAGATTGTTGGGGGCAATAACTTTGTATATAATATACAAATGGATGAAGACTATTGCTTGACATAGTGTAAGCCGCCCTGAGTCTTTGGAGAAGGGCGGGATATAAATTCAAATAAAAAAAAATAAAAAAGATGAGAACTGAATTTATTAAATGGGAAATACAAGGGTTACTGCTTTGTGATAAAGCAATTTTTAAACAAAATTGAAAATAGAATGGATGAAAAAAATATTGCTGAAACATTTCATTTAACATCTATTTGCCATATACATACAAGCATAAGATGTAACAATTTTTCTGACCTAGACTTCCTGATACAGTAAAAGCACACAATGAGTCCCAAAAACCCTCTTTTTATTTCAATGGCTGTGAATTTTATTCATTCACAGCCTGTTCATTCTCAATTTGTTCATTCACAGGTGAGTCCCAAATAGTTGTAACGAATCCGACAGAAGTCTGCCACAGTCCTTTGGGATAAGGCTGATAAGCACCCACCTTTATCTCCCTTGACATGCTATCAAGACCTAACTGGTAATTAACTTTGCAAGGCCACATGGAACGCAGAGTCAAAACGGAGCTGCAAAATTGAAACCAGCCAGCATGAACAACGTTGCTTCCTGCAAAAGCCCACGTGCCTTTGCTCCTCCTTTATGTCTTAATGGGAGGGGCCAATCATCTCCAAGCCCTCCTCCCGAGCCGTCCCTTTTGTTTTAACTGTTCTTGCCTTCTGGCAGCTCTGGGAACAGGCTCCCCTGTTCCTCTGCCTCGCTGATGTCCAATTCTGGAGGCTCCGGAATCTGCACATAACTCCCAGATGGCCCTGGTCCCATCTCTGCCTGTGATGCAGAGCCCTTGTCCAACCCTTCCCCGACTCCAGGACTGGCCCACGTTCCTCCCCAGCCTCCTTACTGTCCGACTGCTGCCAGCTCCACAGGCCACCGGCAGACCACAACACAATTCAAATTTCAGATCTGGAAAAATATAACATTAGATATGCATAAACAAGAAATGTTTACATATACAGTATAAGTAATGGATTACATATAGTCCAATAAAAAGATTGTGCAAGATTTGAGTAGCTTCAAATTTTAAACTGTAACATCATGCCACTTGTTTAGCATGGAGTACAAAGGGGACTGTATCCCTTTAACACTTGGCCACCTTTACATAGGGGCAGAACCTCCAGGCAGTCTGCACAAAATATCTCTAGATTGGTTCAAATCAAAATAAACAATTTATAACGGATCATGCAATAATAATAGCAATAGCACTTAGATTTATATACTGCTTCATGGTGCTTTTACAGCCCTCTTTAAGCAGTTTACAGAGTCAGCATATTGTCCCCAACAATCTGGGCCTCATTTTACCTGTCTTGGAAGGATGGAAGGCTAAGTCAACCTTGAGCCTGGTGACATTCAGTCTGCCAAACTGATGGCAGCCAGTGATCAGCAGAAGTAGCCTGCAGTACTGCACTCTTAACCACTGTGCCACCACTGCATATAATGCCTGGGATAAATAAGGAAAATAAATATGTCCAGCATTTCTCCCCCCTTGCTTTATTATTAAAGGTTTATTTTATGCAGAAGAAAGCATAAATACATTTGCTCAGTGAAGAGATAATAATTTGATTAGATTGCAAAATTTATTATTAATAAAAAAAGATAAAATATTTCAGGCTCCTACTTTATAATGATTTAATCTATGCTTCAATATTTTCAAATAAGTTCAGAATTAAAAGAATTGGAGAAATAAGGAGGGGAATTTAACATATGTGACTGAGTTTAAAATTATATGTAACTCAAGCATCTTCTGGGTCTTATTTAGAAATTGCTGAAGAAGTATGATTCAGAAACTGGACAAGTCAAAGATCATATGATTATTGGATGCAGAATTTAGATGCAGTAATAGTCATGCAACAACGGGAATTTTAGTAGAAGAATATTAAATTCACACTGAATATTATACTTAAAGAGAAAATTGATATAAGTTGTATGATTCTATACAGCCAAAACATAATGTTTTAGCAATAACATGGTTGCACTTATCTGCAGCAAGAAAACTTCTCAAATTGCATAACAAGGAAATACTGTTGCTACATTAATTTCATGGCTGATCCTGGATTGGGGTGCTGGATGGGATTTGAAACCCAAAGCATCTGGATGAAGAATATCAGGTTGCCTACTCTGAATTAACCTACCTCTTTTTATATCTGAGCAGCAGTGATGAAATCTAGCCAGATCTATCCGGCTCGCGTGATCTGGTACGGCCAGTGGTGGTAGGCTCCGCCCACCTGCCCAACATCATCACGTCCCATTTTTTACCCTCTGTGCATGTGCAGAAGGCTCTGTGCATGTGTGGAGGAGGCGCGTGCACTCAAATTTGCGATCCGGTAGCGAAGGTAAGTGCATTTCACCCCTGCTGAGCAGATGTACTGCTTTTCAAAATAGATACACGTTAATGAAAAGAAAAGAACATTAGCTACACTGTTAGTTAAATGTTACTTGCCACATGGTAAGGAAAGATATACAAGCTAAAACTAAGCAATAAAAGTTACTCATTTCACTTATCTAGTGTTGTAACTTTCAGCTAGTTATGCATTCTCATGCCAGTGCTTCAAAGTTATGTGTACAGTCATATTGCACTGTTGGTAATATTAGTAGGCGACCATGTATATTTTGAGAATTTGGCAAATGGCAATATGCATGCATTTTGTATACAGAGGAGGCTTATGTTTGAGCTTCACTATGAATTTTGGGGTTGCTAAAACAGAGAGCAATCATTTTAAAAAGGGAGGATGGGGCAGAAGTATAGCATTCATTTTAATGCACTATCTTGAATAAGTATGAGTAATCCTACAGTCATATCCTGTACAATGTTTTGATAGAACTGAAGATAACACACTCTCTGGGAATGGGCAGGACTACACCCTTGTACACAGAACGTTAACAAAGCAAAATTGTTTGCATTTCCTGAAACGGAGAGTTGACTCATGACAGAGAAAACGTATCAAATTAAAATTTGAATGCATAAACAGCATACAGCAGAACCAACCCTGTATTCAGAATTAGGGGTTTTTCCCAGACTTCTAGTTCAGTAGTAACTGTGATTTCTTTTCATATACAGCTGTTGTTTCACATACCTGGGGAAATACGGATGACTGTGGCTTCCTCCTTTGTTTTGTTTTGCACAAAGGGAAGGATAAAGCAGCAGCCAGTAAAAAAATCTCAGCACATCTCAATTTATTACTGAAGATTGTATCACTTAAACTTGCATCTCTCTCTGTGTCTGTCTGTCTGTCTGCCTCTCCCTCCCTCCCTCTCTCCTGGAGTTTTTTCAGAGGGGGACTCATCCAACTGCTTATTTTAAGTTGCTTGGTCAGTAGCACCATGTTTTTAAGTAACATCTTAATCCTGTTTCCAGGATGGAGAGCTTTCCTCTTAAAAATCTCTTCCTTGTTAGGAAATACATGCAACTTATTTTTAAAAAATTGGTGCCATCTAATCTCAGCCAAAGCTGCCCCTGTAACAACATTGCTAAAAAGGCATTAAAAGTTGTTAACCTAATCTTGCGTAGCTTCTTCTCTGGTAATATTATACTATTAACTGGAGCATACAAAACATTTGCTAGACCAATTCTTGATTAAAGCTCATCTTCTGGAACCCACACTGCATATCGGACATTAATACAATTGAGAAAGTCCAGAGATACTTCACGAGAAGAGTGCTCCATTCCTCTACCCGCAACAGAATACCTTATGCCCCAGACCTCAAATTTTGGGCTTAGAAATTTAGAACTACACCGACTTCAGTCTGACTTAAGCGTAGCTCATAAAATTATCGGCTACAATGTCCTTCTTGTCAATGACTTCTTCAGCTTCAGTCACAACAATACACCAGCACACAATAGATACAAACTTAAAGTGAACCACTCCAAACTCGATTGCAGAAAATATGATTTCAGCAACAGAGCGGTCAATGCCTGGAATGCACTACCTGACTCTGTGGTTTCACCTCCAAAATTTTAACCTAAGACTGTCTACTGTTGACCTCACCCCATTCCTAAGAGCTCTGTAAGCGGTGTGCATAAGAGCACCAGCATGCCTACCATTCCTGTCCTAATATTCCTTTTTACTCTTACTTTTTTCATGTATTCAAATTATGTTTATATTTTTACCTGTTATCTTATATATGCTTGACAAATAAAATAAATAAATAAATAAATAAATAAATAAAATTATGTATACCAGAAAAAAGGATTAATTCCATCCACAGAAAAAGAGTTATCATTGTAATATTTAATATATTAATACATATGTCATCATGTAGACAAACAATTTAAATACTTTACTTCTCATTATAATTAACTGCTATCTTCTTTCTGCTGTGCAAATGCTTTTCACTTATGGGTAACTTTAGGGCCTTCAGTCACCTCCTTTTATGTCTTTCAACTGATTTTGACTAGGCTGCCATCCAAATAGAGAACATGTGATCCAGGGGTGAAATCCAGCAGGTTCTCACAGGTTCTGGAGAACCGGTAGTGGAAATCTTGAGTAGTTCAGAGAACCAGCAAATGCCACCTCTGGCTGGCCTCAGAATGGGGTGGGAATGGAGATTTTGCAATATTCTTCCCCTGCCACGCCCACCAAGCCACGCCCACAGAACCAGTAGGGAAAAATTTTGGATTTCACCCCTGATGTGATCATGTGCACTGGCATGATAATTCCATTTCTTCCACGTACCAATGTGTTTGCAGCTATTTCTATTGAGAGGCATATTTTCCTGTCATTTCTAACTTGATGAGCTCCCTCTTCTGTATTTCAGCGGATACCATTTCATAAAGGTTTGCTTGCTTTCCAACCAGTTTAAGATCCCCTTCATTGCATCCTTTTTATTTTCTCCAGCAATGCAAGTGCTCTTCAACAAGTACATCTTACATATTCTTGTCAGATGAAGCAGCCTTGAGTGCATTGCTTCTTCAATGATATAACCTTCTAGACAGTTTCTAGCTGAACTGTCCAGCATCACCTGTGGGAAGAATTCTGTAAATTGTAGTTCTTCGACATCTGGAGCATGACCAGGTTGCCATTTGGGGGAAGGGTATTCTTCTTCTTTTTTTTTTTTGCATTTATATTGATATGAGCTGAATTTGGATCTGGGTCAAACGTTTTTTCTTCATCCAGTGTATGCTGCCAATCCTTTAGAATCAAATTATAATAAATATTTACAAGCTAAGGGTAGGTACATATTATGGAGATCAAGTTGAATTTAGCCTAAAGTGACTTAACTGAAATACTGGAAATCTGATATATAAGCAGCTAAAGTAGCATCAAAATGATATTGTGGAAATTATATCACATAATTACATCATGGCCTATTAGCCCAGAAGTTTATCACCACTGGATTGACACTCACTGTGAAAGACTGCACCAGTATTTTCATTCTAGTTCCTTCTAGAACAGGGGTGTCAAACTTGCATTGTCACAGCATCGTCACGTGACGTATTGTGACTTTTTCCCCCTTTGCGAAACCAGGTGTGGGTGTGGCTGGCACGTGACACATCCGGCCCCTGGGCCATGAATTTGATAGCCCTGTTCTAGAAGAATAGGAATATAATAGCCACAGCATAATTTGCTGAGAAAATTCTTCAGGCAGCTGAGAAGATGCCAGCAAGTCTCTTTGTTTTTGGTTTTTTAAAAATATGTCTGGCGATCCCATGTTAACACCTACTGCACTTCTAATATAGAACGAATTAGGATTACTCACACATCTTGGATGGTAACATTTGTTCATACCTTGAGGTCCTATGATACTAGGGCAAATACTGAAAGATCTGTTGAATAAACAGTATGTGGCTAACCTAAATAAATCTGGTTTATACAAGATTTTTCAAGTTCCTTTCCTAGCCCTAGGGTTTTCTTGTGTTCTTAAGTCCAAGGGAGACCTTAAGGGAGCCCCAGGGCTGTGAAGTAGACTAATTGTTGTTCAACCTCACCAACTTGAATTTATTTGGACTTCAACTCCCAGGATTTGCCAGATACCACGCTGGCTGCAGAATTCTGAGAGTTGAAGACTACACAACTTCAAGTTGCTGGGATTGTCTGTCTGTCTGTCTGTCTGTCTACAAGTACAAGGAAACAAGTAACAGTATAAACAGACATGGACACATGGAAAAGATTAGCACAAAAAAGGATATAAATAGGCAAAACATAGCCATAAACACATAGAATGATTACATATAATTGAGAACAGTAGGACTGGGACAGTAGGCATGCTGGTGCGCTTATGCAGGCCCCCTTAGGGATTAAGAAGCAATGTGCTAGCTAGACTATGAAATTGAAAAAAAACAGAAAGAATCCAATGGCACCATTCGTGTCCTGATGCTGTATTCCTGCAGATACTGATGCTACATGTGTGGGTCCATGAAGTCCCCAAGAATTGAGCTCAGCTTAAAGGAACTTCAACCTTTGCTTTGTGTTCTGACTGAGAATATTAGAAGCTGTCATTCTCAAAGGGTGACATTTTGTACCCAATACTAACCATCACCATCTCCTCCTTAAAACTCACCTGGAAACATCTGTTGAGCTCCCGGAAAGACAGAGCTGAATCTTTAAGTGAAAAACGGAGGGAAAATTAAGAACACAAACGGCGACTCGGAAATAGAATAGAATAGAATAGAAAAGAATAGAATAGAATTGTATTGGCCAAGTGTGATTGGACACACAAGGAATTTGTCTTGGTGCATATGCTCTCAGTGTACATAAAAGAAAAGATACCTTCATCAAGGTACAACATTTACAACACAATTGATGGTCAATATATCAATATAAATCATAAGGATTGCCAGCAACAAGTTATAGTCATACAGTCATAAGTGGAAAGAGATTGGTGATGGGAACTATGAAATGATTAATAGTAGTGCAGATTCAGTAAATAGTCTGACAGTGTTGAGGGAATTATTTGTTTAGCAGAGTGATGGCCTTCGGGAAAAAACTGTTCTTGTGTCTAGTTGTTCTGGTGTGCAGTGCTCTATAGCGTCGAAACAGGGACTGTTTCGTTTATGTTCAGGATGTGAGGGATCTGCAAATATTTTCACAGCCCTCTTCTTGATTCGTGCAGTATACAGGTCCTCAATGGAAGGCAGATTGGTAGCAATTATTTTTTCTGCATTCTAATTATCCTCTGAAGTCTGTGTTTTTCTTGTAAAGAAATGCCCTTCTTTACAGATTCATCAGAGTAACGGATTAATTTATGCGGGTTCTTTTTAATAGAAGAGAAATACTTTAGACCAGGGGTCTCCAATCTCGGCAACTTTAAGCCTGATGGACTTCAACTTGAGTTGAAATCCACCAAGCTTAAAGTTAGATGGGAGGTTCCAGTTGGCTTGACAGTGTATTATCAAGGAAGGAGATATCGTATTGACACAGTGCTTAAGGCCAAAGATTTTCTTTCTACAGTGCTGAAATTTGAAATAGAAATAATAGAAAAGAATTCAAGAGACTCAAATGGGTGTGGAAGCTGAGGTGATTCCAGTGATGTTACCATCAGAGGAACAACCACAAGAACAAAGACTGACGAGGGGAGCCCTTAAGCGTAAAGAAAAGGAGCAACAAACTCAAAGTAAAGTTCAGGATTCTGCTACAGAAGCGGTGGGAGGAGCACGGCCGAAGATACGGGAGGACGATCTTCAGTTGATTGCTCAAAGGCTTCAGCAGCCCAGTAATGGCAAATAAAATCTTGACTTGGAATGTCAATGGTTTGAACTCAGCTCAGAAGAGAAGAAAAATATTTCATTATTTGAAACAATTTAAAAATGATGTTATTTGCTTACAAGAAACGCATATTAAATTATCAGATCAAAAGTACCTAATAAACTCAAAGTTAGGTAAACATTTTGTTGCTTCAGCTTTGGAGAAAAAACATGGCATAGTGGTTTATTTGAGAAAAGATATACCAGCCAAGTTAATAGAGGCAGATATTCACGGAAGATATATTGCTATTGAACTTACAATAGAAACAAAAAGGACTCTCTTGCTTGGTATATATGCACCCAATCAGCAACAAGAAAAATTTATAGAATGTTATATGATAAGTTGAATCTATGGGATTATAAATCGTGCATTATATTGGGAGATTGGAATGGAGTAATAGATACACGAAAGGACAAGAGAATTTCTTCCAAGAAGATACCTGCACATGCAAAGCTGCCTAAATCCTTTTTTGATATGATAGAAGATTTTGAGTTAAGAGATGTATGGAGACTGCGGAATTTGGAGGAAAGAGACTATACTTTTTTCTCTGATAGGCATCAATCCTTCTCACGTATTGATTTTATTTTAATTTCTAATGATTTGCTTTTTAGGGTGAAGAAAACTAAGATATTTCCAAGATGTTTGTCTGATCATAGTCCTGTTTGGATGGAATTGCAATATGGAAAAGAGGGTAGAAGAACTTGGAGATTAAATGAAAATTTGTTTAGATATCAGGATAATGTAAATCAATGTAAAAAGCAGATGAAAGAATTTTTTGATTATAATTTGAATAATGAAACATCGATAGAAATGGTTTGGGACTGCAGTAAAGCTTTTATGAGAGGTGTATTAATATATCTTAATAATAGACAGAGAAATAAGCAACAAAGACAGCGTAGGTATTTAGAAGAGGAAATTTATAAGAAACAACAATTATTAATACATAATCCACATGATCAAAAACTTAAAGATGCAATAAAGTTACTACAGAATCAATTTAATATGATAATGGCTGATCAGGTGGCAACAAATATACAATATGCCAAACATAATACTTTTGTAATGCAAATAGACCTGGTAGGTGGTTAGCATACACTTTAAGGAAAAGACAAAAACAACGTACTATAGAAAAAATAGAATATAAAGGTAAAGAGAGATATCAACAGGATAAAATTAAAAAAGCTTTTTTAGAATATTATACAAATTTATATCTTAAAGATAATATATTGAATAGGGATATTGATAATTATTTGAAGGAATATAAGGTTAAAAATTTAACTTTAGAACAAACGGATGAACTGAATCGGCCTATAACCTCGGAAGAAATTATTTTGGTAATTAAACAATTAAAAAAGGGGAAAACTCCTGGTACGGATGGGCTCACAGTTAGTTATTATAGGAATTTACAGGATGAGATGTTAGGTCCACTTAAGGAATTATTTAATCAGATACAACTAGGAGAATTCCCCTCATGGAGAACCTCTTTTATTTCATTGATACCAAAGAGGAACAGGATTGTTCTAAACCTGGGAATTATAGGCCAATCTCACTTTTAAATAATGATTATAAGATTTTTGTTAAAATAATAGCTAATAGATTAATGTTGATTCTGCAGCGAAGAATTCATAATGATCAATCTGGATTTATAAAAGGGAGACAGATGAGGAATAATGTTAGGCAGATTGTTAATTTACTGGAGTACTTAGAAAAGAAAAATTTTATTCCAGCAGCATTTATTTTCTCGATGCAGAGAAAGCTTTTGATCGATTGCATTGGGATTTTTAAATTTAAATTAATAGAAAAGATGCAATTTGGAGATGGTTTTTTAAGAATAATTAGGGCAATTTATGGAGAGCAAACAGCACAGATTATAATCAATGGTAGCTTAACAGAACCTTTTAAGATTGCGAAAGGAACAAGACAGGGATGTCCTTTATCACCATTATTGTTTATTTTAACTCTAGAACCATTATTGGATAAAATACGAGAAGTAAAGGAGATAGAGGGAATTAGAGTTAGACAGTATGAATATAAGTTAAGAGCTTTTGCAGATGATTTGGTGATTACTTTAACAAACCCTATAAATTCTAGTAAATCTTTGTTGGAAATAATTGATCAATATGGGAATGTCTCAGGGTTTAAGGTAAATCAGAAAAAGACAAAAGTGATAATAAAAAATATGGCCAGACAACAGAAAGAAAAACTAGAGGAAGTAACAGGATTTGAAATTGTAAAGAAGGTTAAGTACTTAGGGGTTTATATTACGTCATCAAATGTGAAATTGTATAAGAATAACTATGAGGTTTTATGGCAAAAAGTTCAGAAGGAGTTGATTGTTTGGAAAAAATTGCAATTATCTTTGCTGGGGAGAATTGCTGCTATTAAAATGAATGTTTTACCTAGATTTTTATTCCTCTTTCAGATGATACCAATAATTAAGAAAGATAAGAATCTTGAGGAATGGCAGAAGGGAATTAACAAATTTATATGGGAAGGTAAAAAAGCTAGGGTTAAAATGAAAATAATTCAAGATTCTCGGAAGGGGAGGTTTAAAATGCCTAATTTTTAAATTATATTATGAAGCAGCTGCTCTCTGCAATAAGTGATTGGTTTAATTTAACAGAGGACAGAATTTTGAATATAGAAGGTTATGATTTGCTATATGGATGGCATGCATATTTAATTTATGACAAAAAGTGGATAAGGCCTTTAAAATCATGTGCTAAGAAATGCCCTTCTGCGTGTTTGGAAAAATACTCTTATAAACTAAATTATAAGGTTCCTATATGGGCAAGTCCTAGACATACAGTAGAAAATATAAACATAGAACAGAATCAGGAAATGATTACATATAAAGATCTTTTGTATACTGAAAGAGGTAATTTGCAGTTAAAATCTCTGCAAGTATTAAGAGAGGAAGGGAAAAATTATACTTGGTTTCAATATGAGCAACTACGTGCTAGATGGAAGGAGATCAGAAAATTGGTATAGAGCAGAACGAGGAAATTTGGTAAAGCAAATTAGAAATCAGTCTCAGGAGCATATAAAGAGATTGTATAATGTGTTACTTGAAATAGATTCTGAAAGGGACTTGGTAAAGGACTGTATGATAAAGTGGGCACAAAATTTTCAGGAGCCAATATTATTGGAAACGTGGGAAAAAATTTGGGTTAGAAATGTTAAATTCACGAGCACAGAATCTGAGGAAAATTTTTATAAAATGTTTTATAGATGGCATCTAGATCCTAAAAAATTATCGTGTATGTATCCAGAAATGCAAGCAAAATGTTGGAGATGTAATTGTGATGACGCTACATATTTTCACATTTGGTGGACTTGTAAGGACATAAAGGCCTTTTGGATAAAAATTTGGTGGATTTTACAAAATGTTCTGAAAAAGAAGATAAAGTTCCTGCCGTAATTTTTCTTGTTGGGAATTATTACGGATTGTACAGTAATTGAGACTAAATTGATTTTAAATCTAATAACTGCAGCAAGATTACTAATAGGACAATATTGGAAGAAAAAAGAAGTACCAACAATAGAAGAATGGATATTGAAAGTTGCCAATTTGGCTGAGATGGCGAAGATATCAGCCTTTTTGAAAGACAATACGCAAGAAAGATACTTAAAGGAATGGAAAAAATGGATTGACTATATTCAACGTAGATATCAGACTAAGAGTTATCAGATTGTTTTTGAATGATTATGATGTATTATTTTTGATTGCTTTTGGGGGAAGTTAGGAATTGATGATTGTAGGGGTATAATTGAGTTGGGATGAAATTTTTTTAGCATATGTTTGTTTTATTTTTAACTATACCTTGTGCTCGTTCCGGGAAGTCGGGGAGGGGTTGCGAAGGGAGGGGGGAGGAGGGGGGGAAAGGGGGAAAAAAAATTTTTGTAAAACTTTTTGAATAAAAAAAAAAAAAAAGGTACAACATTTACAACACAATTGATGGTCAATATATCAATATAAATCATAAGGATTGCCAGCAACAAGTTATAGTCATACAGTCATAAGTGGAAAGAGATTGGTGATGGGAACTATGAAACGATTAATAGTAGTGCAGATTCAGTAAATAGTCTGACAGTGTTGAGGGAATTATTTGTTTAGCAGAGTGATGGCCTTCGGGAAAAAAACTGTTCTTGTGTCTAGTTGTTCTGGTGTGCAGTGCTCTATAGCGTCGTTTTGAGGGTAGGAGTTGAAACAGTTTATGTCCAGGATGTGAGGGATCTGCAAATATTTTCACAGCCCTCTTCTTGATTCGTGCAGTATACAGGTCCTCAATGGAAGGCAGGTTGGTAGCAATTATTTTTTCTGCAGTTCTAATTATCCTCTGAAGTCTGTGTTTTTCTTGTAAAGAAATGCCCTTCTTTACAGATTCATCAGAGTAACGGATGAATTTATGCGGGTTCTTTTTAATAGAAGAGAAATACTTTAGACCAGGGGTCTCCAACCTCGGCAACTTTAAGCCTGATGGACTTCAACTTGAGTTGAAGTCCACCAAGCTTAAAGTTGCCAAGGTTGGAGACCCCTGCTTTAAGCCAGCCTTCAGGCGGCATCAAATCCTTTTTAAAAACATGTTAATACTCGCATTTAACTATGAAAAGCAACCAATCTATCTCCGCTCTTCCATACTTCTGCAACACGTTCAACGCCTACGGAATCAAACGGTGCACGGGTTTAACGGATTGGTGGGAAAAGCAGGGCAGCACCGCCACCTTCCGGAGCGGCTCCCTTGAAAAAGACGCGGGGCGGAGCGCACTCCGGCGGGGCAGCCTCTTCCTCTTGTGACGCTTGGAAGCGGCAAAGTCGCGGGGAAGCAGGAAGTAAGTCTCAAGATTTTTCTTTCCCTTTTTCTTTTCCTTTAAAAAAAAAAAAGTTCCAGATTTTTTTTTAAAAAATGAGCATATCTCGTGAGGACCGCGCAAAATGTTAGCTGGAGCACTTTAGAAAAATCCCAAAAAAGATGTCTATGTCATTAAAGCTCGAACCGGATTCATTGTAGAAGTAGAAGGCTGCAGCAGACTAGTTGGCTGGAGGGAAAGACGCGTTTTCGCCTAAGAAAAGTAGTCGCGCAGAAGTTTTTCAAGAACTTGTAGTTTTCGCTTTAGGATTCTGCTTGGCCAGGAGTTGTAATAGCCAGAAGTTGCAACTCCAGAAAAGAGGAAATCAGCATTAAAGAGAGAGAGAGAGGTGTTGTTGTTGTTGTTTTAACTGTGCTTGAAGTTTGACTCTCGACAAAAGCTTCTGAACCTTCCTTGTATTCTTTCTAGGTTTCCGGGAATGGATCCTTTTTTGGATTTGCTGCACTCGTTTTCAAGGGCCTTGTCGCCCGCGGAGCTCAAAGATCTTAAATTTCTTTGCCAGAGCCATATTGGTAAAAAAAAACTGGAAGGTGTGAGCTGTGGCAATGAGCTCTTCACGATTCTCCTGGAACAGGAAAAAATTGCATACAACGATGTAGGGGTGTTGAGATGCATGCTCAAAAGTCTGAAAAGAGAAGATCTACTAACCCAACTGGAGCAGTACGTCAAAACAGCGGACGGTGATCCAGATGGTCAGCCAGAGGATAAAGAGAAATGTAGGTTTTTTGTTTTTTTTTACTTTTTGATCTTGGGGGGGAAAAAAGGTGCTTTGGACCTTGAGGCTGGGGTGAAATTCAACAGGTTCTGACAGGTTCTGGTAGCGTAAATTTTGAGTAGTTCAGAGAATTTGCAAATACCAGCTCTGGCTGGCCCCAGAGTGGGGTGGGAATGGAGATTTTGCAATATCCTTCCCCTGCAATGCCCACCAAGCCCACCAAGCCAAACCCACAGAACCAGTAGTAAAAAAAAATTGAATTCCACCACTGCCTTGAGGGACAGGGCTGCAGTCCTCCATGCACTAGTTTGCAATGTATCCCACTGGCTGAGGATTTATTTTTTGGTAAATATTCAGGCCACTAAGGTTGATCTATAGGTACTACAGGACATTTTGCGGTTATTTTTGCGAAATATAAGAGTCATAGGAATACTCCTTGGAATGTGTAAGTCTAAGGTGTCTTGTTCAAAAGGCAAGATGCTTCTATTCAGACAAGCTGCTCCATATTAACTGTTGGTTCTTGGCACCTCATCTCACCTCCCCTTGCCCAGAGTTCTTCTGTCCCTCAGAATATTATTAAGTAACTGCAGCACTTGAACCTTGCTCAGTTCTACTCAGGAGTTTTATATATTAAAAAAATGTAAATGGAAACTTTGGAAACAATAGGTTTCAACTTTTGGAGGAAAAGGCTTTACAGATAGGCCTTGATTTAATACTGATTACATTGTGACCATTCAAAGTTATGATGGACCTCCCTGGGGGCATTTATGAGTCAAATTAGAAGTTCCGATGGTCTCTCCCCTCCCCTCCCGTCCCCCCCCCGTGCAGTCATGTGATCACACCAGGCCCTCATCAACCAGGCTGTATTTACATCCATTTGCATTGTCCCGCGGTCACATCACATTTTACGACAACTGAAAAACGGTGTTTACTTCCAGGTTTTGGCAAAACCGGGCCCATTGCAAATCATTGGTTTACTTTGTGACTGCCACGGAAAAGGTTATAAAACAGATCAATCACATGGGTGACCCAACTTATGACTGACATTAATTACAACTAGTTATAACTTAAGGAATATGTGTAATAAGTTTAAAATCATCATGAACCTGTGGTAGTTCTGTAATGAAGCTCACTTGTTTAATTTGAACTAATCTATCAGGAGGGTGCCAAATCTGATGGCGATTGAAGGGTGTTGATTAAGAACAAAATTTCTGAGATTCCCAGAAAACTTGTAGAAGAGGACATGAATAGCCCTATGTTAACGTATCTGATAACCACACCCCACCTGAGGGAGCCAGTGTTGTTCGAGGACACTTATGTGTGGCCAACATGACTATAACCAAAGGTGCACAGAATACTGTTGCCTTCCCACCAAAGTGATACCTATTTATCTACTTGCATTTGCATGCTTTCAAACTGCTAGGTGGGCAGAAGCTGGGACAAGCAATGTGGGTGATAGCTATCAATATTTACCATATTAGAAATTGAAACTGAGAACTTTAAAAATACTTATTTAATAATATTGAACCCCTAAGCTGCAAGAGTTTCAGAGAAGGACAAGGAAGGGATAAAACTGATACGTAATAGATGATGCATAGATATCCCACTGCAATTCGTCTATATGTCATGTAATATGCTTTTCTTTCCAGATAAACTGAAGAGAGCTTTTGAAGTCATATGTGAAAATGTTGGAAGGAACTGGAAAGCGCTCGCTCGAACACTTGGAATTTCAGATGCCAAAATGGATAAGATTATGGCTGCTAATCCCTACAATTTGGAAGAACAATTGATGCAATCGCTTCTAGAATGGCAAAAATCAAAAGGAAAGGAAGCAAAGGTGGAGGATATAATAAGAGCTCTAAGGAAATGTCGGATGAATCTAGCAGCAGATTATGTTGAAGAAGCTGTGAAAGAAACTGAAACTCAGTAGGATCAGTCAGAAGAGACTGTTCTGGCAATGAATTAAAAATTCACAAGAGAAGACTGTTTATCTGTCATAGAAAATACGGGAATATATAGTTCAATAAATATATTACATTGAATCTATTACAGTGGAATTCAGCTACCTAGGTGATTTCCTGTTGTTGGCTAACTACAAGCCAGTCCTCAGACTCTTATAGGAAAGAATCAAATTTCAACACAATTTGAGCCAGTTCTTATTTGTTCGGTCCCTTTCAGATATGTTAGGGCTACAAATCCCAATCAATAAGGCTGGAGATCTTTTGGAATTGCAGTCCCCATTCATGTAGAGGGCAATAGCTTGGGAAAAGCTGACAAGTCCATTTCATATATTTAGATGGGAACACAGCCAGGACTTTTCTTGCAACAAGTGTGAAGAAATAAAATGTGCCTGGTCGGAATTTCTTGGGTTTCTTGGCAATTTGAAATCAAAGAGCCGGCCAAAAGTATACTTGGGATTTTATAGTTTTGCCTTCATTTTCTAAGCTGTGGAATGAGCTGATAGTATGTAATAAGGAACCAGAAGACAAAATCTTGACTCTGCATCAAAAGTGGCTTCTTGTTTCTCTTGCAGTATTGTGGGAATATAATTTCTACTGAGGGTATAGTTTGGAGTTATTATAGATGAGCTACTAATATGAGTTTTCAATAATTTAAATGTGCTGTGTAATTAGATAATTTTTAAAAAAATATACAATAATGTCTGATATAACCTTTTTCAATTTAAGTTTCATTATATCAGCAGTAGGCAGCCTATAAATGTATATTCAGCTCAAAAGGCCTTATTAACTTAGACCCTGAGGAAACCATTTTTCCTCTGCCCCTGCATTCCTTGCTGTTGGAAGGAAGAAGACCAAGAGAAGAGGAGATGGCAGAATGAAAAGCAAAAAATGATATTCACTGGTTTTGGACTTTACCCAGCGCTCATGTCCAGCAAATAATTTTAAAGATAAGGTGGCCCTCAACTAGTGCCTGGGCTGCAGAAATGAATGCTCATTAGAGGGCAGCAAAGTGACACAGAAAAACGTTTAACATTTTGCTTTCAAATAATAGTTTACCCAATTTTTGTAGCCAGATTTGCAAAGTTCTATTCAATTAAAAGATTTTCCTAATTTTGCATGCCTTTTATGTTTGCTGTTTCTATATAGACATACAGTAGGCAGTTTATTAAGATGAACACAAGGAACATGCCTGTATCTGATAACCCTATCCATGGATACTGATGTAGCCATGGGCTGTATTTTCCAGTAACTCAGCATGCAATGGTCTGTAACAGCTTAATTTTCAGTTGTGAAAAGTAATAATAAAAAGAAATAATAATAATAACAACAACAGCAACAGAGTTGGAAGGGACCTTGGAGGTCTTCTAGTCCAAACTCCTGCCCAAGCAAGAAATCCTACACCATTTCAGACAAGTGGTTATCCAACATTTTCTTAAAAATTTCAAGTGTTGGAGCATTTACAACTTCTGCAGGCAAGTTGTTCCACTTATTAATTGTTCTAATTGTCAGGAAATTTCTCCTTAGTTCTAAGTTGCTTCTCTCCTTGATTAATTTCCACCCATTGCTTCTTGTTCTACCCTCAGATGCTTTGGAGAATAGTTTGACTCCCTCTTCTTTGTGGCAACCCCTGAGATATTGGAACACTGCTATCATGTCTCCCCTAGTCCTTCTTTTCATTAAACTAGACATACCCAGTTCCTGCAACCGTTTTTCATATGTTTTAGCCTCCAGTCCCCTAATCATCTTTGTTGTTCTTCTCTGCACTCTTTCTAGAGTCTCAACATCCTTTTTACATCGTGGCGACCAAAACAGAATGCAATATTCCAAGTGTGGCCTTACCAAGGCATTATAAAGTGGTATTAACACTTCACGTGATCTTGATTCTATCCCCGTTTATGCAGCCCAGAACTGTGTTGGCTTTTTTGGCAGCTGCTGCACACTGCTGGCTCATATCTATATGGTTGTCCACTAAAACTCCAAGATCCCTCTCATAGTTACTACTATTGAGCAAGGTACCACATATACGGTACTATGCATTTTGTTTTTTTGGCCTAAATTTAGAACCTTACTTTTTTCACTGTTGAATTTCATTTTGTTAGATGGCGCCCAATATTCTAGTCTGTCAAGATCTTTCTGTATCTTGAGCCAGCGCCCAAAAACAAAGCAGAGCTGCAGGCATTCCTGGGATTGGTTAATTTTACGCGGTCTTTTTAAAGAACAAAGCAACTGCTATGGAACCGCTGCATAGGCTCTTAGGAAAAATACTGTTTGGTCTTGGGGAAAGTCAGAAAATAGGGCTTTTGAAGCAGTAAAGAACCTGCTCTCAAGTGATAGCCTGCTCATCCAATATCACGACTCACTACCCTAGTGCTGGTTTATGCGCATCCCTTATGGGGTGGGGGCTGTACTCAGCCATAGACTTCCAAACGGCACAGAAGCCCCTATAGCGTTCTACTCTAGAACGATGTCCTCCCCAGAGAGGAACTACAGCCAATTAGACAAAGAAGCACTAGCCATTGTATCAGGGGTCAAAAAATTCCATGAGTATGTCTTTGGGCGGAATTTTGAAATCGTGACTGACCACAGACCGTTACTAGGATTACTGGCTGGCGACCGGCCAACGCCTGTGGCACTTTCGCCACGTTTGACTCGATGGACTATATTTTTAGCCGCTTACTCGTACAAGCTGCAGCATCGACCGGGAAAAGAAGTGGGGCATGCAGACGCGTTGAGCCGATGCCCACTGCCAGGGGCGACCGAAGACCCCACTCCGGGGACACCCATCCTCCTTATTGACTCGTTGGACTCTGGCCCAGTCACATCAAAGGAAGTGGCTCGGGCATCATACCGGGACATTGTGTTAAGGACTGTACTCGGTTGGGTACAGAGAGGGTGGCCGCTACCGGGCGAACGGTTCAAAGAATTTGTTAAGAAACGAGATGAGCTCTCGGCTCAAGGGGGGTGCCTGTTATGGGGTGATCGTGTAATAATCCCTGTTAAGTTAAGGGGCAAGGTATTGGACCTCCTCCACGAGGGTCACCCAGGCATCGTAAGGATGAAGGGGTTAGCTAGAAGCTATGTATGGTGGCCACTCATGGACGCAGAGATTGCTGAGAGGGTAGGGAAATGCCAAGCTTGCCAAGAGTCCAGACCGCTAGCCCCAACAGCCCCGGGCAGAGAATGGGAAAAGCCCCAAGGGCCTTGGTCAAGAATCCACATTGATTTTGCTGGCCCTTTCACGGCCAAACTTCCTAGTGGTGGTGGACGCATTTTCCAAATGGTTAGAGATCATACTTATGAAGTCCACCACAGCCGAGGCAGTAATCGCAACCCTCGCCACCTATTCGCAACTCACGGGTTGCCGGACACTCTGGTGTCCGGCAATGGGCCCCACCACGGCAGCCCAGTTTGAAGAGTACCTGGCAGAGGAAGGCATCCGACATGCCCTCTCTGCACCTTTCCACCCTGCGCCGAATGGCCTTGCAGAGCGCTCCGTCCGGAGCGCTAAGGAGGCATTGTCCAGGCTCAAGCCAGGTGACTGGCAAACAAAAATAGACTTTTTCCTAGCCGTCCAGCACAGAACCCCAAGCACAGCCACTGGAAAAAGCCCAGCCGAATTGTTAATGGGGCGGAAACTCCGTGCCCACTTGACTGCTTGAACCCCATTACACACCCGAGGGTTACAAGGGGGAACTAGAAAAGACAAGGGAAATGAGCATAGGCGACCGGGTGTGGGCCCGAAACTATGGGGACGGCCCGAGTTGGGTCGCCGGACAAGTAACAAAGATAACAGGCCCAAAATCGTACGTGGTAGAGCTACCAGACAACCGAGTGTGGCGGCGCCACATAGATCAGTTAAGGAAACGAATAACTGACCAAACCAAACCAACAGAGACAGGTAATGACCAATACCACTTTGAATCCACAGCTGACAATGACCCGGGGGAGGCGCAAGACTTAGCTGAGGTCCCAGAGTTCCAGCGACGCCATCAGGTCCCCGAGGGAAGCAGCAGGGAAAATTCCAAAATTAATCCAAGGCCGGATGGCCAAGAAAAAGAGTCGGCCAATAATCCAGAGCCCGATGGCCCAGAGAAAGAGCTGGGAGGAGAAAACAGCCCCTCCGACCAGCTCAAAACACCACCCAGAACTGAACCGCGCAGGTCAGAAAGAACTAGGAGACGCCCAGGTTATTTGCGTGACTACGTCGAAAAATAACATGTAAATAAATATGTAAATAGAGACCAAGTGTTTTCTGGGAGGGGAGGAGTGTTATGTATTAACAGTTGTACCTTTAAATATTTGAGCGGGAAATCAGCACGTTGCTGATTGGACGAAGCCTCCAGCAGGACTGTATAAAAGGAGAGGTTTTTCCCCCAGCCTGTCGCTGGGTTCACCCTATATTAAAGAGCTGTTGTCACTACCCTGGTCTCCAGCCTCGTTACTTCCCGAACTTAACATTATTCCTTCAATTATTCAAAGAATCTTGCAAAATATCAAACAAATGGCCAATGTTTATGACCTTACCCACACTGGAGCAACAAAAATATTCTGTAGGGCCCCGATTCACATTTCCAACCTGGGACTTTCTCTGTGCAGTTATCAAATATTCCAGGGGCCTGCTTTTTGTCTGTATAGTTTAAATCAAACAGCATACTGTATTTTATGTGTAGCATAGGGGTTAAATGCTCCCAGTTCTGACAAGATCTTGCGATCCGATAGTGATCGTGGACAGTGGTTCGGCGATCCGGTAGCGATGGTGGAGCAATGCTCCGCCCTCCCTCCTGGATGTCATTACTTCCTAGTTTTAACCAGGAAATAATGTGTTTTTTACCTTCTGTGCATGTGCAAAAGGTTTTGTGCATGCGGAGGTCTGTGCACACGTGATGTGAGCGAAGCGAGCATGTGCACAGGATGTGTGCCCTTCCGAACCAGTAAGGAAGGTAAGTAGATTTCACCCCTGGTGCAGCATGCTATATACTGTAGCTCAATGGCTTCATTTTTACAAAAGCAATTTTAACCACTGCCTCCTCCCAATTAATAATGTTCTTTGAGTTAAATTAAAAAAAACACAGCTGCGTTATAATTACATTTATGATAACCTGTAATTGGATGTAGGAGTGTTTTTGGAGGTGAGCCCAAAAAAGGAAGATAGCAACCACAACCTTGAAAATTCTGCCCCTATTTACATGCATTAAACATAGGTAATAAAAAGGGGTGAATTTTTGATCCCATGCTTGTGTTGTCTTGACTATTTTTACCTTCTCTCACCAGGGATATCCCTGACTGGACTTATAAAAACCAACCTCTTGGAATTGTGCTTCCACAGCCAAATTTTCTCCATTGAAAATTGTAAAATTAAGTTAAGGAACCTCAGGCAGTGTGTGTTTCTTCTGCCAAAGCCACATCCCTCCATGCTAGCACAGACACGTATAACCCTTGCCAACTGCTTTGTGCTTTAAAAGAAAAAGCAAAACAGAATTTTGGAAATTTAGAAATACAGGATAAGTCAGGAAAGAAAAGAACTAATAAAAAGCTATAAAATATGGTGTAATCTCAGAGGGAAAAAACTTTTACCCAAAAGGCACTTGAATGGGCAAAAGTAAACTATTAGGATCTACTTAATATAATAGAAAATAAAATATATTTCTATAAAGAATTAAGGGCTAGAAGGGCCTACAAGCCTGTTCTATGAATTTTTCAGCTGTACAGTACTTTCAAGTACTAAAGTCTTAAAAATTACTTCAGCAAGATCCCATTCTCCATCTGCAGGAAAAGAGGGATACTTCTATACTCCCACATAGCTGTAGACATGATTTAGAACTAACCCTTTTCCAATCTATCAACACTGAAACATGCCCAATAGGAGCATCATTCTGTTGTGCAATAGATCTGGGGGCTCCATGTTGGGGGAAAACTGGGTGCTTAGCTTTAGGTCCTAGTCCAAATAAAGATTATCTAAAATGGGATCCCAACCCCTGATCCGTGGACTGGCACCAGTCCATGGCATGTCAGCCACCAGGCTGTGCAAACAAAGCCCCATTCCCGGGGTTCATGAAACGATGCCCCCTCCCATCTGCAGAAAAACTTCTCTCCATGGAACCGGTCCCTGGTGCCCAAAAGGTTAGGGTTAGAGGATCGCTAATCTGAAACATGGTAGGAAGTACCTGAAATGTAAAATAAATCATCTGTGGTTGCCATAGCATCCTCAGACCAAGTTTGGATATTTTGATATTGCTTGAGAGCCTGGATAGGGAAGTATTTGAGAGGGAAGTCTAATAACAGGGTGATCCTGATCAGGAATGACTTTCATCTCAACAGGGTGCTTTGAAAACTGGAGTAGTGGTTGTTCTGTGCCCCTGCTTTGAGCACCTAGACTAGAGAAAAGGAAGTCTATAAACTGAACAAATCATTATAATTTATTCAATTTATAGGCTGCCTGATCAGTTACTGGAATAACCACTTCATACAGCTTCTAAGAACTAAACCAGAGAATCAGAATTGTTAGACTAAGCTAAAATGGCACTAATTAAAACTTCTGTCATCCAGGAGGATGAATGAAGCTTGATGTCCAAGCAGAAAAGCACTTATTTACAGTATTGTTGACTGTAGTTCTAAGAATGCATTGCTCACTTTTCTTAGGGAGAGCTTTGCAGTCATGAGACGTTCTTTCAGTAATAACATAACAGGAAGCAATTTCTCTAGTTGTAGGGGTTAGAAAAACATGGATGGCTGAATAGCTGTTCTATTACACCACAATTTTAAAGCACACAAATTCTACCAAGAGGCAAAAGCCAAAAAGTTATAAACTGGAAGGCTAGAAGTATTTTTAAAATATAACCTGTCAAAACCCACACCTAACTGAATATCTACAATAGGAAACTAATTTAAAAATCCCTATATGATGGAATGTTACATACTAATTATTTATTGCTATGCCTTCTTCTATACCGCTCACATTCAATGGACTTTTTTTGTATTATGTGTTATGTTATACATAGTTCCTGCTTAAACCAGTTTTTACATAATTAGACAATTAACATACTTTAGCTCCTCATTGCGCTCCCCTCCTTAAGGCAAAGCTTTGATTGCTAATAAAACACACAGAAATCCAAACACGGCAAAATATTTTCCATGTTTTGTGACAGGTAAAAAACAAAGATAGCTCTAAGTTGTAAACCTTCCCCCACATCAATATAATAAAAATACATAGTTTAGGTATGTCCAGCTATTTTAAATATACTTCAGGTATAGGTTTCTGATTCTATCTGATCGATGCAATGTAACATTAGCAATGACAATTTAAAGACATGGATTATTTATTCATTGCTTTATGTCTTGTTTTTTCTCTGAGAAATCAAGTCCATTTTATATGAGTCTCCTCAAATTTTATCTAAACAAGGTACAAAGTGAGTTTGGCTGAGAGAGAGAATGACTAATAAAAAATCATCCCACCGAGCTCCATAATTTAGGATGCCTTGAAATTTTACAATCTGTTAACCACTATACAGTAATGGCATTAAATTTGGATACAACTCAACAATCCATCACTTGACCTCCTTTCAAATAAGACTACATTGATAAGTGGGGAGGAAGACTGTGATCTATTCTGTAGGGAGACAAAGACAATGAATATTGTCTTTTTTTATTTTTTATTTTATTTGTCACAACAGTGTATATATGTGGTAGTGTTGTCCGTCAGCAGTAGCACATGATGGTTTGATAGCTGTGCTTGGAAGTACCTGAGAGCTAGATGAGCAGCTCTCATTTCCAACCAGTTGATGTCGTTCTTGAGGTCGTTGGGGGACCAACGACCCTGAGTTACCTGGTCTGATAGGTGGGCACCCCAGCCGTAGAGGCTTGCATCCGTGGTGAGGACGAGACAGCAATGTTCCTGGAATGAGCAGCCCTTTGTCAGGGCTGGAGACAGCCACCACTGTAGAGACTTTCTGACCTTTGGGGGCAGAGGAATTCTGATATCGGTATGGCTGTTGCCTGTTCTTTGGTGTGGGAGAAGTAGCCATTGTAGGGGTCGTGAGTGAAGACATGCCCAGGGCACAATCGACAGACAAGAGACCATCTTTCCCAATAACTGTGAGAGCAGTGAAAGTGGAACCCTCTTGAGTGCCTTTACCTTTTTTGTCGTGTCTCTCATGTTGAGGAGACGGTCTCGGGAAAGAAACACCTGGCAGGATCTGGTGTTGATTCTTGCTCCCAGATGGACAATTTTGGTCGTAGGCACTAGATGGCTCTTTGCTTTGTTGACCGAAGAGCCGTGATCCTGTAGGGATTGAATTGTTACCTGTAGGTCCCGTAACGCCTGCTGGCGGAAGACGACAGAATCAATATATCGTTCAGGTAACATTGCATTCTTACTGGAATTGTGCGAAGGTGGGCCGCCACAGCATCCAGAATCTTGGTGAAGGTACGAGGAGCGGAAGATAGACCGAAGGGCAGGGCCCTGTATTGAAAATGGGCTCCGGCATAACTGAACCTGAGAAAGCGTCTGTGGGCTGGTCTGATGGGTACATGTAGATAGGCCTCCTTGAGGTCGATGGATGTTAGATAGTCCCCTCTTCTGATGCTTCCTAAGATTGAATTGAGGGAGTGCATCTTGAATCTGCGATATTTGATGTGAAGGTTCAGTTGCTTCAGGTCTAAGATGGCTCTGGTGCCACCTGATTTTTTGTCCACTAGGAAAAGAATTGAATAGAAGCCGGTCCCCTGGTGAGGCGTGGGAATCGGTTCTATGGCACTGATGGACAACAGGTGTTGAATCTCATCTTCCATTTGAGCCCTCTTGGTGGGTATATAAGCATGAGCATGGAATAATTACATTATATATAAGCATAAGCATGAAGTAACTATACAAATTGGATACTCTAGTTTCTCTTCAGATGTATATTATTATAATATGGCTGGGACTGTGGTTGATTTCTGTTCATGTATGTTCATATATGAAAGTGAAAACATTGGCAGTGGGGTCTGCTCCTTCTAGTGGTGCCACTGGATAATGCCCACCCATCATGGTGGTGCTGAGCTGAACACAGACCAAACCAATTTCAGACCCAGGCAACAAGTCAGTTGGTCAGTCTTTTTATAGCAACCAATGGATCTACAGCCATATCTGTCAAAATACAGACATAACCCAGATGCTGTTTGATCATGCAAGATGGTATTCGTTGATCTGAAAAGTGGACCCACTTCTGCAGCCATAATTCTAGGAAGATGATGATGATAATGTTCTTCTTCACATGAAAAATTACAATTCAGTGAGTTATGGTAATTTGAAGACTATTTTGGAACTTCCTGGCAGAATACAGCCCTGCAATCTCAGATGGGACAACTCTGAAGTATGGGATAGCATTGTTCAGTTTCTTCAGATCCTTTATCTGTATTTTCAGAGAAGCAGAGGAGTCCTTCAGACCTTTGATTCCACCAATAACTGAATATGTGATCTTTTTAATATATTATCCAATCTCACAGGGTATCAAATCTCAATTATATTTTTGAACTCTTTGTTTCATATGTCTACATATCAAATTTACAAAGCCTGTGGTGGAAACGTGATGATGCAGTGATCCAATTCTGCAGCTTGCCAATGTCTTTTTCTACCTTTATTTGGAACCATCATCTCAATGTTAAATGGACAGTATTTGACAATAAACACTTGGAAATGCCTTCTTCGTGTGAACACTTGTAAACTAAATTTTTAGATCAAACGGCGTGTTTGTACATGAGAATTGTAATGGAGGTACATGTCTACAAATCTTACATTAAATACTATGTGCTATCTGGTCTCCCTTAAGGCCGTTTGCAGTGCAGCATATCACACTGTTAATTGCAAAAGAGAATTCTTGGCTATGATTCCTTTTTATCACATAAATACTTTAATGAGCTCATGTGCAGCCTAGGTTTGAGTTCCTCTTGTGTTCAAAGAGAAAAATCAAGTTCTGTGCACAATTAATACATAGTACAATGTTTAACTGAAGTTATTATTAATATTATTTATTTAATTTATATACCGCCCTTCTCCCGAAGGACTCAGGACGGTTTACAGCCATGGTAAAAAGTACAAATCAAAAAGTTAAAAAAGCATTTAAAAACTAATTAAATAAAAGGCTGAAAGAATTATAACAAAACTATATTAAAACCCCAATAAAAAACTTCATTAAGCCAGCCCTGCACGATGGAACAGAAAGGTCTTTAGCTCACGGTGAAAGGTCCGGAGATCAGGAAGTTGACGTATCCTCAAAGG
Organism: Ahaetulla prasina; assembly: GCF_028640845.1. Lineage (NCBI taxonomy): Eukaryota > Metazoa > Chordata > Lepidosauria > Squamata > Colubridae > Ahaetulla > Ahaetulla prasina. The sequence continues at coordinate 285,286,779 of NC_080539.1, forward strand.
CAGTTCATTCCAGAGGGCAGGAGCCCCCACAGAGAAGGCTGTCCCCCTGGGGGTCGCCAGTCTACATTGTTTGACCGACGGCACCCTGAGGAGACCCCCTCTATCGGAGCTCACGGGTCGATGGGAGGCTATTGGTAGCAGCAGGCTGTCTCGTAGATAATCCGGTCCTATGCCATGGAGCGCTTTAAAGGTGATAACCAACACCTTGAATTGCACCCGGAAGACCACCGGAAGCCAGTGCAGCTCGCGCAGGATAGGTGTTACATGGGAGCCTCGAGTTGCTCCCACTATTACCCGCGCGGTCGCATTCTGAACCAGTTGGAGCCTCCAGGTGCTCTTCAAGGGGAGCCCCATGTAGAGAGCGTTACAGTAGTCCAGGCGGGAAGTGACAAGAGCATGAGTGACCATGCATAGGGAATCCTGGTCCAGAAAGGGACGCAACTGGCATATCAGGCGAACCTGATAAAAAGCCCTCCTGGCAACGGCCATCATATGCTCTTCTAAAGACAGCCGTGCATCCAGGAAGATGCCTAGATTGCGAGCCCTCTCCGTGGGTGCCAATGACTCGCCCCCAACAGCCAGCGATGGCGTCAGCTGGCTATACCGGGACGCCGGCATCCATAGCCACTCAGTCTTGGAAGGGTTGAGTCGAAGCCTGTTTCTCCCCATCCAGACCCGCATGGCCTCCAGACACCGAGACATCACTTCAACGGCATCGTTGGGATGGTGGAAATGTATAGCTGAGTATCGTCAGCGTACAGAGGACATCGCACCCCAAAACCACGGATGATCTCACCTAGCGGCTTCAAATAGACGTTGAACAGAAGAGGCGAGAGAACTGACCCCTGTGGCACCCCACATATGAGGCGCCTCACGGCCGATCTCTGCCCTCCTGCCAACACCGTCTGTGACTGATCAGAAAGATAGGAGGAGAACCACTGCAGAACGGTGCCCCCCACTCCTAACCCCTCCAACCGGCAAAGTAGAATACCATGGTCGATGGTATCGAAGGCCGCTGAGAGATCTAATAGGACCAGGACAGAGGAACAACCCCTGTCCCGAGCCCTCCAGAGATCATCCACCAACGCGACCAATGCTGTCTCTGTGCTGTACCCAGGCCAGAAGCCAGACTGAGACGGGTCGAGATAGGCAGTTTCATCCAGGTACTGTGGGAGTTGGCACGCCACCACACTCTCTACAACCTTCGCCACAAAGTGAAGGTTGGAGACAGGACGATAGTTCGCTAAAAAAGCTGGATCCAGGGAGGGCTTCTTGAGGAGAGGCCTCACTACGGCCTCTTTCAAGGCGGCAGGGAAGACACTCTCTGTCAAGGAAGCGTTGACAATTCCCTGAAGCCAGCCTCGGTGTACCTCCCAGGTGGTCAATACCAGCCAGGAGGGACACGGGTCCAATAAACATGTGGTCGCGTTCAGCCTCCCCAGTATCCTGTCCTTGTCTTCAGAAACAACCATATCGAACTCTTCCCAGATAACATCCTCAAGACTTATCTCCGTCATCCTGCCTGAATCCACCCACTCAGAGTCCAAACCATCCCGAATCTGAGCGATTTTATCGTGCAGATATTGTCCAAAATTCTCAGCACCCCCTCCCAACGGGTCCTCCCGTGCTCCCAGATGGAGGAGGGAGCGGGTCACCCTAAACAGGGCGGCTGGATGATTCTCTGCCGATGCAATAAGAACGGAAAAATACTCACGTTTTGCCGCTCTTATCGACACTAAGTAGGTCTGAATATGAGACCTTACTAGTGTCCGGTCGGATTCAGAACGACTGGCCCTCCAACAACTCTCTAGGCATCTTTTCTGGCACTTCATCTCTCTCAGCTCTTCAGAATACCAAGGTGCCAGTTGAGACTGGCGCCGGGTCAGAGGCCGCAAAGGCACGACACGGTCCAAAGCCTCAGCGGCCGCCCTTTCCCAGGTGGCCACTAGTTCTTCAGCCGAGCCATGAGCTAAATCCTCAGGAAATGGCCCAAGCTCCATCAGAAACCTCTCTGGGTCCATCTGGCACCTGGGACAGAACCAGCTAGTCAGCTCCGTCTCCCTACGGTGGGGGTTGGCGGTTCAAAAGTCGAGTTGAAGGAGTGAATGATCTGACCATGACAGGGGTTTGGTAACTAGATCCCCTAATTCTAGATCATTCAACCACTGTCCAGAGACAAAAATCAGATTCAGAGTGTTTCCCCCAATGTGAGTGGGACCATTAACTAACTGGGTCAGGTCCAAGGCTGTCATGGAAGCCATGAACTCCCGAGCCACCACTGATGTTTCACCGACCGACGGCAGGTTGAAATCACCCATAACCATAAGTCTGGGGGTATCAACCCTCATCCCGGCTATCACATCCAGTAGCTCGGGCAGGGCTGCTGTCATGTAGCAAGGAGCCAGGTATGTAATCAACAAGCCCATCTGTACTCCTTGGCCCCACTTCACAAAGAGGGACTCACATCCGGCTATCTGAGGAATGGTGACCTCTCTCGGCTCAAGACCTTCTTTAATTATAACCGCCCCCCCCCACCCCTACCCTGGGCCCTCAGCTGATGGAATGCTCGGAATCCTGGTGGGCAGATTTCAACAAGGGACACCCCCCCTTCCACGCCCAACCAGGTCTCCGAAATGCCCATCAGGTCCGCATCCCCCTCTTGTATAAGATCAAAAATGAGGGGGGCTTTATTCACCACGGACCTGGCATTACATTTTTTTTTTTTGTTTACATTTATACCCCGCCCTTCTCCGAAGACTCAGGGCGGCTTACAGTGTATAAGGCAACATCAGCTGTAACATCAGCTGTAACATCAGCTGAAGGCCCAGCCTCTGAGGATTTAAGCCACGTTCAGGCCTGATATTGCAAGAAATTTCTTTGGAAGAAGCTTGGAAAATCAATACTCAGGATTCTGGAAACTATGCTTTCTCTTGTTTTTTGCACAATATAGCACTAAGCTTTTCTGCATCCATGCCTGGGTATTCTGAAACAAATCCTATTAGGTTGAAACCAATGGTGCCCTTCAGTTTTTGAAAAACAAATAACAAAAACAAATACCACTGCACATACACCAATTGCAGCGAGGCAAATAGCTTTGCAAGAGCTTACTAATCTTGTCCCCTACTTAAAGGAGCCTTCTAGTCATCTAATCCAGGGATGAAATGCTCCCGGTTTGGATTGGATTGCCGGATCCAGTAGCGATGATGGTGGGTGGTTCAGAGAACCAGTAGCAAAAAAAACCCTCCCCCCGATTCCCATGCCCATGCCCATGCCCAGCTGAGCTGCACGATCATCAGAGGGTTTTTTTTTTTAACTTTTAAAAGCATTTTTGTTTGGCCCAAAAAATGCTTTTAAAAGTAAAAAAAAAAGCCTCTGATGATTGCACGGCTCAGCTGGGATCGTCAGAACCCTTTAAAAGCATTTTTTTACAACCTCTTTGATCAAAGAGGTTGTAGGAAAAATGCTTTTAAAGGGTTCTGACAATCAGGCAACTTAGCTGGAATTGTCAGAACCCTTTAAAAGCATTTTTTACAACCTCTTCTGCTGAAGAGGTTGTAGAAAAATGCTTTTAAAAGTTAAAAAAAAAGTTGGCCACGCCCACCCAGTCACATTAACCCCCCCAGCAAGCCACATCCACAGAACCAGTAGTAACAAATTTTACATTTCACCCCGATCTAATCTAATATTACAATTAGATTTAAAGTAAAATGATTTACTGTGCTCTGAAGATTGGAACTTCACTTGTCCGCTATAATTGTAACTTTGTAACTGCACTTGTCAAAAATACCTCTTTTCAGAACCAGAAGGTTAGAAAAAATATTCCTGTCTCCACAGGCTGTGGTTGCAGCTTATCCAGGAAATCTAGTTAAGACCTGAACTATCATGCGTTCAAATAAAACTTCAACTTCTGGGCAGACTGCAATGCTTACGGCTAGGAATAGGACGGAAACCACAGTGTTGTACAAATAAATACATGTTATCCTAAGAAAGTAAGAGGAACACTCTGGAATACTTCATAACCAATCGTTGTATATGTGATGTACAATGACAATAAAGGCTATACTATACCACTATACTAAATTAATCAATGACCTGCTAAAGCCTGGTGGCATTACTTTGACTCTCCAAAATGTACTGATCAAAATCAAATTATTGCAGGCTTCTATCTTTTTTTGTGATTTGACATGCTAGAAGTAAATAAAAGCTGTTTTGTGAGATGGGCAGCTATATAAATTTGACAAATGAATAAACACTTACTTGCTACTTACAGAACATCTTTGGATCTAGCCAGAGTTCCATATTGCTCCCTTCTTGTTGACTTCTGCAATTTGTTACTGACCTGGTTGTTCTCCCATATCTTGAGCTAGGATGGTGGCTGAGCCTCTTTGATTTTTGGTTCCGATCACCTGTATTCTTTCTTAGACATGTATGTTGGCTTCTTTTAAATGGCATTTAAATTTTTAAACTGTAAAATGCCTAGAGTCGCTATGGAGCCAGGTAGCCTCAAAACTGAAATAATTAATTAATTGTACCTTGATGGAGGTATCTTTTCTTTTATGTACACTGACAGCAAATGCACCAAGACAAATTCCTTGTGTGTCCAATCACACTTGGCCAATAAATTCTATTCTATTCTATTCTATTCTATTCTATTCTATTCTATTCTATTCTATTCTATTCTATTTGCCAGTAATTAATAGCGGCATACAGAGACTAAGAAAGATGAACTCTTTTTGAATTTTGAAGGTGTTCCAAACAATTAAATTTCCACAAGCAACATTTCAAGTGAAATTATGACAAAATCCTTTCCTTGTGGACTTCGGTAATCGTATATCCTGCTGTTTCCTGTTCACTTCCTTTTTGGTTTTCAGGACATCCGACAGCTCCTTATTCACCCTGCTGGCTTTTTTATGAGCTCTCTTTATCTTTCCTTTGGATCACAATAGCCTGAAGTTGTTCTTCTGATAACATCTTGTTCTGTAGAGCAACTGTAGACTCATCCCTTTCATCCACTATTCCCATCTGTGTAGCTTCCTGAAATTTCAGAGTTTTTAAAAATTTCTTTTTGTTCTGATGTTCCTAGGCCCACTGTTGTGCTTCTCTGTGGGAAAACAGTTCTTATTTCTTACTGCAAAACTAGAACAATTGAGTGGCTCTTCCCCCCCCCCCAAGTTTCCAGTGCAAAAATGTTGGCCTTTAAGTATATAACATCTTGGCACTGTGATCTCAATCCAAGAACGTTCACCTACTTCAAAGCAGTAGTGGAATTCACATGTTTTTACTACCGGTTCTGTGGGCATGGTTTAGTGGGCATGGCAGGGGAAGGATATTGCAAAATCCCCATTCCCTGCCCACTTCTAGGGGAAGGATATTGCAAAATATCCATTCCCACCCCACACTGGGGCCAGCCAGAGGTGGTATTTGCTGGTTCTCCAAACTACTCAAAATTTCTGCTACCGTTTCTCTGAACTACTCAAAATTTCTGTTACCGGTTCTCCAGAACCTGTCAGAACCTGCTGGATTTCACCCCTGCTTCAAAGCACCCCTTTTACATATCCCCACTAAATTTATACAGGTACAAAAAATGGCAGGATGCATTCTTGCCCTTTTTAAAACTACAAATCTCATTGATTGCATCATAAAGCCTACATTTTGATCGACTGATACAGTTAGGACATTCTTTTACTCATATTTACTCATATAGCCATCTATGATAGTACTATTGGACCTCTCTCCCATTCAGCTTTCATGGGGTCTTTGAGTAAGATCCACTACACTTCACTCTAGTCTCTCATCACCTCTTTATCTGCAGTGGCAGCTTCCACACATTCTTGCTGCATTTTTAGCTGTAAAGATAAGAGCAGTGTTCAAATAAAAAATACATTTCAGTAATTGATATGTCTCCTTTTATCAGTTTCCCTTCACAAAGGAATGGAAAGTGTGGCTGAGTAAGCAAATGATGACATCATTACTACGTGCCTATTTTGTTTTTTCCAGAGCAGTAATGAGAATTGGGTCCCAAGTCCAAACTCCACTATTGTCCAGAAGGCAGGCAGACAACAACTGAGCAACTCGTGGTTATTCTTGCTATAAGTTCTTATTGCTATCAGTTCTTGCTTTCTGACATTTTTTGGCTAGGCAGGCAGGCAGGCAGGCCATAGTGAAGAAAAAGAACAGTATTTTTTGTTAAGGACTAATTCTGGACTGTGACTAGATAACCAACTGCTGGTAGCCCTAAAGAATATATACAGTACATACTGTAAAAAAATTCTTGGGACCTTTTCAGGAGATGCATTCCGATCAAAAAAGCTTTAATTGGGTCTATTATGCATGAACTAATACAGTGTATGGAATGTCAGAATCATAGGGCTGGAAGAGACCTTGGAGGTCTTCTATTCAACCTTCTGCCCTAGTCAGGAGTTCTTATTCCACTCTGGACAAATGGTTGAAAACCAGCAGTGATGGAGTGAGTACTCACAACTCCAGGAGTATTCACAACTCAAGGAGGCAAGCTGTTTCATTGACTAATTGTTCTCACCATCAGGAAATTTCTCCTTAATTCCAGGTTGGATCTCTCTCTGACTAGCTTCCACCCATTACTTCTTGTCCTGCCTTTGGGTGCTTTGAATAAATCGACTCTCCCTTCCCTGTGACAGACCTTCAAGTATTGGACGACAGCTCTTATGGCATGCCAAGCCTTCAGTCTGTTAAGCTAAACATACCCATTTCCCTTAGCTATTCATCATCCGATTTAGATTCCAGATCCCTTGTAAACTCTGCGCTCTTCTCTGCACTCTTTCCAGGGCCTCAGCATATTTCTTGTATCATGGTGACCAGAACTGCATACAGTATTCCAAGTGTGGCCTTACTAGTGCAGCGTAGAGCAGTACTATCACTATTTGTGTTCTTTATGCTATTCTTCCTTTAATACAATTTAGGATTGCATTGCTGGTTCATACTTAAGCAATGTTCCACCAAGACACCTAGATTCCTCTTACAGGTACTACTGTTGGGCAGGTATTGTCCATTCTGTACATATGTACAGTGTTTGTTTTTTCCTGTTTAAGTGCAGAATCTTACTTTTCTTACTATTGAACTGCATCTTGTTGAATAGAGTCCAATGCTCAAGTCTGTCAAGGTCCTTTTGAATTTTGAGTCTATCTTTCAAAGTGTTATAGTTCCCACCAGCTTAATGACATCTGCAAATATGATAAAACCCATTCAGATCCCACATCAAGGTAATTTATGAAGATGTTGAAGAGCACTGGGCCCAAGAAAGAATCTTGAGGTATCCCACTACATCTATGTAGATGTAATTCTGTTGGGTTGGTCAAATCAGTGAAACAGTGAACGAACAGTGAAAAAAATAAGGTTCTACATTTAGGCAAAAACAAAACAAAATGCACAGGTACCGTATATGTGGTACCTTGCTCAACAGTAGTACCTGTGAGAGGGATCTTGGAGTCTTAGTGGACAACCATTTAGATATGAGCCAGCAGTGTGTAGCAGCTGCCAAAAAAGCCAACACAGTTCTGGGTTGCATAAACAGACGGATAGAATCAAGATCACGTGAAGTGTTAGTGCCACTTTATAATGCCTTGGTAAGGCCACACTTGGAATACTGCATTCAGTTTTGGTCGCCGCAATGTAAAAAAGATGCTGAGACTCTAGAAAGAGTGCAGAGAAGAGCAACAAAGATGATTAGGAGACTGGAGGCTAAAACATATGAAGAAGGGTTGCAAGAACTCAGTATGTCTAGTTTAATGAAAAGAAGGACTAGGGGACACCTGATAGCAGTGTTCCAATATCTCAGGGGTTGCCACAAAGAAGAGGGAATCAAACTATTCTCCAAACACTTGAGGGTAGAACAAGAAGCAATGGGTGGAAACTGATCAAGGAAAGAAGCAACTTAGAACTAAGGAGAAATTTCCTGACAGAACAATTAATAAGTGGAACAACTTGCCTGCAGAAGTTGTGAATGCTCCAACACTGGAAATTTTTAAGAAAATGTTGGATAACCATCTGTCTGAGATGGTGTAGGGTTTCCTGCCTGGGCAGGGGGTTGGACTAGAAGGCTTCCAAGGTCTCCAACTCTGTTGTTTTTATTATTATAAATCCACAACACTATTGCAACTGAACTGGTGTTTTTCCATTATCCATGACAGTATTCAAGTAGCAGCTGCTATCCTGTTTGGCAATGATTTTTTTCTCCTGTATTCTAGGTTTCACACATTTATTAATGAGCTTTGAATATTTAAGATACAGTAATTACAAATGCCATTTCCTAAATATTAAGGTTTAAAGAAATTAACATTGTTAAACTATATCCTAGACATTTAGAATTTATCCATTTATAAACAGGGTTAAATACTGGATTATTTATGCCTGGATTAGTCAAAAAGTGTGATTATCCATTTCTGGAAGGAAATGTATGTTCTTTCAATAGAAAGACAATATCTCACATGTCTTATTGTACTGTGAGTTATACAGAGTATGTAGGTCAATATATATTCTCCCCTTACTAGAGAGATTGCCAGGGAGGACAGACAACTTTTATGTAGACTTTCTCCTCCAAGACTCAAATCCGGCTACTACAAGTGCAGTGGCAAAATTTTGTGTCGCTGCAATGTCCACAAGAAAAAAATTGGTTACCGAATTATAGATGTCAACTGATGCCAACCTTTTGGAGATATATATAACAGTTATGGGAAATATACATTTACACACATACTTGACGGCTTTCCACGCATGTAAATTAGGAAGTGACCCTATTGGTTGAGATCATGTATTTTAATTATAGGAATGGTATTATACACGATTGATGTCAGTAGTATTTTAATTTTAAGTTACATAACAGATAACTGGATTTTATCATAGATTTTCTCTGTTATGTATTATTTTATTCTTGAATTTTTAATTGTATATTTACTGAGTGTTTTTTATTTGTTCTGGCCTATGGCTGCAATAAACTGAAACTTGAACAACAGAAAGACAGATAATAAGATTCTTTCAGAGTTCAATTTGTTCTTTAAAAATATTTATTAATATTGGGAAATGTTAAGCTTCAGAGTTAATGACTGTAGGCTAGACAGAATTCCTGACATTTTGCCAGCAATAGTGGCTGGCATCTTCAGAAGCAAGGTTGTCCACTATGCAGGACACAAGCAACTAAATAAGGATTGATTGGGCTCCTGTATTTATAACCAGGTATTAGACGGTTTATTGGTCTTTAGTCAAGCTAGTTTCCAATTGGTGCAGCTTGGTGAGAGCTGGTCTCAGATTGGTTGTTGTGCCTAAACCTGATTGAAGCTCAATCCATGAAAGCTTCTACTAGAAAATTATTAAAATGCTTTAATGGAACAGAATATAGTTATTATTTTGTATGTAAGCAAGGGGGGCTTATTTTACACAAAGCTATGACCTAAAATATATTGCATCCATTGAACGGTTGAAACTCACCCAGTTTGCTGTTTCATTGCTCATTTCTTATTTTTTACCTCTTCTGAGTGGGTCCTGGTCTTTTCTTCATGTGTTTCTCATGCTACTAATGCCTGGGACAACTTCTTTTGGTTTATTACATTTTTATTTATAATAAACAAACAAAGTAGTAGTACTATTCCAGCATCCCCTTCATTTTCTCATCTAACCCATAAGTCATCACACTCTGGCACCCTAAGTAGTACTTAGCATATATTCCCTTAGTACAATCTATACTTGCTACTTAGCAAGCAGCAGTTGCAGCAAGTATCCTGTTTGTGAACTCAGTAAAAGTTTATTTTCCCAAAGAGCAAAAGTTAAGGGGGGGGAAATGCTACATTTATGAGTAATAAAACTATTAGTTAAAAGCTAGCTACATTTACTCAAAAATAGGTCCACTTTGCTTCTCACATTCCACTTTTCTACGGAGAGATACATATTTATTTATTTATTTATTTATCAAACTTATATACCGCACCATCTCCCGTAGGACTCAGGGCGGTTCACAGGCATATTAAAACAATATAAAAACAATATAATAAATAAACATTTAAAACCCAGTTAAAACTAAATATTATCATAGCCTGATCACTAAAATAGTAAAAACCAGTAAAACCCCATTAAAATTTAGCTAAAACATTTTGTTCTTAGGCTAGTCCCGCATGCTGAAATAATAGTCTTCAGTTCACGTCTGAAGGTCCGGAGGTCAGGGAGTTGTCGTAATCCTGGAGGAAGCTCGTTCCACAGGGCTGGTGCCGCCACAGAGAAGGCCCTCCCCCTGGGGGTCGCCAACCTACATTGTTTGGTCGACGGCACCCTGAGGAGGGCCACTCTGTGGGAGCGCACAGGTCGTTGGGAGGCAATCGGCGGCAGAAGGCGGTCTCGAAGGTATCCCGGTCCTAAGCCATATGAATTGTCAGTCCTTTTTGGAATTCTTCTTTGACACTTGATTGGTAAACTACATTATTTGTGCGTTTACCAAGGTGAACAAATTCATCCAAAGGTGACTTTCTAAGGCTCCCGAATTAACTGTAGCTATTTGTTAAGTAACCGGAGCAGCCGAACCTTGCTCACTCTGTAACACATTAACTGGTCAAGTAGTCTCTCCTCGCCTTTCTCCAAATTGCTAAACTCATGTTCTCCGAAAGTGCCTCGCAGAGGCTTCCAAGTTTTTTTCCGCACCCCCTTCATTTGTGCTCCCCATGCATAGAGGTTTCAAAGTATTTCTAGCAGGACCACCAGATTCTATAACAGCTTTGTTCCCTATGCCATCCGTCTGGTAAACTCGCAAGATTCATTTTTCTCGCCATGTACAATGGATACATGGGAACTAGACTTTGTTTTTCTGTGTCATATATGTCATATATATATATCTGACGGTTTACTACTGGTTCGCTGGCTGTCCATGTGCGCTTCGCATGCGCATGCAGCGTGCACCACGAACCAAATGTGAGATGTGTGCGCAGTGCATGCCAAAAGGAGGCATGGGGTAAATAGAACAGCACGTGGAAGGGCATGATCAGCTGTGGCGCGCAATCTTTTTTTTTACTTTTAAAAGCATTTTTTTTTAAAAAAAAAGCAGCAAGCGGGCGATTGGATGGGCATGGTGGGGGGGGGCAGGGATTTTTGCTACTGGTTCTCTGAACCACTCGTCATTGCTATTGGATTGGCTGATCCGGTCCAAACCGGGATTTCACCCTTTTTAATATATATGCATCATTTTATATTTATTTTGTCATGTTTATGTAGTGTATATTGGAGATGGTGAACTTTTGGAGTGCTACATACAACGAAATGTAATTTTAATGTATGCAGGTACGTTCAAAGTGACGAAGTTATTCTAAGTCTAAGCTATTCCCCTTATTATTGGCAACGGTGCTTTATTCAAAGAGGCAACTGGATTTTCTGGTGTGTTTTTTTTCTTTGAAGACGTTTCGTTTCTCATGCAAGAAACTTCTTCAGCTCCGACTGGATGGTGGGGGGGAAAAATTGGCAAGAAGCCAAGAGTCAAGCCTCCAGGGGCAGGTCTCGGTAAGGACTCCCTTGGGACCGTTGAAGACCGAAGGGGGGGGAAAGGAGGAGGAGGAAGGGGGGGGAAAACGTGGCCTTTCAATTAGTACTGCACACGTGTTGTTTATTTAGGAGAAGGACCTCCGTGTTTGACGGACCTACTTCTCAGCTATGCCCACACAGGGGGCTATGCTTTTCTCTTGTCCCTCAAAGAGAGAGAGAGAGAGAGAGACCGCGACTAGCTTCGTCTTTCAGCTCTCAGGAGGAGACACGAACCTACCGCCGGTGCCCTAAAACCAACTCACCCCACCCCACCCCACCCAAAAAAAAAAAAAAATCTAGTCTGGCTTCGCTGAGGGAACGGAGTAACCTCCCCTCCGCCTTCCAGGGCGAGACGAAGGCCCCGCCGCGCTGCATTGTGGTCCACGCCGTTGTATATTGAAGCCGCAAAGGCTGTCGGGAACCACGGGAGGCGGCGGCCAAACTCTCGAGCGGCGGCCGAGGGCCCGGCTGGAAACAGGCAAACCCCCCTCCCCCTACATCGCCTCCTGGAGCTTCTCAAGCCTTCCCTGCAGCGCTTTCCCGGGCCCAGTACACCGTCGCCGCCGCCTCCGCTGCCGCCGTCCGTCGTTGGGGACTCGGAAGAGCCTTTCGGGAACATCTCCGAATTTAGCTACCTCGGATGGGGATGTGGAGGCAGGAGGCGGAGGTACCTGGGCAGAGAAGGCCGAAGTTGAGAGCGAGAAACGGAGCGCAAAAGTCCTCTCTGGCGCGGTGGGTCCCCTGAGGCCTCTGAATAAGCAGCCCTCCGACCCAGGAAAGTCTTGGCGCGGCTTCCCGGTGGAGGTGCGTGTGTTGTGCGCTGGGGGCCGAAACTCCGAAGAGGTTCGCTCGGGGTGCTTCACCCCGGTCCTCGCAACTTTTTCTCGGCTTTCTGGTGCTAGTTTTAACTCTTCCTGCCTCGTGAAGGTGGCGGCGCGGAGAGCTCCTCCTGCCTCCCCGTGGAAGAACGGAAGGATAATGGTTGGCACCCTCATCCCAAGGACGGTCTTCGGATCTTGGCTCTGCTTTTGAAGCTTTCCTTTCGCAGCAACGTCCCCTCACCCCACCCCCAAAAAAAGAGGAATTATAAATGCACGGGAGAAGACACGGAAACTTAAGAGGCGGAAGAGAGGAGTGTCTTCTAGTGCCTCCGTGAGAACTGTAACAGCTTCAGCTACTTCTTTTCGTTGTTGTTGTTGTTGTTGTTGTTGTTGTTGAAGTACATGCCTTTGTGACCTAAAGTAAGATTTCTACATCATGCACAATTTGCCGGCCCAAAGACGTTGAGAAAGCATTCGGAAAGCATTTTTTTCCCCCCTTCCCCACATAACTTCTCGCCTTTGGGGAAAAAAATAAAGACTTGTGGACCAGGCTTCGATTAAGGGAGCTGAGTATAACATACGTTGTTTTAACCTTTTGCTTACTGTGGGGAAAACTAGATTAATTGATCCTCCTGTTGGCTTATCTTTTGTTAGGAAGATTACTTATTGCCTTGTGTGACTACCCAAGGTGGGGATTATTTAATGAATGAACATTGTAGTCAGGGTGGATGGCTGCTCTACCATTTCAAATGCTTTTGGAAATTGTTATGCAAACTTGCTGAAAAAAGCTGATATCGTTGGGAAAAATTGATCTCTCTTGATAAATCTCTTTTATCAAACAAGGTAAGTGAATCGATTGAAGCTTGCGTATTAAACACATCATAATTATGAGGTGTGACGGATTACTAGAATAAAATAATAAAGGAGTCCATTCCGAATATGCTATGTCAGTGTTGGTTACATTGTTTAGTTTTAAATGATTAAACTCATTCCCGTTTTATTATATAGCTTTTAAAATATCAACTCAAATTCGAATGGAGAAAATTGTTTACGTTTAGCTCAATAATTACAAACTGTAAAGGATAAAAAACTTTGAAACAAATTTGGTGGCCTTTAATAAAGAGGAGCTGTTTCCCTTTTTTAATAACTCACTTCAGGAAACTTATTAAGGCTTTTTCTAATTCTGTACCAAATTGTTTAAATTCCCATACATTTTAATTCAAGCTCTGAAAGTTATAGAATCACAGAAAAGCTTATCATAACTTATTGATAACATCCAACATTCGTTTGGGATGGAAGGATTCAGGTTCAAAGCCATGTTAGTTCAGGACTTAATGATTTATTTGTGATAATACTTATTTTGTCTTTTGAACTTTTTAAATACAGTATTTCCTAAAAAGTTACTTATTAATTAATAGCATCCAGTTGCAAAAAGGTACCTATACTGTTTCTGTATTGATATACTTCTTTAAAAGAAATTGTGTGACAATCTCCCTCCCCCCCAAGCTCAGAGAAATGGAAGTAGGTAGTAAAAGTTTTAAAATTAATTAAAGCAATTATAAGAGTCTTTTAAGATACCCCATTTTGTTCCAATGGACTGATGGGTTGATTAATAATCACATGAACAAGCAAGTTTGCTTTATTTTTGTTATGCCTTTTGCTGAACGCATTTTTTTCAAATTAATCTATCTGCAATAATGCTACTGATGCATTTTCTGTACTAGCAATTATTAATGCAAATTAGAATGTCTGTACTTACCCATAAACATGCTGGAATCAAATAAAGGTCTACCCCCCTATACTTTTCTTTAGCACCTACTAAGGCAAGTTAGAATTTTAAACAATTATCCATGTCAAGTGAACTTTAGCATTGACAACTATAGGAAAGTTTTATCAAGTTATATTTTGCACACAGATGTCTGATATTGTAAATTTGTAATAAAATTGTGACAAATGTACCCTATGACTATCATTAAGTGTTGTAAATGTTGAACCTTGATGAAGGTATCTTTTATGTACATTGAGAGCATATGCACCAAGACAAATTCCTTGTGTGTCCAATCACACTTGGCCAATAAAAAATTCTATTCTATTCTAATTCAGATAAATATAATTGGATGCTTGTAGCTAGATAACATTGTAGCGTCTTAGTTTTGCTAATTAATTTGAATTGGTATTTTTATGGTTTCATAATTAATCTTAACATTAATTTCAAGATGATGTGTGAAGTGATGCCGACCATCAGTGAGGCAGAGATTCCCTCAGGGGGAAGTGGAAACCGTGGTTCAGGTTCTCCCCTTCAGTCAGATGCTGATTCCCATTTTGAGCAATTAATGGTATCCATGCTGGAAGAGCGTGATCGCCTCTTGGACACATTGCGAGAAACTCAAGAGACACTTGCATTGACCCAGGGTAAACTACATGAAGTTGGTCATGAGAGGGATTCTCTACAACGACAGCTTAATACTGCACTTCCTCAGGTATTTATTTAAATGAAAACTTTTTAAATTTAAAAATGTTAAAATCAATATTTTAAGTTTAAATTCTTTTCCCTAACAATTATTGGCAGGAAATAATAAACCACCAGGATATTGTGTTCTTCAACAATTAACTTAGAAAAATAAGTGTTCTAGAGAGATTAGTTCTTTTTTTAATGGGATTTCTAGGAATGATGAAGCAAAATATTTAATATGAGTGACAGAGTTTGAAAGGTTGCTTTATTGTCATTCATTACCCATACAATTTAAAAATTCTAGATTTTTTTATTCTGAAGTTGTGGGCAACTAAATCATAAGAGTTATTAAAGTGAAACATTTGTTGGACAGTACTGTAGTGAAGAGAAAAAATTACTTGCCATGCAGGAAGATGTAATAAAGATATCTAATGATCATGTTTATAATGGTGGGTTTTCTTACAGAGAACCTAACATTAAACCAATGTTTGACAAGAACTGTAGCTTTTTAAAAACTAGAGTAGAATGACAATTCTGGCTAGAAGAAAAATAAAAAGTATTTATATGATTAGCAGGTGTAGCATCCTGCTGTTCTTCTGACTGCAGTAGTGTTTTGTCATCATGATATGTTCCTTTATAAGGAAAGACATGCTTCAACTTTAACTTACAATTGTGGATCTAAAAAATAAAAATATGCAGCATATTGTGACTTAGCCACTATAGTCTTAGTTTTTCTCCCTGAAATTTCATATAAACAGCTTCAATATATTATTTTACTAGTCTGGCTGATTAAAAACTCTGAACAGTACTGCATACAGTATTTTCTAAGGAAAAGTCTGAACTTTTTTAAAGAATGATTTGTCCAATGGCACCCATAAAACTTTACAACTGAGTGAAAATTTCATGTTTTTTCCATGGTAATAATAGCAGCACAATATAACCATAATTTTCCAGCAATATAACACTTCCCCAATATTTTGGTTGTGGTCATAAATATATTGTGGAAGAGGATCTTCACATATTAAAAGATAGGAAAATCAAGGATTATATCAATAAGATCCTTTATATAGATTTGTAATAGCTGTAGCTTGATTCCACTGTATAACATATATGTGAAGTATTATATTGTAAGCTACCCAGAATCATTGACTAAGATAGGTGACCATAGGAATTGAACAAATAAATTATAAAATTGTGCAGATGAGCATATTTGTGTGCGCTCATCTGCACAAGAACTTTATTTCTGTGTAAATGGTACATGTTTGTAGGTATATATGTATATGTATACATACATAATATTTGAATATTATTTATAAAGTCCAAATCTCTGTGCTTCCTATTGATAATTACTGGAAATCATTAAATAAATTGTAACTTATTTTTTTTCCTCTGTTTCACTATATTAGATAAAATATGAATGATTGGAAATCCCTTATGTGACATGTTGTAAAGATTCCAGGTTTTTTTAATGGTTTTTTTTTTGTAATTGTATTAAACATTACAACAAGAACTAATACAAACTAAAAAAAAAATAGAAATTGCAGAAAAGTAGGAAGAAAAGAATATAGTAAAAGAAATACATAAACAAATGATTTCTCCCTTCATAATAAGTATAAACAATTTTTTATAATTGTTTATATTTCATCACCTTCTCTTAAAATACAATAGCTGATCCCCCCCATATTTTATCTCTTATCTATAAATAAATCTTTAAAGCTTAATTGTTTAGTTATAGTTAAGTCCATTAAGGGTCCATAGATAACTGTGAATTGGTTTTAACCTTGAAGAAATAAACCAACTTGTTAATTTAAATGTTTTTAAATTATCTTTTTATCATTCTATAAGCTGCCCAGAGTTGCTTCAACAGTGAGATGGGTGACATTTAAATTTAAGAAAAAAATTATATTCCTTTCTTTTCACAATGTTGATTTTTAATCTATTCTAAGACGGTCCTAGAACTTGATTTTTTTTCATTTTTTCTTTGTCCCTTCTCACAAAGTCCTTTAAGACTTTAGCAAGTCACCTTTGTATACCCAATTTAAGACAATTATCCAGATCAGTCTTTTGATTTGTTTTTTGTATACCTCTTTTAATTATTTAAGGCATCAACCGGTTATATTTGTATATCCGGTGTAACATCTTTTTCCATATCATTCTCCTAGCCTCTCATTTTTAAATTCATTTTCAAATCAGGAATGTCTTGTCTGGTAAAACTTGTTCTTCAACCAAAACATCTTTTAAACATAGTCTGTCTATAATGACAGATGGTATTAAAATTAAATTCTGGGTTCATTCTTCACAAATATCTTTAAATGTATCCACTTAATGTATTTTGCTCCATTCTATTGCATTAATGAAATTTAAGTGTTTTTTTTACTTTAATAGTAATCTTTAGTTTCTTCTAGTTCTCTCTGGTAGTCAACTTTCAAAAGCCTTTCCTCTCTTCTTTTTAAAGACTTCAAAGCAACACCATTTTCTCACAGGAAGAATTTTTATAATTATTTTCAAAATCTTATTTTGAATCCTATCTGGACCTTAATCCTTTTGTAACTTTCCAAAATCTACATTCTAATCATCCATTTGCTGTTTATTCCAAAAGGAAAAAAAAAGATCTTTGCATTTAAAACGTTTGCTAAAAATTGAAGGAAACTCACCCAGTGCTCTAAAACTTGTCACTGCAAAGATTCCTAATACTTGAAAGCAGTTAAAGCAATTTCCAAAAGTGATTAAGTAATGAGGCTTGGCAAACCTTAGATCCATATAGGCTGCATTATGGCTGTGAGCTGCTTGAAATCCTCTGCTCCCAGCCCCTCAACTTACAAGTTGCCCACAAAAACCTCAGTTTCTGCAGTCTGTTCATGAGAAACAGCTGTCTGGAGAAAAAGTGGTTGTGATCTCTGCTTTTCCTGGAGAGACTTTTGCTGTCTAGCCACTGATATATGTTGCAATTTTGTCCCAGCTCCTTCAAGGATTTCTAGTTTACTATGAATGCTCACCAGAAGTCACCCCAAGATTTTTTTTAAAAAAAAAATTAATTGAAAATTGATGTCTGGGTTTTGTTTTTTGACTCTGGTTAGTATTGTCTGTTTAAAAAACCCTAAGATCTAAACATAACCTTTGTGTTCCTTGGTGGTTTTGGAAGAAATTTGCAGACAAAAGTATTTCTTCTGAGATTAGTATTAAATGAAGTTCAGAATTTAGATAAATAGATTTAGGATATCTTGTACTTAAGGGTTCCACCCACCCCCTTTGAAAGAGCATGTTTATATTCCTTTGTTTTGTTTTAATGCCAACTGCTAGGAAAATGAAGGAATTTATTTACCCTTCATTCTTTCTAGATTTTGTTTTGTAAGAAAATACATACTTCATAATGAAATTACCACTGAGAAAAACAAGTAATATCTTAAAGGATGGATTTAGGGGAGGTGTAGTTAAAAATTAATAAAATTAATTTTTAAATTAATAAAATACTGTCACAGGCATAGAAATGAAGGGCTTGAAACGTATAGCTTTTGCCTAATAAGATAGATATAACTTTATTTTGAAAATCTGTTTTTGAAGTAAATTCATATATTTGGCTAATAATATTTATATTTTTAAGAATTTAAGGCGCTGAGCCACATACTTTTAGAGAAACACTTTTAATAATAGCTTATTTTGAATGCAGACTTAATTAACCATCTTGGTTTGACAATGTATTGTATTTACTTTGCGTTTGAAACACATCCAGTTAAAAACTGTCTTGTGAAAATTGAAATTAAGAGATGAATATAGACTTGAGTCATTTTATTTTTGAGTTGGAAGACTTTGAAGAAAGAATGCATTTAATCTTGCTATGTCAAAAGAATATTGAAGGCAAGGTTGATACATAGCTACACCAAAGCAAAGGGCGGAGTGGACTGAGTCAATGTAGTCAGAAACTGTTTAAGGGACAATATTTGATAATCTAGATTAAATTTGCAGCATTTGCTTAAAAGGTAGCTAAAGCTTTTGAATGCCTAAAAGCATAATAGAGAAATATATTGGTAACTAAATCCAATTATATTATGAAATTAAATATTAACTTTAAGAAAATAAATAGAGACCGCAGGGTTGATCGTCTGATGCTTTTTAAAGGTATAGGTAACTTTTTGTGCTTAGACACATATTTGAAAGAAGGCAATAGATTCTTTCAGAATGGCTGCCATGATGCATAAGACCCCTTAAAAATCACCTGTTTTTCAGAAGAAAATTACATATTTTTACATATTTCTTTTGCCTGTAATTTCTTATGGTATAAGTCTGCTTCAAGTAAGATACTGTGGTACATTTGCTTTAATTACTGAGTTCATGGTTTAATCCATATCCAAATAAATTGAATTATATGAGATTTGGCCATAAAAAAGATTTGTAAGGCTTTCATGGTAGTTTAAAAAGTTAAGCCATAATATGGCTTGCTAAATTTTGATTTAATCTGTGGCATGTAGCCACCAAACAATATTTTTTTCAAACCTACTACAAACCCAGTTGAGATCAGAATTTAATGAACGAAATTCACAGTTTATATTGGAGTTAAAAAAGATACAATGAGTATCTTTACTGGGAAAGATGGTCTTGGAAATGGCATGGGCGATACTGTTGCAATCTTAAACAGAGCAGAAACTTAATCTAGTAATTTATTGAATATTCATGATATCTATTTGGCTTGCTTTATTAGACTGTATGTCTATTCCTTTGTGACCGTCATCTAATAGAAAATGCAAAACAAAACAAACTTTAGAAATCATATTGCAATTTAATTTCTGCTACTTACATGACATTTTACAACAGTTGCCAAAATACCAATAGACATGTTTTAAGTCTGATCGGAGAAGCTATTTTACTCAATGGTGCTATTGAGTCTTATGATCTAAATGGATAGGAGTGCTTGCTCGTTTGTCAGCGTACAACTGGAGACAGCTTGGTCACAGTATTTTCTGTCCTGTTAATTTCTTCATTTGATTACTGTAATGTGTTATATGTGAGGCTTCCCTTGAAAACAACCTGTAATCTTTCACTAACTCAGAATGCTATAACAATAATTGTAATTTAAACAGCCAAGGAGAAGCATACTATCAATTATTATATGATTTCTGAACAAACTGTTCTATCTGCTCATTTGCCTCTGGGCACTATTTAGTGTCTACCTTTAAAATCCTGTTATGCTTTAGGAGACAAGTATTTGACAGAATGCTTCTGCAAGTGCCATTTTTCCTACACCACAGAATCTCTTCTTCTTGGGATCTTTCTGTGGAAAGTATTGTATATTGATTCCTGTTGTAGAAGCTTTGTGTCTAGACCTAATACAATGTGCTACACATGCAACTGATCTTGAAGCTTTTGAGAAGCTTCAATTTCTTCAGTTGCCAATAAGGCTTAGGCAAACCTGAGTTATATTCCATTTTTCTCCATAATTTGCACAGGTTGTCCTTTCATTTTTGCACTCTTAAACCAAGCAAGACAGAATAAGTGATGATTTAGAGCAGAGGTCCTCAACCTTTGCAACTTGACAGCCTGGCGGGAGGGGAGGGAAGTGGGCCGCATGAGCTGTGGGCTGGTGTATGCATGCGCATATGCAACACAAGTTGCATAAGCAGGGGGTCAGTGCGCATGTGCATGTGAGTGCAACTCAACTTGCAGGTTGAGTTGCATGTGCACTGGCCTGCCACTCGCTCAAGTCAAGCTGCGCGTGCATGCACACTGGCTTGCTGCTCACATGGCCTGGTTCCAAATAGGCCACAGCCCATTAGTGGGCTAGGGCCCATGGGTTGGGAACCTCTATTTAGAGTCCAATGAATCCAGGACTACGGTAGTGCTGGCCAGGAGAACATTTGCATACCTATAGTCTATAGGTATATACCTATCACCTGATCCTGTGCTACTGTAATTTACTATACATAGGGCTGCACTAATGATTATTCAAGAACACCAGCTAATGCAAGTTGTTACTTT
Source organism: Ahaetulla prasina (assembly GCF_028640845.1). Classification (NCBI taxonomy): domain Eukaryota; kingdom Metazoa; phylum Chordata; class Lepidosauria; order Squamata; family Colubridae; genus Ahaetulla; species Ahaetulla prasina. The sequence goes on from NC_080539.1 coordinate 285,307,551, forward strand.
TGCTGGAACCAGTTTTATCAGGTATGGCTATATAACATTGGTTATTATGGGAGATTGATTAGATAGTTTTCATTTATTACTTTGCTCAGCCTTTAAGATCTTTGGAATATGTCTAATTTGTGATGCAGCTGAAGAGTGATGTTTTGGAGGCAGTTACTTAGCTGTGGCATTCTTAGCTTGAGTGCCCTTGCTATGGAATGCTTTCAGCATCTTCATCATTGAAATGTTGTTCTTGTGGTTTGGTTGGTTTGGTGCCTTTTACTAAAGATTAATGGTGTATAAAACAAGTTAATTATTATTGTGCCCTGATTGTAGAACACCCTTCTCAAAGAGTAGAGATTTCTGATGCTTTTTGGCACCATGTCAAAATCTGTCAGTTTCCCTAAGCATTTTATGCTGATTTATCTCAATCTGGTTGCTGGGAGTTGTCTCATTTTTATAGTTTCTTACTGTTTGTCTTTATTTTATTGTTTGCAAAAAAAGAAAAAGAAAAAAAATACACCAAGAGTCATATTTTAGAAAATTCAATTTATCTTCAATTCATATCATTATACAATGTATTTACAAATTTTATATTTTATTTGTATTTTTCATTTTACCTAATTATAAAAAGAGAAATGAAAAATTAAGCAGATAATTTAGTAGTCTGAATACTAAAGACTCCTCCAGTCAAGATTGTGGTAGAATGCTTATTCAAATATGAAAGAGATAATTTCCTCAGAAACTTGTATAATTGATAGGTTGATATACAAGTAGAATACTCGTATATCAAGTTATTTTAATTGATAGGTGGAAATGAAACTTATGAAGATACTTTGATGCCGTCCTGAAATTCTTAAATTAGAGGTTTTATGTGTTTTTTAGAATTATGAATTAAATATTTAAAATTCAGTAAAATAGGCAGGAAATTTATAATAATTGTAACACTTAAAACTCCAATTTGTTAACGTTTTGAATTCAGTACAAATCTTTAAAAAATGTGTCATATTCTAACCTTCATATAGATCGATTGGTTTTTTAAAAATCAGTGTAGAAATATGCAGTCTTAAATAGATTTTGTGTGGTGTGATTCTTCGACTACATGCAGTTCATTCTCAGCATGTGGTAAAAATAATTTCTGCTTCAAATGTAAGAAAATTTAATATTTACATGATGAAATCTGGAATATAGTTTCATAGAAATAAAATCCTATTTTGCCTAATGGAATGTTGCAGTTGTAGAATCAGACATTTTTTCATTATATTTCTAATACATAGTTTAATGTATTCTACTGTGCTTTGGGTTCATAATAGTTTAATTGTGATGTCATTCATATGTTTTACATCATACAGGTTGTCTTTGCTTAGCAACCGTCTCATTCAGCAACCGTTGAGTTATGACGGGGCTGAAAAATAACTTAATGACCAATGCCCTCATTTACAACCTTCACAGCATTCCTCAGTCACACAATTGCCATTACAATCAGTACACATATTCTTTGCCTGATCTCCCCCCCCCCCCCTTTGCAGAACATTGGATAGGAAGGGATTACAAGAGAATAAGTGGATACACAATGTGGAGTAGACCAAGCTTGTAACAGCCAGCACCACAACATTTCTTTCGATGTGTATTCCCCATTGTGTGCTGACTTATTCCTTCCTCTCCAATGTAAATACAACATTATTTCCTTTCTTGCTAATTATAACAAGGGAGGATGCATTCCAAAGGGTGGGGGAGTCATTAGGAGGCAAACAAAACTGGAAGGTATGAAATTAATTGTTTTGTTACTTTCATGCCTGCTATCCCAGTCCCTCGGTTAGTTTTCCAAAGTATGGAGAAAGGGAAAACATAGTTGTGGTCATAAGTGTTTTCCCATTTAGTGGCCAATTCAGTTAATGATACAGCTGCTGGTTTCAGGTGTGGTTGCTAAATGAGGACTACCTATAATTTATACACTTCATTTGCATACTAGCTAGGGCTGATAGAAATTGAAATTCAAATCATTTGAAGATATTATGCTACTTATTCTTATATAAAATTTGAATCCTTTTACATATGCAGCAGGATTTATTTGGTTCTCACTCCTTCATTTTAATTGTGCATACTTCAGGCATCACCTACTGATCTTGCCTGCCTATAGAAATTAAGCTGGCCTGAATTTATTTGGTCCTTGACTAGAGGACCAGCAAAGGATAGCAGACTAAGCAGTCTTAGACTAAGACATTTGAAAATATCCAGGAATGAAGCAATGGTAAGCTACTTCTATACCAGTGATGGAAAACTTTTTTCCCATCGCGTACCAAAAGTGGGGGCAGCGGGGGTGTGTGTGTGTTGTGCGCATGTGTGCCCACACCTATAATGCAATGCCCCCACATGGGCCCACACCTATAATGCAATGCCCCCACATGTGCATGTGTCCCCCACCACTCCCCCACGCATGTGCACATGACCCCTGCTCCCACCATGCATGTGTACACAACCTCCCCATGCATTGCTTTCTGCACCCCATGCCGCCCATTTGGGGCCTGGCAAGCCTTCCTGAAACCTTCTGGGACCAAAAATGGGCTGTGAGGAGCGCCACTGGTACCCGGAAGAATGTCAATGAAGTGCCTCCCCCAGCCTGCCACCAAAAACAAGCCAGCGCAGCCCCCCTGCCCCTTCTGCCAAGGGAGCACACCTCCTTCCCAGCCGGTGTGTCTCTTACCCTGGTGCCAGACTGACGTTATTTTGACAGCGCTGCTTTTTTCCTGGTGGCTGGTGAGGGGGTGGCAGTGATTCTCTTCCAGAATCTTAGCCACAAGCGGCAGGGTGAGAACCGTTGCACAGCCCCAGGAAAGTAGCAGGGGGAACAGTGCTTTTTTCCCAGGGGTGGCGGCGATTCTCTTCCAGAATCCCAGCCACAAGCAGCAGGGTGAGAACTGCTGTGCAGCCCCAGGAAAGTAGCTGGGGAACACTCCTTTTTTCATGGTGGCTGGTGAGGGGGTGGCGGCTATTCTCCTCCAGAATCCCACCCACAAGCAGCAGGGTGAGAACTGCTGCGCAACCCCAGGAAAGTAGGGGGAATGCTGGTTCTCACCCTGCAGCTTGTGGCTGGGATTCTGGAGAACACCCCCCCCCCAGCCCATCCGAGAACAAGCAGCGATGCCCCTGCTACTTTCCTGGGGCTGCGCAGTGGTTCTCATCCTGCCGCTTGTGGCTGGGATTCTACAGGAGAACCGCCACCCCCTCCTCGCCCGCCACCGAGAACAAGCAGTGCTGTTGCTGGTGGTCTCCTGGGTCGGCCGAGCTGGTCAGGCGCTCCAGACCGCGGATGTGCATCGCCATGGCCTGGAGGTTCACCGTCACGGTTCTATACTGTTGCCAAGAATATTGTCTTATTGTAATCGCCACAAATCAGGCTTTTTTAACCACTATATATTGCTCTGGAGGATTCTTCCAGATATGTAGAGCACAGTTCAGGAGATGCAATTTTTCTACTGGTAGATATATCTCTTAAACTTTTAATATTAAACATTTTAGAAATCATAAACTAGCATTTGGATTTGTAGTATTTGAAATTGTGGCCTTTACATTGCATCATTTAATTGATCTTTGTGGAGGGAAATTACACGATGAGAAGTGTATGCAAATACTAAGTTATGAAAAGTTATAGTTGAAATTGCATGGTGAATTATAGTTTTTTGAAAAGTGGAATGCATTCTGCAAGGAAGAACATTAAAATAATAAAATTGTATTCTCAAAATTCCTTCCTATTAACCTAAAATAGGCAGCAGTTTTGTCCAATTGGTTGTTTTGCTTTACAATATGTTATGTTGTATAACATAGAGTGTAGTAGAAACAGGCAAAATTAAAAATATAGTATAAACATTTTTAGCAACTGATTTGTTTTCCAGGCTGTTGGATTTAATATTCTGGATTTTGCTGTGAATTTTAGTTGATAAAGAGACAAAAATTAAATCATTTTAAATATTAATGTTTAAAATTAATGTTCATTTTGTATTGATGGCATAAAACACTTAAATGTTTATTTTTCTTTATTTCCTGTATTCTGCTGATATAGGCAATAGAAAGCTCTTCTCAACACATTTTATATCCTCTACACTTCAGTAAATTCTTAAAGCCTCTTAAGTCAAGTCTAACAGTTCTGTCTGCTTGCATTCCAATATGATGACCCAAGTAAGCAGAAAAGAGCTTATTTGCTTTACTCTATAACCTTTTGATTTTGTTGTGAAATATGTTTCTTGATTCTGCTACTGCTAAAAAGCCAAATTAGAAATAGATTTGAAATAGCATTCTGTTCTTTTTTATTCAAGAAATAACTCTTGCAGACTTTTATTTGTTCCAAAGTAACAATATGATAATGTTCATTAGTATGCATACCATTTGTCAAAATAAGAATTTAGTTCTTACTCTAAGATTCTGATAGTTGTCATTGTTCAGCAATATTTTCATTAATTTTCAATATCATTTATCTTTTAATGTGAGGTGTTAGCAAAAATGAGAATTTTAATTTTATAAGAATACAATATCTAAAAGTGATATAAAAAGCAATTAATGCTTTTAAGATTTATTGAAAAAAATTCTTTTTCTCATCTTACAAACTTGTTAAATTAGAATTACTGGATTCAATTATTTTGAAACATTATTTTCTCCTTTGCATTATGCATTTAAAAAGAGGTGATTTAGAGAAATGCTTTTCCTCTTCCTCCTCAAATGCTACAGATAAATGCCTTAAAAAAGGATAACAGAATATTAAACTACTATTGCCAACTTTAAATACACAATAACTTTCATATAAAATTCTGCTAAATTTTCTTTTAGGTAAATTAGCATAGGAGGGATGCATTCGAAAAAAAAGTTGAGTAATTGTAGTTGCTGAAAATATAAACTATTGCCATATACTTCTTTTAGACATTATTGCATACGGGAACAAAATCCGTAAAGGCAATAAGTTCATTATGAAGTTAAATAGAACCATAGCAAGTTTGAGTCTCCAGTTCTTGGTTTAAAAAGGGAAAAAAGAACTATTTGCGGTAAGCTTTCCCTTAATTTAAAATGGCAGTAGTTGGATTTCTAAAAGTTACCCATGATTTTCAAAAGATACATGTATCCTTCTGTTGATCAGCTGCTTATTTTCCCTCCTATTAGTCAAATAGCCAAGTATTTTAAAGATATAAACGTGATGACAGCAAAATCATCATAAATAGGTATAATATTTACAAGATTATAAAAATATCAACTGCTGTCCAGAGCAATCTGTTTGTTCAGAATTTTTAACCATTGCATAAAACATTTTAAAATAATAATGAACTTTATTATATTTGTATTCTAAACTATTAAAACAGGCTCTCTTGGCTTTCCCACACATTGTATAAGTAGATTAGGGTATTTCTTTCCTAAATAAGGATTAGAGCTTGAATTTCTGGAGGGACAGAAAGGAGTTTTTAATCACCTGTTTCTGTATTCCTCAAAAGACGTGAACACGGAATTGTAATCTATTTTATTTTCCTAGCAATAGAATGTTTTTAAATTTTGATTGTGGGGACTTCTCACATGTGACATAATTCATGAAAATAAAATTCTCAGGTGTTTGGAAGGACTGACGGAAATAGTAAAAAAACTGACCTTTCACACATCCATGAAACATTTTTTCTATATATTTTTTCCAACTGCACACTGGATAATACTTAGGCATGAAAAATTAAATGGCATAAGGAAGAAAAAATTACATTTAATCTTATATGTGGAAGGATAAGAGTGAGCCTCTTGATCCTTACTATCACCTTCTTTACTCAGGTCATGAAACAAACCAAGCAGTGCTGTGCGGGGTGGGGGTGGGGGTGTATGCATGGGCACTTATTCATTATATCATAACCAAACTAATGAAGTCTAACTTGTCCATATTGAAGAAATGTAATAATAATGTAAGAGGCAATTTCTGGCCATTGAGGGGGAGGCGTTGTAGAACAATAATCTTACATTAGTTTCACTTGGTTTCAACTTACTAAGAGGAAAGTAAGAATGTTCAGCAAAAAAATATCTATCCTATGGTGCTTAAGATATGTCAGAAACTTCAATATTAGATTTTCTGGAATTGGGAGATGGGATTGACTACCTTGAAAATAACTGAAATGGAAATAATTGTTACTGTATAAATCATTGTTGGATTTAACCTGACAGCTTACTATTTGATTTATTTTTCTCAATTCACCTGACTCTAGATGGTCCATAAAATAAAGAATATAAAAGGAACTGGTAAAAAAATAATACAGTAAAGTCAATCCAAGAAGAATTACATTGATGAATACTTTCAGTGCCAGTGTTTTTAAAAATACTGTTGTAAAATATTTTGGGCATAATACTATGATAGTATAAGAATGCATGCTGAAAAGTGACACAAAAATTCATAAACAGAATATAAACTGTGTGGCTGGAAAATGTGAGAAAGATTGTTCGAACATATAGTATTTTTGGAATTATCCAAGCTATATTTAATATTCTGATTAATAGCATTATTTGCTACCCCTTTCTAAATCCTCAAACATGGATATATATAGACACTTACAAGCTGTAGTCCTATGTTCTGAGAATAGTTTAAGAGATGTGTTTATTTTTGTCTCTAAGGGTAAAGCCAGAAGTTTAATTGAAGAAAAATATGTAAAGCATCTGCAAGTTGTAGACTGATACATCTGGTGTAAATCTAAGTAGTACTCTCAGACAGATTACTGTCTCCAATATGGCGTCACAAGATGGTGGGAAGTTTATTTAAACTCATTCATGTAGAAAATAGTATAGTTTTCAAGCTTTTGTATTGGGATAATATTTGGATCAGGTAATTTGTTTGAGCTTTACAGTGAACTGATGTCTTGCTGTGTTTTGCTGGCTGGCAAGACAGCTTTTGTAAGGGGAATTGTGACTGGATACTGGATCCAAGCTGTTGTAATTCTCTGTAACAAAGGAGAATTCATTGAGATCATTCATCTGACTCCAGATAGCTGCTCCTTATGAGTAGATTGCAGAAACTGCCTTTACAGTCAGCTTGTATGTGGAGTGTCTGGAGATAGGTTTACATCAAGCTTATGTTTCCAAAGCAACCTTTATTTTAAGTTCAACCATGTCTTATAGTTTAATCAAATCTTTGATTCTTTTTTAATTTTTTGAATATTGGAGAGATTAAAGATCCTTCAAACTGGCACGATTTTACTATGTTCATCTGGTGAATTTCCACCTCCTTAAAAGATGATGGAGTAAATTTGATTAAATAGTTTTAAAAACATGATTGTTTGGACTACGTACAAAATGGTGCTACAAAATGGTATGTGGATTTTGGAAAGTTGATAGCAGATTAAGGAGGCTCGGATTTGGAATTATAGTTTTGAATTATTTGGAAGATATTTTTCTAATGAGAAAAAGAAGATACTTTGATTTGATTTTGTTTTTTATAATGAGACCTTGAAGTGAGACACTAGAGCCAAAGGATAAAGAAAATGGAACACAAAATCCTTAATGCAAACTTTTGAATACCTTTCAGACAAAGTTTTGAATAGAATAGATCAAATGTTTGATAAAATTTACAAGGTATCTTCTAATAAATTATAAATCAATAACGAACTATAATGAATGTCTTATGAAATTAATTTGATGGGGAATTTAAATGTAATACAAATGAACTTTATGGATGACCCAAAGGAGGTGAACTGATATTCAACCCGGAAATTGATTTGGATTATTTTCCCTCCTGGATTACAAAAGAGCTGTGCTAAGATTTGGAAGGACATTTAGCAGTGACAGACAAAAGGGTAAATTTTACTTATTGGTAGAAAAGAAATCTGTTAAAGTTCTGAAAGATTTTCTCTTTGAAACAGATGATCATCAAACTATCTCTGATACTTTTTTTTTGAAAGCGTTAAAAAATAATTTAAAAAACCCAGGGAAGGTTTCTAAGATTGGCTTGTTTGACCAGAGTTAAAAAGATCTGATTGTTCTAATTGGACTTCTGCTGACAAATATTGATTGATGCAGGATTTGGATTTTGTTTTCTTTACCTAAGAAATGAGCTATGAGGTGAAGGGAGATTTAAGTTTTATTTAGAAATAATGATAAGCTACTGAAATTATTTTTACCTGCTGGTGAAAGCAAAAGTTAGCTTTTACTTTCCTTTTTTCCTTTCTTTTTCCCACTCCCTCCCTTTTCTTTTTTTTCTTGCAGTTTTCTTTATATTTTGTAGTTTGTATTGAATTTAATTTTGTTCATATATAATTCTTAATAAAAAAAAATTTAATAAAGGAAAAATATTTTATCCTGAAAGATTCCTACTTTTTAGAGGAATTTACTGAAATCTCAGTAATTTTTAATTTATTTGTTAAAAGCATCAATGGCATATGTTTTATGTTTTATGTAGATTTCATAAATATTAGTTATAGCAATGAGAATCCAAAAATACTAGGTTCAGTTTTTGCTATAATCAGCTTTGTAATGTACATTTTTAATATACTTGCCTAAATTCATTTTATACATTCTAAGCAAATATTTAGAAGAATATCATCTTACATCATAAATACATTTTATTAGGAAATACTTGTATTTTCAGATCTCTTCATTTTTATATGTATAGAAATTACATTTAACAGAAAAATTTCTGCAATTACAGTACTTCAAAGATAAACATCTCGATTTAAACTGAACACAATATGCAAATGGACTTGCATGTCTATGTTACAGTACTCTAATAACAACCATGGGACTAAAATTACATAGTAAATGTGAAGTTTATAGACGTCTTTGCTTAAGAATGGAAATAGATTTTTATTTTTATTATCATGAGGATTATGGCAGTTTGGATAAATTGAATTTGCATTTTGTGTAGCAGAAAAATTGTATGTTATGCAATACTGTTACACCTTAATGGATATTATGACAGTCATATGAATTATGTTTAATTAATGTTCTTACTTGTTTAGGTGATGGCAGTTTTATCTCCTATTTATGCAAAACTAGAATTTATTGAGCCAGATAGATTACTTTCAAAAGCAATTGATAAATTAATTTTATTCAGATCTTGTAGAAAACTAGGTAAGAACCTTGTTTCTCTAAAGCTGTTTTTGTTCTAAATGTTTTACCCATTTTAAGCCATAAAGCTGGACTTAATCACAGTGAAAGTGTACTCATGATTTGGTTAATATCAAAATGGTAGCAGGCTAAAAGCATGTAATATTTTGGAGAGAATCTCTTATAAGATTCCTACAGAGGAATTATTGAGTCTGTCATTTGCACCTCTATAATTGTCTGGTTCGGTTCTGCAACCCAACAAGAAAAACACAGACTTCAGAGGATAATTAGAACTGCAGAAAAAATAATTGCTACCAACTTGCCTTCCATTGAGGACCTGTATACTGCACGAATCAAGAAGAGGGCCGTGAAATTATTTGCAGATCCCTCGCATCCTGGACATAAACTGTTTCAACTCCTACCCTCAAAACGACGCTATAGAGCACTGCACACCAGAACAACTAGACACAAGAACAGTTTTTTCCCGAAGGCCATCACTCTGCTAAACAAATAATTCCCTCAACACTGTCAGACTATTTACTGAATCTGCACTACTATTAATCGTTTCATAGTTCCCATCACCAATCTCTTTCCACTTATGACTGTATGACTATAACTTGTTGCTGGCAATCCTTATGATTTATATTGATATATTGATCATCAATTGTGTTGTAAATGTTGTACCTTGATGAACGTATCTTTTCTTTTATGTACACTGAGAGCATATGCACCAAGACAAATTCCTTGTGTGTCCAATCACACTTGGCCAATAAAATTCTATTCTATTCTATTCTATTCTATTCTATTCTATTCTATTCTATTCTATTCTATTCTATTCTATTCTATTCTATTCTATAAGTGATATCAAGCTTAGTTTTGCTAACTATTCCACAAATGGATTGTTCTGCCTGGGTTCATTCATCATCAAATTTATTTTATCTTGGCTACAACTGTTTATTGGATGAGTTTGGGCCAATCACTGATTTTTTTTATGGGAAAAGTTTTCTCATTGACGTCCAGTTCCTGTTTCTTCCTCAATTTGTGTGAGAAGATATCTAATTTTTAACTATTTACTAACTCTGTAATTTCTGTCACAATTTCTTTGTCCAGAAATCATACTTTGTTTTAAAACAGAAAACGAGCTGAGTCTTGTACAGTAGATAGAACAAGGAATTCTGTTAGATAATTCTTTTTTTTTTGTTGTTGTTTACATTTATACCCCGCCCTTCTCCGAAGACTCAGGGCGGCTTACAGTGTATAAGGCAATTCAGTGTATAAGATAATTCTGTTAATAATATTCAAAGTTGTAATATTTGTGTATGCCAGAATGATCCAACAACATATAATAGAATTCAGTTTACATACTTAGAATAATATTAATATTAGCATCGCTATTCTTTATTCTTTAAAAACATAAACATGCCCTTGAGTTGAGATGATCTCCAGGTAAATAACATACACTTTGCTGTTTGCTTGACATTTTTAACAGTAACAGAGTTGGACGGGACCTTGGAAGTGTCTACCATTACTTACTTTCAACTTGGGGATTCCCTAGTGATTTTCATCCGAACTTTAGAAATAGAAGGCTTGGATGAAATAGAATGGCTAGTGTTGAGTGCTGCTCTATAAAGAATAATCATGACTGCTAGAAGTGATATTAAGATACCCTGAATAGTATTTTATTTTAGTATAACTTCAGTCAAAGTTATCTATATTATATTGCTGTATATACTGCACATTGCAGTACATGTTTATAATTATTTGCTTATATTTTTCAGGAGTTTGCAGCACTTACTAAAGAGCTTAATATATGCAGAGAGCAACTCCTTGAAAGGGAAGAGGAAATTGCAGAACTGAAAGCAGAAAGAAACAATACAAGAGTCAGTTCATCTTCTGGTATCATTTGTTTGTATTTTGTGCTAGGAATTTTTCTTGAAATGGAACCTTACATGCATTTTTTTTTCCATAAGTGAATAAAATTATTAGTTTTCTTTATTTGCCTTAATTTCGGCGACTTCCGCCCATAAGAAAAACATTCCATGTATCAAGACTATGTATTTTATCTTGCATAATATTTCTGTAGGATAATTTGTTGCCTTGTTATTAAAAATGCTTTTCATGCACCAAAACTGTTGACTTTCTAACTGCAGATTATTAATATATAGTCTCTCAGCGATTTTTTAACTCAGTTTTTTTTAAGAGACTCAAAATTGATCCTTGCAGTCATTATCTTAACCTATTAATCCAGACTTTTATTACACAATATGTATATGAGAAAGGTAAACTCAACCAGCTGTCATGAATTTATACTTCATTGGGTGTAACACTATTTAATGAATGCAGAATCATTCAAAGTAGAGATTAGCAATCCATGATTTACATGCACTGCCTGATACTCTTGTGAAACCTGAAATCTGTCAAGCACAAAATTTGGTGATAAATCTTTTCAGAACAATTTCTACTTATCCAAAGGAATTAAGTGTTAGAGATATATTTTTAAAGAAAGGTATTCAAGATGGTACATATATAGTCAGATTTTATAACAAATATTTAAATGGCACTCTTTTTTTCTTTTGAAATGGCCCATTTTTAAAAAGAATGTAGGTGAACAAGCTACTTCATATTAAAACAATGAATATAAAAGTGTACATGATTATAGGCTTCCCTAATAAAGTTTCAATGCATTTGTATAAGTTAGTTTTGTAGTAATTTAACTTTTAAATTCCTCCTCCCCAAATATCACTCACTTTAAAGCAGGGGTGTCCAAACTTGGTCCCTTTAAGACTTTTGGACTTCAACTCCCAGAGTTCCTCAGCCAGCTTTGCTGGCTGAGGGACTCTGGGAGTTGAAGTCCAAAAGTCTTAAAGGGACCAAGTTTGGACACCCCTGCTTTAAAGTGATGCAACAAAGTTCTTTCGTAACAAGTAAAGCTTCTGACATGGAGAAATGTCTGCTGTATTCATATGCTCTGTAGAGTATTAAAAAATTATGTAAATTATATTGACATCTCTAAGTATATAAAACCAAATAATGTTTATATTATTATACTTATATTGTTATTGCATATTTTAATGTGATTTTTCTTCCTAGTTTTAAGGTAACTTACAGGTAGCCCTTGACTTACCTCCATGAGGTCACCCACAATTTTGGGTCATAAATTGTGATGGTCATAAAGTGGGTTGCCACATGACCAGACCCAATTTTATTACTTTTTTGGTGGTCTTTAAGCAAATGCTGCAGTCATTAAGTGAATGTCATGGTTGTTAAACAAATCCCTGGTTTGCTATGGGGTGGGTTTTGCCAGAAATCTGCAATAACCATTGGCTTCTGGCAAAAACATTGTAAATCACAGATGCTGGGTGCTGCAATTGACCATAGATACAGGGCAGTTGGTGAGAACCCAAAATGTGATCACATATTGTGTGGACATCAGAACTTCAAAACCATTTCATAAATGCCATACTTGTGGTCTATCAGAACTTCAAACAGTTGCTAAGGGACCAATCATAAGTCATGGATTACCTGATAACTTCAGCAACTAAATCAGAAACATTCAACATTATCATGTTCTCCATTACATAGATTAAGAAGATAAACACAAACGTATTTTTTTTCTTTGCATTGCTGAGATTCAGGGTTAGATGAGCAAATTTTTGTGCGCTTTTTTTTTTGGTCTTCAGACATCAATAAGACTTAAGGACTAGACTAGGATGATACTTGCTTTTTTAAAAATAGAAGAAAAAATGAAAGCGTAGATTTTCATAGTTTTGAATAATGAATAGATTGCTGTGTATATTATGAAAGTGCATTTTTTCTGTAAGTTATGTTCAGCTTCAAAAATGATAATATATAATAACTGGATATAACTTGCATAGCTTTACAGAGAAGCAGAAACAAAGTGGTAGTTGTGTCTCATTGATAGTGAAATATGTTTGAATATTATTTTCTTCAGTTCAATATATACTGCTTTTTTCTCATGTAATTGCATTTGATTTTCAGTTACTGCTAGAACATTTGGAATGCCTTGTCTCCCGGCATGAAAGATCTTTAAGAATGACTGTAGTAAAAAGACAAGCTCAATCTCCAGCTGGTGTTTCTAGTGAAGTTGAAGTTCTCAAAGCACTAAAGTCTCTATTTGAACATCACAAAGCCCTTGATGAAAAGGTAAATGATTACTAATGTTTTCTCTTCATGAAATGATTCATTAAGGCTGCCTAACTTCAAGAAAACTCTAGGCAGTGTACAGTAACTCCCAATATGTATGTTAAAAACATACAGTAACTATTACTTTATTAGTGTAAAAATTAGTTCTTTCATTTAAGAGCATTTAATGCTCTTTTTTTAATAGTTTTTTTTTTTTAAATGGAGATATAGACTAAACATCTATTGCTTATGTAATTTGTTTTCTTTGTATATCAATAGACCAAAATTCAAAATGGGTGTTGTAAGTTGGTCTAAATCATGAAATGAAGCAAAAATAAATACTGCCCTTCTATTTCTATTCAGGCAAAGATTATTATTAATGTAGCCTCTGTTCTGGTACATGACATAAATCACAACTAATGTCAACTAATTGGCATTAATTGAAATTTCTGCTCTGACAAATAATTCATCTAAGTTACGAAGTTTATGGGGAGGCTCAAACTTCAGTACTTCCATGGATGAATTACAGCTTTCATAATACCTCATAATCATTTTCATAATTATTGGCCATATGACTAGTCTAAAAAGATACCATATAATCTATCCCATTGTGCCTTTCTGCTGCAGAAACATACTGCCATCAAAAGTAATAGAAAATGCATAATGTGTTATTATTAGGTTTGCTTAATCACTTGATGGTTCCATTCACAAGAAATGTATTGACAATTTGTGTTGTTTTTAAGATTTATTCCTACTCACGAACATTACTGATATAAATTTATTCTTGGTAGTTACTGAATATTTCAGCATCTAATGCTAGCAGAATTGTTTGGTGTTTATATCTTAACTTTAATCTCCTAGGTAAGAGAAAGATTACGAGTAGCACTTGAACGATGTAGCTTGTTGGAGGAAGAACTAGGTACTACACACAAAGAGGTAAGTTATTTCCAGTAAACTACAAATGTAAAAAACAAACAAACCCATCAGGTTTGTATAAAACTTATCAAGGGAAGGGAAAGCTTACTTGTAACTGGGGGCTGTTTGGCAATTTCTTTGGCCTTGAGAAATTTGGCTAGTGATATAATGTAGTATGAAATAGGTAGGACCAAAACTGGGGGGTTTTGAGAAGTGTGTGAGAGAGATTTCATGGGTAAAATTAATACCTTGCTGGAAGATCAAATTCAAAAGTAGATGTACCTCAGTCAGGTGAGCAAAGTCAAATAAAAGTCAGTGAAATAAAACAGATTTAACTTGTTTATGGAATTAACATTGCAATTACAGTACAGTTGGAACTACATATATTTATGTAGGGAGGATATTCCACAGGTCCTTCAGCAGGGACCTGGATGACTAGACTGGAAAGGCATGCTCTGATATTTTCCTGTTTGTAGTTTATGAACTACTAATTATTTTCTCCAGCTTACAAAATGTGCAAGCTTCCACTACCGCTTTCTTGAACTATTTCAGAATTCTAAAAATCACCTGTCCAGGTTCATAATTGTGTAGCTATTAAGTTTTCATGGAACCTTTTTTCATCAAGGAATCAGTTTTTACTAGGAGATACTTGAAATGTTTTAGCTTACCTTAAAAATCAATTGACCAATCTTGTTTATTAATTAAATATATGACAATTGCTGATTTATTGTTAGATTTTTTTTGTATTATGTTTTAAAGGCAGGCTTGTTACTCGATAAATATCTTCTGAATAAATTATAGGAATTGATCATAATTCTTTAAAATCAAGGTCATTAATATGTCTATCATTGTTACCCATTCATGAATATATTTTGTGAATATTATCACTGCAAATAATTAATATTGGTTAAACATTCCTTTTTCTATTTGAACTACAGCATATCAATTAATATAGTATTTTATTCTTTTTATTCCAGTTAATGATTTTGAAAGAACAAAACAATCAAAAAAGAACACAAGCTGATGGAATGCCTGATATTAATCATGATCAGGAGAACCTACCTAGCACTAATGGGAAGGTATGTTAAAAGCATCTTTTCATTAGCCTTTTTATTCAATTTTTTGAGAGGATAAAATCTGTTTATGATGGAGCAATCCAACTTATTTCTCCAAACCATTCCAATGAAAAAAAGAGCAAGTAAGCTATTTTAATGTATTATTTTCTTGATCATTTGATCCATATACAATACCATTCTTTAATAGAGGATGTTCAAGTAATAAGAGAAATATCATTTTCAGGCAAAAAAATGTTTTGAGTTGGTTCTTGAATTTCTGAGTGAGGACCAGAACTCCACAGTGGGAAAAAAAATCCTGAAAAGTATAAGAATTTTTTTGTTTTCACTTGAATCACTGGTTTAGTACAGGGGTCCCCAACTCCTGGGCTGTGGCTCAGGTAGTAGCCAGTTCAGAACCGGGCTATGCGAGTGGTGTGTGAGCATGCATGTGCATGTAGCTCCACTTTTGTGAGCAACGGGCACTAGCACATGCAATTCTGATCACGTGATTGGTAGGCACTTGGGCACACAGCTCCACTCACACATGTGGAGCTTCGTAAGTGATTGTCGCTTGCATGAACACATGCAAGTGCACATGCAAGTGTGTGTAAGTGTGTGCGTGTGTGCAGTTCCACTTGTGCGAGTGGAGCTATACAAGCACCTGACGCTCCCGCGAGTGGAGCTGTAAGTGGTAAGATGGAGTTCTGTCACTCGCATGGAAGTATCTCCTCCCCCTCACACTGGGCCACCAAGCTGGAAAGATTGGGGACCTCTGGTTCAGTATGAAAAATTATATGGCACATGTTATGCTTTCATTGTGTTAAAAGTTTTTTAAAATTAACAGTGGCTTTTTTTTCTTCTAAATAGAGATCTTCCAATGGCTCTTTGAATCATGATGAAGATCTTGCTAAAGTAATAGAACTTCAAGATATCATAGAAAAGCAAACTAAAGAACAGTCGCAAATGAAAGAGAGAATCACTGCCCTTTCTAACAGAGTAGCAGAACTGGAAGAAGATCTTGATACTGCTAGAAAAGATCTAATCAAATCTGAAGAAATGAACACAAAGTTGCAAAGAGATGTACGAGAGGTAAGAATAAGACTTTAATACAGTTTAAATTAATTAATTGTATTCAGTATTCTGTGTACTTGTTTTCCCCATGAGTTAAAGCATGTCTTATAGTCTGATGTAAGCACTAGGTTTAGGATATTTCCATCAACTATATCAATAAGTTCTGAACCTGAGAACAACTGCTTTTATAGTTGTTGTTTTTATTAAAAATCTATGGTTCTTGATTTCCATGCCATGTGAATCAGTATGATGATCACACAAAACAATGTTAATTCAGCATATTCATGTCTATTGATATTATTATGTCTTCTAAAATTGGCCAGCTCAGTAATGTTAATTATTGATGGATCCTAAAAAAAAGATGTTCTATTATGCATCCTCTTAAGAAGAATAAGAACGTTTGTACTTGGTACATATGCAATGTTTAAAATAAAATTTTGGCACTAAAAGAGTCCCCTCTCATGGAATTTCTGGAGGTTTCCTTTAAATAGCTTATTTCTGTTTCCAAAATGCAATTATTTTCAATTTTTCCTCAAATATCAAAAAGTGTTTTTAAGATATGTAAGATTAAAGAAAGCTGCAGTTGTTACAAATTGTACCCAGTATGGTTCTTTGGATCATTCCCTTGGGTCTCTGTAATAAAAGCTATTATTTTTTTTAAGACAACCTGTTAAACAAATAATAGAGGGGGAATATATTTCTATAAGTTTCTGACAATGTTAATTTAGGCAATGGCTCAGAAGGAAGATATGGAAGAAAGAATTACAACTCTTGAAAAACGCTACCTCGCTGCACAACGTGAAGCTACATCTGTGCATGATCTTAATGATAAACTTGAAAATGAAATTGCTAACAAAGATTCATTGCATCGACAGGTAAACTTATTATTTAAATAACACTGAGGTTTTCCTAAATTAATACTAAAAGTTCTGGATCGGGAGGGGGGTGTACCTAATAATTCAACTAATTTGACTTGGATAAAATTTATGTTTTATGTTACCCATTTTTTGAAATATAATTATAAATGAAATCCTCTGTGGAAAGGAAAGGGAACAGTTTAAATCTGAAAACTTAGAAAAATTGAGGATTGTCTCAGGTTTTGTAGTTATAAGAAGGTTGCATCCTTTCCATATTTTATATTTTTCCTTCAACAAAAATGCTGCTTCTTTGGTAGTTCTGAGGAGATCTTCGTGGAATGGCTATTCTTGGTGTTTTCAGGATGGAATTAGCAGGCCTTTTAAACTTGAAAGAGGAAAAAAATAAGGTGGCTGCTTGCCATTAGTTGCTGTCACAAGCTTAGATGGTTTTGGTCTGAAGGAGATAAAGCACCTCATGGGGAGCAAAATCAGGGCTGGATAACAGAAGATAATTACAAAGGTTAGGATTTACATGGAGTGAGTGCATTCAATGAGTGTTTGTCTTTTTATTATGAAATCTGTGATATTTTTATTTAGGATTTGCCTTGTACTCAGGTTTTTAAGTGTCGTTTTGCCTAAGTGTGCATTTAGTAAAAAATGTTTTGTTATCTTTATGCTTTATAATAACACTTTCATGACAGGAATTTAAATATTTTGCAGTGGCATCCATAGCACTTTTGCAAAAGTTCAGTTTTACCCAGTAAAATTGAATCCCAATATTCAATTAGGGCAGACAAAATAAAGTTTTTTAAACATAATTTTAATAGAATAATGTACATTTTGTAATGGTCATATATAAATCTGCTTTTGAATATTGTGTTGTATATAATTTCAGTGATTACGCAGGAACTGTTCTGTATGATCTCACATGTCAATTTGCTCACAAGGTTTTTTTTGCTAATGTCACACAGAATAATGTCTGCAGCTGTTGCTATAAGCAACTTTATTTTTGCTTCTAGAGTGAAGACAAGAATAGGCAGTTACAAGAACGATTGGAACTGGCTGAACAAAAATTGCAGCAAACTCTGAGAAAAGCTGAAACTCTGCCAGAAGTAGAGGCTGAATTGGCTCAGAGAGTAGCTGCACTTACTAAGGTAGGCTGTTATGATATATATTTAGAAGAAACAGTTGGTTCTTGATCATTGGGGGTTTCTTGCATTTCATTTTTAACCAGGTAATTCAAATTGCCTGATCTAGTCTCTGTTTATCTTGCTTTCTAATCCTTTGTATAGCAGTTCATTGTTTTTAATTGCTTTTAAGATGTTGAAATACCCTTTTATGCCTGATTTGAATACTGTCTTAGAAACTTTATCCAGTTCTTAGTAGGATAAATTAAGTACTCCAACAATTTTGTACCCAATATTTAAAAGTAAATTCTTGATGTCACTTCATTTCCTTTTTTTCTTGCAACCATTCTATTCCTTATTTTTGTAGCTTGACTGTTTGTCTTCTTGGAATTCTGCAACTAAAGATGTTAATCTGTTCGAATATACTTCCCAGTCTAGGAAGGTAGAATTTACACAAAGGACTTAAGTCCTTATTTCTGCTTGCTACTGCTTGTTGTTGTTTTTTTTAAAAAAACTTCACACATTAAAATGAATGTGGGGAAGATAATAGAGTTTTTTTTCTGAGATGCATAATGCAAAGGTATCTTTTTTGTCAAGACTTCCTGTTGCTTCAATCATCATAGCAAGATGTTATGGGGTGAGAAAATAAATTGCTCATTTGATGCATGAATTCATCCACTGTGTTTTGCCAGCCTTGGCAGTAATATATCTTGAACATCTTGCAGTGTGTGAACAAAAATAGCAGTCTCATACAGCATGATATGCTTGTTTGCTAATATTTTTCTTCTGATGCATTCTTAGATTTTAATTACTAGTATTATTTAAAATGGCAGGCTGAAGAAAGACACGGAAACATTGAAGAACGATTGAGACAAATGGAAACACAGCTAGAAGAGAAAAATCAAGAACTGCTGAGGGTATGTCATTACAGTGATGACATTGTGTCTCTTTTCTGTGACATAAAAAATCAATGATGAATTTCAGGTTGGCAGAGGAAAGCATAGTTTACTAACTTACATGAAGTTAAAATAAGGTGGGTAAAACATGTCTAGGAGTATGCATGAAATACCAGTAAAAAACAAATTAGGTAGCACTAAAGGGTTAAGTAGGAACAGAACCAGCTGCCTGGAATTAAATATTAATGTTAAAATCCCACAACAGTTTTCACTTGAATTAGGATTGGCATTTGGTGACTATATGAACTAATGCCTATTATTTCCACTAATTATTATTTCTTGTGGCTTTTCAAAAGAGTTAACGTAGATGGTAATGATATAAAATTTGCTAGGTATCATGTTTGGAAAAACAAAGATAAATCCTATTAGAGAATGATAAAAATCCAGGGATGAGACAGGTTTATACATTAAGTGGTTCTCATTCTTGTTATTTATTTTTTACTGCCCTTTCCTCCTATTCCTCTTATTTAGGCTCGACAAAGAGAGAAGATGAATGAAGAACATAATAAACGTTTATCTGATACAGTTGATAAACTTTTATCTGAATCTAATGAGAGACTTCAGCTTCACCTTAAAGAAAGAATGGCAGCTCTGGAAGATAAAGTAATTTTAAATATGAATAAATATTGCTTCAAGTGCAGTGGATGCTTGATAAGTTGATAAAACATTTGTAAAACTATAAACATATAAAGTTCTGTCTGTCTATATCCATCTATCCATAGCTGTTGATAGATAAAAATGATGACAATCTAGTGCTACAATCTCTCCTTTCTAATTGGCAATTAAAAGCAATTATATCTACTTATACAATGCACTGAATTAACTATCATGCATCTTCCTATCCTGAAACTTAGGATCTCAGGATCAAGACATGAATAATATTATTTTTAAATAAGTAGAAAGCATAGGGCCTTGTTTAGCAGAAAGGGTGCAGAGTATATATATCAGCTAAAACAAATAGCAGAATTAAGTATTTTATCATCATAAAAGTAAAATAGTAAAAAGTATTTTTTTAAAAAGTGCAGACCAAATGTTAACAGCTCTATGTATTAACGAACTTTTGCATTAAATTTAATATCAGAATTCCCTTCTCCGTGAAATTGAAAGTACCAAGAAACAAGTGGAGGAGCTTCAAAATGAAAAGGTAAAATGAAAATGTTGTCTTAAATTGTAATGAAAACAAAAATAAAAATGAGAAATTTGTGAAATTTAATATGTTATGCCTTTTTGTTGCAGTCATTTTGCACTAGCAATAATATTTCACTTTCCATAATTTTAAGGGTTTCATGCCAAGGATAATGTAGTAGCCCAAACATAATAACCCATTATAATTATGCACAAATTGTGAATTTTTTGGTTTGTAATTATAAGTTTTTTTAAAAAAAATTGTAGTTGATTGTGGATCTTAACTGTTTTGCTTCACTAATCTTTTTTCAAAACCTATGTTTGATGAACCAGTAAATTATTCATAGCTATAGTAGCAATAATGAAAGAATGAAGAGTACTTGAGTGATAACACAATATATTTTAATTTTAATTCAAAAGGCATTCAAATTTAAAATTTAGAATTATCTAAAACATTTGGATATGTTTAAAAAAGTATGCACATATAACATTAAGTTATGTGAATAATCTTTCTTTTCTACAGGATCAGTTGGTAGTAAACATTGAAGCAATAAGGGCTGAAAGTGACCAGCTGAGGATCAGAGCCCCTGCCCTTCATCATAGGTATAATTATTGATGAAAATAGTTCTACATTCAAGATGTGCTAAATTAATTCATTTCACTGTCAACAACTAACTTTAGGACAATAATTATTAATGCTAAATGTGCATCTGTTTTCATTTCAGAGGGCCACATTTAGGTAGCGTACCAGATTTTAGATATCCACTGGCACCTTCAGTTATAGCAGACAATCAGACAGATTCCTACAGCACCTCAGTTCTAAGACGTCCGCAAAAAGGACGCTTAGCAGCTCTGCGAGATGAGCCTTCAAGGGTAAGTTGGAATTTAAGCAATTAATTTTCAAAATAGATTAAGCTAGTGCACCATTTTAAAAATACTTATTAATTTAAGTTCAAGTCAGTCTTGGCCCTATCAACTACATGGAGAAATCCATGCAGTTTTCTAGATAATGTTTTCAAAAGTGATTTGCCATTGTTATCTTCCTAGGGCTGAGAGAAAGTGACTGGCTGAGAATCACTCAGTTGGTTTCTTTGCCTAAAGCAGGACTAGGTTTCCCTGCTCCTAGTCTATTGCATTAACCATCAGACTAAACTGGTTCAGTTTATTGATATAAGTCTTCAAAGATTTGTCTGCTTTTTATCTGGTCTGAAACTGTGCTAATACCATTGTGTATAGGTGGCTTGGACTGTGCTATTGTTGTTTTTATTGTTTTATATTGGGGAAGAGTGTTTACCCTGAAATATCTTTATTTTAAAGTAAATAACATTCCATGTAGCTTGTTTTGCTATATGATTGAGAACTATGTATTTCAGGTTCTGTATTTAAAAACATGCATTTGAAGCAGCTGTTATGAGCAAGTCTTGATGCAGGAGGCAGATAGGAATATAAATTGCAAAAATATAACTTTAGCAAAAGTAAAATTGTGCAGAGTTCAATCCATGTGTATGTTAATATGTATTGATGTTCATACATCAATTCATGAACTAAACAAGGCTATTCATTACTTACAATACTTCAATAACTCAGAATGCATTGTACTAAGTATGCAAAATTAATATTCACTCAGTCCACCTACAAAAGTAAGATTTATGTGGAATGTTTGCCTGATAACCTTTCATAGATTACTGCACCCAGCCCCCAAAGTTGGGCAGCTGGTTTTAAATGTTTGATTGGCACTTTATATGTAGCATGAAACAGAGAAGACCGTTGATTTCAACATTGCTTACTGGGAAACTAGAAACAGAGTTTCTAGAAACAGAATTTTAGTTTACGATGGTTCTCCTCCATCTGCTATTTTGATTCTTTCATTTATATCCTGCTTTTTCTTCAGGAGCTCAAGGCAGCTTACATAGCACTCTCTCCTACTGTTATTCCACAAGAACAGCCCAGTATGATAGCTTGGCTTGAGACATACAGTGATTGGCCCAAAATCACCCAATGAGCTTCCATGACTGTGGGTAGACTTGAATCTGATCTCCGAGGTACTTAGTCCAGCAGCTTCACCAGTGCATCAGAAAGCATTTGCATAGAGACTAGATCTAGACTTACTATTTCACAACTTAAAACTATTTCCCTTTGTGGAATAGAGTCAGACCCAGCTAGAGGATAGAAAAGGGTTGATACTTGTAAATTCCACGTTCCCTCCACAGCACCTCCCACATTGTTTTGAAAGACCAACCTATTTTCAAGTCTTATAGAAAGCATTGAAAGAACTAGTAAAATTGTCCCACATTTCTGTTGTTCTTAAGTGAAATTTGATCAGAGAAATCTGGATCCAGCCTGTATGCTGTGTTCACATAAAATGGGATTCTAATGGATCTTGGTTTATCAAGACCAAGTTGCATGTTTAGTTTATTGAGTAAATCATTTAATCCTACTTTGTTCCTTCTTTACAAGCCTGGGTTATAAAATAAAGCTTGTGTTGTCCTATGAATTCTGCCTTATAAAGGAGAAAAAAACAGGATTGGGGCAATAGTTGACACACTAAGTATTTCTTAGCAGGAGTAATCAAATGGGAATCAAAGGACAGTTTCCACTGGTACATGATTTATTTTCAGTTAAACAAAGACTCTAGAATCCTTTGCTATTAGACTGTAGATTTTTTTCTGTTATTAAAAACTACATATACAGAAGTTTTTAAATAAGTCTTATTTATGATTACTTTGTAATATTGTATTTATATATTTAATATCTTGGGTTTTGATCATAAAGTATGTCCCATGAATATAATCTAATAATGTTTGTTTGCTTTTACTGCATTCTAAATACTGCTGTTGTGATTGATTTCTGCAGCATGTAAGTGAAGTTATACGCACTTTATATATTTTTTAAATGGAAGAGATACTTAAAGTTACAGCTGTAATCATGTATACTAAACAGGTTCAGACTCTTAATGAGCAAGATTGGGAACGTGCACAACAAGCAAGTGTGTTGGCAAATGTTGCACAAGCCTTTGAGAGTGATGCTGATATCTCAGATGGCGAAGAGGACAGAGAAACTATATTCAGCTCAGTTGATCTCTTGTCACCTAGTGGTCAGGCAGATGCCCAGACCTTAGCCATGATGCTTCAGGAGCAATTGGATGCCATCAATAAAGAAATTAGGTACAGGATTTATTTTTGTCATTGTTTTCCAGTGTTACATTTAAAGTTCACTAATGGCCTTTTATTCACATAAAATTAGAAGTCTGGCTTCTTTTCATTGGTTTGACCTGTAGGTACAACTAAAAATATTAAAACCCCATTCTATTGAGGCAAGGGGATTCCAGAAGAGAGTTGCTGTGTCAAAGAAAGCTTGTCTCCTGGGACTTGCCAAATGTAATTCACTGACAAGACATGACTACAGTGTGCCCTCTTTGCCAGATCTGACAAGGTGGGCAGATGTAATTGAAGGGGGGAGGGTCCCTTTCAGGTTACCCAGCCTATGCATGAATTTTATCAGAAATATACAAACTAAATTAATATTTTATGGGTTGAAATCGATTAAATGAGTCTTACCTATCAATATATATATATATATTTTGCTTACCAATTCATTACACCTAGCATACTGAAAAAACGGGAAGATCAAGGCAGTGATCTCTGTAAAGCAACTTATTTTCTGTTGGGTAGAATTAGCAAGCAAAGTTTTTAAACATGTTTTTCATTTCCCTCAAAATAAGGTTCGGGTTAGGGTAACTCTGACTGCTCTTATTGTAAGAATCTGAATTTGAATAAGCATTTTTTCAGTGATGTGTTATTAAGTAACAGGATATTAGTTGGTTAGGTTTCATTATGATTTGTAATAGAGCATATATAAAGAGATACTACAACTTATTTATCCTAACAATTGTAATTGTCAGTGAAACTTTAAGAAAAGTACTTGCTAAGGTGTATTTTTACTAAGTCAATTTAATTATAAATTATTTTTGATCTTAATTGATAATTGTATTTATTTATTTAAATGTATTGGCCTGGACTGGAGTTTGTACAGAATGGAATAATTTCAGTGATCTTTATTTAAAATTTTTACTTCTATTTTATCAAGCAATTCTACACAGATCCTAAGATTAATCCTATAATTCAATAATTTCATATTACATGAAAGTATACTTAAAGTAATATAACAGATATT
Source organism: Ahaetulla prasina (assembly GCF_028640845.1). Lineage (NCBI taxonomy): Eukaryota > Metazoa > Chordata > Lepidosauria > Squamata > Colubridae > Ahaetulla > Ahaetulla prasina. Next base: position 285,332,000 of record NC_080539.1, read on the forward strand.
GATAAACACATTCAGCATGTAGATTGTAGTTATTTACTTTTGGAGTTTAAATGTGTATCCTTTCCCCAAATTTGCCATTGGGATGTAGATATATTTCTATATATGCCAACTGTTGTACTTGCTGGTTGCAGTGTTGCTTTGGTTAAATGAATTGCATCATTTCTTAATTCTTTAGATTGATCCAAGAAGAAAAGGAAAACACTGAGCAAAGAGCAGAGGAGATAGAAAGTCGTGTTGATAGTGGGAGTTTAGACAATCCTGGTCGATTTCGATCAATGAACTCTATCCCGCCTCCCTTTCCTAGCGGAAACCTTTCTGGCTCCTCTCCACCAGGTAGTGGGATTTCTACTCCTCGAAGAATGCCACACAGTCCTGCTCGAGAAGTAGACAGACTAGGAATTATGACATTAGTAAGTATTACCTGTTTCATCTTTTCTCTTTCCTCCCCCCTGTAAGAAAATACATCTCTAGTATTTTCCCCATTTTACATGGTGATCATGGCACTATTTATGAATGGAACTCCTTGATTTATCCCTTAGCGATAAATAAAAAACAGCAAACCCCTAGCCATGATTTCCTGTCTTACAAGAAAGTAGTTATGAAGTTAGTAACCTTAACACTAACTTCTTTAATCATATTTTATGCAAAAGAGCAAAGAAATTATAAATTATAATTTCCATAAATTAAAACCTGATTGTACATAGGAAAGAGAGACGTATCAGTTTATAAGTCAGGTTATGGCCGTCTGAACTGCCTCTGTGTCTTGATTATGAAAGGCAAATATTTTTTCATTATGAAATATTGATAGGACTTTAACCTGAGATTTAGCTTATGTTTAGAACTGGTAGCAAATTATATCTAATGAAATGTAGTTTATTTTCTTTGACATTACTAGCAGCTTGTCTAAAATATATTTGGGTTGGTTTTGTTTTGTTTTTTTTAAAAATAATTAAGTTCTACAGGTAGGGAGTGATGGAATTTAGCAACTTAAATGGCCTCATCAAGTTCTGAATTGTAGATTTAGCTATGTTTTGCAAAATGCAATTTGTCCTAAATTCTTTTTCCCTCTTGACTGGCCATGGAAGCTAAGTTAGGTTGGACCTAGTTAGTATAAGCAGTCCTTGACTTAACCACCACAATTAAGCCTAAGAGTTCAGTTGGTAAGCGAGACAGTTGTTAAGTGAGTTTTGCCCCATTTTACAAGCTTTCTGGCCACAGTTTTTGAGTGAATCACTGCAGTTTTAAGTTACTAACCCAGTTAAGTGAAATTGGCATCCCCAGTTGACTTCGCTTTTCAAAAGATCTGAAAAGGTAATCACATGAACCTGGGACATGCAGCAGTCATAAATATGAGTCAGTTGCCAAGCATCTGAATTTTGATTGCATGACCATGGGGATGCAACAATGGTTGTAAATGTGAAAATAAGTCATAAGTCACTTTTTTCAGTGCCATTGTAATTTTGAACGGTCACTAAATAAATTCTTATAACTCAAGGTTTACCTGTACTTATATGGAAGGCCTCCAGAATACCAGGAAAATAGATTAGATTGGGATCTCGGAAAGCAATAGGAACCACTTCCCCTTTGATTTCAAGAAAATTACATAAATGTCTCTATGAAGTTACCAAGAGTTATTAATGGGAACTTTATAGCTGTTGCTTCTCTTGTAAGAGAATTCATAACTGTTTTTGTTTCTGTATATAAGAACTAGAACAGTATCTTTGCTTCAGTCTTTATTCTTACAAGATCCCCAAGAATCCTCATACTTATAAAAAATGTATTTTCATTGAAATGTTTAGTTATTAAGGATCCAAGTGTTTTTGTGATAAAAATATAATTGTGCTCCTCCAGTTAAAGAATTCTTTATATTGTTTACTAACCCTTAAGACTGACCTCCAAGATTGATTATATTTAATCTGTCTGGAAATGGGTTAAAAACCCTACAAATTATAGCCAGCCTTTTAGGACTCGGGTATTTTCTGGTTATTATAATGATTTAATCAAAAAGCTAACTAGGTATTTTACTTCACTTTAATGGTAGAATAATAGTAATGGTATAATGTTGTGTTAATTCTTTTTAAATTAAAATTATCTACCAATCTACTTTATTTTACTTTCTCTTCTTTGCATGCATCTGTCAGCCTAGTGATTTAAGGAAACACCATAGAAAGGTAAACCTTCAACAGGAGACTTATGTTGAATATAGTATTATACAATTGTTTGCATGCAGTGTGTGCTTGCAAAATGCCTTGATCAGTATGACCACTGTAGGAATATTATGTGAATTATTTCTATATGTCCATCTTTGCTGTTTGCTTATTCCCCAGATACATACATTTCACTAAGTTTTTCTTCATTCAAAAGCAGAGAGAGGAACTGAGTAGTGTACATATATGCTCTTGCTCTTCAAAGAACAAGATAATTTAAAAGGTTCAGTGTAGGCTAAAACCCTATATGTAGAGTAAGGATTTTTGTACATCCCGTTTCTCTGCTTTAGATTTCTTTAAAAGAGCAATGGCAGCATCATGTTATCTAACCTCTGATTATCCAAATCAGATTTCAGTAAGTATTACTAAAATGAAATGGAAATCATTTTGACCTTTACATGTAGCTATGTTTGAATTCAATCTAGAGAATGATTGGGTAGCGGAAGGTCTGCATTTCATATTATAGTACATTTCACTTTAACTCTTCTTTTTCTGATTTCTTTGGGCCAGATGGCTGTAGAAACATGGTGTCAGGGTTCCAAGGAACACCCCCAACGAAATAAAGCTCTGAGGCTTGAGGTGCCTCAAAGTTCCAATTTATTAGAGATGTCATGTTGGCACAGCTGGGAAAACCCGAATCTGAAAGCTTCCAGGTTTTCCACACCCAGTTGACAGTTCACAGCCCTGCCCCACACCCACAAGTTCATCACATTGTCCAATCAACTCTTCACACTCAATTGTATACAATCTTCAGGCAGCCTCCATCAGACGCAGGATGTCCTTGAATACGGAATGTTGTTATGACTAACTTTCTACCGCTCCAACAACAACCCCCTCCCAACTTCCCCAGCTAAAATATGTGGCAGTTAAGAAGCAAAAAAGAAAATTGCCTTCCAAAACTGACACTTGGGATCTAATTTTGTATCCCTTCTTATTGTATACTCTATTGAAAATGTCTTTTAACTTCAGAAACCTTCAGATCACTTGAATTCCTGAAAAATTAAAAATAAATGTAATAGTGATGCACTCAATCGTGACTGAAAAAACAGTATACACATTTCAACATTATTTACTTAAAAAGGCCTTACTTCAAATCTCTACATTCTGTCTTATGAAAAGTTTTAAGAAAAAGAAATGTGGTAAAACACTCTTTTGAATTCTACCTATTAAGTTCAGGAAGTCACTTCAGATCTTCCAAAAGCAATTTCAAATTTATATAGCTCAGTAGCAGGATAGATTGTTCCTTGTGCATTATCATGCCTACTTATGATAAAAAAAATATAAATACGTCTAATTTATATAGCTTTGTTGAATCAGATAATTTAATCACGTATGGAAAGAGCAATTTCTGAAACAAATTTGTAATAGTTAAAATTTGCTACTGATCTGTTTTCATAATTAAAGATAGAAAACATACTTAAGTTGCATTCTTTCTTAGTCTCCAGTTTCTAGAGAAGACGTTAGAGATGACAAGGCTACAATAAAATGTGAGACCTCACCGCCAGCTTCACCTCGATCACTGCATTTGGATAAATCTTATAAAGGAGCTTTGCATACAATGAGCCAGGAAGATATAAGAGATGTTCGAAAGTAAGTGTTTTGAATATAGAGATCTGTATTAGAAACAGCTTTGTATGATTATATCTTTTATTCCTTTGGCCTCCAAAGACCAGTTTGCATTGCTGCCTGTTTTCTAAATGTTCTCTTTATCACTGGTCTTTTTTTATCTCTTGCCCATTGTGCAGGCCTTTACTTTCGTTGGCAATTTGTCTTCTAGAATATTTGAGATATTTTTTGAGGCATTGTACCCTCTCGTTTCCAGTATCACTGCTCTTCCCTTTTCTGTATTAACATAATATTTTGTCCTCACATTCTTGATAAAATGGAAAACATGCTTTTTATTTGTGGCAAATTTCATAATTTCCATGACTTTTAGATATCAGACTAAAGCTGCAATGCTAAGGACAGCACTAGGAGGAAAAATCGCATTCAATTGGGTACTGACTTGGAGCGTTTTTATTTATTTAAAATTAATCGTAAGATCTAAATGGATTCTTAATAGAACATTTAAATTTATCTCCTAAGACTTTAAGCAGCTTTGGGATTGAATAATTGCAACACTGCTTCCTTTTGCATTAACTTCCCATTTTGATGGCTTTACCAGTACAAAAACAGAAGAGGATAATTTAGTACTGGCCGCCCGGGAGATTACACGAGGCTGGCTTCAGGGGATTGTCAACGCGTCTTTGATGGAGGGCATCTTCCCCACTGCCTTAAAAGAGGCGGTGGTGAGGCCCCTCCTCAAGAAGCCCTCCCTGGATCCAGCTGCTTTAGAGAATTATCGTCCTGTCTCCAACCTTCGTTTTGTGGCGAAGGTTGTTGAGAGTGGTGGCGCAATAGCTCCCCCAGTACCTGGATGAAACTGTCTTATCTGGACCCGTTCCAGTCCGGCTTTCGGCCTGGGTACAGCACGGAGATGGATTTGATCGCGTTGGTGGATGATCTCTGGCGGGCCCGGGACAGGGGTTGTTCCTCTGCCCTGGTCCTATTAGATCTCTGTGGCTTTTGATACCATCGACCATGGTATCCAGCTGCGACGGCTGGAGGGGTTGGGAGTGGGGGGCGCCGTCTTTCGGTGGTTTCCTCCTACCTCTCTGACCGTTCGCAGACGGTGTTGGCAGGGGGGCAGAGGTCGACCGCGAGGCGCCTCGTGTGGGGTGCTGCAGGGGTCGGTTCTCTCGCCTCTCCTGTTCAACATCTATATGAAGCCGCTAGGTAAGATCATCCATGGTTTTGGGGTGCGATGTCATCTGTACGCTGATGATAGCTGTAAATTTCCACCCCTAACCACCCCAACAAAGCCGTTGAAGTGATGTCCCGGTGTCTGGAGGCCGTGCGGGTCTGGATGGGGAAAAACAGGCTTCGACTCAACCCCTCCAAGACTGAGTGGCTGTGGATGCCGGCTTCCCGGTACAATCAGCTGACTCCATTACTGACAGTAGGGGGCGACATATTGGTCTCCATGGAAAGGGTCCGCAATCTTGGCGTCCTCCTGGATGTATGGCTGTCTTTAGAAGAGCATATGACGGCCATCACCAGGGGAACTTTTTATCAGGTTCGCCTGATACGCCAGTTGCGTCCTTTCCTAGACTGGGATTCCTTATGCACGGTCACTCATGCCCTCGTCACTTCCCGCCTGGACTACTGCAATGCTCTCTACATGGGGTTCCCCTTGAAGAACACCCGGATGCTCCAACTGGTCCAGAATGCGGCTCCACGGGTAGTAGAGGGAGCAACTCGAGGCTCCCATGTAACATCTCTCCAGCGCAAGCTGCACTGGCTGCCGGTGGTCTTTCAGGTGCAATTCAAGGTGCTGGTTACTACCTTTAAAGCGCTCCATGGCTTAGGACCGGGTTATTTATGAGACCGCCTGCTGCCACCGATTGCCTCCCATCGACAAGTGCGCTCCCATAGGGAGGGCCTCCTCAGGGTGCCGTCGGCCAGACAATGTCGACTGGTGACCCCCAGGGGGAGGGCCTTCTTCTTAACTGGAAGAATCCATAGTAATAATTATAGTTATTTATATCGATGGATTCTCTATATATTTCTATTGGATTTAAAAATGATAAAAATGGTAGAAGTTCAGGCAGTGTTATAACCGATTGCTTTCAAACTTATGTGGAAATTTTCTAAAAAAAATCCTATTTTGTTTTTAATAAACATCAAGTCAATTTACTTTAAAATCAGTTAATTAGTTAAATTAATTAAAAACATATGGTCTTCATTTGTATTCCCTTTGCACTCAAACCATTAGGCTGAATGTGTACTGTGTCATTTAAATATATTTGTATTTATTACTTATTAGCTGAATGATCCTGGATCAGGGTAGGCATGAGTAACGAATACTTAGAAATGGCTTAACAGTTTCTGTTCTACAGTTCCACAGGCTCTCAAGATGGACAAGTAAGCAATCCCAGTAGCAGTAATAGCAGTCAAGATTCCCTCCACAAAGCTCCTAAAAAGAAGGGGATCAAATCCTCAATTGGCCGCCTGTTTGGTAAGAAAGAAAAGGGTCGATCTGGACAGATGAATAAAGAGCTCTTGGGACAAGGTTGGTATATTACTAACCCAAAATATAAAGTTGAATAAATGCTAGGATTACTATTACACAAAGTACTTATTTGTAATATGTGAAGTAAAAAATAATAATCAATTTCTAGCAAAAGACAGTTGTCTTGTAGAATCTACATTATTCAAATTAACAGACCCTAATGTAAATACCGTTAACTCTCCTACTGATATTGATAATTATAAAGGCTGTTTCTCAGATATGTACCCAAGTCATGGATCACAGGCAGTTACTAATCATATGATTTTGTATGAAAGTACTAATTTTTGTGATGTTAGTTTGGGTACAGATCTTTTATGGTCTGAATGTTCATAAACATTTTATACTGGAGCTGCTATAATTCAAGGGTCCTCATATAAGCAATATTCCCAGCAAAGTGTCTCCTATATTTGCACATATTTGCAAGGATGATTAGGGAAGACCTTTCAAGTGGCCATGCCTGATCTTTAGGAGGATACAATTATTTTAGTTTCAAGGGCTACATTTCACTGAGTGTTCCTAAAATGAATTACATATTTGAATTTAATTATTTGAATTCCTCCCCAACAATTTACATAGCTTCAATGATTAACATATGAATTGAATTCATTAATAATATGAATTTAAAGTCATTAAATAATTAGAATAGCAGTGCATTGATAGCTGGACAGCAGACGTAATGATAGAGATGTGCCATTCCCCTTTGAATGTATATCGAACAGTAATTCAAAAACATTCGAGAAGATATTTCTCACTGCAATTCCTGTTTCTTACAGTTAGTGCTTTAGAAGCAGAAAGTTCAGCTCAGGATGGTTTGGGGCTTGGAAAACTTGGAGGACAAGCAGAAAAGAATAGAAAACTGCAGAAAAAGTAAGTTCCAATATGTTAAGGAAACTTAGGTTGGAAACTTCTCCTTCATGACTTATTTGACTTTTAAAGGGACAGATGTTACAGTTCTACTCAATGGGGGGGGGGTGTAATTTGCAGCTTCCAATGATGCGTTATAAATTTAATGAAAGAAGAAAGATTATAGAGGGCAGTAGTGAAGCAAATATATTAATGTATGTTGCTGATTTTCTTAGGCATGAACTTCTTGAAGAAGCTCGGAGGCAGGGTCTGCCATTTGCTCAGTGGGATGGCCCCACGGTGGTTGTCTGGCTAGAGGTAAGAAATGTTTTCAGTTCAACATAATAATGCCTTTAATTTGCAATGTTAAAGTAATTATGTACCTTATTGTAATTTTTTATTTTTATTTTTCAGTTGTGGGTTGGGATGCCAGCTTGGTATGTGGCTGCTTGCCGTGCAAACGTGAAAAGCGGTGCTATAATGTCAGCCTTATCTGATACTGAAATACAGCGTGAAATTGGAATCAGTAATCCTTTACATAGGTTAAAACTGAGGCTTGCCATACAAGAAATTATGTCACTAACAAGTCCATCGGCTCCTCCTACATCAAGAACGGTAAGAGAACTTGGACAATGACATAAAGAGATTGATGAGAAAATCAGACTTTCTACACATTCACATTTGTTATGGGCATAAGTTATTCTCTTGAATAAGAAGATGCTCTTGAGAGAAAAAAATAGGGGCATTGTGAGAACATTAAGAAGAAAATGATAAGAAATAAACTGCTTAAATAAGTCTAATAACTTGTTACTTTTTTCTTAAGCTACTTATAATTTAAGAGCTAACATACAATTTCTCTGGTGAGCAAGGCCATTGAAGTACTTTGAAAGTGAAGTAGCAGACAGTCCTCCAACTTAGTTCTAAAGAAAGGATTGCAACCTGGTTTGTCTTACTACAACGTTGAGGGTATGTTGCAGGGAAGAGAGGTTTGTTTTAAAAACATGATAATACAGTGAAGGAATGAAACTTACTTTTGGCTACTGAGACCAAGCAGTGGTTATGGACCTTAGCTTTAAATTTCTACTGACCTGAATCCAGAAGAGACTGGATTCAGCGGAACTGTGCCTACTGTAGTTATTCTGTCATGTATTCACCTTCTTTGCCACAAATCTGTTCCTGAGGATCAGTAGGCTTTCTACAATGATGCAGCATGATATATGGACGATAGAAAAAAGTGAGAGAAATTTAACAGGCTTTCTTAGGCAATTAAAAGTCCCTCTCCTGCTCATGCAAGACACGTGGATTAGCCAAAATCATCTAGATGCCAAATACTTTACATAGGGGTACTTTGATAAAGCAAATAGTACTACAGTTCTATTCAAGTAATATTCTAGTAAGCATTGGTAAATTTCAATTTGATACATTTCATAGTGCATTTAGTCTAGTATATTTTGTCCAGTACATTTTAATTTCATTTTATTTATAATGATCACTGTGTGATTAGCATCAGCAAATTCAGTGGGAACTAGATGAAAACTGTAATGTGGATATGCATCCAGAATCTGAATTGCAATTTATTCTGGCGGCGTATATGCATCTCCCTTTCAGCAATTAACATAGTTTCCCTGATCAAATTTCTTCCAAAACTGTTGGACTACAATTTCCTCATTTCCCAGCTAACATTGCTAATAGTTAGACTAACTGGATATTTTGTGAACTGTAATTTAAAAACATTTGGATGATAGGATTTAAGATGACTGTTCCTCTTATGAAAATAACTATCGATAAAGACTGATTTGAAAGAAAATTGGGAGACAATCGAAGAATAATTTGATCTTAAAAGCCAACTTCTCAATTCCCTGGGGTAATTAATGTAAAGTGTCAAATAATGGCTTACTGGTACATAATTAAATCTTGAACTTGCATGTTATACTTACTTTCTGATTTGTAATAAAATATGTTCTGTTTGTGTTCTACTACCGGTAGTAAAATGTGGTTTGTACTTGTTCTTAAATCCAGGATTACAAATCACAATTTTGTTGTTAGAGTATTACGATAAACTAGAAAATGTGGGATGAATGTGCACAAGAAGACCTGCTAATGCACTGTATCATATTTTTCCGGATGAGAAAATAGATGTTTGTGGCAAATAACTTAAAAGCAACTGAAGCACTCTCCAAAATCTAATTGAAATACTTAGTGTAAATATCATATCTGGAAATCTAATGTAGCAATTGTATTTATTACAATTATATTTAAATATAGTTTCGTGTGTAGTAGAGATAAATGTATTACCTGTGGGGCTTGCTTTTCACATGAGCTTATACTTAATAGTCTTGAAACTTGCTTTTGCCCATGCCTGCTCCTTAAACACACCTGTTGCTTATATATTCTGCAACCTTTCCTCTTTGTTACTGCTTTCCTTTCATTGGATGTGATTGGTTCACTATGGGGTCATTTTAGACTACAGGAAATGTCTGGGTAACGCATGAAGAAATGGAAAATCTTACATCTACACCACAAACGGTTAGTTGTGGAAGTGCTCCTACTTCTTGATTGCTTGAATCATGTACATCTGGAAAAATAGAAATATTACTATAACTAGATTCTTAATTATGATTGATTTTAATGACTAACCCACTTATCAGACATGCTGTAAAATGTTTTTCCACCAAGATCATTGTATAGGTGAGGGGAGAATAGAACCTTTGCCTGGGTATACCATTATTTCAAAGAAGATCAATGCATTAATTTTGTATGAGATGCCACTATTTCAATTTTTCCTTTGAGTTATAGAGGCTACTTCTTGTGTGGAAAAATAAAGCAGTATGTGATTTTTCAATTTTCCTGAAGGTATAAATATATTAAGAGAGATGCATATATACACAGTTTTGGATGCATGGTGCTTTTATCTTGAAATAGCATGTTGCTTTCTTCACTATTGAAATATGACCACAATCCAGGAGAATAATTTACACTCAAAAATATTTACTGTTTGGGGATAGATAAATACACTTAGTAAAACATGCAGCGATAAAATTTCTATTGAGAATAATTTTATATGGATTTACATGGTTATTTAGTTCCTTTGCCCCCAGGATTGTGGTCATTACCTTGTGTTTACTTAAATTACTAAACTTATAAATACTAACATCTGTATGTCCTTTTACTTTTTCTAATTACCTAACGTCAGGAAGATGAGGAAGGAAGCTGGGCTCAGGTTGGAGACTTTTCTTTTACATGTTTAAACTTTAGCTAAATTTTATTAAATCATAAAATCTCATTTTCAGTGCTTATTTATATATTTACAGAAGCACATCAATCAGTTTTCTTCAGAATACTTATTTAAATAGTCATATTCAGAATAATTTTTGAAATATTAAGAGACTTTAGAAATTGACATTTATTTATTTGGTTTTTACCCATCGTTGCAAGGTGACTCTGGTTGGTTTACCATATTAAAAACAATAAATTTAAATGTTTAAATATATATGTAAATTTTTATGGCTTTATTGTTTAACCTTGTAAGCCACCCAGAGTTGCCTCACAGTGAGACATTCTACTTCCTGATGTTTAACTGATAGATGTTTTTTTAAAAAAATCTGCAAAAATTATAAAATTGAATTGAATTGTAAACAGCCCAGAGTCATTGATTGAGATGGGTGGCTATAGAAATTGAATAAATAAATCAACATGCATTAAGACTGGGAGTTGAGATTGTATAAATAGAACTTCCAGAATCAGAAGACAATAGGCTTCTTTTAATAATTGCTTCTACTTATTTTTTTAATAGTAGGTGGTAAATATATGAAATGGGAAAAGCTAATGTATATTTCTAGGTAGAAATGGATGCATATTAGATAATTACTCCTGTTTGACACAATCTCAGAGGATATGGATGGAGATCATATATATTCATCTCCCACATATAGTTCACCTGTTTTTTAGTGAACACCAGATAATAAAAGTAGTGTGAAGTAGATTTAAATTTTAAGGTGTGCATTTTGCCACGAATGAAACTTCCTGTGTTGACTTTTGGTAAATGCAGCAGAACTCTTTTGCAAATATTTTTGATCTGTTGAAGCTTCTAGGTAAACAGAGGAGAAGCAATCTTTTTCAGTTTTCCCCTCCAATCCCATGTATCATTTAAATTATGCTTCGGAAACTGCTTCCTTAACTACCAGTATGCTAGGAGCTATAGGGGATTAAAAACTAGAACCGTTAACATCTTTTATTCTGTCAGAAAAACAAGACTCTGCTTACAGCAGTTCCTATTATAGTAGAGAAAAATGCTGGATTCAGTCCCCGATTTATATATAAAAGCTCCTTATTTCAAATAACCCTTTGCTGTATTTTTTGTAGACTTTAGCCTATGGTGATATGAACCATGAATGGATTGGCAATGAATGGCTCCCTAGTTTGGGGCTTCCTCAGTATCGCAGTTATTTTATGGAATGTCTTGTTGATGCTAGAATGCTGGACCATTTAACTAAGAAAGATCTTCGTGGTCAACTTAAAATGGTAGACAGTTTTCACAGGTAAATATTTTTAAAATAGTATTTAATAATAAACATTTCAATTGCAGTGCTTAATCTCTCTTTTTTTAAAACTTTTAAAGAAATAGCTTCCAGTGTGGTATTATGTGTCTCCGAAGATTAAATTATGACCGGAAAGAACTTGAAAGAAGAAGAGAAGGAAGCCTGAATGAAATTAAAGGTAGATTTTTGCTTCTCTGGCTTTGATACTGTTAATAATTTATTAAATGTTCAAACTTTAGAGTCAAATCAGTTTAGCATAGCAGTTAAGGCGCTACACTAGAGAACATGACATTGAATTCTAATCATCTTTTCGGCATACAAACTGGTTGAGTGACCTTGGACTAGTCCTTGTTTTAGTGCCCAACTAATTTCACAGGATGATTTTGGGGGTAGCACTATGTACAGTATGCCGCCCTGAATCATAAAAAAAAGGGTAGGAAATAAATGTGATAAATATAATAAATAATACAGTTACCTTAATTCTATTGTTTTCCATTGACTAAAATACTGCATAGTTGTAAATATTCTCAAAGATGCTGCTTAGGTTTTATGCAGAATTAACATAAGATGCCTAACTTCTTATTGATCTTATGTTCAATTTTTTTATCCAAGCAGTAACGTTGTATAATTTCTTTATTCTTAAGATGTTTATGTTAAGCAGATTGAGAGACAATAAACTATAAAGTAATTCAGGCTTATTAATGGTGTATAAATCCTGAACAATGAAACTTGTTTTCTTCAACTCTGCAAGTTTTCAGAAAGCTTTTTATGGAGCAATCGGTGCAGCTCAGGTGTAGAGCCAGAAAAGGGATTAATACGTCCATGGAATTCCTATCTTTTAAACATCCTTGCCTTCCCTTATGCTTTATTTAGTGGCTTCATTCAGATAGCTAACAAAGCTAGGATTTTATTTTTGCGCATAATAATAATAATCCACAATAGCTGGCTTCACAGATTATGCTAAGCCCAAACAAGGCTTAGCATGATTGATGAATAATGCTATAATATATGTAAAATGAGCATAAGCTGAACTCCTTAAAAAATTTACTCTACAAAAACTGTATTAGCAGTACTGTAGTGCAGTTAATAAAACTTGGAGAATGTATCAGTTATAACTTTTTGTCATCTATTGTTAAAATGCAAATAAGTCTATAAGAAATTAAAATAGCTATAATGTACTAATGCCAAAACATTTAAGTAAATTTATTCCTTAAGTACTTTCACTCCTATTTGAACTACAAATTGTGTTTAATATTAAACTGTTGTGTCAAATAAATTGTATACCTTATGAGTACAAAGTCCAAATGTGTAAAACTATTTTTTCTGAACTTTGATATTCAGTAGAACAATAACCCATTCAGCCATTCTCTCCCCCACCCCCCTGTAAATGTTGGGCTTGTATCATTGAATAGTATAGAAACCTGAACTCATCCTTTAATCTTTGGCAAGTATACAAGATTGATTATTTTATGACTTAAATATTTATTTTTCCTCATATAGATGCCCTTGTTTGGAGCAATGACAGGATGATTCACTGGGTCGTATCAATTGGCCTTAAAGAATATGCAAATAACCTTATAGAAAGTGGAGTTCATGGTGCACTTTTGGCCTTAGATGAAACTTTTGATCACAATGCATTAGCTCTTTCATTACAAATACCCACTCAGAATACACAGGTAATTATAATAACAGTACTTGATGGGATATGTTTTTATTCATAAGGCACACTTGGAACTTTATAACATTTATGAATGAGAATTTTTTAAATTAACTATTTAAAGAAGGCTTTTCATACTAAAATCTGACATGCCTGAACATTACTTTTGTTATTGTGTTTTATCTGAGAGCTATGACAGTCAGAAACCAAAGCAGATTCACTGGTGGTAATAGTTTTAAATCATAGTTGTAAATAGGTAAGCAGTTGTAAATCATAGAGTTGCAAGCAGACCTTTTGTTATCATGGCCAATACCTGTTCAATGCAGAAACTCCAACTAAATAATCTAGTTCAGGGGTGTCAAACTCACAGCCTGTGGAAAGGCCCTGCCCCCGCCCAGTTTAACAAAGGGGGGAAAAGTCCCAATATGTCACGTGATGCCGCCGTGACGATGGAAGTTTGACACCCTTGATCTAGTTAGATGGCTGACTGGTTTCTGCTTCTATCCAGTGAAAGGAAGCTTACCAACTTTTGGCTAACTAGTCGCACTTGTCAACTGTAATTGTTAGGTATTTTTCCAGTCTGCAATTTAAACCTATTATTCTGAATTTGGCATTCTGAAAAGAGAGAAAACAAGTCTTGCCTTTTTATATGACATTCTTTTAAGTATTTGAAGAATGATATAAATCTGGGAAAATACTATTTTGTTTGGACATTATTTAAATTATATAAATTTTGTAAATCTAAATTCTCAAAGTGTAGTACAAATGTTTAAAATATTTTTAAGTTTTGTAATTATTTTTAATTTAGGCTCGTGCTGTTTTGGAGAGGGAATTTAATAATCTTCTTGTGATGGGTACAGACAGAAAATTTGAAGAGGTAAGTTTAATTTTAGGAGTCTATCCAGTGTATTATTATTTATATGGGCAGCCAAAATAATCTGCATCAAATCTTTCTTTACAGAAAGATTTTGAAGTATGTGACATCCTATTCACTGCAGAAAAACATACTACCGTTAATAACTAATGAACTAACTAATGAAACTAGTTTCATATAACTAATGGTCCATCTTTGGTCTTTCTGCTATTATAGCACCCAGAATTAATAGTACCTACTAATGCAGATCAAATTATTCATTATGATCAAAGATAATTTAGATAACTTGTTTCCTTAGTTTTAAAGAAGGTTTTATATAATTTCTTTCTTCACTACATATACAGTATCACTTTATCTTCAAGGTTTTTCATTGTTCTGTTCTTTCTGTAAATGCATTCAAATTTTCATTTCATTAGCTACATCAAACAGATTCCAATTCTGAGCAGATTTTTTGAGAGAAGAAGAAAAGCAGCAGTAGTTTCTCAAGATTTCATACTGTATATCTCATGCTGTTTTGACTAAACACCAATTGATCAAAATCTGGGGTCAGCATAAAACTGTATCAGTCCTATAATATTCTTAAGAAAGTGAGGTCACACTGAAAAAAAAGTCACACAAGTGGTATAAAATAGAAATTGATATGAAGATCCAAGTAAACAACTTCTGTAAATTTAATCTGTGTCCATCCTGGTAGCAAAATTTATTTTGTATTTTTTTTTTACCATCCAAATGTTCACATCTTCCTTAGTTGAGCTATTTACAAAGGTTGAGGAATCTGGGTAGAAATCTCAATTAATTGCAGTAACCAGTTTTGCAGATAAAATAAATCACAACATCAACATCATGATTGTTGATCCCATAATTTTTAAAAGAAGCAGATACAGAACACTTCATTATCCCTTCTGTGAGAATGTAAGTGCTGGTATACCAACCATAGAGATCACGTTTGGTAGCAAAAAAACAGAAAACTGATTTACCATACAATCTGCTAATTCTATTTTTGGTTACTTTTATGAGATTAGATAAGAAAAACTGACTCACTTTAAGTACTATGATATATGGCAATAAATAATTATCTTTATAAAAAGAAAGAGGAATATTATTAGGATTTGGGGGAGGGGAAATCTGACCGTAAATTCTTGTAAATAGGCCAGTAAAATGTAAATGTATATTTCTATAACTACAGTGCCTGTCACAATCATCTGCAATGTATTACAAGTAAAGAAATTTTGTAATATCTTGTTCATTTTCTAGTATGATCTTTTCATCCTGCTTGTTAATTTGACAGGATGATGATAAAAGCTTTAGACGTGCACCTTCATGGAGAAAGAAGTTCAGACCAAAGGACATAAGGGGTTTAGCTGCTGGATCAGCAGAGACCCTCCCTGCAAATTTTAGAGTTACCACTTCAATGTCTTCACCTTCTATGCAACCAAAGAAGATGCAGATTGATGGTAAAATATTAATTATTTAAGCATGGTATCTATTTCTGAATTAATTTGTAAGTGAACTGAAAACATTTGTTTTGTGTAGAAAACTCACTCTGCATGGCTTACTGGATTGCTTTAATTTCTCAGTGAATGATTGTGGTATTTGTATTTTGTGCTCCCTTAGTATTAATAACTGTCAATTCATGTATTCTGTTCAACAAAATCTTCTATCATTTAAAAATCCCTTTTACAAAAGAAAAAGTAAAAAAAATGGAAATGTTTATCAGCTTATTGCTGTATTAAGGTCATTTCAATGTATCTTTTCAGGGAAATGCTAAAATATAATTTGGTATTTATTCATTGAAAGTATTTATAGTCCATCATTATTTAAAATACCTTGTGTCGTATTAAAGAGCAAGATAATATGGTATAGGCAGTCCTTGACTTATGACCACAGTTGGCACTGGAATTTTGATAGCTAAGTGATGTGATTGTCAAAATAACCCATCACATGATCAGATCCAATTTTATAACCATTTTAGTGAATTCAGCTTCGCCAATTGATTTTGAAGCTGGCTGGGGAAGTTGCAAATCACAGTCACGTGATTCCAAGATGCTGCAACTGTTGTAAATGTGATCTGGTTGTTAAGCACCAAATTGCGATCACATGACCGGGGAGGTGGTGCGACAGTCATTATTTCATGGATGGGTTGTAACTCACTTTTTCCAAGTCCATCATAACTTTGAACCATCATTAAATTTTCCTAAATGGAGGATTGTTGTACAAAGAAGTAATTAAAAAAATATTATTACTGGCACAGTCAGTCTGTGGACACTGTATCTTCAATGAGGAGTAAAAAGCAATGTCATCTGATACTGAAAGATAGATATCAGTTTCCAGAGATAGGGTTGTTCAGCTGGGAGCCATGACAGAGAAAAGCCCTTCTAGCACAACACTCTTCACACCCTTGAGATGCCAAGGATGGTCCTCAAAATTTGGACAGGTACATAGTCCTTCAGGTATCAGTCTAAATTATGAAGGGCCTTAATCAATATTACAGCAATCTTGAACTCCAACCAGCAAAATAAAAGTACTCGGTGCAATTATTGTAAGACCAGTATTATATGGCCTCTTTTGGATAATAGCCTTGTTATACTGCACTCTACACTAACTGCAGCTTCTGAATTATATGCAAGGACAGAGAGCAGATTGTAATAATGCAAATGGGAGAAAAGTATGGGCCACTTGTTCCTAGCATTCAGCAGCATATTAAAATGTTATTTTAAAATTCCAATCTATAGTTTTCCTCTTAGTGATAGCCCGATTTTGTTCATTTTTATTTTCCTTTTATTATCTTGCTTTTTAAATTTGCAGTTGTTTTCATTTCCCCCCAACTACCTGAGGTCATTCAGCCCAAATAAAAAAGTTTTACCTTTCAGTCAGTCATTAATTTTTAAAGAGTGAAAATTTCAAAATATATTTGTTTTCTATAGATCCTGATGTCCAGTTCATCAGGGCAAAGCATTAAAAAAAGATTATACATACACATTGATACTGTTCTCAAGTTCAAGTTTTCTAATACTAAAGAAATCAAAGAATTTTGAAGACAAAACAGTCTGTATGAAATAAAAATTAATAGTAAATGATTAAAAACCTGTAATACATATCTTATTCAATGTGTTGTTAAAATCCTAGAGACTGCTTTTTGCCGTCAGTGATTAAATGTCTGTTGGTTGATTAGGGGCTACAAAAAATATGCCTGGTAATTTGGACTTTTAAGTACCTATCTCCATCTGTTGTCTATTAGGATCAGAATTGTAAGGTGTATTTTTTACATATAAAATATATTGTATATAAAAAATAATACTATATATTGTCTTGTACTAGAACTACAAGATTTCAAACAGGAGTCTTTCCCAGCCTGGAGATTTCCAGGATCATACTCAAAATCATGTGTTCTGCCTTTTAGCTTTAGCTCTTTACATTGTGATGAGAAACTAAGTTATTTTAGCCTGCTCAGATGAATGGGGATGATATATAGTTGAGTCAGTAAAACACATTTAATAATCATGCATTCAGTATGTTCAAAACTGACCTGCTCTTTATGAAGTGATTTCAAATATATACTGAAGCTTGGAAAAGTGAAAACATAACCAGGAATGCTTTATTCTGTGTAGTTAACCTTTTGTAACTTTCTTGTGTAATACTAACCGCATGCTGTATTCTGCATGTCTTCTTGATTGTTGTTGAAATAGGCAATGTATCAGCAACACAAAGATTGGATTCTGCTACAATAAGAACTTATTCATGTTAAAGACTTTCATTGGTAAGTAAAAGTGACACACTGATGAACAATATGCATTTATTTTATTCGAAGTTTTACTCCAATTACTCTGGCATATTGAAGATTAGGGCAACTGAAATTCATTGTGTAATATTACAAATTTATAAATCAGTTTGCACGTTACATGAACCAGTAATCCTGACATAGAATCGTAAGATTGAAAGGGACCTTGGTAGTCCATCTCACAAAAATGGCTGTCCAATCTTTTCTTAAAAACCTCAGTGCTAGAGACTCATGACTAAGGAGGCAAGCCATTCCATAGCTTAATAGCTCTCACAGTTAGGAAATATTATATATTATTTCAATATTTTAATATTATTTCAAGGTTGAATCTCTCTCTCTCAAGTTTCCATCCTCCTTGGTTCTTGTCTTATCCTCTGGTGCTACAGAAAATAAATCCAAACTCTCTACCTCCCTTCTTGCCCAGCCTTGTCTAGGTCTGGCCTAAGGAAATTAAATATTTTGCTTACTCATATTTTGTGTAACATAACCAGCTTATGTTATGCTTAATATAACTAACATTTGCAAAATTTAGCTCTTGAAAGAGAAAAGGTGAGGTGGGTGGCTTTCACCAACTTCTTCTTTCCCAAAGTATTCTGAATAACTACTCCAGTGAAGGAGTTAGGGGACCTGCAGCAGAAAGAAGGGAAAAGAAATTACTGCTCTGATCTCTTCAGAGGAAGCTTCTCTTACTCCATGAGTAGAAGTGGGTTTGTCATTCTCAAAGCAAACCTGATTCATTATATTTATATGTTATATGTAAATTACAACAAATATATATGGGCTATAAATTGTATTGTTTATTAAAAATTCTGTGTTAGAGAAATATTATGTTAAGTAGATCAGGTTTAGTAAATAAAACATCTTTTTGGTGCAGCTAAATATACTACACTTGCTACTTCTAAATATATTTTGGTAGAGATAGCAAGTATAGGAAGGTAGCCACATACATAGTTATATTATATATGCTTTTGTTATGAAGGTATTCTAACACAAGCAATGAATTGTCAAATTTCCATGGAATATGCTCTGATCATCCTAAAGTTAGAGAAGATAATATACAGCCATTCCTGTAGCTTATAAACTTGTCAAACCTAAGTGAAGCCTTTCATATTGCTAGTTATCATGGAAGTGGGTGTGGGATTAAATTTAAGTAATTTAAGTAATCAGATTGTGGGAGCTTTTTATTCCTTTCTTAATTGAAATGTGATAAATGAAGGTTATTATTTTCTTTCATACTTGCTCTTCCTTGTTTCATTATATTGATGGCAGTTTCTAACGTTCTGAAATTAATGTTTATTTTACTTTCAGTTTATCCGCACTATTTCTACAGATGAGCTGAACCATTTTGAACTCAATGACCATATTTTGGAAACAGCTGAAATCTTTAATCTGTTAATACTTGTTAAATGAACACTTTGAAATATTTTATTACAGAGTTTTTAATTAGCGAGTGAATTTGTGAGTACTATAAAAAGTATTTTAGATTAAATGTTTCTTATATCTATGTGGGTGTATGTGTGTCCCATTACTTAATTTTCTATTAGAATTGTCTGTCAATCAAGTTATTACTTTATGTTAATTTTAGTATTTTCATCTGAATGTACTGTAATGCTTGTATGTATCTGTCCCTATAAGTAATATAGGGCTTTATTGTAAATTATGCAATTATTGTAATTACCAGTAATGAGTTTAATAAAGTGAAGGTGAAATTTTTTTACAATCTTTGTAAAGACATCATGACACCAAGCAGTATATATATATTGCTGTTTAAAAAATGCTAGCTAAATCTAAAAATTGAAATAATTCCTTTTTTCAGAGAGGCATATGTTTATTAACAAAGCAGGCATGGTACCTGATTCCATTTCCGTTAGAAACTGTACCTTTTAAACTTAACATTTGATTATTTAGTGTGTATTCTTATTTAAGGCTTTTGTTTAGTATAATTTGCTTTACAATTATAAATGTGGGAATTTCTAGAACATTATGAAACATATGAGACCTAACAAGGTCATTTATAACTACTTTTTGTGGCTGTATTTGTACAGTCTATGTTCATTGATTGAGCATAAGCAAGCCATAAATGGAAATACTTTCTGTTAAGCAAGAATAGCTACTAAGAGTACTTGACAGGCAACACAGAGTGCTCCCTTTCTGTGTTTTGATGTGAAAATGTTTGTGAAAAAATATTGATGCAGTTCTTTTAATGGACCAATCATGATGCACTGCTGCCTAATGACAAAGATGCTAAGAGCATAACACATGGAGGCATGTGGTAGTGCAACTATTAAAAAGGCCTTACTTTTCTTATGTCATCTTTTAGATATATTTATAAGCTTGTTTTAAAATCCAGACAAGACTTTTTAGTTGTTAATAGTTTTAGTCATTGCAAACAGTATAAGTAGAAAATGCATCATTCATTTTTAAATAGCATCTTACGAAGCCAGCAAGGAGATTCAGATCATGGTGCATTATTTATTATGCAATAATATACATGGCATGTCTTTTTTTCTGTTTTTGGTTTTGGCTCTTTTTAAATTGTACAACTTGAATTCATTGTTACTATTTTTTCTATTAACCTTATATGTACTTTGAATAATGTAACAAATTATGTACAGACTAAGTACTTTGAACTATTTTTATCACAGTATTATTTATTGCTTTCTTTCAATAAATTTCTGAAGCATTTTTTCCACTGCCAATAAAATGCTATTATCTTGTGATGAGGCTTGAGATGTTTTTAAGTTCCTTCCGAAATCATTTTTCAAAATGTAGAGGAAATAAACTTAAAAGATGTATGGAGAGAAAGAAATCCGGAAAATAAACAATATACTTTTTATTCAAATAGACACTCATCATGGTCCAGAATACACATGATATGGATGACAATGGAATTAACACTCAATATAGAAGAAATTGACATAGAAACCAATACCTGGGCAGACCACAACCCTATAATGATGAAATGGAAAGAGATGTTTTTAAATAGTAATTCTGATATTAATGCAAATGAAATCTCTTGTGACATATTAATGCTTCCTTTGAGAGTTTTATAAGATCTGTTTCATTTTACAAGTCAGTGGTCTGCAAATATGTAATATAATATACTACTATTATATAAACCAATCAAGAAATTTAAAATCTAAATGTTAATAGTTTTTCTACTTTGCTATAATGATAGATACCAAGGAATGATTGCATGTATTAAATCTACCAGATCTGAACTCCACAAATCCAGATAACTATCAGATAACAGCAAAAAAATGGAAAATACTCGTGTGTGGGTTTTTTAACTGCTCAGTACTTGTAGCTGATATGCATGCATTTTTAATCTGAACTTTAGATATTAAGACTAAGGAATTTAATCTTCGGCATTATCATACTGAAGCTATATATAAAATGATCAAACAGATTCCCTGTATGGTAACATCTTTTCTATCATTAAGTTGGAATTTTGCTTCCACCCATCCCTAATCTCTCTTTTTGGCACAACAGCAAGTAAAATAGTCACTCTGAGCAAAATGCTTTGTGAGCTACATAAAGTATTATTTTACTTTTATGCTGCTTTTTTTTTCTGACCCAAAGCAACACACAGAAATACAATAAAACAATACTCAGTAAATGATCTGCTATAAAACAAATCAATAAAACAATAAAAGTAACTGTGCAGCAGTTTAAAATATAGTACGTTGTAAATGCCAGTATACCTAATTATTCACATTTACCCAGACAGTAAAAGTCACAATGGAGTTAACAGACATGAAGATGTATACAGATTTTAGAGGATAGCTATGGTTTCATCTTAACTCTAAAGATTCATGTCAAGTTTAAACCTATGTAGCTGTGCAAATGAAGACTTGGGGAATTAATTTTAGTTTCTTTTGATCATCCAATCAGATAGTAAGTAGTAGTTGTGCCTGGAATAAATTTTTAATAGGCAGGAAGCCTGCCTCCCTGTGAGTTTTGTGAAATTCATTAGAGAACAATTCTATTCTATATTTGCACAATTTCATTTTGCATTACACTACATAGGCCTACCATGACATTTAATTTAATATGAGAGGCAAGATCATAAAATCCATGTATCCCCTTGTGAAGTCAATTTCAATTTATGTATTTAGTAATAAACACATACCAGCTATCAATGTTTAAAATTATTTCTGTAACATTTCCCATTGCATAGAATCCAGGAACAATGTACAAATTCCTCAAAATGTTTAAAAATAAAAATGAAATCAAATTTAGTGTAAAAGCAAAGAGAGTATGTTAAAGAAACATGTAAAGCATAATAAATGGCTTAGAAGTTTATTTTAAAAATGCCTCAAACTCGTTAGCATTAAGTGTAGGGGGATTTTTCCATATGATGGACCTTTTTCCTGCCCAAAACTGCTTCAGCTACTAGCTTTTCCTGAATAGATACAATTCTGGATTCACACACTATGCTGATCACTACAGTTCATTTGTTGTGTGGGCATGCAGTTCCGCAACGTCTGCTACTTTTAATATTGTTGGACTTCAAGTTAGATTTCTAGCCACAAAATATATGCTGCATCAGAAGTTAAGAGTGCTTAGAGTCTAAATCAGTTCCTACTAATACAAACCTGATATAGATAGCTGCTAACCTCATCAACTTTCGGTACTGATGTCTTTGGCAGCAACACATAAACTACTGTGTTATAAGTTGGCAGTTTAGGAGTTAATGGTGCTTTGCACAGTGGAGACAGGAAATTCCTAATACCCCATGAGTCTTCACACCGCAAGACTACTGGCCATGCTACACAATAACTGACTCATTAGGCAGGCAGCAATGGATGGGGGAGAGGGAGGGAGGGTAAAAAATGAGTCCAGGAGAACTTCCCATAGCATGTAGGACACTTTCCCTTGAGGCCCTTATTCTGCTAGCAAACCCTTACATTAATCCATGAACTTAGTAGCAAATTGACGGCAACTGTGAGTATTGACACAAGTAGAAAGATAGCTGGAAATTTCATGCCTGACCATGATGTCACATGCTCCTAGAAGTTGAAACTCATGAGGAAGGTACCATGGCTCATCATCTGAGGGTGGGAACCCCCATATGCAACATCACAGACCTTACAGAGACAGAGTGTTTATGTCAAGCCAGACCATCCTCTTAAATGGTGGTTTCATCAGCTGGGCATTTTCCAATCACCTTGTGTTTCTAGCAAGTGACAACAGTTCATCTAATAGGCAACTTCTGAATCATATGGACTGAGCACTAAGTTTATGCTCCTGTAGTATATTGGTGGGAGCAAGAAACAATCTAAAGGTGTGAGGTAGACCAAAAATAACTCTTCCCATTGTCAACCTTGTGAGGTCATCCAGACAAGAAGCACACCCAGAAATACTAGCTCTATTTTACTGTAAAATTATATTAACAATATAGTCTGAAGTCTGAAAGTACATCTCTTTCCACTCACTTTAAAAGTCTAAGAAACTAGGGAAGGTCCCTAATTTGTCATGTTCCTATTCTTTTGTAGAAGCAACCACCTCTTATCTGACCATTGTTTGGTTTGTGTTATTCACGAGTTCATTCCTGCATATCATTACATCCTTCAGCTACCCCAATTTCCATGTTATACATGTATCTTTGTGGCTTTGAGTCAGTATTATTGACTCCTAATGAACAATACCTTATCAGGATTAATTGGTTTACACAACTTGGTAAGAATGAAAGGCAGAGACTGATCTCTCATCTCAGCCATGGGCTTGGAGATACCTCTGCCAGTGATGCACAAAAGAACTGTGAACAATAGAAGAAGAAAGAAAGCGGGGAGGGATTCTACAGCACTTTCTTCAACTTCAGCAATTTTAAAATGGATGGACTTCTGAAGGCAAGTTATTCCAATGATTAATTGTTCTGTCAGAAATTTCCTAACAGTGGAATGACTTTCCTCCAGAAGTTGTGGGTGCTCCAACAGTGGAGGTTTTTTAAGAAGATTGGACAACCCTTTATCTGAAATGGTACAGGGTTTCCTGCTTGAGCTAGAAGACTTGCTTGACTAGAAGATCTCCAAGGTGCCTTCCAACTCTGTTATTCTGTTACTCTAATTTTAACTTCCAGAATTTCCCAACCAGCATGTATAGAAACCATTGGCTACAGCTGAAATAGGGAGCAAGCACTTTTCTAGAATTTGTATACTGCCTTTTCCTGAAAGTCTGAATAAATAACAATTATAATGCTTTATAAAGATATGTGTGATGGTTAGCCTTTAGAATAATTGAGTAAATGTGCATAAAGGATTATGAAATTTGCATTGTTAGAAAAAAGTTTTATATTCTAGAATTTTTATATTCAGATTTTTCTCATCAATATTGGTTTGTAGTTTGTGCTTTACAAGTAGAACTTGACTTACAACCACAGTGAAGGCTAGAATTTCTGCATAAGTTGTTACGGTCAAGTTGGTCCTGATTATGTGACTGTATTTCAGGTGTTCACTAAGCAAATTAGTAAAAAAAGGTTGCACATCATTATCATTGCTGCAACCAGTCGTAAATGTCACATAACCATGAGAGGCGTGAAAGGGGCACAGTGGCTCAGCTTTTAAAGACGACAAGCTTATCAGCAAAAAGTTGACAGTTCGAGACCTAAGTGCTGCATGATGGGATGAGCTCCCATTACTTGCCCAGCTCCTGTCCACCTAGCAATTTGAAAGCACACACATGCAATTAGATAAATAGGTTTAGCTTCTGTGGGAAAGTAACAGCATTCCATGCGTCTTGGCATATAGTCATGCTGGCCACACAACCATGGAAATGTCTTCGGACAACACTGGCACACTTGGCTAAGAAACGGAGATGAGCAATGTCCCTACAGACACGACTGGATGGGGGAAACCTTTACTTTTAACCATGAGGGTGGTGCAACACTTATAAGAGTAAGTACAGGTTGTAAGTCACTTTTTCTGAGGCTGTTGTAACTTTGAATCATTGTTAAATGAATGGATGTGAGTCAAGGACTACCTATATATATTTAGGAATACTTAAATTTGTACTTTAGTATATGTTTTATGTTTTATTTAATTTTAACAATGGTTTTAGTATAGTTGTATGTTGTGTCTATATTTTTATATTTTTAGTTGTTTTGAGTAGCCCAGTGTCACACTTGATAGGCAGCTATATAAATACAATAGAATAGAATTTTTTATTGGCCAAGAGTGATTGGACACACAAGGAATTTGTCTTGGTGCATATGCTCTTAGTTTACATAAAAGAAAAGATAACGTTCATCAAGAATCATAAGGTACAACACTTAATGATAGTCACAGGTTACAAATAAGCAATCAGGAAACAATATCAATATAAATCGTAAGGAGAGAAGCAACAAAGTTACAGTAATACAGTCATAAGTGGAAGGAGATGGGTGATGGGAACGATGAGAAGATAAGAAGCTTAACAGTAGTGCAGACTTAGTAAATAGTTTGACAGTGTTGAGGAAATTATTTGTTTAGCAAAGTGATGGCATTCAGGGAAAAAACTGTTCTTTTGTCTAGTTGTTCTGGTGTGCAGTGCTCTATAGTGTTGTTTTGAGGGTAGTTGAATTGTTTTTTCTGCAGTTCTAATTATCCTCTGAAGTCTGTGTCTGTCTTGTTGGGTTGCAAAACCAAACCAGACAGTTATAGAGGTGCAGATGACAGACTCAATAATTCCTCTGTAGAACTGGATCACCAGCTCCTTGGGCAGTTTGAGCTTTCTGAGTTGGCGCAGAAAGAACATTCTTTGTTGTGTTTTGATGACGTTTTTGATTTTAGCTGTCCATTTTTGACCTTGCGATATGGTAGAACCTAGAAATTTGAAGGTCTCTACTGTTGATACTGTGTAAAGGTTTCTCCTAAAGTCTACCAACATTTCTACGGTTTTGAGTGTGTTCAGTTCCAGATTGTTCCGGTCACACCACAAGGCTAGTTGTTCAACCTCCCGTCTGTAAATGTGAATGTGATAAATATATACAATACATTATATTATATAGCACTTTTCCTCAGCTCACTTCAAAGTAGGGGGTTGTGGGTAAAATAAGAGAAAGAATGAGTTTTAGATATGTGCACTGCCCTTGAGTAATTTATAAAAACGATAAATGCGGGATAAAAATAAATGCCACTTGCCAAATCCTATCAATCTTAGAATCAAATCAGATTGCTTTTTTAGAATTTTCAGCATATTTTTTTTGCTGAAATTATGTTTTTTGACTCCTAATAATTTAATACTGTAAATTAAGGCTAATTAAATTAACATTTTTATTTTATTTTTTATTTTTATTTATTTTGTCGCACAGTATATATAAGCATAAGCATGAAATAACTATACGATATATAAGCATATATATAAGTATGTAATAACTATATTAATTGGATATAATGAAAAGAAACAATAGGGCAGGAACGTTAGGCACGCTTATGCACACCCCTTACAGACCTCTTAGGAATGGGGAATGGTCAATAGTAGACAGTTTTTGGTTAAAGCTTTGGGGATTTTGGGAAAAGACTACAGAGTCAGGTAGTGTATTTCAAGCATTAACAACTCTGTTACTGAAGTCATATTTTCTGCAATCAAGATTGGAGCGATTAACATTAAGCTTAAATCTATTGTGTGCTCGTGTATTGTTGCAATTGAAGCTGAAGTAGTCTTCAACAGGTACCACATTGTAATAGATGATTCTATGAGTTAAACTTAGGTCATGTCGAAGGCGGTCTTCATTTGGCAAGTCTAACCATTTATTCATGGTTTTCTTTAATATAAGTTACTTCCAATAGGGGAGCATGGCACCCCTTAATTAATTTTCTAATATTAAAAAAAATTCATCGTGAAGGCACAATTTCAAACACCTTTTTTCTTTTTCAAATGAACGCCGGTTACTTTTAAATCAAAGTTATATTTATCTAAAAAGACTCAACTCCCCCACCCCAAATCAGAAACATTTCTGCGTATGCTCGGCATAATCCATCGAGGCGCTCACCTCTTCCAGAAATTTGGCGCGGAAAGCGAGAGATTAGCTAGCGAGGGCACCAGCCAAAGTAGCCGCCCTCCCGCTTCGGCCTGATCCTGCTTTAACTTCTTCCTCAAGACCGAGCTTCCCGAGCCGCTGCGCCTGCGGATAGGCAGAAACCCGCCGGCAATGAAAGCACTACTGACGGGGACTACCCGGCCTCCCTCCCCTCCAACCCCCTCCTCAGCTCATGCTTTGCCATGCCTCCTTACTGACGCGCGCGCAATCCCCGCCCGGGTGCTCGGAGCGCGCGTGCTCTGCAGCTTAAGCCGACCCGGTGTTGAAGGTTGGGAGATGAGTGGAAGGGACAATTTTTTCACCTTTCTGGATTTGCATTTTTGTGTGTGTGGCTACTTTTAAAGTGTTGTGACTACAAAACTTTTGGGCGTCGGGGCAGCAGCGTTGGTCATTCGCAAAGGTCCTGCACCAGGTGCCCAAATGGGCTCTCTAACTCTCCGGCTGGAGGGTGTATGTCTGTGTGTGGGGTGGGGGAGTTAGAGATGCCCTTTGAAGGAGACCAGCCGGTGGAAGAGTCGCAAGAATCGTCGGAAGTCGAAGCCAATCGACCCCGCATCCCACCCCACCCGCGTGCCATTTATAATTATTAATTTGGGGGGCGGGGTGTGTGCAGGCGCGCTGTTTCTTTCCAGGCAAAGGCTTCTTTAAATTGCGCGGGAGGGCGAACTGAACGCTCCTCGGTTAAGCCAGCGTTGCAGACAAGAGAAGCGAGGCGCGCCGAAGAACCCTGGCATCTTTTGTAGTGTGTGTGTGTGTTTTTAAAAAAAGGACACGAACGGATGCGGAGGTCTTCTCGCCTCCCGCAAACCCCCACGGAGAAGAAGTAGCCGAGCCCCAACGGGTCGCCGCGGCCATCTCTCCCACCTGATGACGCGCCATGCTGAAAAACAGGAAACGGGATCTTGGGAGAGGCGGAAATTGCAGTGCTCGGCAGAGCTCGGCAGGGCCAGCAGGCTGAAGACGAGGAGCGTACGGCAAGGAAGGCGCCTGGGGTAGTGGGGAAGTGGGCTGGCCGCAAAGTAAGTGACAGGAACCCGGGTCCTTGCCGGGGGCTCCTCGGTTCCCTCCTCGGGGGAGTGGTGGGGGGAAGGAAAAGAGGGCAGCGTGGACCGGCCGGCTCTTTTTTTACAGCCGCTTTCTCTTCGCCCCGCGGGATGGATGGCGCGGCCGAGATTGGTGCTTTTTGAAAGAAAGAATAAAAGGGAAAGGAAGGGAGGAAGAAAAAGAAAAAAAAAACCCCGGGCAGGGGAAAGAATAAGCCCGGCCTGGCAAAGTAATTCTGGCGTGGATCTCGGTTGCGACTCTGCGATCAGAATCTGGGCAGAGGCGGCGCTGATGCAGAGCCCAAAGGTGGGGCCGCCCCTGCCTGCGATTTTTGGCTTTTGCAGACTCCTCTCACGGGCAAGGCTGGTGGGGCGCCGGGATGGGGGGGGGGGAGAATGCGCCGCTTGGCATCCTGGCGGCTGCTTGGCTTTCTTTGCTTCGAGGGCTCTTTGTTTGTTCTCCGGCGGCGAGGCCGATGATAAAAAAAAAAAGGGGGGGGAGGGAGTCGAACCGTTCTTCTCCCCCAACCCCTCCTTGCCCGGTCGGGAGGATGCGATCCTGGCTCGCTCCTCACCACCTCCTTCCTTTGCTTCTTGAATGCAGAAAGGAGAGAGGACGGGGACGGTTCCTCTTTCGCCGTCTTTGATCAGCGCGAGGTGGTAGGGTGGGTATTGCAGGAGAAGCGGGTCCGGGTCTGCAGGCGGCGTGACTAATGCTTCCCTGGCTGGATCTGCGGGTAGGGGAATGGGTTGGCTTCCTTCCTAAAAAAAATCCCTTTGGAAACACAGGCAGGACACTCTTTTAAAAGCTGGAAATTGTTAAAGTGGAAACTCTCCCCCCCCCCCCCACTCTAGGGAAAAAAAACCGATTTTAAAAAGGATCCAAGTTCTAAGTAGGGGCAATTATTTTATTAGGACAACTCAAAAGGTCCTGAAAGGACACGGTTTTTTAAGGTATTATTTATCTGTTGTGCCATTTTAGAAGATTAGAAGAGGATCTTACTGGGAGCCAAGATGCTCCTTTGTGATTTTAAGTAGGGCCTCCCTTTATGTATTCACCAAAAAAAAAAAAAATTGCAAGAAGTGTGCTGTAAATCATGGAAGCCAGTGGATCAATTAAATGTGATCACTGTTGATTAGTATGGAGATTTGCATATGTCAAATCAACATTGATCGCTGTGGATGTTTTGTTGTTTCTGTGGACATAAATGCAGAAGTAGATATGGTACCAGAACTGATTTTTGGAATGGGATTGGAATGGAATTTTTGGAGATGGAATATTCATTGCTGGTGATTCAGAAAGTCACACAAAATCTTACTCATGGGCTACTGGCAAGGAGATATTTGATTCATCCAATCTGAGAATAGTATAGCGGTAGATTAGCCATCCTTTAAATATCTATGGGGTGTTCATTTAATTATCTATACATTGATTTATTTTCAAGATCAAAGTAATATTAATCTTGGTTTCTTAGGATTTTAGTGCAAAGTGTACATTAATCTCTTTTCAAGATCAAAGTAATAATCTTGGTTTTTTAGGGTTTTAGTGCAAAGTATGTATCTGCAAAAATTGAACTCAAATTTCTGTGTTTCATTTAAGATATAGTGCCTAGTATTATTGGCTGCTTTTAACAGTTCTTTCCTCCCATCATTCATTTCTACTCTTCTAGCAGGAATTGCACTTAGATTATTGAGGGTTGTGACCTTCATGTATGTTTTCTTGATTTGCCATTTGCTTTCTCTACACTGACTCATGACCAAACTGAATTTACAAAAGTCCTGCAGCAATGTACATTCTTTGTTCTTGCCCTGGTGCTCCTCTGTTTTTCAGTTTTGAAGACGATGTCACATTCTTGCTAAACAGTTACTGTATAGAAGGCAGACTACATTTCAAAACTGATTAGAAATGAGATTGTGAAATGTACGCTTTTGTAGGAGAAAAGCAGGCTGAGCTAGAAGGCTGGGTTAATAGAAAAACAGAATAACAGACTTGGAAGGGACCTTGGAAGTCTTCTATTCCAACACTGTGCAAGCAGGAAATCAGCCTATACCATTTCAGACAAATGATTGTCCAATCTCTTTTTTAAAAACCTCCAATGTTGGAGCACCCACAATTTCTGAAGGCAAGTAATTCCACTGATCAATTGTTCTGTCAGGAAATTTCTCCTTAGATCTAGTTTGGTTCTGTCCTGATTAGTTTCCATCCATTGCTGCTGCTTCTGCCTTCAGGGGCTTTGGAGGGGCTTTATGGCAGTCCCTTAGATATTGACACACTCCTATCATGTGGCCCCCAGTCCTTCTTTTTATTAAATATGTCATCGGTTTGGAGTTGTTGCCATAAGAGACCCAAGTCCAGCTTCTCTTGAATTCTATTGACTCTCATCTAGCACCAATTTAACTTTGGCAAGATTCTTCTGTATAGGTAGCAATAATAAACTCTTCTGTGCTTTGAATTTAACAAATGTACTTAGTTATTTGTACTTGACAGTTTTGGACAGTTTGGATTGTTGGAAACATTGGCCACACTCAAAAAAGAAGGTACTGAGAGAAGGCGTCTGTAAGAGAGGATAAGGTTTTGAGCTTGGACAGCCCAATTTTTTGTTCAGTTTGTATCTGATCTTTTGTTTAGGAGCTGAAGCTCACAGCCGTGTAGGCTCCTGTCCTCCCATTCTTCCCTTCCAAGATCCCTCTGAAGTGGGTTGGTTTAAGAGAGAGTAGTAGCTGGTCTAATATTACCCAGTGAGCTTCTGTGGTTGAACATAGAATCCCTGATTTCAGTTCCACGCTGTTAACCGTTACCCTCCCTGAATTAAATTAGGCACACACTTGGGTTAATTGTAGTGAGTTAAGACTGCTTTACTTCTGAAATGTTCACACTGCCTAGATTTGGGGAAACTTTCTTAAGCAATTTAGGTCAGTATATTTAGTTTTATCTGCTTCAGTTTGTAGGCTAGGCTGTTTTAAAAGCACAGAACCAGTTGCAGCTTAGTTATACAATCAGTGCATACCTCAGACTCAAATGATTAACTCAGAATGATACAGGAGATATTTCCTCTAATACCTGCAGTAACATGTCACGCTGTCAATTATGAAAGTGAGTTTACTGAGAAAGATTAAATTTCTTTTGGAATCCTTTCCTTAAATATGGGGATTCCTGTACAAATACAGTGACTTCTTCTCTTATATTACAGATATATATGTTCCTTATATGTTAGGAGTTATAACTGCTACATAACTTGTATTAATTTGCCTATACTATTTATCTCTTTCCCCAAATATAACTATAACTATATATAACTGCTATTCTCCTTTCTTTGTGGAGTTCTGGGTGCTTTCTGAGCTTGGTTCAGTGATCTGCTGTGTCAGTGCTATGTTCCTCTTGGTAGTTCCTTGATTAGGCTGTTTACTGTTTGATTGTCTAAGTTGATAGTTCCTTGATTGGGATATTTACTACTTGATTGTTGGTCTAGTATTAGTCAGAGTAATAGCAGCTCTTGAATTGTGTGAGCTTTCCATTCTGCCCCCCCCCCCCACCTTCCCCAAATTGCTGTCACTGGTGATTTGGATAAGCTCTGTCCAGCCCGCTGTACAGTAGTTGGAAAGAAATTAGCTGGAAAAACAAAGGATACAGTAAAGGAAATATAAGCGTTTGCACTGCTAACCACATCTGGTGTGGAACATTGGAAGAGTTATTGTTGGAGCAGAACCTTCAGCCTTTCTTCAGTATGAAACTGAAGCCTAGAATGGAAAAGAAGCTGAAAATACTTGCTACAGTTCAGCACCTCTGATTTTGGGCTGGGTCTCTGAAGGTTACATTTTAATTTGCTGCAACTTAATCATACATTTTTTCTTCTTCGAAATAAACGGCAGAGAATTCACTGGGATTATCTCTTGGGTAAATACAGGAAAGGACACAACTTTATTTTGGTTGATTATATTTGTGAGATAATATTTTGATGTCGCAAATCAACTTTATGGGATTTTGGTGCATCTTCAGTTATCTTTGAGTAAAAAGATTGTAATAGTGTCCTTGTTAAAGCTTTGCTTAATAGCATGATAGCTTCCATTCTAGTGGAAGTTCGTTAGTATAAAATATGCAGAAAATCTGACCTAATCACTTTTTTTTAGACCTGTAATGGTAGAAATGAAAAGTTGTCCAGCAGTAAATATTCAGAAGCAAATTAGCTAAACAAGAAGGCCTATAAAGTGTTTCTTCAGATAAATAACCTTTTATATTCACAATGTGTTTTTTAAAAAAATGAGTGAATTCCACAAGTATTGATGGCAGGAATTATGTGCTGGCAGGAACTTAGAAGTTAAATAATAGCTAGAGGAAACTATTTCCTCCTTCCAAAATTAGTCTGAGAATTTTCTTGTAATAATTTTTGGCACCAGTTAAATCTATCAAAGCTAACATTATTGGCTGCATCTAATCACTGAAATACATTGTGATTCTGTAGAAGGGGAAATCATTTTGTATGGTGGTAAATGGGTGATTTAAAAAAACAAACAAATCTTGGACTTTTTTTAATATTGTTCATGCGTGTTCTGATATTACAGATGTGGAAAGCATCGGCAGGCCACAGCATCAGTCTGAGCCAGGATGATGGTGCTGATGATTGGGAGACAGATCCTGACTTTGTGGTACAATTTTGAACTAAATTTAAGAATTATCTTTAAAAAATCACTTTTACAGTTGAAAGTGGGAAAATTGAATGAAATTATTAACTCAGAATTTAAGAACTGTTGGGAGGATATACGTGTGTGTGTCTAAATACGTGGGAATTCTGCTTTAGGTTTCCTTAAATATGGGTATGTCCACAACATGAAGTCCTTGGTCTAATGTACTGACCAAATTCTATAATGCCAGGGAAATAGAATGATGGAGTTTGGTTAAAACCTGGGTTCAACTGTTGTAATAAAACCTCTTTTTCAATGTACTTTACAGAATGATGTAAGTGAAAAAGAACAGCGCTGGGGTGCTAAAACTGTCCAAGGATCTGGTCACCAGGAACATATCAAGTAAAATGATTTTTAAAAAAATATATACTGTGATATTTTGCTGATTTCCAGTGGTAATTTTAGGTATAATTTCTAGAACAATAGGTGGGCAAGGACAGTGCATTTCAAAGGTCTGGTGAGGGAGTACTGTTCTAGAGCAGTA
This sequence comes from Ahaetulla prasina, assembly GCF_028640845.1. Lineage (NCBI taxonomy): Eukaryota > Metazoa > Chordata > Lepidosauria > Squamata > Colubridae > Ahaetulla > Ahaetulla prasina. The sequence continues at coordinate 285,365,234 of NC_080539.1, forward strand.
GTACTCTAGAGCTTAGACCTCTGAATTTGGGCTTGATGATGGCCAAGAATTGTTGACTGTAGAATTAGCAGTAAGTACAGGAAAAGTCAGTACTGTCATGTCTTAGCTTTGGAATAAGTCCTAACAGAAAACTTGCTTTATCTATGGAAGAAATACATGTCCTAAAACCTATTCATGACAGATGGTTAATGACTGAACTCTACATGAACATCAGGTCAACCTGTGCCTATATTTACCATAGATATTGCTCAACTGTTAGAGTTATCCTATTTATACTGTCATTGTTACAGCTACTGAGTTGTAAGCTTTTCTTGGATGAGAGAAAAAGCACTTCCATGAAAGCTGTGCAAAATAATCCATTCCAGAAATAAAACTTTCTTGGGAGCTATAGAATCTTTGGTTCTTCTGAATGATGCCAGCACAGCTGTTCCCTGGGTGATCTTGCAGGGGTTTTTTGGAAATAAATCCAGCCCCAAAATATTGGTACATTACCTCAGGAATGTCTGAATTGCCGTGGTCCAGAGCAGTGTTTCTTAACCTCAGCAATTTTAAGATATGTGTCTGGGAATTCTGGGAACTGAATTCCCATCTTAAGTTTCTGAGTTAAAGAAACTTAGACATTTCCAGGTGTGCAGACTTCAAATACCAGAATGCTGCCATCAGCAGATCCATTGATGAGAATTCTGGAAATTTGAGTCAGCACACCTGGAAGTGGTCGTGGTTAGTAAACCTTTCTCTACAGGAAGAATTGAAAATCAACGTAACTAAAAGTTAAAGGTTTTCAAGTAATTAATTAACACTTTTAAATAGCCTAAAAATTATGAAAGGATTCATAATTGTTTCTCCATAAAGTTCAGGAATATGACAGGTTAATAAACCTGTATTCCCACTGTACTTTAAAACATATTTTGGAAAAAAACTGTAACAGTTACCTGATTCTAACAATATATGAGAAACACAGTTTTTAAAATGTTTTGACCGTATCTATTCTACTTCAGAAAAACTCCTGGGAATAATATAGCTGCATTTCATATTCTTGGGAGTTGGAAGAAAACCAAAATGCTTTTTATTGGATTTTGGATTTTTAAAAATTAGTGGCTTGAAATCCTTTTTTGAGCATCTGTGTCCTCATTGACAAATGTGATGAGTCTGCAAAGAAAGTAATTTATTATTAGATTTAATTGGCATGACTAGTAGAACAGAGGTCTCCTTTACATATTTCAGGTTAATAATATATCTAGAATTGTGTCATGCGTCAACCTTTAAATCATCCTGCTTCCACATGAATGATTTAAATTCATATTCAAGCAGGATGATTTAAAGGTTGAATTACAGTTTAAAAACAAAACTGGAAAAGAAACACAATAAAATTAGAGATAGGAGAAATCTCAAAGTCAAGTCTATTTAAAGAATATAAGTTTCAATTAAGCTATGAAATATTACTTTTCCTGTGGTATATTATCATTGTTGCTTTTCCTTCATGGATTGTTCAATTATTGTAATCAGGAATGGGATATCAGAATAAGGCAAAGCTACACCCAGTTACATTTTCCTTCCGGTTGTGTGGTGGCAACTATTTGTGCTTGCTTTCTTCAGAATCTCATGGATTTCTGGGAACATATAGGATAAATATATAATTATATATTTGTGTTTTGGATATGAGAATTAGGATTATTTTTATGATACTATTTGTTTTGCTTGCTTCCTTTCCAAAGTATTCATCAACTTCGAGAAAATGTATTCCAAGAGCACCGATCCCTCAAGGAGAAAGAGCTTGAATCAGGACCCCAAGCTTCCCATGGCTATGGAGGGAAGTTTGGTGTGGAACAGGACCGCATGGACAAAGTAAATTTCAAGGAATTGGCTTGGTTGCTAATCTTAGGGATTGGATATGTTGAATTCAGTTACCGTCCTACATACTATCATTATACTATACTACCAGAGCTACTATCTGTGGTTTCTTTTTATTCAGATCTTGATGGAGAAAGTTGACCCAACTTAACTTGACTTAAGCCATCTATCAAGATTATCATTAAATATTGGGAAGGGGAACGTATTTGTTTCTTCTCATGCTTATTTTTGCAGATTCCTGGGAACCTTTTGCAGTACAAAGTTCACTCTGCCTTTTAAAACTATGACTCATTTAACAAAGCCATTATAATCTTGTTTGCATAAAAATGCTGAACTGTAAGAAGTGAATCCACCTTAAATGAAATTGAGGCAATTCGCATTGTAGCTTAGTGCCATAATGTAAACACAGCCTTTGAGTAAATGCTATAATCTTTCTTTTGATTTAATGCATTCTCCTCAAACAAGTTTTTGAGAAATGAAGGCCTTGAGAATTCATTTTGTATATTTTTGCTTTTTTCATATATATTTTTATCCCACCTTTTTTTTTTCGTATATAGCCCAAGGGAGTGAATATACTAATACTCCTTCCTCCTCCTATTTTCCCCACAACAACAATCTTGTGAGATGAGTTGCATTAAGAGTGACTGGCCTAAAGACCCACTGCTGTTTTTTCATGCCAATTTATACTCTTTTCTATAACAGTTCATGACCTGACTGAGGACAATACATAAATAATAGAATTCAACAACAAAAAGATGAGACCCAGTTTGATGATGGGATTAAGGCACCAAGCAAAAACCTGAGACATTATGAGTTCTAGTCCTGCCTTGAGCACAAAGCCAAGTGGGTGACTTTGGGCCAGTTACTCATGCTCACCTCTAGGAAAAAGAAGGCTGTGACAAATCACTTCTGAAAATCTTGCCAAGAAAACTCTAGGGACTTGTCCAGGAAGTTGCTAGGAGGTAGCATTGATTGAAAGTCATACACACGGAGACAAAAATGCAGAGCATTAAGACTCAATTTATACATTATACTAAAGTAAAATACATTTTGGTTTTTGCTAAAGGTGATGAGTGAACTCCACTATCTCAGCTGGCCATTTTAGCCTCCTAAATCAGACTGGGCTGTAAGAAGCCACTTCTACAAGCTAGTTCTCTCTGATAAACACATACACGTGCCATGACTGATCATTCTCACTATGGCAGATACTTTGTGAGAAGCTATTAAAATTATTGCAGATAAAATTCTGCATGAATTCAAGCAGAAACAGACTTTGGGTATTCACCATTCAGTTCAAGTCATTCAAGTCAAGAGAATGGAATAACTGGAACACAATGCTCTTGGGTATATATTGGGTATATATTGGGTATATTTTGATGACTATATCCAGGGGGATATAGTCATCAAAAGCTGTTGGAAGTTTAGAATTCTATATAATGTTTTAAATAAATTTTAATTTAAATTAAATAATAAAAGTTGCAAAAGGCATGTTCCAAATTCATTTGGAAGCATGCACCCTCCAATAAATTTTTAAAAAAGTTTAATACTTGGTTTTTTCCAAATTGGATTCTGTGCATAACAGTGCATACTTCTGGCCATACTTCTTGGCCTGTACTGAATGGTCACTGATTATCTCCTTAATAATTATACTACTGCTACTTAATATTAATTTAGGAAGGAAAATTTTGAAACAGATGGGAAAATAATACTGAACATTTACTCTTTCTTCATCATGGTATTGGAGAAAAAAGAATCCAAAATTCATTCTGAATATGACATTTGAGGAAGCATTAAAGTGTAAAAATGCACAGAGTTGATGAAATAGGCTGTATTTCTTTTTTTTTAATTGAAAAAGTTTTACAAAACTTTTTTCCCCCTTTCTCCCCTCCCCCTCTTTCCCCCCTCCTTCACAAAACCTCCCCGACTTCCCGGAACAAACACAAGGTATAGTTAAAAATAAAACAAACATACGCTAAAAAATTTTCCTCCTAACTCAATTATACTCCTACAACTCTCATCAATTCCTAACTTCCCCCAAAACAGTCAGAAATAATACAGGAATGATTAGGATGTATTATTTCTGAAATAGGCTGTATTTCTTAGCATGTAGTTTGACAGTGCCTGTGTGTTTTTAATCTGATACGCATATTGATCCCAGGCAGGTGAAATGTAATGTCATTGTATCTAAGTCAAATGCAGTCTTCTCAGCTACGCTGGAAATATAATTCCAAAAATGGCCATGTTGGTTGAGAATTCTGTGAGATACTTTTGACATAGCTGACGGGACATAAGAAATAGTATATATAGTTAGCTTTGGCTCTTCTACCCCATAGCAACAGGGATATGCAGGCCAAATGTGTAGGAAGTTGTTAAAAGTTTGATAGCGACTTTAGGAAATGAAGTGGGTGCGGTGTGGCTTTCTGTAAATATGAGCGTTCATAGATGGCATAATCAGCTGGCTGCATTTGCAGTTTCCCAGATGCTCATTGGTAAAACGATGTGCCAGCAAAGTTGGCACCTTTGGTGATGTTAATGACAATTAAGAAACACTCCTTTCTCCCAGCCTCCATCATCTTTAGCTAATCTGAGCCGGTAGGTGGAGATTTGAAGATCCTCCATTCTATCCAACTTTAAACAAATCACAAAAACCTGGATTTGGATTAGTGTGTGATCAGACTCCTGTAAGAAAGGAGATGGAGTGAATGTTGTTTGGATTTCCAGGTGACTGCTCCTTTTTTAATATGTTTTTTTTTTATTGTGAAGTTAAGTCTGAATTATTTTTGTGTAGTATGGCCCAGAAATGGCTAAATGAACAAACGCTCAAACTGCTTTGTTTATTAGAGCCAGTTTAAATGCAGCATTGACTCTAAAGCCTGGAGAGCATTGTAGGTAAAGAAGACTAGTTATTGCTGTTATTTATTAGTTTAATATGCTGCTTTGCTACAGTTTATTTCAGCTGCATATTAAAAAGGCCATTAAAACTTCCATAATAGGGAAGTAATGTGATCCATAGCAAAAAAAAACAACCCCATAGATCAGTAATAATAGAAAATGTACCTCCTTGATAGCGTCTTGCTTGTAGTCATTCCAAATGTGCATTTACATACCTATTTTCCTTGTGGGAGAAAGGAGAAATATTTAAAGTGCTTAGATCAAGTCCTGGTTTGAAAGGCTTAATGAACCCCGAAATGTAGGCACTGAGATAGTTAACAAGACTCCTAATTTGTGTATGGCCAGCATGTGGTCTGGATGACAGGCTGCCTGCTGTCCCAATAATCTGAGTAGAGCATCGCTTGTTAGGATTTCTTTGTAAACAGCTATGTTCAGTGTGCAGCTGCCAGCTGTCCGAAACATTTCATTTGAGTGAAATTGAAAGGAAAGCTTCAGCCTGCTGCAACACATTCTCGTGCACTAGTAATACGTGGCTAAGGCTAGTTTAGGATGACGGTTCAAGTCCAGTCATTATAAATAACTTAACAAAGGCTGTCTTCTTTTTTTTCCCCTTTCAGTCAGCCGTTGGTCATGAATATCAGTCCAAGCTTTCTAAGCATTGCTCCCAGGTGGATTCAGTTAAAGGCTTTGGTGGCAAGTTTGGTGTACAAGTTGACAGGGTTGACCAGGTAACAGACCTTCTGTGCTTTTAGCATTGTGCACTGTATCCTTGTGGGTTCTTATATTTTTTTTATATTGCATGTTTTCCAGCTTTGCTGGAATAGCCTTTACAGCAGTTCCCTTTCTGAAAAATTGTTCTGATACTTTATTCCAGTTCCTAGTGTTAATGTTTACACAAAATAAAGGTAAGAGAGCAGCGAGAAATTTACCAACTAATCATCTTAAAGCACAATTATAAAATATCCTGAATTGTATATGAAAGACTTGAAAATATATGAATAACTTGTGATAGTTGTATTGCAAGCTGAACCAAGAACGTATAAATATTTTGTTTGTTTTATTTATTTATGAGCTGTGGTGGCGCAGTGGTTAAGAGTGCAGTACTGTGGGCTACTTCTGCTGATCACCAGCTGCCAGTAGTTTAGCAGATCAAATCTCACCAGGCTCAAGGTTGACTCAGCCTTCCATCCTTCCGAGGTCGGTAAAATGAGGACCCAGATTGTTGGGGGCATTATGCTGACTATAAACCGCTTAGAGAGGGCTATAAAGCACTATGAAACGGTATATAAGTCTAAGTGCTATTGCTGTTTCTCCATTGTATCTATATCCCACCATGATCAGAATTCCCTCTTTATACTATATTGAAATTTGTTGGGGGGGGGGACTTGTATTAGAAGATTTAAATTTGTAACGTGTTATACTTACCCAGGGATTCTGATATCCTGACAAAGAATTTATGAAAGACTTTTTCATAAATCCTTTTTAATGCTTATAAATTGATTAGAAACACTGATTGGTAGCTATCGCTTTTAAAATGGCTTGGAGAACTGGAGTTGGCAACAGGGCCTATAGGTGCCAAGCCATGGATTGGGGTCCCAAATAGCATCCTCTCATCTAAGCTTCAATAATATGATGGTGTAAAAATGGCAGAAAACTCAGGTGAATGCTGGGCCCATTTGAAAATGGGGAGGGCCTCAATGATTGTGCAAGATTGCCCCAAAATATAGCTAACTCCTGAAAAGATGACAGTTCTAACTTTTATAAATGAGAACTTTGTGTTGCATTATTTTTCTCTGCAGTCTGCTATGGGATTTGAATACCAAGGAAAAACAGAGAAACATGCTTCTCAGAAAGGTAATTCACACTGAGAAATAATCTGTTCAAAGCATATAAAAGATTTAACAAAATCTGCTTTGGAGTTATTTTACTTAAATGCATATACATAATCAATCCATAAGTAGAATAAAAATTTACCATAACACACTGAATAAGATACTTTATCATAAATTTCTCTCTTACCAGTTAATTGCTGCAGTTATTAATAAAGTCTAGTAAAGCACTCCCAATTTTTAGCAAAGTAACCTGGAATCAAGGAAAAACTTCCTATCAGAGAGGATAATTAACCAGTGGAACAGTTTGTCTTCAGAAATTGTAGATGCTTCATTATTGGAGGTTTTAAAGAAAAGACTGAATAGACACCTCTGAAGTGGTATAGGGTCTCCTGCTTAAGAGGGGGGTTGGACTAGAAAATCTCCAAGGTCCCTTCCAGCTCAATTCTGATTCATTGATGACACTTATATGGATGCTTAATGTGTGAGCCTATAGAGTGATAGAGCGACAGCAGTTATATGGCTAAAAAAAAAGGAAGCATTCCTGAATGATATTCTTTTAGAATTAATATTTGGATTGATGACAGTGATACTTAGCATCATAAATCACTGCTTCCCTCATTTTGAAAAGTAGAGTGCTAAGGCAGGAAGTGATAAAATAGCAGAAGTTGTGTTGATTTGTTAAGAGTTTTTATTGGTAATGTAGGTCACAATCCAGATTGCTGAGACAAATGTAAAGACCTTTAATACTGGAAGAAATTCTGAAGGCATCCTAAAATTCCCTTTGGGGAGTTTCCAAATTCTAGGACAGTTTACCCATAGTAGTACAAAGTGGTGCTATCAAATATTATGGGATTCAATGGGGGATGTGGAGCATTTATCAGTGAACTTGATCATAACTGTAGTTTATCAGCAGTGACACCCGTTCTTTTGTTCTGCTGCTCCTACGGTAATTTCTGATACATGGTGTATTGGGCTCTCTTCTCAGACTACTCAAGTGGATTTGGTGGGAAGTACGGTGTGCAGGCTGACAGAGTAGACAAGAGTGCCATGGGATTTGATTACCAAGGAAAAACAGAGAAGCATGAATCCCAGAAAGGTTTGTTGCTAAGACGATATCATAGCAAGGTCCTAAATAATTTCTTCTCTTTACAAGACTGCGAGAATTATTCTTGTTTTTATAGCTTCATTATCACTTCATTTCTGAGAAGTTAGTGGTTGTGAAGAGTATTTCTAGTTCTATGTTTTCTGCCTGTGTGGATGCTTATGGAATAGAAGACATTAAAATACAGAGAGTTCAGTGTGCATGTATGCACAAACATAATCACCTCCACAGTCCATTTTACTCTAACAATGTATCATTGATGTAACCCTAGCTTGAGAAATAATCATCCCATCTAGTGGGTTTAGGGATACTCCTTTATAATGCTTTTGTTTGACAAAAATAATGGTAATTAACACTGTTATGGATGCTATCTATAACAGAATTTACTGGAAGAGTCAAATGAGAAAATGTTATACAGTTAGAATTAAAAATATCCCTGTTCTGCCTCTACAGAAAGTATCATATTTTTTGCACTATAAGACACACTTTTCCCCCACAAAAAAGTAGGTGGAAATTTCTGTGCATCTTATAGAGCAAATATTGTAGCGGGATGGGGGCGGGGTTGGAGCTACTGCTGGGGAACGCTGGAGTCTTTGCTGCCAAGCAGTTGATTGGCGGTTGGATCAGCCTCCCGGAATACCACCAATCAGCTGTTCTAGGTGGGGATTGCCACTGCCTAGAACAGCTGATCAGTGGTATTCCAGGAGGCCGATCCAACCGCCAATCAGCTGTTCGGCAGCAAAGGCTCCAGTATTACCTGGCAGCAGCAGCTCAGTTCAGTTGACTGTTGGTGGGCGCAATGGCGCGGAGCTCTAACTAGCCACATGCTGGATCTGACATAACGTACTGAACCTGACCAGGCTGTTTACTGTTTGATGCAAGGATGCTAGTCAGATGAATGCTGAGAGGCAGAGGCAGATTTTTTTTCTTGTTTTCTTCCTCTAAAGCTAATGTGAGTCTTACGGTCCAGTGCATCTTATAGTGCGAAAAATACTTTCAAATTTCATCTTTATCCTAGAAAGAGCATTGAGTCATTAAAATTTTTTTATTGAATCCAGTGTGATTTGATGTCTAAACAAACATGTTTAGATTTGCACTGAAAAAAAGGCAGAGTTGAAGTTTCTAATCCTCTCTTCTCTAAATGAAGTAAGATCTTACTAACATAGATCTGAATATATACTGTATTAGTTTTCTGCTTCCTTCTAAATTTTGTCTGCATTTCTGTCAGAAAAAGTGGGAGTTTGATAGGAATTTGAAATTTTTTTGCAAACATCTCTTTCACTTTCTGTTTTTTGGGAAGTTGTAATTCAAAGTATCTTTTATACAGCATAGATTGTGGCATATAGTTTACTGCATTCCCTTTAGGCAGTTGTCTCCAGGGCACAGAGTATGCATTTACTGAAGTCTGGTTCTCGATTTTTCTGGCCAAAATGATTTTAATTGCTTTATGATTGTTACATTAGTTTCGAATTAAGTTGAATTGGTGGCTCATATGCATTCATGTATTTTCTGCATGGTTCTTAAACCTTTTTTAAGGCAAACTTCCCCAAAATACATCTTAAGACCACTTTTCAAAGACCAATAATATTGTGTTCCAGCCTTTTTACTTTCCGTTAGTTACTTGTTTGTTAAAGTTAGGTTAAACAATAAAGGAAGCATAACTTAAATCCTCTGAGGTAGTTTGGGCTGAAAGATAGAGACTTTCCTGAAGTCACTCAGACAATTTATATGATAAATACTACACCTTGTTCGGAATTCTGATACTTCTCAAGCGATATCACCAGAGCTTGCTGCCAGAAATATAGTCTTTTTGTAAACTTATTGGAAGGAATGGCAAACTTCTCTGCTATAGTGGAACAGGTTTCAAATCATAGAATAGGTTGCTTACTTCTTTGTACTTAACTACAAAGGTTCACTTGGAACATGTATTGTTGACTTACCTCTGGCATAGAACTGATCCTAGGTACATCACTCCCTTATCTGACAGCCAGTTTATAAGACCATATTCACAGTTTACAAATGCATGTTCATACCCCCTACTTAGCTCTTCTAGTTTTACTGCATGTGCATTGAAAGCATACTTAGCCATAGTTAAAGGAAATCAAATTCTGGGTTAATCCGTCTTTAAAATGAACTTGCTCTAGCTCAGGAGTCTCCAAGCTAGCTGAGGAACTCTGGGAGTTGAAGTCCACAAATCTTAAAAGTTGCCAAGGTTGGAGACCCCTGCTCTAGCTCATCTTCCTCCAACTGACCCTCAGAGTCTCATCTCTTGATGACTCAGCTGAACCTGCAACTCTTTCCATTAAAAATAACCTTTGGCTAAATGATTGTAGTAATTTTTTTTATCCATGCCAAGAGTCAGTAAAAGTGAACTGAATAAATGATAAACAGTCCAATGTCTTTAGTTTGTACTATTATGAATGACTTTATTTTTTTACTCCCATCTCCAGATTATTCTAAAGGTTTTGGTGGTAAATATGGTGTGGACAAAGAGAAAGTGGATAAAAGTGCTGTTGGCTTTGAATACCAGGGCAAAACTGAAAAACATGAATCGCAGAAAGGTTTTTACTTTATTTTATTCCATGAAATTGTTTATGAGTTGACCTTCTTTAAACCTGAAATTGTAATATGTCTGCATGAACCAAGGCTTTTAAACAGTGGTGAAATGCAATTTTTTTTTTGCTACCTGTTCTGTGGGCATGGCTTGGTGGGGCGGTGTCATGTGACTGGCTGGGCGTGGCCAACTTCTTTTTTTTTAACTTTTTAAAGCATTTTTACTACCTATTTGCCCAAACTGGTAGTAAAAAAATGCTTTAAAAAAGTAAAAAAAAAAAAAAAGGTTCCGGTGATCACAGTTGTGCAGTGCGATTGTCGGAACCTTTTTTTTACTTTTTTAAAGCATTTTTTACTACCAGTTCGGGCGAATAGGTTGTAAAAAAATGCTTTTAAAAAGTTTTTAAAAAGGTTCCGATGATCGCGTGGCACAGCTGTGAATGTCGGAACCTTTTTTTTTACTTTTTAGAGCATTTATTTCTACCGGTTCACCCAAACAGGTAGTTTTTATCACTACCGGTTCGCCCGAATTGGAGCGAACCAGTAGCATTTTACCCCTGCTTTCAAGTCTTAAATCTACAAACTATTCTGTGAAAATCCTTTCTTCCCTTTTTTCTGTCGTAAAAATGGATTTAAGAGATTGTTTGTTACTATAATTTGACTCTCCATTAAAAAAAAGCCTTCAAAATGACTTGGAACAATAAAATCTAGTCAGTTCCTTCAATAGGTCTGGTAGGATAATAAAAATAAGGCTGAAACAGAACTTTTCAGCTAACTTCATGATGGATCAGAGCCTTCATTTATTATGCATAGTTTAGACTGATGTTTTACTATCAGAAGAAGAAGTGAGGCTATATATTTCATAATTTGATGTAGCAAATATCTGCCGGTCTTTGACATCCAGTATAAATAGCAGCCACCAACAAGTTTGGTTGCTTCGATTTTGCTTTTTACAAGAATATGCTTTTATGGATTACTGACTTAAGTTAAACAATTAACTGCATTTAGACATCCTACCAAGCCAGAGTTTGTTAAATAAGACAGTCAGTCTTGCAAAGTCACCATGGTTTGTTTAGATAATTCTTGGGCGAAGGGGGTTTGTTGTCTCTCCCTTTTTATCTGTATCTGCCTTGAACTTCTGTAATTAGGCTATTAATGGACCATAGTTTCAGGTTATAGTTTTCTTTCCAAAATATCCAATGGTTTATTCATTTATTCCATTCATTCATCCTATTCATGCCAAGCTACTGTACATATGGCTTAGCTTTATATGTAAACCAAACAATTACTTTGTAAATATGCTTTAATTATACTTTTGAATATGTGGGCTTTTGTTATTTTACATGTATTAATAACCTTGTCCACTATTATTTGGTTGGAAAACAAAAGAGGGCTGATTATTATATTATAATTACTCATAAGCCTTTCAAAGGCAACATTGTAGACTGAAATTGCAAAATTGCTAGTGGTGCACATTCAATATTTAAGTCTGAATCCAATGAATGCTTAGAATGCAATGAATACATTACAATTTTGGCATATTAGGTTTTTTTTTTAGTATTTTCTTTGTTCCTTTCTTGTTTCTATATGTTATCCATATATCTTTTTATTTATTTATTTGAGTTTTGTCCTGCCTTTATTACTTTACTCAAGGTGGCAAACGTATATAATACTCCTTCCCATGCCTCTATTTTCCCCACAACAAAAATCTTGTGAGGTGGGCTGGGCTGAGACTTAGTGACTGGTCCAAAGGTTTTGGATTTCTTGCTCTTTTCTTTTGGATTAAAAAACCCCCCACTGAAAACGACTTCTTAGTCAACGATAAGATCCAAATAACATCTTGTTATGTTTCCTTTACACAGACTATACGAAAGGTTTTGGTGGAAAATTTGGCATACAGACCGACAGACAGGATAAATGTGCACTTGGCTGGGATCACCAGGAAAAAGTACAGTTGCACGAATCTCAAAAAGGTACATTTATTAATAAGCTTTGCATGCACTATTGGGCATAACATTTGATAGTTAAAAATAGAAATAGGTAAATAAATACGGCTAATTGCTACTGCATGCAATTGCTTTTGTGCATAGCTGCTCACTTTACTATTCCTGGAATTTTAGAGTGAGCTGGGTGGTTGTGGGGGGGGGGGGAGAGATGGATTGTAATCAGAAAGAGGAAATTTAATCTTAATTTGTTAAAACAGGAGAGGAGAGCTATTCAGTTTTTCTTGAATTATCTCTCCCAGCCTTTATTTAAAGATATGAAAATAGGGCTGCCCTACTCATTTGGCAATTCAGTAGTATCTAAAAAAGGCTAAAGCAGTAGGAATTGAGGAAGTCTATTTTACACAAAATGCAACTTGTTCATGAGCAACTGCTTACAGGTAATCTTCAATTTATGATTATTCGTTTAATAACTGTTGAAAGTTATGACGGTCCTGAAAAAAGTGATTTAATGATCGGTCTTTGCACTTACAATTGCCACAGTGTCCCAATTCAGGTGTTTGGCCACCAATATGTATTTACATCCTGAGGTCACGTGATCACCACTTGCAGCCTTCCTAGCGGGCGTCTGACAAGCGAAAACAATGGGGGAAGCTGCATTCGCTTAATGACCACAGGGGTTCACTTAACAACCGCAACAAAAAGGTCATACATTAGGTTCAACTCACTTAATGACTGCCCCACTAAGCAACATAATTTCCAGTACCAATTATGTTTGCAAGTACCTATACAGTGCAGACAATTAAATCTGGCAGGGATTGTATGTATTTTAAATTTGCACTTATTTATTTATTTATTTATTATTCAAATTTATATACCGCCCTATCTCCCAAAGGACTCAGGGCGGTTCACAGGCATATAAAACATCAATATCAATATACAAATTAAAATAATCCTTAAAAAACTTATTCTAGCGCCCGAATTATTAAAAATAGAAATATAAATATAAAATATAAATATTTAAAATCAATTTAAAACCCCTCTAAATTTAAAAATCTAAGCCAGTCCTGCACAGATGAATAAATGTGTCTTGAGCTCGCGACGGAAGGTTCGAAGGTCAGGAAGTTGACGGAGTCCTGGGGGGAGTTCGCTCCAGAGGGTGGGAGCCCCCACAGAGAAGGCCCTTCCCCTGGGCGTCGCCAAACAACACTGCCTAGCTGACGGCACCCTGAGGAGTCCCTCTCTGTGAGAGCGCACGGGTCGGTGAGAGGTATCTGGTCGCAGTAGGCGGTCCCGTAGATAACCCGGCCCTATGCCATGGAGCGCTTTAAAGGTGGTCACCAAAACCTTGAAGCGCACCGGAAGGCCACAGGTAGCCAGTGCAGCCTGCGCAGGATGGGTGTTATCACGGGAGCCACGAGGCTCCTCTATCACCCGCGCAGCCGCATTCTGAACTAACTGCAGCCTCGGATGCCCTTCAAGGAAGCCCCATGTAGAGAGCGTTGCAGTAATCCAGGCGAGGCGTCACAAGAGCGTGAGTGACCGTGCATAGGGCCTCCCGGTCCAGAAAGGGGCGCAACTGGCGCACCAGGCGAACCTGGTAGAACGCTCTCCTGGAGACGGCCGTCAAATGATCTTCTAGAGACAGCCGTTCATCCAGGAGGACGCCTAAGTTGCGCTCCCTCTCCATCGGGGCCAATGACTCGCCACCGATGGTCAGCCGCGGATTTAGCTGACTGTACCGGGATGCCGGCATCCACAGCCACTCTGTCTTGGAGGGATTGAGCTTGAGCCTGTTTCTCCCCATCCAGACCCGTACGGCCTCCAGGCACCGGGGCAGCACTTCGATAACCGTTGGGGTGGTCCGGTGTGGAAAAGTACAGCTGGGTGTCATCCGCGTACAGCTGGTATCTCACACCGAACCCACTGATGATCTCACCCAGCGGCTTCATGTAGATGTTGAACAGAAGGGGCGAGAGGATCGATCCCTGCGGCACCCCACAAGTGAGGCGCCTCGGGGCCGACCTCTGCCCCCCTGTCAACACCGACTGCGACCGGTCGGAGAGATAGGAGGAGAACCACCGATAAACGGTGCCTCCCACTCCCAATCCCTCCAACCGGCGCAGCAGGATACCATGGTCGATGGTATCGAAAGCCGCTGAGAGGTCTAATAGGACCAGGGCAGAGGAACAACCCCTATTCCTGGCCCTCCAGAGATCATCCACCAACGCGACCAAAGCCGTCTCCGTGCTGTAACCGGGCCGGAAACCGGACTGGAACGGGTCTAGATAGACAGTTTCATCCAGGTGTAAGGGAAACTGATATGCCACCATACTCTCAACAACCTTCGCCGCGGCGGGTTGGAGACCGGACGATAATTACCTAAAACAGCCGGGTCCAGGAAGGCTTCTTGAGGAGGGCCTCACCACCGCCTCTTTCAAGGCGGCCGGAAAGACACCTCCACCAAAGAAGCGCTCGTAATCGCCTGGAGCCAGCCTCGTGTCACCTCCTGCGTGGCCAGCACCAACCAGGAGGGCACGGGTCCAGTAAACATGTGGTGACATTCAGCCTCCCCAACAACCTGTCCATGTCCTCGGAGCAACAGGGTCAAACTCATCCCATAAAATGTCACCAAGACCACCCTCAGCCGTCTCACCCGTATCACGCAATCTTGGTCCAAACCATCCCGAAGCTGAGCGATTTTATCGTATAGATAACCGTTAAACTCCTCAGCACGTCCCTGCAACGGGTCATCCCGCTCCCCCTGGTGTAGGAGGGAGCGGGTCACCCGAAACAGGGCGGCTGGGCGGTTATCTGCCGATGCAATGAGGGAGGAGGCGTAGCTACGCCTCGCTTCCCTCAATGCCACTAGGTAAGTCCTAGTATAGGACTTCACTAGTGTCCGATCAGCTTCTGAACGGCTAGACCTCCAGGAACTCTCTAGGCGTCTTCTCCGCGCTTCATCCTCTCAGCTCCTCGGAGAACCAAGGGCGGTTGGGACCTGCGCAGGGTCAGAGGCCGCAAAGGCACGACCCGGTCTAAGGCCCCCGCCGCGGCCCGTTCCCAGGCCGCAACAAGTTCCTCAACCGAGCCGTGAGCCAGACTCTCAGGAAATGGCCCAAGCTCCGTCCGGAACCCCTCCGGGTCCATCAGGCGCCTGGGACGGAACCAACGTGTCGGCTCCGTCTCCCTGCGGTGGTGAATGGCGGTCAGAAAGTCCAGGCGAAGAAGAGAGTGATCTGACCATGACAAAGGTTCAGTGACTATTTCCTTTAAGTCCAGATCTCTCAACCACTGACCAGAGACAAAAATCAGGTCCAGAGTGCCACCCCCAATGTGAGTAGGGCCATCAACTACTTGGGTCAGGTCCAAGGCCGTCATGGAAGCCATGAACTCCCGAGCTGCTGTCGATGACGGGCCGGACGATGGCAAGTTAAAGTCCCCCATGACTAAAAGTCTGGGGGTCTCCACTGCCACCCCGGCCAGCACCTCCAGGAGCTCGGGCAGGGCAGCTGTCACGCAGCAAGGAGCCAGATACGTGATCAGCAAACCCATCTGGCACCTATGACCCCATCTCACAAAGAGGGATTCGCACCCGGCAATCTGAGGTACAGTGGTCTCCCTCGGCTCTAGGCTCTCTCTAATCACACTGAACCAAGATTAAAAGCAAAATAAGAAACTGTAATTTGTTTAGTGTATCTGGCATATTACATTGGTTAAATGTGTGTTTGTGTCTGTGTGTTATATTCCACACCTGAATATAAATGCAGAATTTACATTCAGGTTCGTAACTACTGTATATTGTGTGGGAATTTAACCATTTTGTGTCAGACTGCATGCTTCTTAACATTTTGAAGGGACTGTTGAACTTCAGATGATGATAAAGTGGAGTGGGGAGTAATTGCACGTCTGATACTTTCCTCTTTCAAAACGTGCCTCTGGAAAATGAGCATATGAGAGAAAGTTTTAAAAAGACATCTCCTGCTATGTTGGATGTGTGAGTGTTATACGTATACCCAATAGCAAGAAACACTTCAATTTGGAATTGCTGTAAGCTCCAGCATGAAATTGTACAGTCTATAAAAAAAGTGTAGGCTATTTCTCGAAACTTAACATCTACAGGTAAATAACCTGTTTTTAGACAAAACCTTCCCCTACCCCTTTCCACAACTGTTTTTAACAAGCTTTTTAGCTCATGTATGTTGCATCTAAACATGTTCCTCTTTTCCCCATCTCCTTCCTTCCCTTGGTGTTTTTTCCCCCCCTTATCCTTATATACTGAATTTCTCAGATTATAAGAGTGGTTTCGGAGGGAAATTTGGTGTTCAAACTGAAAGGCAGGACCCATCAGCTGTGGGCTTTGACTACAAGGAGAAACTAGCGAAGCACGAGTCACAACAAGGCAGAGTTTCCGCTTCTAACTCTTACCCAGAGCCGTCGTTTCTAACCCAGACCTAAGCTGCTCATTCATTGCAAAGCCCTATATAATGCATGGCAACTTTAATTTCTTTTTCCTTTGCATATACATCAGGGAAATAATTAAGTGACCTTCAGTTATGTTAATAATCCTGTATGTGCTGAATGACAGTGCATTATCCCATCTAATTGTGCTGCTTGGTGTACATTCCAGCAAACTTTGGAGGTGCTCAATACCGTGTATATTTTTAATCACAGCACTTACTTCCTTTCCATAATCCAGCCAGTAAATCCTTTGGCTCCTATATCTTTAGTACACAACTCCAGATTTCTTTACTAATTACAGAAAATTATAATAAAAATACTTTCAAAATGAAAATACAAAATCCCTTTGCTAAGATTAGTACTGAAGTTGATGATATAGCTATATATTATATGATAATGATTGTGGAATGATTTTAACTTTTTCCCATTAGAAATATACCTCTGCTGGCAGCTAGATAAGAACTTTCTATTTGAGTAATAACTTGCTTCATGCAGTGTATTCGTTAACATGAGCGCATCTGGAATTATTATATCATTAACATTTTAGGTAAATAAACTTAATTCCAGCTTTTCATGTTTCTCTCACAAAACCGTGTATCTATGTAATATATATGTGCATTGCGTCTGTCTGTAAAAAGTCAAAGTAAGCAGGAGATAAAAAATAATAATACTTGATTCATCCTTGTGATTTTTACTACTGTGTGTCCAGCACAAACATGTTTGTCCAGCATTTAAATGTATTGTTGTTGGCAGTCTTTAAAAACATAACATGGCCATTATTTTTAAATCCTTAAGACATTCGCAATACTTGTTCTTTTTAAGTAAACAGCACGTAATGCCTTGAAATAGTGGCCTTCACGAAGAGGCAGAATGTCTGACTTCAATCTCTCCTCTAACAATATGATGATTGCTGGAAGCTGCACTGCGGAGGTGGCCTGAGGCAGGTGTCTTAAGGGAGAGCACCTCTTTCTTTGCTTGGATCTGATTTCATTTCAGCCAATGGATGTGGAAGCATGTTTTAGCCTGCTGTCACTTGCATACCTGCCAATGCTTTGGGGCCCTCAGAATATATACTCTTCCTTTTGCATCTACTTATTTTGTATTTTGCCTTGGCTGCGGTCACTGAGTACTTCGTGCATGAACATCCTTTTGGTAGCCATTGAGAGAAAAGCATTTACAATAAATCACTTTTGTTCTGTTTTTAGATTATTCTAAAGGATTTGGTGGAAAGTATGGTGTCCAGAAAGATCGAATGGACAAGGTATTGAATTAAATGACTTATGAGGTTAGAATTTTCCACTAACACTAAAAATCATTCTATTATCATAAAGGGTATTTTCTCTGAAGACATTCTTGTCTTGTTAAGTAGAACTGTGCAGTCCACAGAAAAGGTTATGAAGAGCTGCTTCAGATCTCACATAGAGCCGGCTCCTCTCTACTGTTCAATAAATCATGCAGGTTTTTTAAAAAAGTTCCTGTGTTCAAAACTGGGAGTTGAGGTGGGGGGAGAGATACAGCTACTTTAATGAACCGACTTATTATAGCAGCCTATATTTAATTCAGATCACAAAGCAGCAAATCTTTTAGGTACATGTGCAAGAATGAAAAAAGATGGGCTGCTTTAATGAGTAGAATTCATGCAAACCAGAGCAACTTTCTGCTTCTCAATAAAGCAGCCCAAAGTTGTTCTTGTTTTGCATTAATTCTGAACCCTTGCATGTTATTTTTGAAACACGCACAGCTGTTTTATACAGATTATTAAGATTTTTGCTTTATAACAGAAGCCTAGACAATTTAGTGCAAGTGTGAAAAGAAAAGGAACAATTGGCTAGCAGGAATCATAGAATAACAGAGTTGGAATAGGCCTAGAACTAAGGAGAAATTTCCTAACCGTGAGAACAGTTAACCAGTGGAACAGCTTGCCTTTAGAAGTTATGGGTGTTCCACTATTAGAGGCTTTTAAGAAGAGCCTGGATAGTCACTTGTCTGGGATGGTATAGGGTCTCCTGCTGGAGCAGGGGGTTGGCCTAGAAAACCTCTAAGGTCCCTTCCAACTCTGTTATTCTATTTTGTGTCTGTGTATACAGTATGAACATATTACAGTTTTAGTGCAGCTTTCTGAGTTAAGAGTAAGATTAAAATTGAAAAATCTTTCTGTCTTATACAAATTCATCTCAGAATGTCTGAGAAGAACTTGTGTATCTGAGTTACTTAAGATGTAGAAGTAAATGTTGCAGTTTGTCTAAGGAATTTATTTTTGTTTCTTTATGTCAGTGTTTCTCATCCTTAGTAACTTTAAGGTATGTGAACTTCAAATTCTAAAATTCTCCAACCAGCAAGTAAGTTGGAGTTAAAGTTGCCAATGTTGAGGAACAGTGTTTTATATGAACTGGTTTCCATTTCCTTGTATTGATAGAATGCATCATCTTTCGAAGATATTGAGAAATTATCTTCAACATACCAGAAGACCAAACCAGTAGAAGCTGGTAAGTTCCCCCCTTTCATGCTTTTTTTATTATATAGTTAAGTTTCCTTTAACATCTTAAAAATCTCAGAGCTCTCATTATATCAGCAAAGAGCTGATAACAAGTCTTGAAATGTCTAGCTTTTAAAGTGTGAGTGAAAAAAACAGAAGTCAAGTAGCCATCTAAGAGCTGAAGAAGCTTCTTGAGAAGCAAAACATCTTCAAAGAAAAAACAGAAAGCCCAGTTGTCTCTTGGAAAAACACCTTTGGGATAGCCATCTAATATAGCAACAGCACTTAGACTTATATACCACTTCACAGTGCTCTACAGCACTGTGGTTTACAGAGTCAGCATATTGCCCCCAACAATCTGGTTCCTCAATTACCCACCTCGGAAGGATGGAAGGCTGAGTCAGCTTTATGCCTGGTAAGATTTGAACTGCCAAATTGCAGCCAGCAGCCAAGAAGTATCCTGCAGTACCTGACTCTAACCACTGCACCACCACAGCTCTTGTTTTCTGCCTACAATCCCTAGAGAGCAGGGCTGTTATTTAAACCGAATGTGTCAGCCTATCTTTAGTCATGTATTTGGAGCTACCTTTCATTTCCTAATTTAAAATCAGTAAGACTAGACAACCCGTGAACCTTTGGGGATATCATTTCAGAGATACTTCCTTACCTAAACAAAGAAAACAAAATCAGTGGGGTGGCCAGTGACTTTGACTTCCTGTTTGGCTTCCCCCCCTTTGAATTTTCTTGTGAGAAGTTGGCAGTGAGCATCATAAATCTCCCTCCTCTCCTCTCCCTTCCCTTTCCCAGCAGGCAGGGGAGGGGAAGGAATTGAGAGATTGGACAAGTGGCCTGGAAGCTGTCATTGAGAATGAGAATCACATGACTGCAAAAGCTCCGTGATGACACTGAAACAGCCACAATTTCTCCAAATTTGAGAAAAAATGGGTCCCAGGAATCTGCAGAATAGCCTCTTTGAGATACCTTTGTTGACAAAGATTCACCCAATTGAAGGTTGCAAAGTATCAGACACAAGCGCTTTAGTAGTATATAGATGGGTTCAGGTTAAGCTTTCAGCCAATGCATGTTTTGTGGCAACTGTTTCTGTCAGGAAGTTGAACGAATTACTCTTCTTAACACCTCGTGATCTTTTATAAGCATGAATAATTTGTAGTCTGACCAGTACACTAAATAATTAGTCTGGATTTTGAGAGCAAATGATTGGGAATTGTTTCTGAAGATTTGTGAGGGGGGGAAAATGGCTTATCGGATAATTGTTTTCATGTTGTGAACCA
This sequence comes from Ahaetulla prasina, assembly GCF_028640845.1. Lineage (NCBI taxonomy): Eukaryota > Metazoa > Chordata > Lepidosauria > Squamata > Colubridae > Ahaetulla > Ahaetulla prasina. The sequence continues at coordinate 285,385,636 of NC_080539.1, forward strand.
TTATAGCAAATGCCAAAACGAGCAACATCAGAGCTAACTTTGAAAATCTAGCTAAGGATAAAGAACAAGAAGACAGAAGAAAGGCGGAAATTGAAAGAGCTCAAAGGATGGCCAAGGACAAGGAGGAACAAGAAGAGGCTAGGAGGACACTCGAAGTTGGTGAAATTCATACTTTTGTCTGTCTATCTCACAATCCCTTCTGCTCTTCCCATCTTCTCCTGACTGGTTGCACCATTGCAAGTGTAAATTCTGAGTGAGAGTAAAATTGACATCAGTATGTATGTGTCAGCTTTCTTTAAAAGCTCCCTTATGTAACTAAGTAGTATTTAGTAGTATTTAAATTATGGACTGTAAAAGAGTTACGAGAATATAGGTAGTCCTTGAATTACAACCATTCGTTTAGTGACCATTTGAAGTTACAGTGGCACACCTACAGTCATTGCAGCATCCCCATAGTCGGGTGATCAAATTCAGTTGCTTGGCAACGGGCATGTATTTATGACCGTTGCAGTGCCTCAGAGCCATGTGATCACAATTTGTAACCTTCCCAGATTGCTTCAGTGGTGGAAACCAGATTCATTTATTGTGTTTCCCCGAAAATAAGACCCTGTCTTATATTTTTTTGAACCTCGAAATAAGCGCTTGGCCTTATTTTCAGGGACATCTTATTAATTTTGGGGCACATGGAGCAAGACGGGGATCCTCTTGCCGAGTTACCTGATTTCCAGCTCTGTCTCCCCAACCCTAACCAGAGGAAATGGCGGGCACCAACTGCGCATGCGTTTAAATATTTTCAGGGGAGGGCTTATTTTTAGGGAAACAGTAATAACCACATTATTCACTTAACAACTGTAGTAATTCACTTAACAACTATCGTAAAAAAAATTGTAAAATGGGGCAAATCTCACTTAACAGCTGCCTTGCTTAGCAACAAAATGGGCTCAATTGTGGTTGCAAGTCAAGGATTACCTGTAGTTGTTTTCTAAGGAGCCACACAATTTGATATCTGTTGCGTATAAATCATATAAAATATAAGAAATTGTCACTCTATGCCAGGGGTGTCAAACTGGATTTCTTCGGAGCCTGATCAACATTGTAGTTCTCCTCCACGGGCCGTCCGGGGGCGGGAGGGAGGGGGAGATGGGAAGGATGCCTCCTGCAGCACTTTGCCGGCCAAAATGGGGTGGGGAGAGCACGCACCCTGTTTTGGCTGCCAGAGGCACCAAGGGTCATTTTCTATTTCCAGGCCAGCCCCGTGGGCCAGATGTAAGCACCCCATGGCCCAAATCCGGCCCACAGGCCTTGAGTTTGACGCCCCTGCTCTATGCAGATGCAGGATAAACAAAAGACCAGCAGTATCTGTAGAACCAGAACTGGTATCACAGACCAATGGCCAGCTTTCCAAATATGATATTCAGGGTAAATTCAATCAGAGATGCTGTTTCATGTTAAATAAATTAACACTTGAATCTTGCGTAAATGCTATAATGGCCCTTTGTTAAATTACACTTTTATACGGAGGAGAATTTTACAGTAACATCTCGAGGAGAGGGGAGCCTTTGTGGTGCAAGCAATAGATCTGTTCTCTTTCAACAAATGTCTGCCTTTAACATTGGCCTTCCTATTATGAACAAAGGCAGTTGTACTGCCTCTATTGATAGCACAATCTGTTTTGGAGGCAGATCTGTAGCCTGTGGGAAAGACCTATCCCTAACACTCCAGTTCTAGTGCAGGAGTCCCCAGCTCCCGGGATGGGGCAGCACTGGGCTGTGGCATGCCAGAAACGGCCATCAAAAAGGTGGAGCGCCATCCTTGGGATGCAGGCAGAATGCGAAACCAACGTCCCCTTTGGTCCGCAGAAAAACCTCTCTCCACGGAACCGGACCCTGGTACCCAAAGGTTGGGGGCCATTGCTCTTGTGGCAATTACTTGTTTTATGTATTGATTATTTATTTATTTATTTGAATCCTGCCTTTGTTATTTTTACAAATAACCCAAGGCGGCAAATGTATCCAGCACACCTTCCCCTTATTTTCCCCACAACAACCATGTGAGATGGGCTGGGTGAGAAAGAGTGCCTGGCCCAAAGTCACCCAGCTGACTTTCATGCCTACAGCGAGACTCAAACTCACAGTCTCTGGTTTCTAACCTGGTATCTTAACCACTAGACCAAACTGGCTATTATATTAAAATTACATTTGTTATATTATTGTCATTAAGATGTATACTAATATAATATTATATATAGGATCTTTAGCCAGGACTTTTATATCATTGTACTCCTGTTGAATTCTGTTAAACTGTTGACCTCAACAAGTGTCATAAGACTACATTTCACTGATAAATTTAAAGAGAAAGATAGGAGAAGTATTAGCTGCATTCTGGTAAAATATGGTTACCAGGAAATGCATTCCATTCTGAGGTAGATTTGCCATAAAATATGCAGAGCTTGCTGAAAAAGATGTACTAAATTTATTGAAGGGAGATGAATGCTATCTTCTCTATAGTCATTTTGGTTCTTGAAAAATAAGATAGCTTATTGTATAAAATATATTTTTATTGTATAAAAATTAGCACTTTATTTATGTGCTGGGTTGCAGGAAAAAAGTCATTTCAATCAAAGAAATGGAAAAGCAACCTGGTAGTTCCGTGTATGGTTTTAATTATAGATTATTGCTCCTTGATTGCTACCTTATTAGAATGCATTTAAGACATGAAAGGCATCTTAAAGATAATCTGGGGAAATTGCAGGCAGCCGTTCACAGCATAGGCTGTCTTGCGCCACCCACAGTGTCTCTTTGAGACATTAATGTAAAAAGAAATTCCCTGTCTGCTGTATAATACATGTGCCTTGTGAAATACAATGCACAAGTACACTAATGGCTTAATTTACCTCACACAATCCCTGTTAAAGATGGAAAATAATAAACCTCAACTCTGAGGTCAACAAGGCAGGAGGAAGATTTATAGACTTGATTCATAAAATATTTACATGAATTTATATGTCGTGTTTATAGTTTGCCTTCTGACCCAAGAGGTTGTGTCTGTGGGCAGTTTATCAGTATTTAAATATGTGGTGTTCCATGGACATGTGTTAAAATACAGGTAGTCCTTGACTTATGACCATAACAGGGACTGGAGTTTCAATTGCTAAATAATATGGTTCTTTATCAAGTGATCAGACCTGATTTTACTACAATCATCATCACTGCTGTTAAGTAACTGACATAGTCATAAGTGAATCACATGGTCATTAAGCAAATCCAGCTTCCCCAATTGGCTTTGCTTCCCACTTTCCCAGAAGCCAGCTGGGAAAGTGGCTAATCACAATCACAGCGCAAGAGGCGCAGCTCTCGTAAATGCGAGCAAATTGCCAAGCATCTGAATTGCAGTCCCATGGGTGTTGCAGTGGTTGTAACTTCAAGGCCATCATAACATTGAATCATCATTTAAGGAACCTTTGTAAGTCAAGGACTTGTATGAGTTTGAAGTTTGAATTTTGGTTCCCAGCAAAGCAACACAACATCCTAATTTTTTAAAAAAGGAGGTACTCCAAATACAATTACATGTTATGGAATCCTCAGAGAAAGGCTGTGATGGAGGAAGAAATGCATGAGCCATCTCATTCCAAGTGACAAAATTGGGATGGAAAACCCAATAATGGCATTTCATGAGCAAGCTAGGCACCTGTAAGAAATCATGATGATGTCATTGTACAAATAACAAAAATTACGATTGCCCTCTTCCCCTCACTTCCAACTTCATGATTATAGCCCTCGAAGTGGCATCCATGCCTCAGTTATTTTTCCTCACCATTGTAGTCCTATCATGAAGAACTGAAAATCACTTGAATCAGTACCCAGGGTGATCATAATCTAAGGTAGTACTTCTTGCTTATTGGTTACCTTCAGTTTTAGTCTTCTGTACCATGAATGTGTATACTCAAATAACTGTGATTAAATTGGACCATCTGTAGCCAGATGGTTTTTCATAATTTACCTAAAAAAATAACTTTTGTACATATTGATGTATGTTTAAACTACATAATAGTTTTTGCAAATCAGACCTTATTTTTTTCTTTTTTTGAAAAGGAGAAAGCCAAATCCAAGACACAGAATCCTCCTGAATCTCTAGCTGCACAAACAGAGGAAGAAAAAGTGCCATCAAATGTAATCTACGAGGTTGGTTTAGTTCAATGTCAGAGTCCTTTTTCTAAAGCATTTTGTGTAGCATATTGATGCCATTCATTCCCTTCTCCCAGTAAAATAATAAACAAAGCAGGTAAATCCATTTTAATAGATTGCCCTGTATCATTGTGAGTTGGAAAAGCTACAATGGTTAGATTAATTTAACTATATAAACCAATCAAACATCTATCTATATCAGGCTTGACTAGTTATACATAACAATATGGTAGAGAAGTCCATAATGTTGGTGGGGGTAAGGTAGGATGACAACCTTTTCTGAGCCCTCAAATGTGCTGCCAATCAGGTTGGGTGCTCCTGCACAAAACGCACAAGCCATCTTTATTTATTATACTACTGTATAGATTGCCCCACTTTTAAGTATGTTCCGGAAAAATGAGGCATAAATACTGACTAAGTATAGGGCCTCTGTGGCTCAGACTGGTAAGACAGTCTGTTATTAACAGCAGCTGCTTGCAATTACTGCAGGTTCAAGCCCCACTAGGCCCAAGGTTGACTCAGCCTTCCATCCTTTATAAGGTAGGTAAAATGAGGACCCAGATTGTTGGGGGCAATAAGTTGACTTTGTATATAATATACAAATGGATGAAGACTATTGCTTGACATAGAGTCTTCGGAGAAGGGCGGGATATAAATGCAAATTTAAAAAAAAGTATCTGCTAGGCAGCCCAATAACATTAACTATTGAAATCAGCCTCTGTGTTAAATTATTTTAAAGTGAAAAAACGTTACATTCCAGATGAAATCTGATGTAGGTTTTTTGCCCCAGCCTACCCACTGCTTTTGGGAATAGTGCAAGGTGCCCTATTATTCTGGTTTTTTTTGCTTAATAGATTGAACATGGATAATGTTCATAATCAAATATTTTCAAGAATGGTGAATTGCAGGATAAAATATCACCAGAAATGTAATGGTCGCACCAGCAGCACGGAACTTCTTCATAAATTCTTCTTGATGTCTTGCATAATGCTTGCTTTTATTTGTGCAGGATGCTGCCTCCTTTGAATCTGGTTACAAAAACTCCAATGCAAGTCTTCCAAATGTACATGAGCCAGAACAGGACAGCAAAGCTGAAGAATCTGACTATCAAGAAGCAGTTAGTCAGAGAGAGCCAAGCTATGAATCGGGAACCGTGTACGAAGAGGCCGCAGTAGGAAATCAATATCAAGCAGGTTAAACAGCTTCTCTTTTCACTTCTGAATCTTTGGGTGACTCCATGTTGGTCTAGAATGTGATCACACGGGTCTGGCCAGTATAAGGAAAACTCAGCATGCTGCCTTAAACTGCTTAGAGGTAAGAGGCAAGATAGAAATGTTAAGAAGCAAAATAGGCTGAAAATGAGAAAAAACTCATTCACTGTCAAATTTTTCACTTGGTTGCAGGGCTCGATATAGGTGAATCGATGCTAGTTAACAACACAAATAAATATTTGAAAGGAAGCCTCTTCAAGGAGCATGGAACTTAAACAAAGAATAAATTGTGAGGTTACTGCTTAACTAGCAGTTCCCAATGGGCACAGTAAAAATGCCACTATTATATGAATGACTCCTCAGCATTCAATATAACTGTTCCACTAAGGAGACCTTCATAAATGCCAGATTGTGTACAGAATGGATGATTTGAAAGTCCTGTAGTGAAACTTATTTTTGTCTTTAGATGAAACTTCTTATGAATATGAAAATGACCTTGGAATAACAGCTATAGCCCTATATGATTATCAGGCTGGTAAGTAACACAATAGCTAGTTTTATAGTTCTAGTTCATAACGTATTTAGGCTCAGATTTCTACAGAATTCTCTGTATTCTCTGGTGGACTAGACGTTCACACTCTTCCAAATGACCTTTTCTGGATTTTCTGGAAAAAATAATAATGATAGCAACATCATTATTAATGGCACCAGTTGACTTTGGGATGTGCTGCTTATATCCTCCTGGGCTACTTGCTGATTGGAACCAAAACAAGGTCTGTTTAATTGCTATGTTCATGTCCATTCATCATGCTTTCATTAAGAGCTGCTTCTATAGAATGTTTCTGTAGGTAACCCTCAATTTAACAACTATTCGTTTAGCAACCACTCAAAGTTAAAACATTGCTGGGAAAAGTGACTTGCAACCGGTCCTTGCACTTACGACAGTTGTAGCATCCCCATGTGATCCAAATTTGGCAACCAGCATGTATCTATGCTGATTACAGTGTCTTGAGGGTCACACAAGCATAATTTGTGAGTTTCCCAGCCAGCTTCTGACAAGCAAAGTCGGGAGTGGGGACGGGAAGCTACATTTGCCTAATGACTACAAGATTCACTTAACTGCAGTGACTTGCTTAACAATCATGCCAAAAAAGAAAAAAGTTTGGTGTGATTTAACAACTGTCTTGCTTAGCAACGGAAATTCTGGTCCCAATTGTGGTCGTAGGTTGAGGATGACCTACTAGAATGAGATACAGAGTGGGCTCTTCTAGAAGCTGCTATTAAGTATAAAGTCTCCACCAGGCCTGATGTGTTAATTCAGAAGCTCTGCCTGTGCATTATCTGAGCATAGCTACTCTGAGTTCAGAGGAGGAGCCACTGCTGAAAGTTTTGAGCAAGAGCTATTCTCACTTTTCTGGCTTGTGCATTTTCTGCTGAGCCTATCGGATAACCTGTGAATGCCAAAAGTGCTTTTTAAACTATAACCTACTTGGAAGGAGGTGGTGATAAGCTTTGACTTTCGGGTGCTAGAAAAAAACCCAGAATTTGAAGGTGTTTCCGGTTTGTTTCTCAGCACCTGCAATCTGTGAAACACAAACGTATATTTTGTTTGAAAAGATGGTTTCCCTTTTGAGCCAAGTCTGTGGAGTCTCTTGGAGTGGGGCTGCCCTGTGTCCACGAGGTAGTGCCCATAGAAAGGGGCTTAGCCAGTGGCTACTCCCAAAGTCTGGAATTCCTTCCTGATAGAGGCAAGGCTGGCTCGGTGGGACTTGTTCTCCTGTCCAAAAGACATACTTTTTAATTTACAAAGATCTAGGCTACTACCTTGATCTCTTGCTAGATTCGGTTTCTGTCTGGTAAAGAGGATTTCCTTTTATTCGGGTGTTTCTCTCTGGATTTCAATTGTTTAGCTTTAAAATGATTCTGTTCACGCCTTTATTTGATGGTTCGTTCTAGGATGCCATGGGAGTTGAAACGTAGGGCGGGGGTGTAGAAAAACAATCAGCTGACCTGAGTTTCAAAGTCCTTCTGCTAAACCTTCTAACATTTCCGTTTTTTTTCCCACAGCTGGGGATGATGAGATTTCCTTTGATCCAGATGATATCATTACCAATATTGAAATGATAGATGATGGCTGGTGGAGAGGAGTCTGCAAAGGCAGATATGGGCTTTTCCCAGCTAATTATGTTGAGCTGAGACAATAGAAACGGATGTCTACCATTTATGCCTTAATCCCATGATCATTCATCTGACTTATTACACTACAAATCATGTGGGGCTTTTTTTTTTGGTGCAGGAGAAGAGATTGAAAGGATCTAATCATGCTCCTTTTATTTTTAAAATACTTCGCTGATGCTTTTATCAATGTTTATGGGTCCAGAAATTGCTAATATATTGTGACTCTATGTTGCCCTGCAGCCTGTTATCATACTTTTTAATTTTGAAAAAGGGGTTTCTTGATTCCTTTGCCAAATTGGTGACGGTGATTGTTCTCCCTCTAGAGTTTTTAGTTCTCTCTGACAGTAGTACATGTTTCATTTGTACTGTACAAATTATATCCAGGTGTTCTTGTACTGAACATGGTCAGTTTTCCAGCTCTCACCTGTCGTATCTAGGTCACATTTCCACTTACTGGGAACATGGCAGGTATGGATAGAGGAAAATGCTAGCTGGCTTGCAGTTAGTGGCAAACATTCATGGGAAGTTATTCTATATCAATGTCAGAAAGGACCCAGTATAGAAGGCTATGCTTATTTTTCATTCATATTCTTGGGAAGTGCACAGTCCAGTCAAAAGCTCAATTGAACTTTTCCAGAAGTTCTGATAAGGAACTGATGCAAGCCTCACATGGCTTTGCGATGTAAGTTTTGTTTATGCTGCTCTTTCTCTCATGCACCTAGAACACTGTGAAATTTTTGATCTTGGAGATTTAGAAGTTTCCATGACGTGCCCTCTCGAGCGCTCTCAGCCTGTCACCTTGATGATAAAACAGGCAGGATATGCAGCACTAATTCCAGTTTGTATGATTTGCAAAGAGGACAATGGGATGAGATGGCTTCCTCTATAGTAAATCTGTTTTTTTGGCTATATTTCACTAAAGGAATATTGCTCTTAAGAGTATGTTAAAACCTTGGAGGAAATTGCTATTTTTAAACAATATAGATGACTCATTTTACATATTCAGCTCTGACTGCCAGTAACACTCAGACAAACTGTAAAGGTCTCTCTGTCTTTTGCCAAATGTAATCCTGAATTTCTTGCCATAACTTCTGTAAAATAAATTGAGAATTAATTACTGATTTTAACCACATAAGCATCCCTACCAAAGACAGCATACAGTAGATGTGTCTTCAGTGTTTCTTGTTCATTTCTGTTTGGGAAGAGAAATTCAGGGATAAATCGGTCAAGGAAAGAAGTGAATGAAAAAAAAAGACAAGCAATTAAGTAAAATAAAATATTTAAAAAATGTTTCTATTGAGTGGTAAACATGCAGCGTATCTAAAGAAATATGGAATGTAGAGAGAAGTGATCATGGATGGGATTGGCTACTTAGACAATCTCTTAAGAAGAATGTATGTAATGTTTATTTTCTATTATCTTCCCCACCGGTTCCTTGCTTTCTCATAATTACATTGATAATAGTATGTTAAGTGGGCATGGATTTTATATGCAGTTTTAGCTTATTCAGTTTGCATAGGACAGCAACTAGAATATATGATTCCTGTTTCTTTTTTTTTCTTTTTCTTTTTTTTGTAAATTAAATATTCAAATAAACTTTTGGAACCATTTTCCCAGGATATTTTTGTGTCTGAACTATTCTAAGCCATAAACTGAATGTTAACGTATTGCCTTCTGCTGGGTGAAATGCCTTCTACCTTCTTATCTTCAGTTACTGAAGTGGAGTCTCAGTGGGAAAAACATGACAAGGATATTCTTGCCCTGGTTTTTAAATTATCTGTCACCGAAAGGAGCATCTTCTTGCACCAATTATTCCAAGAGAGTAATAGATTCAATAGTCCTGTGCATTGGGGACAAATATAAAGTAGAAGCCAGCCCGTCTTGTAATTTGTGGAACAGTCCCAAAGAGAGAAGAGGTGGAAAAGTTTGTTGGAGGACTGGTCTCTTCAAAATTCCAGTTGTTTTAGTGTGTTCTGAAAATAGGAGTTTCTTGGATAGCAGAAGGGGAAAAATTGTTCATTGAATGCAGGTAGGCCTTGTCTTACAACCACTTATTTAATGACTGTTCCGGGTTATAACAACACTGAAAAAAGTGACTTGCAACCAGTTCTCACTTATGACAGTTGCAGTATCCACACAGTCACATGATCAGACTTCGAGTGCTTTGCAAGCAGCATGTATTTATGATGTTACAATGTCCCAAGATCCTAGGAATATCATTTGCAACCTTCCTAGCGAGCTTTTGACAACCGAAGTCAATGGGGGAAGCCAGATTTGCTTGACTGCATAATTTCACTTTCACTGTAGTGCTTCACTTAACAACCATGGCAAAAAAGCTGTAACATTGGGCACGACTCCCATAACAACTGCCTTGCTTAGCAACAGAAATTTTGTGTTCAGTTGTGGTATTGCATCAAGGACTGTAGTTGTCTATACACTAAAAAGCAAACCAGTTGAGTATGAAATAACACCCTGAATCATTGACTTTAAAATGGGCAGCTATAGAAATTGAATGAATAACTAAACAAGACCAACCTCATGGCACACCCTTCCATACATCAAAAACATTTTGGAAGCTGTAGAATGCAGCTTTCAAGATCTGCAAGTAGGCATAACACACTGCCCAGAGACTACTATACAAGGACAAATTATGCATTGTAAAGATCACTTGGAGGTAGGAGATACTTCCAATGTAATTACCAAATCCCCTGCATGGAATGCTTCTGACTATGTAGGACAGATGGGGAGGAAGTAAACATCAGGTTGCAGGAACACGAGCTATCAGGAGGAGATCTGAATCAGTGGGCGTGGCTTGGTGGGTGTGGCAGGGGAAAGATATTGTAAAATCTTCATTCCCACCCCACTCCAGGGGAAGGATACTGTAAAATCTCCATTCCCTCCTCAATCCAGGGGAAGGTTACTGCAAAATCCCCATTTCCTTCTGATCAGCTGGGACTTGGGAGGCAGAGAATAGATGGGGGCGGGCGTCAGAATTTTTACTACCGGTTCTTTGAACTACTCAAAATTTCCACTACCGGTTCTCCAAAACTAGTCAGACACCTGCTGAAACCCACCTCTGATCTGAACTCATTGGTAGCCTCACACTGCAATGAACAAGGACACACATTCAATTTTGCAGCTACTAAGATTGTTGGGCGAGCAGGCACAAAAACAGCCAGGAAAGTGATTGAAGATTGGGAAACTGGCCCCCTCATCAATCAACAGGACTGCTAATTTAACACCAGCCTATCAAGTACTTAGAAGGCGAATGTTGGGCACCACAAGCAAAAGACAGTTAACAACTTAAAAGGCACCCCAATCAATATCTAAAAAGTTACAACAGGTACTGCAAATACCACACATAAAGCAACACACACTCAGCTAGAGAGAATTATCCTGAAGATGGGCTCCAGCACAAGTCCAAAAACTCAGAAGACAAAACCTCTGGTCCCAGTGACCGACCCAGATTGGATCCTAAATAACTAAATGCACACAAACTGGGCTTTTCTCTTAGTTCAATAAGCACATACTGAAGTTTCTCTCAATTGCCTGGAGCAGAGAAGGTTTAAATAAAACCATAGAATAGGAGATGATCCTTTTCCATTTTAATTAGAAGTTGTTGATTGAATGGAATTGTAACCAAAGAAATCTTTTTTGTTCCTACTATAAAAAATAAAATTGTAGGCCTTTTCATGCTTCAGCTTCTTTCAGTGGGAGATACCATCCAAAATATGCAATCCAGAATGTAACTGGCTGTGTTGCTTGTATTCTCTGTCGTACTGCGGGGATTTGTTCCATAATTTGAAAGTATTGTTACCTAGACTTGACAGCTCGTGCGTGGAATTTAATCAGCTGTGTTATGCTTGTCACAGTTCCAGTTGGAATCCAAAGCTATTTGGAAATCAGAATTATATACTATAAAATGCTAGTGATCTTTGAAGCCAGGTGCTGCTTCTGGGCTACTCAATGGGAATGGCTGGGACAATTTGCAAGAGAAATGGTAAAAAATGAAGATCCTTGCTAGCTTTTTTCTCTCACCAGGGATTCTACATGCTTGGTTGATAATTGTAGGAAGGATGGCCACAATCTCTTGGAGTATTTCCTTATTTCTAAGGATAAACATAGACACACGAATCAGATTATTTTGTCTTTGTGTTGGCTTTCCAGAAAGAACAAAACTATTAATCCCCAAGATGTACTCCAAAGAGCATACAATTCCAAAATAGTTATCTTATGCCACTTAAAATTATGAACTAAGACGAAGAAACGAACAATTCTCAAAAATAATTGAAGGAACTCCCTCTGGTGTTTGAGTTCTGCTACAATCGCTTTTTCATCTGGACAAATAGAATGCAATCATGAACATTTCAGTACTCTGTGAAGATAAACTAGGACGTGTCTTGCTTGCAGTTTCCTGCATCAGGGTACATTGGAATAACGTTTTTTAAAGTGCAATCAATTGAAAAAGATTTCTCTGCTGACTTGGACAAAGCCCTGCTTCATACCACTAGTTCATTGAAATAGCCGACCTAAACCATACATTGCTGATTTGCTTCATCTGACAATACCCTTTTGGATTCATGAAAAATGTTCACTTCATTAATTCCACAAAAAATATGTGTTCCTTGCCTCCTGCTAAGCAAGGATGCGGTTTTAGGTTGAAGATGAGGCTTAGAGTTCCCATTTGTGAATTTTCTACCATCCTGAACAGAACCTCACTGGTAGATTTTAGCGTTCCAGCAAAGACCCAAAGTCCTGCAAAGCTGAAATATGTGGATTTTTACATATAACTTCCATCTATTTAATATCTCACAAGTCTGTTTATTGTTTATTTTGATAAGCAAATTACAAATTAAAACATTTGTCCACACAGATCTATTCACCGATTTAAGCTGGAGATTTATAATAACATGCTCAACTTCCCAATACAGGTAAGTTCTCAACTTACAAGAGTTTGTTTAGTGACCGTTCAAAGTTACAATGGCACTGAAAAAACTGACTTGACCGTTGCAGCATCCTTATGGTCATGTGATCAAAATTCAGATGCTGGGGGACTGGTTCATACTTATGACGGTTGCACTATCCTGGGGTCATGTGTGACCACCTTTTGTGACCTTCTAACAAGCAAAGTCAATGGGGAAGCCAGATTCACTTAGCAACCGTGTTATTAACAACTGCAGTGATTCACTTAACAACTGTGACAAGGTAGGTCGCAAAAGGAGGCAAAACTCACTTAACAAATCTCTCTTTTAACAACAGAAATTGGGTTCAATTGTGGTCATAAGTCGAGGACTGCCTGTAATTTTTAAGTCCCACCATACATTCTACTTCCCTAATGTTATTGGGCTGTACCATTAAATAACTCCATTAAGTACATGTTTTAAAAAAATAAGAAGAAAAATAATTAAATAAAATAGAAAAAGGTTTCTAAAGAAACACAGTACCTTTATATACATTGTATCAGAATACATTCTTCAGATAATGCAATTAAGAGTGCATATAATTAATTAAGGCAGCATTTTTCAAACTTTGTACCTTTAAGATGCTGGTTGGGGAATTCTGGGAGTTGAAATCTACTCATTTCAAAATTAACAAATTTAAAAAACAATGATCTAGGGCTTGGTACATGACAGATAAACTATTGCATTTCTATCATCAAAGTACATAAATTAGGCCATTCACGCTGCAGGGTGTAAATATCATTTATTAATGTGAACACCTATAAATAAATTGAATTTAAAATGCTTTGATGATCCATCAAATCACTGTTTTAATACTGAAAAGAATTGAAAGCTTTTTCCAAACATGAAACAATCTGGACCTTTTTCTAAAGATGTTCACTGATAGAAAACATTGATAAAAAGAACAAGGTGATATTACTATGATACACTGATGCTAAATTGGCCTTTTGAATTAAAAAGTACACTTTTGTTACATTATTTCTTACAGTTCAGTTCAAAACACCTGAGAGTTACACTAGGTACTTTGGTTTGTTTTTCCTGTTATATCCATATACAACTTAAGCCACCGCTTTTGAGAACCCTCTTGACATAAGTCTTGTCCTCTTGAAAGAGAAGAACTAGAAGAAACAATTTGTTTAAATCAGGTTTATTTCAGGAAAGTTATTAAATTTGAAGTGCACATAGCCCTAATGGTTTCGGAGTAGGGAAGTTGTGGATATTTGTAAAAAAAAATCAGTGAAAGTATATCTCTAGCTATATAAAGATAACAATATCTCTCGGTGGTAAGGATAACTGAATCAAATTAAACATTAACAAGAAAGAAGATATGCAGAGCTCATCTGTTATTTCAGTTATTCAAATCAAATTTATTGAAAAACTACTTGGAAAGGATGTTAAACTCAAAATAAATCAAAGCTCTCTGCTCATGGAAAGTGATACAACTAAAGGATCTCCTGACAGGATCATTTAGCACATAAACCATTTAGAGATGGAGAAAAGATTGGATAATTGTAAAAATTAAATATACCCTTACAGTTGGAAAGAAATTTGAAGGCTTGCATTAAACAGAACCTAAATTACCTAAAAACCAGATGTGTAACTTACTTTCATTTACAAAATCCTAGCAGCGAGTACTGCCTTAATAAGAACATCACTTTCACACAGATAAGTAAGCCCATCTGTCAAAAGATAATTGCAAAGAAGGGGACCAGGAATTAGGTCCATTCAGCCTTGTAGAGATATATTATGCTTACATGCGGAGAAGCAGCTGATCAAATTGGTTAATTTTAATAGCTTTCAGGCAATGTTTTCTTTATCAAACTAGACACTATGACTATCAAAGGGAGCCATCTCTGCTGGTGATACACTGGTGGTATCCAATATTACTGGTTAGGCTTATAAATGAAATCCATTTTAAATGAATAAAAATTCTGGATCCAGGTCTTTTCCCCCTCCTTTAACCTTTTTTTCCCCAATCGATGTTTCACCAGTTCACTATATTAATGATAACTTGAAATTATGATAATCCTTTCAGATGTTCAAAATCCTTCTGTTGAAAATTTTTCTGATAAAACAAGAAAACAAATCAGTCCAAGATATATAAATGTTTTCTATCATGCGCTTTATAATGCATTTCTCATTCTGGAATAGGAATTCATTCCGAATCAATTTCAGAGAGCTTTAACTCTAAATTCCATGGAAATCACAGACAAGCTTTTTAAAAAAGGAACTTTAAATAGTTTAATGTTAAGTGGAAAGTTTGGCAACTCTTTTTTTAAAAAAAAAAATCAGACTGGATTTGCTCTTTGTAATCAGAATCACAACCTTAGTGCAATATGATATTTATTTCTTACAGTAATTTTGGTTGCCATACAAGAGTAGTAAGGATTAGGGAAAGTGCAAGTTACAGGAGCTTGATTTGTTTTAATCAACTGGAAATTAGAGGAATTAAAGCACAAAAAATTACAGCAACATAGATAACGTGAACATAGTTGTTTCACAAACCATAGCAAAAACATTACTCTCTAAAAAAAAGAAAAAAAGATGTAATGAGAAAATTATCATTATTTTAGGCTCATACACAGAGTCATTGCCAGATCAACTGGATAATGCTTATTTGTAAAGGAACTCAGAAAAATCACTTTTATTAACTTAGGTACCACAAAGAGCTAGCTTCTGTGATATGTAAATTCTGTAAATCAACAGTCACATATAGTCATTTTATAATATATGAATCAAAACTAGACACCTAGGGAAAGGAGTCTGTGTAGTTATACACAATTTACATCTTGTGTGATTTTGGTATTGTATACACAAATATTACAGAAACTAAGCATGTAAATGCAATTTATTAAATTACAGTATATAAACAAAAGTTGTTCCTAAAACCTGGAATATCATAACAAGATTATTTTTATTCACTGTATTTTGCACCATCAAAATAGCATAACATTAAAAGGGCCAATCTGCTCCTGACATTTTCAGTATTGACCAAAATGCTGGGAGATAATTCTGCATCCCTTACTATTGCTTTCTATTATAAAGCCATCAAACAATGCCAATGACTATTTCAGCTTGTCAAAGGTGTTTTTTCTTGATATAAAGCAATTCCTTGCAGGCCCTATTACCCTAGATCATACAACATTATTTAAAAAATAAATCATTTCATTAGCTCTTTGATGTTTAAAATCTTCTCTAATAATTATATTGTACTCACTATTTAAGTGCCTGAAAAGATACATGGGCAAGAGACCCCTTTTAAGAAAGGGGGTACCATCACCAATAATTTGTTAACAAACATTATATATTAAACAGTAAAATATTATGATTAACAGCAGCTTAAAAGTAATTTCCCCCCCCCCCTTTTTTTCTCTTGTACAGTATCACTTGTCCTAATGCATTTTCTGGCACATTATAGAGGTAACACCAACTGCACTCAAAGAAATAAAAAGGAGCATGGTATTATGGTTTATTTACTGATTTCTGCATTATCACCAAATGGAAGACAATGATGTCAAAATCATCTTACTTTTACACCCTTCCCCTGCCCCTATCAAAAGAAAAATTGTGTTGCTATCAAATATGTGAATATTGTCCTCTAGATACAACATTGTATCAATATTTCTAAGTTTTTGCACTGAAACTTGATTTTAATTACAAATCCATTTGGAGTATGCAAATATTGAAAGAAATCTGAAAAGGGTCTAAGTGACAACAACTTAAAGGATCAGTTTTGATAGCGGAAGGAGGGAGGGGGAGTGACTTTTTTTTCTTTTTAATAATTACCCAAGTATTGTTGATTGTTACCACGTTTGAGGAGACACATCATCTGAAGAAGTTTTAGCAAAGATAGAAAATATAACACAGCTCTGCTGGTTCAGATGCATCTAAATGATATTGATTTAAAAAGGTCAAGACTTAATACTTATTCCACAGAAATAGTAGTAAACCACAAAAGTTTTTTTTTTAATTTCTAGCACTGAAGTGGCACAAAGGCTGCCCAGTAGACCAGCCACTTATATTCTTAAAATATTGTGCTTATAAACTATCTGTACAACTACTTAAACTTGCAGTAAAGAAAGGTATTGAAATTGCTGAACTTCATGTACTAATCCT
This sequence comes from Ahaetulla prasina, assembly GCF_028640845.1. NCBI lineage: Eukaryota > Metazoa > Chordata > Lepidosauria > Squamata > Colubridae > Ahaetulla > Ahaetulla prasina. The sequence continues at coordinate 285,402,286 of NC_080539.1, forward strand.
AGGGCTGTTGCGGACCCCAAAATAGACATTCAGTTATGAGAAAATAAAATTATAATTAGAGATAGGCTGGGACATATTAAAAAATGAACTGAGATGCCTACCAATTAAATTATTAAGCAACCTTCACATGTACAGGCTAAATTATTCATGACACTGTGAACCAACAACGTTGTTAATGTGGATTATTTATGGTGGAAAGAGAATATTCTAAATTTCATAGAAGCCACCAAATCTGAAAATATGCATGTCTGCCAAAAAGACCATGCTTTTAAAAATCCACTCAATTTTTTTCGTAAACAGTTCTGAATGTGATTTTGTCTCAACCTTCTCTTGTCTTTAATTCGCAAGCTTAAGTGGGTTCTCCTAAAACACAGCAGTTTGTATGGGAAGGAAGCACAGAACAATACTGTAGTTTAATTTTAAGCAAAACATTATTAGGATGAAACCCTTGATCGCCTTTTTTTTTTAGAAAAATTGTCCCTTGCATATATAATAGGTACCTACTGTTTTCATAAAATTTACTTCTGTAACATGTACTGTAATTGATATTTTCATTTCCTATTTCTTATAGATGCCAGGCAACATCTTCCTAATACGATAAAACAGTAAAGATTTACACCCATTTCCATAAGTAAACAGGCTTGTGCCACGCAGATTCATCAACAGCTGGTTTTCTTAAGCAGGAAAGAATAAGCTGGTCAACGATCCAAAGACCTTGAAGGTAAAGAAGCCACCTCTCTGCAGTTACTGTTGACTGCAGCTTGTGCATTGATTCGTGCAATCACATACAAAATTGCAGAAGGAAAATTCACTATTCTTTCTATCATACTAGGGGGATCACAATGGTAATAAAATCCACTATCACACGTGATCACTTTGATCCAGCAAAAGTAACCTTTATGTAAAACACAGTTCTTTAAAAACTAAAACTTAACTCTTTTTGGGAAGCCAAAATATAACTCCCCCCCCCCCCAAAATCCACACTCGCTGATGCGCTTGTAAAAAGAGAAGACATCTAATCCTGATACCTGTTTCCACCTCAAAGAAAAGGTCTTGTGCAATATTGTCCAAACAACTCAATCCCATATGAGAGAAATTAAAACAGGCTTGATAAATGATTATTTTGAAAATACAACCCTGAATTACTTACCCATCATCCCATTCCATCACAAAGAAATGTAGAAAAGATCTTAATTGAACTACCAACTTTCTGTGCACAGATATCTTCAATTCCAATTTCTTACAAATATTTTTACTTTTATTTTAGGCAGCTAAGATCTCTTACATAGCTTTCACACATTATACTGGATTATAAATGGGAAAAAAAAACATGCCTAATAACTATCCGGCAATTTGGAAAGGCACTAAACATAAATGGAAAAATAAAATCTTGAAAGTCAAATAACAGAATTACACTGGATGACAGAAACTAATTTCACTTCCAAAGAAATCAACATCATAATTAGCCAAAAACATCTGACATTTCTTTTTAATTCTGGCAATGCTGTGAATGTATAGAAGATTTTCAAAAAGCAGTAAATATATCATGAAAAAAGTGAATGTTAGCAGAAAAATTAAGTGGCAGAACTAACCAAGAATCAGTTTAGAAAAACTGAAAGGAGAAACTGTCTGACCACAACAATGGGACTGAGTCCAACAATCATATGAAATATTAGTCATATGAAAGCAGATTGCAAAGAGCTGGACACAACATGTTCTAGTACATGGAGAAATATCTGTGAGTTTTAATCAAAAAAAGGTGACACATTACTTTTCAAGCAGAAGGGCATTTCTAACAGAAAAACCAATCCATAGATTGAAAAAGGAGTTATTAGTTAAGTGTGTACCAGCAATTAAAGTATAAACTTCTGAGATAATATCAATATGGTCGGAGCTTACAAATTTGGGGTTTTTTTTAAGTTCACAATTGTTTCCATTCTTCTCTCTTATTTGCCCCATCCATTCTTAAAATATTTGGTCCCATTAATGTGGATTGACATGGAATTGATTTTGGACATACGTTTTCAATCTAATGGATGCTTTTTAATTTGGTGCTACTTTTGGGGAGCCAAGGCATTTGGGGTGTTTTGATACCAGCCTATCTCTATTTATAACAAAGGTTTGTGAGGCAAGACCAACCATTCTTATCTGTCCAATAGTTGTTTCAAGGCTCTTTCTATGTTCATTCTGTGACCAACCCTAGTCACTCCAAGGTCTATCAAATCTTCCTTCTGAAGGTTTGGTAAGTGAGTGCCATCTATTTCATTATCCATAAAGGTCTCTTTATGTTCACCTAAGTTTAAACTTTCCAACCAATCTGCCACATCTGGTTTAGTCCACAGGTGGACAGGTTTAGTTGTAAAAGGCTTATTTGAGATTGGCTGTTGCAATATTGAGGGAGAAGGAGATCTGCTGCGCCCTGTATTCAAAGCAAAGAGGTCTCCGGAAGGAGGCTGGCTGGGTAGGCTATAAACATCAGAAGGAGTCGGAGAAGGAGATGCAGCTGGAATAGCAGCAGTCAGAGGAGCAGGCAGGATGTCTTTACTTATCTCTGTTGGTGAAACTACTGGGCTTGGAGCATGTCTGGCTCCTGATGTCCTGCTATCATAGTCTGGAACTCTGCTCTGAAGTGTGATGGGCTGGCTAGTTCCAGGCCGAACGGTAAAAGTGATGGTTGAACTCCGAGTACCTGAGACTGTGCTCATGACCTCTGTGCTCCTGAAATAAAAATAAACAAAAAACATTTTTAAGTCACATAGATTACTCTCCTTATGCTATTCCATATTAAAAGTAATACACACAAATTATAAGTACATACAAGTTTATAAAAACAACAGTATCAATATCATGAACAACTTTTAAAAGTTTTTAAAACTAAAGGCTATTATCTTAAATATACTATTAACATCCTCAGTTCTCTGGCCATTAAATGTTTGTCAAACAGAATCAGCAATAGTTTGTTTAGAGCACGGGTGTCACTCGCTGTGTCAGGTTGCCTTCACATGATGTTTTTCTCATTTGTTGAGCTGGGGTGGGCGTGGCCTGCATGTGACGCATCCGGCCCGCAGGATACTAGTTTGACCCACCCACCCCCGGTTTAGAAGTTCTTCAGAAACCAAACAATGTGACAAAATCACCTAAATTAAATGATATTTTTGTTATTCTAATGTAATTTTTGTTTACTGCGCATGTGTCATAGGAAGGAACTTGCAATATGTATAAGAGAGTACAGCAAGATACAAATTAAGAAGTAATTATAAAATATATGCCACAAGCTTTGTAAAACATACGGAAGAGCAGTAAATTTAAGTATAGCTTGCAATATTGCAGAAAAGCATTGGCATGTTTTTAGAAAGCAAATTCTAATATTTTATACCAGTTGAACGTTCTGGATATGAAGCAGAGAAAACGAGTTTAAAACTTTAAGGTAGTAAAACATATACCGCAGGCGATTTGAACGAAATCCAAAAATTGCTTTGAAAGGGATTGAGAAGAGTACTAAATCAAAAGCCTCTAACAGGGTGAATGGAACCTTTTTTTAAAAAAAAAAAAGTGACATAATTTGAGATGACACTGAAGTGAGGGAATTTCCTAAAGACTATTTTTAAAATGTACATGAGAATGCTAGATACTTTGAACAGTAGAATTCAAATATACATAGAAATGTTAACGTTCAAGAAAAAATACCAATTAAAAGGAAAATGTTATTATTTATAAATATAGGAATACTAGGAAATGGTAAGATGTAACTGACATCACCAAAGGGATCTAAAAACATGTCATTTTCTTGTGGAAGAACTTGTTTAATATTGAACAGAATACTGTTACTAAAATTTAACAAAATGTGGTTCTGCTGTTAAAGGGAAAGATAACAAGACTGAATGCAAAAACGACAGTGGGATTAAGTCGTTAACTGTCTCTAGGAAGGTGCTTGGTAGAATTCTGACTAAAAGGACACCAGAGGCAAAAATGAGAAAAATCTGGGAAGTTCAAGGGAGATTTATGTTGGGCTGCATATTTAATTCAGCAGTCATTGAGAAAATGTATTTGTTGTGTCTTCGCGCCCCCCCCCCGAACTTTCCTGGCAGAAAGTGACTCAGAGAGCGAGGGGGAAGAGCCGACAGGGCTTCCCTCTGTGGAGCCTCCTTCTCTGGCTCCGCTCCAAATCCCAGAGGCAGGCCAGGTGGAGGAGATGACGAGACCTCTGTCTCCTGCATCTCCTCCCTCTCAGGCCATGCCTCAAGACCCAGCTGCTGACAATCAGTCGTGGATGGACCTCCAGTATCACAGACAGGAGAGACGGCAACGTCAAAAGAAAGGATGGGGCAGGCCTAGAGAATGCTGAGTCACAGAGCCACACCCCACAGGATATAAAAGCAGGAGGAGCTGCCCTATAGTTCTTGTGACGAACAAACAATTGACTGTTGAAAACGTTGGCTCTACTTTGGCTCCTGGACTCTGTTTCGTTTCCTTCTGAACTTTGGGATTGTTCCAGCTCGGACTGCAATCGCTCTGATAGATAAGAGACTTGGTAAGAATAAATTGCTGGCAGTTTGCGTTTCTAATTGATTGTGGTTGGGGGGGGGGCAGAACAGTATTGTATATTTCCTGATTATGATATAAGTGAATAGGTTTGAACCATGAAATAGTTGGAAATGAACACTGATGAATGCAATGAGAACAGGAGACTATGGACGTAAAGCTTGCATGAAAATAAGCTTAGCAAGTGATCCAACACTGACCAGGGAGCAAGTAAGGATATGTGATGTCCAACTGGCTGCATTTATAAATAAATGTAAAAGCCAGCTTGTAGTGATGTGTTGCTTGTATTCTGATTATGCCATGTTATTGGTCAAAAGCCGGAATGTTTTGCAGTACATAAAAAAAAGATGATGCAACAAGGGAAAGGGATAAAATAATTACAAATTATTATAAACAAAACTATAGCAAGAAAATATAAATAAAGATATTATGTTATGTTATGTTACAGTCCTCATCTTGTTTAATGACTATCCAAAGTTACAATGGTGCTGTAAAAATAACTTGATTGGTTCTTGCATTTATGACTATTACAGAATCCCTGTGATCACATGATCAAATTTTGGGCACTTTGCAACTGACAGTGTTTACAACCATCATAGTAGATTGTGATCATGTGATCACCATTTGCTATATATGAATAGAATCTTTGGTCAAATATTTAATAAAGATGGAAAACTGTATTTATTTATTTGATTTCTACAGTCACAGCCACCCATCTGAACATGACTTTGGACCAGGGGTGAAATCCAGCAGGTTCTGGAGAACCGGTAGCGGAAATTTTGAGTAAATGCCACCTCTGGCTGGTCCCAGAATGGGGTGAGAATGGAGATTTTGCAGTATCCTTCCCGTCATGCCCACCAAGCCACACCATGTGTACCAAGCCACTCCTACAGAACCGGTAGTCAAAAAAAAATGGATTTCACCACTGCTTTGGACGGTGTACATTATAAAACATAAAAATAAAAGCAATTAAAACAATTCAAAATAAATATTATGTGGTCATGGAATTAATACAACCAATAACTGTGAGAGGGATTTTAGAATCCTAGTGGATAATCACTTAAATATGAGCCAGCAGTGTGCTACAGCAGCCAAAAAAGCCAATGTAATCCTAGGTTGTATTAACAGAGGGATAGAATCAAGATCACATGAAGTGTTATTACCACTTTATAAAGTCTTAGTAAGATCATACTTAGAATACTGCATCCAGTTTTGGTTACCACATTATTAAAAAGATGTTGAGACTTTGGAAAGAATGCAGAAAAGAGCAACAAAGATGATTAGGGGGTTGGAGACTGAAACATACAAAGAACGGTTACAGGAATTGGGTATGTCTAGTCTAGGGAAAAGAAGGACTAGGGATGATATGATAGTAGTGTTCTAATATTTGAGAGGCTGCTGTAAAGAAGAGAGAATCAACCTATTATCCAAAGCACCAGAAGGCAAGATAAGAAACAGTGGATGGAAAATAATCAAGGAGAGAACCAACCTAGAATTTAGGTGAAATTTCCTAAAGGATAGTTAACCAGTGGAACAGCTTACCTTCAGAAGTTCTGAGTGCTCCATCACTGGAGGCTTTTAAGAAGAGACTGGACAGCCACTTGTCTGGAATGGTATAAGGGTTTCCTGCTTGAGCAAGAAGTTGGACTAGAAATCATCCAATATCCCTTCTAACTCTATTATTCTGCTACCTACCCAGATAACTAAAAATTTTAAACCATAGAGATTTCTGAGTAGCTTATGTGCCTTATAATCATTAGAGTGAAATGCTGAGTAAATAGAATCTCAACAGCAACACAGAAGCAGCATCTGAGTAGTTATATTCATTTGCTATAATTTGTTCCTCTGATATGAGACATTTTTGTTAGCTGCAATAATATTTCATATTAATTAAATGGGTTCATTAACATAGATTCTGACAGATTTTACTGTTATTTTTCTCAAGTGCAAAAAGCAGATTTGTAAATAGGGAAGGATGTAAACAAAAAGCCATCTTCAGGCAACGACATACATTAGAAAAGACTAGAAGAAAGTAACAGAGTTGAAAGGGACCTTGGAGGTCATCTGTTTCAATCCTTTGATCAGGCAGGAAACCTCATGCCATTTCAGACAAATGGTTTTTCAATCTCTTCTTAAAAACCTCCAGTGTTGGAGCATTCACAACTTCTGGAGACAAGTTGTTCCACTGATTAATATAATATATAATATAACAACAGAGTTGGAAGAGACCTTGGAGGCCTTCTAGTCCAACCCCCTGCCCAGGCAGGAAACCCTACACCATCTCAGTCAGATGGTTATCCAACATGTTCTCAAAAATTTCCAGTGTTAGAGCATTCACAACTTCTGGAGGCAAGTTGTTCCACTTATTAATTGTTCTAACTGTCAGGAAATTTCTCCTTAGTTCTAAGTTGCTTCTTTCCTTGATCAGTTTCCACCCATTGCTTCTTGTTCTACCCTCAGGTGCTTTGGAGAATAGTTTGACTCCCTCTTCTTTGTGGCAACCCCTGAGATATTTGAACACTGCTATCATGTCTCCCCTAGTCCTTCTTTTTATTAAACTAGACATACCCAGTTCCTGCAACCGTTCTTCATATGTTTTAGCCTCCAGTCCCCAAATCATCTTTGTTGCTCTTCTCTGCACTCTTTCTAGAGTCTCAACATCTTTTTTACATCGTGGCGACCAAAACTGGATGCAATATTCCAAGTGTGGCCTTACCAAGGCATTATAAAGTGGCACTAACACACTTCACGTGATCTTGATTCTATCCCTCTGTTTATGCAGCCCAGAACTGTGTTGGGTTTTTTAGCCATTTTTTTTAAATTTTTCTAACTGTTCTAGTAACTAGTTCTAGTTTATTCTTTCCACTATGTGATACAGTTTTTTTTAAAGGGTTGCTGGACTTCCTTTAAGAAACTATTTTAAGAGCCCTTATGGCGCATGGTTAGAATACAGTACTGCAGGCTACTTCTGCTGACTGCCTGCAATTTAGCAGTTTGAATCTCGTACCCTAAATGCCTTGTGGGAGAATTAAACATATGCCACCCAAAGCTAATCACTTTCTACAACTAGAAAAAATATAGAACTGTGCCCAGGTGGTTCTAGCCAACATCTTTAATTAGCAGGAAAGTAAACAGAAGATCTGCCTGTCATGGTTAACCCTGGGTACTTATCACTTGTCACTTAGACTTATATACCGCTTCACAGTCCTTTACAGCTCTCTCCAAGCAGTTTACAGAGTCAGCATATTGCCCCCAACAATGTGGGTCCTCATTTAACCAATCTCAGAAGGATGGAAAGCTGAGTCAACCTTGAGCCAGTGAGGATCGAACTGCCGAACTGCTGGCAGCTGGCAGTCAGCGGAATTAGCCTGCAGTACTGCATACTAACCACTGCACCACCAGACTCTTAATATTAAATATTCCTAGCTACTTGCCTTTTAAGTTTTAAATGTCAAGGGAAATTTTACTTATAAAATGGGCTTTATTTATTTAACAAATTTATATGGCCACCCAACTCACACACAGGCGAGTGTGAGTAATTAAGAATACCGGTAACAACTGATACTCATGGTCTTTCAGAGATTTTATTCAGAAGAGCATATTAAACATGCTATATATTAACTGCTATCTTCTGCTATTTATCTTTTCATGCAAATTATTTTTCTAGTGGACACACTAGCTAGGAATTTTAGATATATATCTGTCATGTACCAGTTTGGGAAGAACTCTATTCCCATTAACCGCATGGCCTTCAGTTCTCTGTTTGCGATCTCTCTGCTCTTTTGTCATCCTTAAACAGTTAATTTCCTTTCTGCTAATCCATACATCCGTCCTATTCCTTTGATTCCAATTGCTTTCATTTCTCCAATGCTATGTATACAGCATGTATCCCTCACGCAATAGTTCTTAAAACCCATTTTCACCACAGGTTCCTATCATTTACATAGAAAACTACATGTCAAAAACACTCCATTAATGGCATTGGGTTGCTTTCAGCAAAGGCATTTATAAAAAATAACATTAAAATGTAACAGAGATGAAACAGAAACATTAAAACAGAAATATTAAAAGGAAAGATATAAATGTGAGTTCCTTTCTAAACTGTAATGAAGAGAGGGCTTGGTTCAACCCTAGTGATATGCATTCCACAAAGTGGGCCTTATGCCATTTTAACAGATGCTCAGTTAATGGTTGATATCAAATATAACTGAGGCAGGATAGTCAAAATAGTGTCCTATCACTGCAGTGGTGGGATTCAGCCAGTTCGCACCTAGTCGGGAGAATGGTTGTTAACTTTCTAAGCAGTTCGGAGAACCAGTTGCTGGAAGAAATCTTATTTTGTTTTTTTTCACTTTACAGGGCTAATCCTGTAAGGAAGGCAGGAAGGAAACATTCTGTTGTTTCTAGCCTAATCTTTATTGCCCTGCTTACAGAAACTGCCTTTCTGGTTAACCCTTATTACATTGTAACGGCTAAGGTGAAGCACCCATTGAAGTGAGTGACGTTGAGTTGGCCACACCCACACAGTCACATGACCACTGAGCCATGCCTATCCAGCTGGTCATTAGGGCAGAGAACCGGTTGTTAAATTATTTGAATCTCACCACTGCATCACTGGTCAAAGAATGCAGTGAATAGTAGAAGACTAGGTAATCTTCTACTTGTAAGATTATACACTATTTAGTTAATTATTTGTTAGACATTCGGCTGCTAAAGTGGAAAGAGTTACTAGAATGCAAGCAATATAAAAATATGTTTTAAGAAAATATATTTCAAAATGTTTCAGCCCAGGCAGCATGCAGCAAAAACTAACACTGTTTTATCTTGGGATAAGACGATGCCAGGGTTCTTTCCACCAGGTAAACCATTAATCAGATGAGTATTAAAGAACTGTCTTTGCCATCAAAGTTTTTAGCGACTGTCCAGCATCGGCACTGGATTGCTATACTCCACCAGGGTACAAATCTGTTCCTAAAAGTAGACCGTCATCCCACTCATGTCTTTTGAATAACTTTTTATTTGTCTGTGAATCAGATAGCTGTGTCTGAAGATTTTATCAAGTTTTAGATATTTCATTAGCTTGCTCCAAATAGATATGACTTTTGCACATAAAAAGCATTTCAAGTTTATATATTAGAGTTGAGTTTGGTAGATATATGTGACTCAAATTATTTGCAGCAAACACATATTTTTTCCCCCAACGTCATGCCGTATTTCTTCCTGACCTGATTATTTTTAGTATATCAATATTTAGTTGAAGGGATAGATAAAAGCTGTATTAGCTCTACTGCAATAATTGTTCATGTGGTAGAAATTTTATCAATTACTATAAGAAAAACGTAATTGTAATTATTCAAGATGGCATTTAGATACGTCATTATTAAGATATCCATTTTTATAAAACAGATGAAGAGAAACATTAAGGCACTTCTCAGTACACATAAAACAACCTACACAATAATTATACAGTGCTTTATGTCAGTTAAACAGGAACTCAAATCCCTTTCTACACTTACTTACTTATATACTAAACTGCATAAAGCAGATAATTCAGAATGAGTAGAAGGAGCTAGTAAATTATTGGCTTCTTGATTGAAACAGCAAAAGTTATTTCCATTATCAAGGATCTTCGGGATAAAGTATACAATGATTATGATTTAATAAATCACCAATATTTTGATTTTTTTAACATTATACTTCATATACTAGCAACTAAAAATTATTATTTTTATACACTATTTCCCAATGTGGCTTAATCATATGAATGTGAATTTGAAATTCAAATCCAAAATTGGAATATAAATATATACAAATATAAAGAACAAAGGATTTACAAGGCATGGGATTAGGAAAAAATGTTTTATGATGGAAAGATAATGCCACCTTGAATTTACAATCCTGAATTGATGATGTGTATCAAGCTGGGCATCAAAGTATATTAGCATTATTTCATGTGGTCAAAATGTAATGCTGTGTTTAAACACCACATTGCTTTCTGTGCATTATAGACATTTTCTTGTCTCTTTTTAACCATTTTTATTCTTTTAACATCTTCTTTCTTTCCTTAAAGCAAGAAAACTGTTTAAAAAAACTTACCCGATTACGGCACAAGTATGTAAATAAGAAGGTATTATTTATTTATTTATTTGTTTATATTTCTATACCGCCCTTCTCCCGAAGGACTCAGGGCGGTTTACAGCCATATTAAAACAATTTTACAAACACTAAAATGATTTAAAATGAAATATTTAAGTTTAGGCTGATTCCTTAAAACCCATTTAAAATTCCCAATTAAAACTATCAGGCCAGTCCTGCACGATGAAACAGCCATGTTTTCAGCTCACGTCAGAAAGTCCGGAGATCAGGGAGTTGGCGAATACCAGGTGGTAATTCGTTCCAGAGGGTTGGGGCCCCCACAGAGAAGGCCCTCCCCCTGGGGGTCGCCAGCCGACATTGTCTAGCTGATGGCACCCCGAGGAGGCCCACTCTGTGGGAGCGCACTGGTCGCTGGGAGGCCGTCAGTCGCAGTAGGCGGTCCCGTAAATAGCCAGGTCCCATGCCATGAAGCACTTTAAAGGTGGTAACCAGTACCTTGAATTGCACCCGGAAGATCACCGGAAGCCAGTGCAGCCTACGCAGGAGAGGTGTTATATGGGAGCTTGGATTTGTTCCCTCTATCACCCGCGCAGCTGCATTCTGGACCAGCTGAAGCCTCCGGGTGCTCTTCAAGGGGAGCCCCATGTAGAGATCGTTACAGTAGTCCAGACGGGAGGTAACAAGGGCATGGGTGACCGTGCATAGGGCATCCCGGTCTAAGAAGAGCTACCTTTGGATCAATTAAGAGTTCCTATCATAGTAAAACACAACTCAAGTTTTCTAAAATATGTAAAAGCTTTGGCAGCGCGTTTTCTGGAACGTTGACACACTTATTTTTCTCTTTCAGAGTTGTTTTTAAATTTAGGATGTAACTGAGTAATTGTAGATTGCGGGCTAAATCTGCCACAAGCTGCAGACTATGTTACATAAATATACTGTATATCACAGGAAGCATTCTAGAAGAATGCATTTCATCAGTACATTGAAAAATATAGTGAAGTATAGCTAGAACTGGGGCCATTAAAAATTGTGACCTCCACCCTACTTGGTAAAGGAACTCTTGTAAAAATTCAGTAATTGTGCTTCTAGGGCAGGGGTCTGCAACCTTAAACACTCAAAGAGCCATTTGGACCAGTTTCCCACAGAAAGGAAAACATCGGGAGCCAATAATTTAACAACCAGTGTGACTGGGTAGGTGTGGCCAACTCAACGTCACTCACTCACGCCCAGTAACATGACCCCCCCATAGCCACACTTACCCAGCTGGTCATTAGGACAGAGAACTTGTTGTTAAATTATTTGCCACGTCTGGCCCCACCTCACTCCTCCCCTTCCAGCCACCTCTTGCCACACCCTGCCTCGGATGTGTTGTTCACCTTTCTCTCCCTCCCTCTCTGTCTCTCTCTCTCTCTCTCTGTCTCTATTTCTTTCTCTCTGTGTGTGTGTCTGTCTCTCTCTGGCTGCCCGACAGACTGCAGCAGGAAATGGCAGGTGGCTACTTCCGGCCTTTGTTGGTGCTGGATGCACCTCAGTCTCCTGGGGCGATGCACAACCTGTTCTCCACCCCAAGACACTGGCCTGTCCCATGCCGCGGCCGATACTGCTGCTGTTGCCAGGGGTGAGTGGGGTAGGGTCACATTATGGCTCCGCATTGTAATGGGCTCCAGGAAAAGGAGGGAACCCCATCTCCCCCATTGTGAAACCTGCTAATTTTCACTGTGCTGCGCAAGGCGCTGAAAGAGCAGCAAGCAGGCCATGGAGGCAGCAATAGCAGTAATGTTGGGCGCTTCTCTCCGCAGCAGAGGGATGAAAGGAGGGAGCTGCAGCAGCGGGTTAAAAGAGCCACATGTGGCTCTGGAGCCGCAGGTTGCCGACCCCTGTTCTAGGGTTAGGGTTAAGGTTAAGGTTAGGGTTAGGCTCTGATTAGGGTATTTCTTTAAGATGTGCAGGAAACTGGAGAAGCATTTGTGCCACTTCTCTGTCATTTAATGTTTGGCACCATCTGGTGAATGACTCACATGGGGCATTGCAAATAAGTCAGCCTGGGATACAGAATTTTTGTTTTCATATATTAATGTGATATTCTTGGATTATACTTTCTCTGACTAAATTTTAATGCTAGGCATCACCAAATGAATGGCCCACTCCAAAGGCTCTAGAAATTTTGTAACTTCAATAAGCTTTCTTATCCAAAAGTTATCCATAAAATAAATTGTTCAGAAATAGAGATGATTCTGATCTGTCTGACAAGTTACAGCTAGCAAATGTTTACCTTCTTAACAATAATAATAGGCCGGTCTGTAAAAGCCTCAGAGTCAGGTTTCCTATCCAAACAGTTCAATCCAACTAATTCAACTCCCTTAATATATATTAAAGTCGTTGAACTATTGTATAAATTAAAACAACTGAATTGGTTCAACTTATACAATGCCTTAAGAAATAAGCAAACAAGCAAAGGAGCAGTGGATCATTTTTGCAAGTATATATTTATAGATAGTTACACCTATAAAATTTCACAGCTCTAAATACATACCTGCTATTTCAAACAATTTAATTTGTAGTGGGTAGTATATAAATGTTCTTTATAAAAAAAATGGATAAAACAGCCCAGGTATGATTAGAAAACATTTCTGTGTGCTCATGTGGGATTAAAATTTCTTTCCCCATTATCTTTTACATTACTCCATGCTTTCCAAAAAGCACTTAGATTTTCAGGATCAGGTTCTGGATTGTAGTATGAATCAGCAAAACTTTGATTTACTTCCATATTTTATATTTCTAGCTGTATTTACAGGGCATTCAGAAAGTATTCAGGCCCTCTTCACTTTTGGCAATTTTGTTATGCTGCAGCCTGATTCTACAGTTGTTGAAATTCATTTTTTTCCCCATTAATCTACACTCGGTACCCCATAATGACAAAGTGAAAACAGAATATTAGAAATGTCTGTAAATTTATTAAAAAGAAAAAACTGAAATATCACACTGGCATAAATATTCAGACCTTTTGCAAAAACACTTGAAATTTAGCTCAGGTGCCTTCCATTTCTCTTGATCATTGCTGATATGTTTCTACACCTTGATTGGAGTCAACCTGTGGTAAATTAAATTGATTGGACATGATTTGAAAAGGCACACACTTCTCTATAGAAGGCCTCACAGTTGACAATGTATATGTAGCAGAGCAAAAGCCATGAGATCGAAGCTTGTCACGTCATATCCCAAAAGACTTGAGGCTCTAATTCACTGGTGTCAAACTCACAGCATCATGTTACTGTCACGTGACATATTGTGACGTTTTTTTCTCTCCGTGGAGCTGGGATGGCGGTGGCCTGCACATGACGCATCTGGCCTTTGGGCCTCCCGTTTGACACCCCTGCTCTAACTGCTGCCAAAGGTGCTTTAACGAAGTACTGAGTGAAGGGTTTGAAGCCAATGCGATATTTCCGTTTTTTTCTTTTTAATATTTACCAACATTTCTAAAATTCCATTTTCACTTTGTCATTATGAGGTACCGAGTGTAGAATCAGGCTGCAGCACAATAAAACTGAAGTGAAAGAGGTCTGAATACTTTCTGAATGCACTACATTCATAAGGGAAAAGGCCAGCTTATGATGCATCCTATCTATTGAAAATGCACTTTTCAATAGATAGGAATGGAAAAAGAGAACATACTGGAATTACTATATTTAAATACCATTTAGCACAATTACGTCTCAGTGTGCAGTAAAAGCAAGATAAGTTCAAATTGGCAAGCAATAAAAAATGTTTTAAAAACTTGGGAGTTGCATTTACCTTGTACTGAGACTGGCAACTTTTGTCCCTGGCGGGGACTCCAATCCTTCTCCTGGCTTTGAGGATTTTTCTCTGTTCATTTGCTGCAGTATTGAGTTCAGTTCACTAATAACATTTGCCTTTGGGCCTGAGAGAGCTGGGCTTTTAATTTCTGTGATATCGCCCCAGAGCTTAGAGGTCCTTTGCTGTACAACTGTAGCCATACTGGGCTGTGTGCTGATTGGAGGAGGAGGCGGGGCTGGAGGAGGAATAACAAAACTATCCACAGTTTCTTCAATGAGCGTGTCTTTATAAAGTGCATTGCTTTTGTGGATTATGGGCTTCATTTTTGGCTTAGGAGGTACTGGGGGTTTGTCCACCAGAAATGTTTGCCCATCTGCATAGACTGTACAAGTATCCAAGTTCTCACCACCTTCAGAGGACAAGGTAGAGATGCTGGACACAGTTGAGATAGTGCTGGTTGTCTCTAGTTGATGGTCACTACTACTTCGACTGTCCACCTCTTCAATCCCAGAGTCAGGGACATTATCAAAGTTTTCAGGGGGTGGCAAAAACGAGGGAGGCAAACAGTTTGAAAGACCCCCTGATTTCTTACCATCTAATGAATCTGAGGGCTGGATAGGGTTAAATGAAGGAGGCGGAGTTCCATTTTTTCTCTGTTTGACCAAGTCTGTTAGGGCCGAGACAGAGGCTGGGACTGAGTTGTCATCAGGAATATCAAAACTGTTAGCAAACTCTAAAGGAGGGGGTAATGGCTCAGTAAAGATAAAGTCTTCATCAAGATCAACTGAAGCTAAAGGGGGAGGAGGAATACGAAATGGTAAAATGATCGGATCATCGATGGAGCTAACGGCTACAATTGTTTTGCAGGACGGGGACGGTGGCGGAAGCAGGCCAGGGTCATCCAATCCACTTTCTTCTGCTTCGGTCTGTTCCTGCATCTCCGATGGAGGCTTTTCAACATTCGCCTCAATCTCAGCATTTTTCTCTTCTTTTTCAGGGTTATCGCTGGCTTGTGCTGTGTCCACCGTATGAACCATAAGCAGACCGGCTGACTTTTGTTGCGAGGTATCCACAATATTTATTAGCATGTTCTTTTTCTCTTCCGACCTCCGTTCTTTTGCTGCATCCGTCTCATATTTATTCTCCGTCTCCTGGCGCCTTAGTGGGCCACGGGTATTTTGCCTAGCAATGGTAGCTGTTGCTGGGAATGGAGCTTCAGCGCTGGGCTTCATCTTTGTATCGATGTAAAGGGGTTTGTTAAGATCTGCTTTGCTGGAGTCTCCTTTCCCTGGAATTGGTTGGCTTTGCTCTTTCATGGCTCTGTCCCTGGCAGAGAGGGCAAGGGCTAAAGGGGAATTGGGATCTAGTATTTTCCCTGTCAGGGGATGAACATAATTATCTAAACCAGTATTTGGGGTTGTCAATGCACTGTTTTCAGAACTCACTGTGGTTTGGACTGAAGAGTTTGGTGTCCTTGTGTCGTTTTGGTTATTTGATTCGCTGCCATTGAAAATATTTTCGGTCTCTCTAGGTGCTGGGATAGGAGATGGCGATACAAGCTGCCTGAAGCCCTCTTCATTACCAAAGAGCCCCTCATCGCTGAATTTAGACTGTCTCATACGTGGAGTTGGAGGGGTTAATCCAACATCCTCATCTCCCAAATCTGTGGAAAGGAAAGCTGGAGAATTGCGCCTGGCTTCTAATCTTTTCTCCCTATCCCTCACTGCTCCAGCAATGGCAGCTGCAAAGGGGCTACTGACGGTCAAGTTGTCTTCGGGTCGCAGCTGTCCTGGTTGCTCTGAAGACTGGGGGTCGATTTCCATGCTGCTTCCTTGACTGCTTTTCCCACTGCTGCTGGTAGATGGCTCTTTCACAATAATGGTTGGAATAGGAATGGAGCAAGTTTTTTCTGGACTGTCCTCAACGTTAGACTGTTTCACTAGCATTCCCTTCCGTCGGGCTGGCTTGGCTGGAACATACATCACTTTGCTGGCTATTTTTCCAACTTCCGAGTAAGGATTCTCTGGCATCTGACCTCTCTTGTTTCTGAAGTTGGCCTGAGTTGCGGCATTTCTGCTGTATAAGTCCTCAGAATCTAGAGAATAACGGTCCATTTCTCTCCGGTAATATATGCCTTTGTCTCTGATCACAGTCCCCATGTTTTCAGACCTACCTGAAACAGCTATCTTTGAACCTGGATTCTGATTAAAAGCAGGCTTAATTGTGCCATACATTCTAGATACTGGAGATTTGGGAGAGTTGTAAAGAGAAGGAGAAGGAGGTGGTGGTGATGGAGGTAAAGACTGTGGTGGAGGGGGAATATCTTCTGAAGTATCTGGCATTGATAGACTTCTAGTAAATTTGAGCATGGGAGGAGCCAAAAATTGCCGCTCTTCTTCTGTTACCCCTTTAAAAAAAGATATAAGGTTTAAATTGTCATTTCTTTTCAATCCAACATAATCACATATAAAATAAATGTAATATTATTTATACTGTGCACCATACAGTTTTATAATACGTCTATTGTAGTATTTCCCTGTACTAGAGCTTGATTCAGGGACTTTTCATTTATCTTTTGTGTACCGAACTTGTAAATTCCTGCAGACAGTTGTTCTTTTTCTAAAGCATGCATAAAAAGAGATCATGCAAAATTAAAAAGAAAATTAAGCACTTAAAAAACATGTCTTTATGCACTGTGGCCATTAAGGAACAGGTTACTATGCATGAAAGAAAATAAAACAATTCATAATGCATGACAAAAAGCATAATTTAGAGGAACTGTGAAATGTTTATCCAAACGTTATAAGGACCGATGCATTAAGGATGCTAAATGTTGAATGAGATTCTAAATTTCATGCTGGAAATTTAGAAGTTAAGTATTAATCAGAAAAAGAGGTTGCATATTGATGTTGAATAACATTTTCCAGCAGAACACCAAAAACTAGTTCTTTCATTATATTAACTAAAATTCTAATCATCGCAATCCATTTTGACATTTAAAAAAAATATTAGTTCCGGCTAATAATCAGTCAGGATTAAAGAAAAAAAGAATAATAAATTGATATTCTCATGCAATAGCAATTTATTATTTAAAAATTAGTATTCTTTACTGATGTGCATATAGTATCTTACCTATTGATTTTTGTCTTCTTACTGTACCTCGTGGCACACCCAGAAATGGGCCTTGAAGACTTCCAGGTACTGTTGGTGGCATCACAGCAATCCCTTGTCTTTCATACATGGACTAGAAAAATAAAAATAAAATAATGTTAAAAGATTTAACATACAATATTTAAGTTGTGCTTTGACATTTAGCATTTATTTTACATGAAACCATCTATATTTCTTCTGTGCTTTGCTTTGTTGAGTCCATCTTTTCCCATCCAGCTGACCTATAACAGGAGTGAGGAGCTGAATTTTCCCCAATGGCTAGATTGTCCCCATGCTCTTTTTTAGTTGCTGAATGAGGTCATGGACAAAGTGTCAGAGAGGAAAAGCCCATCATGCAAAGCCTTGCTTACTTAGGCCCCAAAAGTTTCATCCTTCCGGAATGTTCTACCCTCATAAAAAACCTTTACAGTACATGGAAGGAAAAAAATAAACAATAATTTCTTTCAATCCATGTATGAAGAACAAAATCACTTTTTTAAAAAAAAATCAGGAAAAAGTGAGGAACAAATTCTCTCCGATTCTTCTTTCATAATGAAAAAGCACTCTGTGTAAAGAGGCAATAATCTTTAGATGTCTGAAGAAGGAAAAGCTACTTGAACTATGAAAAGTTTTATCTAGTAATTCCCATTTTGCAGGAGAGCAATTAAGGAAAAAGTCATTGCTCTATTGTCAACTTAATGAGAACCTTCAATGCTTTGTCTTCTAAAAAGACGCAGAAACTAGGATAGAACACAGGAAGGTCTTTATAGATGTTTAGCCTGCTATATGTTAACCTGGTAAACTGTCTTGTCATCTGTCCACATGAGGTTATCCGAGTACTGAAATGTGTGAGTCAGTAATTGCCATAAGAGCTTGGTGCTTTTTAAGCAATTTGAAAAATCTGAACCATGGTCTCTCTGTTTCTTGCTTTTAGCACTTTGCTACCACTTGTAGCAGAAAGACATCTAGAAGAAACTCATTCCCTATGAGAGGATGAAGAGAAAAAGCGGTACAGGATGCAATCTTGTACCTCACCCCCTTGTATCTTATATCTCACCCCCTTAGGTGTTTATTGTTCTCTCCCTTTTGCAAAGCATTTCATATTCTGTTCGGCTAACAGAAGCAGAATAACAGATTTGGAAGGGACCTTGGAGGTCTTCTAGTCCAATCTCCTGCTCAAGCAGGAAAGCCCAGGGGTAAAATCCAGCAGGTTCTAACAGGTTCTGGAGAACCGGTAGCGGAAATTTTGATTAGTTCGGAGAACCGGCAAATACCACCTCTGGCTGGCCCCAGAGTGGGGTGGGAATGGAGATTTTGCAATATCCTTCTCCCAGGAGTGGGGAGGGAATAGGGATTTTACAATATCTTTCCCCTGCCACACCCACCAAGCCACGCCCACAGAACCGGAAAGGAAAAATTTTGGATTTCACCCCTGGGAAAGCCTATATCATTTCCGACAAATGGTTGTCCACTCTCTTCTTAAAAACTTCCAGTGTTGGAGCACACACAACCTCTGGAGGCAACTCATTCCACTGATTAAATTATTTGCTACCCCCAAACTTTAATACCATTTGAACATTAGGATGGATTCTAATCTAATTAGACTAGATTCAGAATCAGAATTTTAAAGCTTTTTTGTTTTCTACTATGTTGGAAACAAAAAACTTCTCATTAATTCTGAATAGCTTTCCATATTTGAATGAGAAATTTCCAGGGGGATTTAAAATTCATAGGTACTCATATTCTAGTAATGCACAACAGAATCTACTTAGGCACAGTTATGAATAGTAGAAGAACAGCAAGTGCAGAAAGAATTGAGAAGAGACCTCCACTCCTTTGATCGCAACAAAATATCTTATGCCACCAGACTTGAAATTCTGGGTTTAGAAAATTTAGAACTACGCCGACTTCAGCATGACCTGAGCATAACTCATAAAATCATCTGCTACAATGTCCTTCCTATCGAAGACTACTTCAGCTTCAACCACAACAATACACGAGCACACAATAGATTTAAACTTGAAGTGAACTGCTCCAATCTTGATTGTAGAAAATATGACTTCAGTAGCAGAGTTATTAATGCCTGGAATGCACTACCTGATTCCGTGGTCTCATCCCAAAATCCCCAAAACTTTAACCTAAGACTGTCTATTGTTGACCTCACCCCATTCCTAAGAGATCTGTAAGGGGTGTGCATAAGAGCACCAGCATGCCTACCATTCCTGTCCTAATGTTCCCTTTGGTTGTATTCAATTTGTGTGTTTATTTCATGCTTATACTTATATGTACTGTTTAGTATGTGTTTGACAAAATAAATAAATAAATAAAAATAAATAAATTGGGCATTGTTCTCCTGAGCTTTCCCTATACCTTTTTGACTAGCCCTATAATCGTTGTCATACAACAATATTTTGCTGATAATACCTACCGATATCTTTGGGAACAACACTACAAACAGCACAGCCATGCTGTAGTTATGCTACCAATATTAGTAGTGTTGAATCCATACACATTTTCGGTTTGACGTGTAACTTGTCTCATCAATGCTGCATTGTATGAGTATGAGGGAAATACTTTTCATGGGTTTCTGACAGGGCAGTTTTACTCTGTGCCTTGAGAACAGTTGACTTTTGGGGTTTTAATTTTGAATGTTTTGTGGCTGTTCTTTTGTCCAGACACAACACAAAACTCAATTTTTCCCTTAAAGGCAATGTATCTGATATAATACATGTGAAAAAAGTGCAAAATACTCCGGAGTGGAATAAAAGATAGGCCATAAGTACTTGTACACACAAGCCAAACGAAGGACCACACTGTAGCTAATAGCAAGTATTGTGTCATAAGAAAAACTGCCAGTTTCAAAATAAATAGAAATAGTAGTAGAAGAAGAAGAGAAGGAAGAGGGAGAGGGAGATATGAATCATATTAAACATCAGCAAGTTATTCAAATAAAAATAGGACACTACCAGAAGTGACTTCAAAATTACTCTTGAAATCAAAGTGAACCTCCCACCCATCTGTTAATGGAATGTTTCTATTCTCTTTGGTTCCTGTTGCTGTGATAGCCAAGACTTAGTGGTAAAACTGAAGCCAAACAATTCTGTGGAAACTCAAGTTCATCATAATTATATTATAAAAGCCATTCTTAAAGGATGTTATCATACTAATTATTACTGAGATCCAAGATACTGACAAGTGATAATTAGATGGGATTACCAAAAATAGCAACTTCTATTTTCCTCTTGCCAAATCTACATGCTCTTTTGCTTTATTAATCTATTCCTCTCTAAATGCACTTTGAATCTACATATTTATACTAAAAGCTGCAAAGAGAATTCAGGTAATTTTCTGTGGCTTTTTCTAGAAGCCAAATCCTGCCACAACAGTCAAATTAAACATCACATTTAGTAATAGAATCCTACCCACTTAGTATTTATTGAAATGTAGGAATCTACGATGGATCCAGAATCCTTGTACTTAATTTTAAGGAAGGAGAATGGACATAACTGAATGCTATCCATTATAAAATTTAGATTTAATTCTCAACAGCAACACAAACCTTTGTACATGCTGATGTTGTAAACCTTAAGTGGTCTGACAATCTTCATCAGCTCTTGGCCCCAAAAATTATTTCATTACAGCCTGAGATTGAGTGCATTATGGAACTCATACTTTCTAGTCACCCACAGTTCACATGGATAATTAATCTTTTTGGCAGCGTACATAACTAGAAATGTATTGCAAAAGAAGTCATAATCACATATCTAAATATGCTTTTTAATCCAGTTAAAAAGTGTGTTGGGAAAAAATGAAGACATTTTTACAAATATACTTTTCTAAAGAAAGTATATATATTTTT
Organism: Ahaetulla prasina; assembly: GCF_028640845.1. NCBI lineage: Eukaryota > Metazoa > Chordata > Lepidosauria > Squamata > Colubridae > Ahaetulla > Ahaetulla prasina. Next base: position 285,423,728 of record NC_080539.1, read on the forward strand.
TGATCTGTTCTGAAACATGACATTATGTAGGATAAATACACATTAATGACTTCTTAGTGGCCTCATTAATGACTTCATAATTAAAACAATGCTTTATACTCACAGATAAACTGTAATTGGTATCAACTACTTAACAAATTGCTTTATACCAAGTCAGAATATGAATCCATCAAATTCATTATTTCTAATGCTGATTTCTTATTATTATCCAGGTTTTGGAATAAGACTATTTCTGGCTATGCCTGGAGGTACTATGGATTTTTATTATTGAGATACAGTTCTTCTAGAGTGTTTTGTATCTGTTTTGCTCCAATTTTTTACAACTGATCCTTATTTGCTAGAATGATAACAGTTGAATTCAAACTCAATAATATGTTGCATAAAATTATTATAAACCAACAAATAAAATAAATATCTAAAGGGATGGCTTGAATATTTAGTTTAAGAGGAAATAATACGACATCAATGTATGAAAAGAGGACATTTTATGTTATATTATTGAATACACAAGAGTTTATTTCATACAAATAATAATGAATACCACTGAACTGAAAATTACGAATATAGAAATATTTCTTTAAAAAGATAATGGAAGGATATATACGTCCCTTAAAGTTATTGCTGCTCTTTAGTGCCAGTTCATATTGTCATGTTATTTATCATAATATTGCATAAAATATGGTGAATTTAAGAGGGATAAGCTTAGGTGCTGAGTGCATGAGTAGTCATTACAAAATCCCCAGAATAATTAAAATCAGAGGACTTTTTCCTATTAGGAATTTGGGGGGGAAATCCTTACTTAATCTAAAGCCCCCGTAATTTAAAGGAAATTTATTATAGACACTACTCACATTCATATCGGTCGCTGAGGGAAAACATCTACTAGAAGGTCGTTGTTTAATTGTTGCCACTCTGGAGTCCACAACTGCATTTTCTGGAATTCTTGATGGCTTGGAAACTGGCACTATTTCATCAGCTTTATCTGTAACACAGAAATACATGCTAAAATAAATTTAACTTGTCCAAAGACTGAAAAAAATTAAATGTTTGCAATGTAAAATATAATTTAACTTTTTTAAAGATGCAAAGAAAAAGGGGATTTGGGCAATTTAACAAGGCAATGCTTGAACATTGTTAAGTCGTGCAAGCCGAGCAATTTTATTGCTGCTGCGTAACATGCATGCTTTAGTTTTAAGCCTGCATGCATTTAATGTTTACTTAGTGTGACTTGAAAAACAATCCTCTTCTTCAAACCTTCAAAATGTGAAGGGAAAATATCTATATAGAAATGGAAAGAAAACCTTTAGAAATAATTTTTTTGCAGAGAACTGTTCCACACAGTAGTCATGAGAATGTTACTGAATTTTTAAACGAAAGTAGGCATTTTGAGTGCCCTATATATTGCTGCTTTACTATCAAATACGGACGTTAGGCTATTGGGCACTTCTAAAGTAAGTATTAATATTCTGAATATTAAAATGGTTTTATTTGGGTCCAATGAAGGGGCTTCAAAAGCTTCAATGAGAATTTTCCTATGAGCCTGACAATTAGTCACTCACAACAAATTCTCATACCCATACTGCTATTTATGAACCATTTTATTTCAGCCTGAAATACAACTGTGCATTTGTCCATCAGGGAGCAGTCATGCGAGAATAACCGTAGAATCAGATTCAGTACTGAACCTGACAACAAATCTTTAAAGTGTGTGCCGAGTACAGCTATCAAATTATAAATTTGAGACCATGACAGCAGTCATGGTATGATGACTTCATAACAGATAAAAGGTGGAAAAACTGATCTGGGCTGGAGAAAAGAAAAGAGACTATAATAGACAAAATTGTCATGAATCTTAGCCTTCAGTTTTAAATGCAAAATAGATGTCAACGGCATAAATTTTATCTACCTTTTTTGCAATATGGCAAATTTGGATCTTGTAGTATTGTCAGGGCACACCTAATTATAACCATATATCAAAACAAAGGGGACTGTTGTGAGAATTATTTTTAAAGATACAAGAGAAATGCTTAAATCAAGAGTCAGACTGCAATTGAAATACAGCATTACGGTTGTGTGAAACCATTCCTTTACACTAATAATAAAACCAAGCCTCTTTACAGACTATGATTCAACCTATATTGATAATATTTTTCTTTGCAATACCTTTTATGTTAACATTCACAGTGAGATTAAATTACAAGCACCACTTATGAACATCCATTTTGAAAAAATCTAGGAAATGGTAATAAAATTAACACACAACTCTTCTTAACCTAGGACTTGTATACACAGAAAATATGTATACCTAAAAAATTGAATAACAGCTAGAAGAAACTTTATAGTTTATCAAATTTGTTACTTCTACCTCATTAGCAAAATGAATTTAGAATGTAAGTTTTCCTGACCATTCTTCTCTTTCTTTCTTTCTTTCTTTCTTTCTTTCTTTCTTTCTTTCTTTCTTTCTTTCAGTAAAAATTAGAATAACTTCACTACAAATTACTTTGTGTGAAAGAAAAAAGTGGCACCTTAATGCTTAAAACAGCTATCTTAATTTTTTAATGGCTGTTTCACCCATGCAAAGTACCGGCATTATCATAGTGTTCCCAATGTTTGCACACCAATTCACTCCCTAAACATTTGGATTAGAGTAGGATAAGGAAAATAGATTTTAAGGTAGGGTTATGGTTAGGGTTGTGCAGAAATGCATCCCAGTTTAGGATCTTATGAATATGCAATGTACACATGGCGGTGCCTGTATATGTGAATGTTATTTACTTCCCTTCAATGGTTGGAGGTGGTCTGTGAGCATTTTTGCATATAATATCAATGGTATTTAACTATGCCCTAACCCAGTAGTAGTCAACCTTTTTATACCTACCACCCACTTTTGTATCTGTTAGTAGTAAAATTTTCTAACCACTCACCGGTTCCACAGTAATGTGCCATGTATCGTTGTCTGTGCATGCCTCTCGTGCATTGTGGATTGGGTTTGGGGGTGGGGGGAACCGGCTGTCAGCTCTGCTTGTCTGTTACAGCTGGGTGGTATGGGGGGAGATGTGCGAGCTATTCTACGATGAGGCTCTTTTGTTTGTGGTCGCACTATAGCGCCATTTAGTTTCATTTACATAATGTGAACTAAACTTATGTGCGGGCGATTCAAATAGTATATTTTCAGAAATTTAAATTGTCACAGGGAATTTTATGAAAAACTAATGAAAATGTTTTTAAATAATGCTATGAAAATTTTTTAAAAAGTCAATTAAATTAAAAAAATGGAAAGTGCTTCAGTATTGGACAAAACCCCTACCGCCCACCATGAAAGCTGGAACGCCCATTAGTGGGCGGTAGGGACCAGGTTGACTATCACTGCCCTAATCACTGAAATGAATAGGGAAGATCTTGTACTAGTTGAGTTTGGTGTGTGCATTATAGTCCTTATGCCCCTAGGATTAACTGGATTAAACGAACGGTATTTTAATGAAGTTAGTTTTCTTAGCACTGGATAACTGCTCTGGAAAAGGAGCCTCTTAAGTTGTTGATGGTTCTGTCAATGTTACTATAACATTGACAGAACCATTAGCAAATATCATGCCAGTATCTTCATCTTGTACTTCTTGTTTACCTCCTTCAAGCAAAATTAAAAGATACTTTTGCATTCAATTTAGCAGTAATCCAAACTGTGTTTTATCAAACTAGGATAAGCCCTTGGATATGAAGTAAAACATATTATCTGCTGACTTCATTTTAAACATTTGGGTATGCTGGCATATCCACCACCAAGAACTTCAGGAAGGAAAATTTCATGTTATGTCTCTCCAGCCCTATCAGCGATCCATAAAATACTCTAGGGATCAAGTTAGAATTATTTTCAAAATTGAAATCATCTGTCACTTAAAGTCTTTAAATTATCTTGAAATGCCACAGAACAATTCATTGTTTTTAGAACTAAACAGACAGCCATAACCCCATAGCTAGTCAGATAATGAGAGCTACAGGAAAACAATGAAGAGGCTTTGACGGACACTTGAAAAAGCATGGATACAATCACTGCAAAATTACGAGAACCATGCTACTGATTTTGCAAGACTGTACTGAAAGTCTGACCAAAGCAGATTCGACTACAATAAAAGTTTGCAAATATATTTCTAATACATTCATGTATTGCAGCCACACATTATATCATTGGCATCTATCTTTTGTTGATCTTACAGCCTCTGTTCTCAATTTATTTTCCCTTGTCCAACAATTTCTTTCATTCAGTGAGTGTATTATGCACCTTTCCAATTGCAGATAAGAATAGCTGGAAGTTAAATTGGAATGGGACAAGTAAATTGGCTTCCAGATAGTATGAAAAAAAGGGCACGGATACTTTGGCTGAGCAGAAACTCCAACAGCAGTTCTGATAGCATTGCTAGGTGCTAAATGGCTTGCAACTGTGTGTTTCTTTGTTTTTTAAAAAAAGTCACCATAGCAAAGTAATACAGGTAGTCCTCACCACAATTGAGACCCAAATTTATGGTGCTAAGTAAGACATTTGTTAAGTGAATCATTGCAATGGTTAAATTAGTGACACGGCTGTTAAGTGAACCTGGCTTCCCCCATTGACTTTGCTTGTCAGAAGGTCTCAACAGATGATCATGTGACTCTGAGACACTGTAACCATCATAAATATGAGTCAGTTGCCAAACGTCTGAACTTTAATCACGTGACCATGGGGATGCTGCAACGGTCCTAAGTGTGAAAAAGGTCACATCACTTTTTTCAATGGTGGTGTAACTTTGAACGGTGATTAAATGAACTGTTGTAAGTTGAGGACTACCTGTACAATGGGATGAAATAAATCCCTAAAAGAAATGTGTTAAATTCACAAAGAAGTTCATTCTTTCAAATAAAAAAAATATGCTGTTTTGAAAAATAATTACAATTTGCAACCATACTTCATTGGTATTGTAAAATTTGCATAATTTTCACTTTTTTTTACATAATTTGAAATGACTCCATTCTCAGCTTTTACCACACTATTAAAGTGACATAAGGCAAATTAAAAAATATAACAATATTGCATAGCTATGCTGAAATAGTCTTCTAGGTGTTTCTGAAATTTTATGTCATTTCCCGTTAAGACCTGTGTATTTTGTCTCTGTGTCAATCTTTGAAAGCTAAACCTTAAAATATTTGGACTTTTTATCACACTATTAATATAATGCCATTTTTGCAAGAAAGTATGTTCCTATATTAGTGAGAATGAGTCTTACATGCTTCAGTTTAAAAGAGTTTATTTACGAAAGTTTCTGTTAACATGTTAAACAAACAAAAATAAATAAAAACAGGCACAGATGGGGCGCAAGTCATACAGGTGTGAAAAGCTACACCTGCCAAGTAGGATGCATTTGAGTACAGGGCCAAGACAGAACACCCTTGGAAGTGTCCTCTTCATCTGAGAGTTCATGGGTCTAGGTTCTCTCAGGACAAGGGTTTGACTCAAAAGTTGCGCCTGCAAAGTGCCTGCAGTCAGAAGGTTAGCTCACACCAGCTGCATTTCATCATTAGCTCAGTCATTTAGCAAAAAGCAGCCACAAGCATTTCTTTCACTTCGGAAAACACATGACTGGTTTGTACTGCAGCAAAATGCTTCCTGACTAATTTCCCTTCAGACTCAAAACGAAAGGGAGCAGAGAGGGGACTGTTGATAAATGCACACAGAACACTGATATATGCACAAACTTGGTTTTACTTAAGGGTTTGACAATATATTCTGGTGATTCCAAGAAAGTAAATTTAAACACTGAGGTTCAAAGGTCAACTATTCAGAGCCTGTACACAGTGGTATCGCTCAATGATCAATTTGCTCCTGAAAAGGGAATCTTTAAACAATAATCTAGGATACCACCTTGAGGGCCATCTTGTATTCTTCATCTATATAAGAGATGATTTGGAGTTCCATAATATTAACCAGCCCAGTCCCAACCATATTAACTGGTTTTTCCTGCCCTTACTGTATTATTCATCTGCCTGGAGCTCCCTGGCCTGAAGGGAGAGGAGAGAGATTTTTATTACAACATATCCATTATGATGCTGAGCTATTTTTCAGACATTGTGGCACAGTACTCAACAGCATGTCATGACTCTTACATTCTGACGAGGTCTGGCTGTAAGGAGAGTGACAACTTTTAACTTGCATAATTCAGTATCTATGATCTTATCAAATACAGTTTCTCCTACAAATACTGTTCATTGTTGAAAGGGTGTAAGCACATATTATTTTCCCCATTGTTAAATATTCAAACTCAGAGGATAACCATGTTACCCAGAAAAGACCCTGACAAGTAAAGAAACTTCTGAAAATGTCATCCCAGTGCCTAAAAATGTTTGCTGGCACATTTTTGTATAAGTCACAAATGCTGCAATTGAGTCCTGGCATGTTGTAGACTGCATAACCAAGCCAAGATAGGCTTGGCTATGGGCTAGAGATTAATCTGGTCAGACCCACAGAGGATAAGAATGATCATGATCCAAAAAGGCACTTACAGGTTAACCTCAGGCCAGCATGCCAGAAACACCAGGCAAGAGACTAGTCAAACACGGTTTCTAAGGTGGGGATTGTCAATATCCACATACTTACCAAGAACTTCAGTATGCTTGTTCAGAGGGAAGGGGATCATGGAAAAAGAAAACTCAAAAAACAGCTGTGTCCAGAAATGATTTGTATTTGTAAGAAAAGCAATGAATGTCTGGCACAGTGTAAAAAAATGTTCTCATGAAGCTAAAGTGAAAGAATAGAAGCAAATGTTCTTCAAATACCAGCAGCACACATTGTTAACAATGCAAATAGAAACTACAAAATGTTAGACTAATCTAGTCAGCCAGAATATAACGTTAGCCAAATGTAGAAATGGTCAAGTTTTGCCATTCATGGCTGTATGGCTAAGAATTAAAAGGACAGGCACATTAAAAAAAACCTCTTAAAAATACTATCCCTCATGTGATAATTTATTTCTTCTTCCCTCCCCCTTTTGCCTGACGCATGGGCATGGGCAAAGATGCCCTCTCGGTTATGGCTCTCTGCATTCGACCACTGCGACGAGGCACTGTGGCTTGCGGTGTTTCTTGAGAGTCATTAACCCCTTCATCTCTTGGTAAGAACACAGTGGACATTGCCACTGCATCCTCACCAGTCCACGTTGAGGCACTGGTTAACTCAACATGAGGGGTGGCTCTTTGGGAGATACGAGTTTCAAGGACCTGTGTCCTTGGTTGTTTGAGGAAAGTTAAAATCTCAGACAGGTAGTTATGAATGGCTCTTGTAGATGTTGCCACAATGCCTAGCTGCAATTCCATCCGGCCCATGGACTGTGACATGAGACCCATGGACTGTGCATGCTCTCTCTTTATGTTCTCCAGCAGCTGCACAATCCTACTGTTGGTTTCCATCAATAGTTTTTCCCCCTCTGTCAGCTGGGTTTGCCCTCTCCAACCCTGATCCCTAGAGACAGCCTGAACACCATGGCGATCTTCATTCATTTCAATATTCCCCTCCTCAAGAGAGTCACTTTCATATTGAGTTCTACTGAGAGAGTGATCGCCAGGAGAGTTTATGTCCATTGTACACCGTGGAGTCCGCTCTGGTGTTGGAAATCCCTCAAAATCTTCCCCAACATTGCTGGGTGTTTCAGATGATGACAGTGGCCATGGCCAACTCTCTGTAGTTCTGGCTGGTGAATCTTCATCTGAAGCAGGCACTGAGGACTCTTGTTCTTCTGCAGGTGTAGATGGTGAGCTTCCTCTCTGGTGCCTGAGTTGCCCCGAAGATCCAGGAACCTCCCCATCTTGTTCCCCAGTGACATCTGGCAATCAAATAGAGGAGCAACAACCACTGTATCTGAGGCCAGGAAGATGGAGGAATCTACATACATTGGACAACACACAAAAAGAAGCCAGTTGGGAAACCAGAGTGTTTGTGTTAGGGCTGTCTAAAATGTAGAGACTGAAAAGTGCAGGGAGTGCTGAAATTATTAAAATATCATATAATGCACACTGTCCTGCACCCATAACACATACAACTAAGCTGGATCCCAAGGCCCAACTTTCAATACACTTTTTTGCGATTGTGACATAAATGTCTGTGAACCTATCAAAAAGCTCACCTATGCACTGTAGTGATGTCACAGTCAGAAATCTCTGGGATGAACTTTGGGTCAATTGTCCAAGCGACCTGAGCTTCCTGTGGTGTCAGATGAGCTCCACCACTGGATTGTATGGCAGCCATTGAAGCACTGGTTGCTATCTTCTCTTTTGTCCGTCGTTTCATCTCAGCCCTAAATCCCTTCCAGAATTATTGTCACAAAATAAGTGTGACCATTAATCAAATTTATCCTGTGAACAATGTCTCTTAGCCTCTCATTGTCTGTATACATTTACTTCCTTTCTGCTGTTTGTATACTGTGGGCATTGTTCATCAGGATAGTTTTTCTTTCTTTGAAAGTATTTTTTGACTTGTGCTTCTCCTGATTCCTCACTTGGGTAATTTTGTAAAGAAAATACTAAACATTTTTTCCATGTTTGACAAAATCTATAAAGGAAGTTTAAATACTAAATCAAGACCATATAAGTGGAACCCTTACAAATGAAGTCAATTCACATGTGCACTAAATCAAATGTATTCCTGAACACTTGCAAATAGTTATAAAATGCATGCAATTCATAGACAGACTATTATGATCTGCACAGTAGTTCTTTAGCATATTGAGACTAGCAAAGAATGAGAAAATATCTTGTTTTGGAAAAATAAATTAAGCCTTCTGCCTCGGGGACAATTCAGCCATTTACAATTTTCTGAGAAGTCCGCTGGAATGATCGTAATAATCACTGCTTTAAATTATCACACTTCCCACTTTTAAGAAGAGTTGTGTGTGAACATAAAATTCATCAGCTCCTTCTTCTGATCATTCCTAGTGAACTTTGTAGTTGGCGCTAAGCAATTTGCACCAATTTGTATGATTTTTCAAATGTTTGAATTTTGTTAGGTGTAACTCCTGCTCATTGAAACACACCACATGCTGCTCTTATCAACTTTATTTATGGAGTTATGTGTTTGCGCTAGAGGGGCATGGGTGTATGTATGTCTCATATTAAAAAGGATGATTCCTTAAAACAATCCCTTGTAATTTCAAATAAGGAAAGGACTCCTGTTATGATTATGGGCATTTTCCAAATGTTATTGTAATTTACCACCCAAGATCTTATATCTGTGTATTTTTAAAGGACACTGTATACTTCATGACACTAGTAAAATAAAGATTTAATTTCAACAATAAATGTTACTGTAAAAACTAATTATTTCTCCATCTTGAAATTAAAATATTCATATTTGATTTGGGTTTGTGTAGACTGTCCAGTTGCATGTTTTATGAAAATTGAGGATGAAATTGTGTTTATATAAGAAGTATGAGAAGACACTGATGAAAATGGAAAAGGTGGGGGGTGCCTAGTGGCATGCAAACCTTGGAGGCTCCACTGCATGGAAATTTTTTTAAAGGGCCTTTGTGGGTAAATTCAGTATAATATCTGCTGCTTTTTCATTTTTATCCTCACCTTTGCTTCACTAGTACAGCATCAGCTGTGACTACTGATTCCAATTTTCCTCAGAGAAATGGGCCACAAGTTCATGCATAAAAAAATTAGGATTCTTTTAATCAAATGAGCAAATCAGTTTTTTAAAAAATAATTGTCTCTGCTCAGACCACCTTGGTCTACTATACTACTACTTATTTTAATCATTCATAATGTTTGAGATGTAAAGAAACCTGCATTAGATGACTTCCTAGTTTTTAAATGTTGTGCTTTCAACACAACTTTACCATATGCATGCTGTAAGTATAAAGTACTATTGGGTCATGTTGAACATTACATTCTACTAATGATAAAACTGTCAAATGATACATCAACATATTCTCTGGATGTTTGGAATAGTTTGGGGGGAACTTGTGCCTTACAATGCAGAAATTGGCAATCGTTGTTCCAAAGAAAGCATTTCATTATTAATGTTTTTTTGTTCATATATTGTCAGGCATTCTTCATATTTTTGGTTTTGTTGTTTAGAGTAAACCTACCCAAAATGGAAAGTGGTAGAATTTGCATAATAATCTAAAAGCCTGAACTGTGATTAAAATATTCTGACAACATAATTACTGGGGAAAACATGTTATTTGTGTTTGTGGTTCATCTACCAGGAATCAATTTCATAAAAATGAAACAATTGTTTACTACAAATATAGGTATTTGTTGCAATATCTGTAAAATATCTTGTCTCCTAATCAGAAAGAGAAGACACATTGCTATATGCTATATGGCATGTGTGACTACTTACATAAATAACCACCAGGGGGAACAGAAACTACAAATTCTATGTGAATTTAAGTTCTAATATCACTCTTGAATATTTAGGATCCGTGAATACATCGAAGATGATTTATAAAACTGCCTATTAAAAAGAAACAGGCTTAATCAAGAGATAACACTAACAATAAATAGTAAAAGCAACTCCAATTAACAGGATTGCAGTATTTACTATTAATATTGATACAAAAAACAAAAATAGTATTGCAAGAATGACTTTAGCCTGCTTTTCATTCAGTGATCATGGCAACCTAAGAAAACTGAGCAAAACTGCACTGAATTCATCAAGCTCTGTTTGATAGATGTTATCCCTGCTGTTTACAGATTGATATGATAAAATCAGGATTTCAACCTATTAAGATGATGACACTAGCTGCTGTGTTGATGGTGTGGAAAAAGTGTATTTAACAGAATGGAAGCAATGGAAAATTCGTGTGCCTAATAATTTTGCTGCTCAATGGCAGAAATGGATGATCAGATGGCTTGCTCCTCTGGGCCCCATGATTGGAAACACACTTCCAATATTTATGTATTTGCCTAATTGATACACTTCAGTTTCAGATCCTTGACTGGTTCTTGACCAGATTCAAGACTCAAACTTTTAATTTAATTTTAATTTTGTGTGTCTGAGAATTGTTAACTACAGGGAATGAATAAACATTAACATGGCAAAACATTATGTGGCATTTAGAGACTATGCTGAAGTTATCATTCATGTTTAGTGCAGATTCAACACTACTGATCTCTTAATTATAGTTAAGAAATAAGGAGTAATTTATAGGCATATGAGCCCCTTTTCAACCTCCTTTCTTACTTTGCCAGTTTATGCATGGTTTATTGATATATCTGCAAAGAGATCGCCATGGCTAATGCTAAAGAACTTCACTGTCAAACCTGATTCAAAAAAAATCTGACTTTAGTAACTTATTTTACAGCCATGGTTAATCTCACTTCAGATAATCGTTATTTTTGAAATTCACATTCCAAAGGGAACTGAGTTTGGAACAATTTACTTTCTATATAAAAAGATACATAGATACCAACTGCCAACAAAGCACAGAGCTTTAAAATGAATTAAATCATAAACATTAGAAAGAAGCAAACAAAACCAAGCGAAATGATAAAACATGCTTCAAGCTGACAAAAGGGGTAAAAGAAAATTACCATGCCTGAGACAAAAGGAAAGAGAGGATAGAGTTTATGAGTCCATGATCAATTCCTTTTAACTATAGTTAAAAAATCAGCAGCTGAATATATCTGCACTCTGCCTCAATATATCCTCACAGAGCTTCTATCTCCATAGCCTGTTTTAGACATATAATAATGAATCAACATCTGGGTTCCTCATTCCTAAAGATCTGAACTCATAAATATTCCTTAGTTTCAATTTATCTCAACACACATTTCAGAATGCTTAACTATACAGATATATATGAAGTAGATTGGGAATGGGAAAGGGGGGGGGGAGGATGGGCCAAAGATCTGATAATTTGGACTTCTTATTCACTATTTTTATCTGATGTTGTGTTTAACTTAAAAACAAAACAAAACAATATCCAGAGTGTTTAACAATAAATCACTCTATAATAAGGGCATGTTAAGATTGTTCCCTCTTCTGACTGATCAGATGCCTTCTTCTTTTCTATGATGGCGTAAACCAGGGGTCTCCAACCTTGGTCCCTTTAAGACTTGTGGACTACAACTCCCAGAGTTCCTCAGCCAGCTTAAAGGGACCAAGGTTGGAGACCCCTGGCGTAAACAATTGGATTTATACTTGGGAATATTGTTCAGAAAGATTGCATCTCAAGAATTATAAACTTCTGGTAACATATCTTATGTGCGTGTGTTGGTTATTCGTATTTTGAAAGGACTCCGTTCTGGATAGAATGTCTGTCAAATGCTGCCAGAAGTCAGGACTACACCACCTCCATAGATGCTTGGGTAGAATCATGGTGTTGGAGTACTGCTGGCTCCTTGCATCGCAGAAGTCATTATCAGAATAGTCATTTTCTTACTTTCTCAGTAAATGCAGGACACATATTATAATTTATTTATGATTTAAAATCCACACAAAAAAAATAGCAAGGACAACCTAGCTGTAGAAAGTCTATAGAAACCGTAGACTCTAAAGTACATTTTTTTTACAATAGAAGCATTAAGTTTAAAAGAAAACCTAATTGGTTTCACTGAGAATAGTAGACTCTTATGCCCATCTTGAGTCTTACCTGCCACTTGTATTGGCAGCTGATCCCTCCCCTGAGATGTGCTGCTCTCAGAGGCCCTCCTTTTGAGATCCCACCAGATTTTTCATCTCTATTGGATCACTTTCTTTTCCTTATATATTCTTCCCTTTCCCCCCATATGAACATCAGGACTGTAGAAGTAGGTTTGATCTTCTTGCTGCGAGATACATGGAAAGTTCTTTGGGTACAATAAGTACAGCTAGCAATGCAACAGCCGTAGTAATACACTTGAGGGTTGTCTTGAAGACCCAGTTTGTTGCTCTGTATTTGAGCTCATGTTTGCATCATGTCCCTTCTTCTTACACTATTCAAGATGCTTCAGATATGGCAGAAGTTTTTGAAAACCTAAGACAGATACAGATAAAAACTACCAACAAAATAATTAATACAAAACTGGGTGCAATTTCCATTGCACCTTGATATAATGACTTCTGGTAGATACAATACACAATTGGGGGTAGTTATGCAAATATTATTCCTTCTGCATGCGGTTGTTTTCAAATGCTGTATGATTAAGAACCATGTAAACATAAAACTTGTGAGGGGATGTGATTTCACATGCTGGCTTATGAGTCTGTACGTGTTAGGATTTATGTTTGTAAATATACACACATTACAAAACCATTATCAGTTGTGTAAAATGTATCTGTGGTGAGCAATTATATAGGTAATTTCTAGACACAAAGTCTCATGCCATAAAATTCCCAGCAGTTGTTTCATTAGTATGTGTTTCCTAATTCATTAGTGCAAAATAAACATATATCTATTATTTAATATGCACCTGTGATAATCTAAATTTAAAGACAGTATATAACTCCAAGCTCACATGCTATTAATGTAATGAATTACATTTAAAGGAAAACTCATTTTAAAACTTTTGCATATCTGACTCTGAAAACATTGACATAATTGTCCTTAGACTTGCAAAACAATATGTAGGAATTGTTACATATTTCAAGAGGTTCAGTATGAAAAAGGGGAACAAAGAATGGAAGAGGAAGAATATAGTATATTTACATGCCCCAGTTAAAACTGAAAAACTTAATCCCTACTTATTTTAGTAATAGTAGCATGTAGCCCATGATCACTCAATATAAGTTTCTGGATATAAGTTTCACCAAATTTAAAAGTTTTCAAAATTATTATGTACTACATAGTTTAATTATCGCATTGGTATGATATTACTTATGTTTTAAATATTTATTATATTAATTTGATATTAATTATTTCCCATTATCAGCAAAAAAAAAAAAAAAGATAAGCATTGGAGATCAGATAAAACAAAGTAGCAGCAACTTTGGACAATAAAAGCTGGTATTCAAAGAGCTGCTTTCCATGCACATTGAGCTTCCAGTGCAGTTGCTGTTGGATACAACTTGGAAGAGTTTCACAACGTTGTGGGTGGAAGTCGAAATCCCTTAATGGATCATGGAAAAAACCAGCAGTCTCTTGAGTGCCAGGCCAAATATTTTAATTTAAAGGGAATAGGTGGTGACATTATAGTTACAGGAAAAATAAATTGTATTAGTAAATATGGGAAAATAATTTACTACTGCACAATGCAACTAAAAGTTAGTTATTACAAGGATGGCTTCAAATACAAATTAATGTACCTAAGGGTATAATGTAGAACAGGGGTGCCAAACTCGATTTCATTGAGGGCCGCATCAGGTTTGTGTTTGACCTCGGGAGGCCATGTGGATGCGGCCAGGTTGGGTGTGGTGAGCTTGATGTAACTCATGTCAGGTGCCTGTGGCAACCTGAGTGCTCTGCCAATAAAAATGGAATTCAGAAGGGCCACACGCAGCCCTCCCAAGCTCTGGCAGAGGCACCATCTCTGTTTTGCTGTTTCCAGAGTGGCCCCCGTGGGCCAGATCTAAGCCCCCTGTGGGCCAGATCTAGTCCCTGGGCCTTGAGTTTTACAACCCAATGTAGAAAATACTATCTGAAGTAGATTTTTTCATCAATTATGGATGAAAATAAAATACTTTAAGATAAATTGCTTGAATGCAAATATATGTGTGCACGCGCATATGCATAGATACACACATTTAATTTTAAGCTCAAACCATATGAACAAACCAGCTCAAAAGAGAAGAATAAGACATTAGTACTACACTTAACACAAGTAAGTAGAAGACTGGATACAAGTTTTAGCTGGAAAAAATAACACCAGTTATTATCCAATCTAATCTACAATAAAGTTTGAATTGTAGCTAACACAATCCACTTGATAAAAGGCTAAAAAAAAAAACCTTTAAAATCACGTTGTATTTTAGACCATGTTATGGGTTTGTTTATTTATTAATTAAATATATTCAGTTATGTTTAATCAATAATTATTTAATTTAAATGCAAATGTGTGTCCATGTGCACATGTGCTACAGAGTTTTGGATTTAATTATGAAGGTACATAACATTACATTGTTATGTAACATTACAATGTAATTACATTACATTGTGGTATCTCAATACAGCCACTCCTTAGAACAGCTGCTTTTTTTTCACATGCCTGCTTTCTTAGGAAAAGATATGGCTACTTTAAAAAGTTGCAGACAGGTGCTGTAACTGTGCCCCTATAATCTGAATATAAGATGATAAAAAGGAGACAATATTTATTTTTAATTAAATATTTCAATTGAAGGGCAAAAACATTCTTCCCATATTTATTTACTAAGGTGTTATGATTCTAAGTGCATCTAATTATATTTGAAGAGGGAAATGAACACCAATGAGAAGTTGTTTTCTCCCCCACTCCCATATGTTCTCCAACTGTTGATTCAGTATATTGAGGGCATCTCTGGGACACATTTTAAGGGAGAAGCCCCCAACCAGGGACCAGCACCAGGGACTGCTTCTGTGGAGAGTTTTTTCTACGGACCGGAGGGGGCGTGGTTTTGCATGCTGTCTGCATCTCACGGATGCGGCTTTGCTTGTTTGCACTGCCCAGTTCCTGGCATGCCAGGCCCAGTGCCGGTCCATGGATTGGGGGTTGGGTGTATGCCCTGTTTTAAGGCATACACAAAGGCATACATGTGTCTGGGTGCACTTCTGCATCCATATAAGCCCATGAAATTTGAAAGATAGTAAGAGAAATTCCCATGTCATGAGTAAATGAGTCTTTTCTTTGCAAAATATAGTCAATAAATTAAAAAATATTTATGAATAAGTAAATAATCTTGTAGAGGCCAAACATCATGCAAAATTAAAGTCCACTCAATATAAGGCTTGGAAAAATATTAATAAGAATATAATAAGAACTATTATAATAGAATGTATAGTCGGAGCTTGGACTACAATACTTTATTGTATTAAAAATTAGCATGCTGTGTAAATTAGATAAATCATAGTTAGAATTTTGCTCTGCCCACCCAAGCCAAAAAGTACTAATCTGCTAGAATCTACTTCAAGTAATGATGGCTCAACATTCCTTTTACAAAGTTAAGACTAAGAAAGTT
This sequence comes from Ahaetulla prasina, assembly GCF_028640845.1. Lineage (NCBI taxonomy): Eukaryota > Metazoa > Chordata > Lepidosauria > Squamata > Colubridae > Ahaetulla > Ahaetulla prasina. The sequence goes on from NC_080539.1 coordinate 285,439,824, forward strand.
AATAAATGATTTGGTGTAATGTCTAAATACGTTTTGCAGATTATGGCTTGGATTATTTTGATTACACATGATGTGTAAATTCACAAACCAGCTACATTGTATCAATTTTATGCATACATATACATATACATATACATATACATATACATAGGTAAAGGTAAAGGTTCCCCTTGCACATACGTGCTAGTCATTGCCGATTCTAGGGGGCGGTGCTCATCTCCGTTTCAAAGCCGAAGAGCCAGCGCTGTCCGAAGACGTCTCCGTGGTCATGTGGCTGGCATGACTCAACGCCAAAGGCGCACGGAACGTTGTTACCTTCCCACCAAAGGTGGTCCCTATTTTTTATACTTGCATTTTTATATGCTTTCAAAACTGCTAGGTTGGCAGAAGCTGGGACAAAGTAACGGGAGCTCACCCCGTTACACGGCAGCACTAGGGATTCGAACCGCCGAACTGCCGACCTTTCGATCGACAAGCTCAACGTCCTAGCCTCTGAGCCACCATGTCCCCTTACATATACATATTGTTGTGTCTTGCCCGCTCTCACAGCAGCCGGAGCCTTCTTATCTGCTCCCGAACACAGAAGAATGTATGCCTCCCGGCCCCAGTCCTGGCTCCATGCCCAGACAAGCTGAAGAGGAGGGGGCACCTCCCGGTCCCAGCCCTGGCTCCATGCCCAAGCAGGCTGCAGAGGAGGGAGCACCCCCCGGCCCCTGCCCTGGCTCCATGCCCAGGCAAACGGAGCAGCTAGACCCCTCCCCCTCCTCCACAGCATGTGAGCCTGAGGAAAGTTTATTTCCAACAGCTGCTGATTGGAGTGACCCTCGCATCAGAAGACTGGATAGGCGGAGGCAACAGAAGGAAGAGAGGGGCAGGCCTTAATGAGTGCTGAGTCATGGAGCCACACCCCATGGCCTATATAAAGGATCTGCTTTCTGGCAGTCTCTGAGTCAGGCAAAGTCGAACTTATCTTGCTGAAGTCACTTTCTGGTCTCCTGCCTGCTCTGAGGACTTTGCTAGGACTTTGGGCAGAGCTGCAGAGGCAAGCCTGATTCGGATTTCCCTGACCCGGCCGTCAGCGGAGGAGTGGGACACGACACATATACATATATATATATATAGTACCATGCTTTACATTCTAAACTATACTTGGTAAAATACATTTAGTATGATGAATGAATATGTATTAGAACACTGTTAGCAATATCTTATAAATTATGTGATCACTTAGAACAACCATCAAAAAGTGAGTCCCAAGGGCCACACATGTTAGCATATCTTTGGTACTTTTCCACTGACCCCTTAAAAATGGGTGAAGTCAAAATATTGACTCTTTTTTTTTGTACTTTTTAAGGTTTAAAGAGGGTTCAGGTGTAAACAGATGCCAGATGCTCAAGGTACAATTTCACAAAGCTCTCCTCAGTTTTGGTGTGCAGCTAAGCTGGTGTGGAACAGTCCTCAAGTCAAGGAAATGTTGATGTCTTTCACCTTGTGCAACCCAGGTTGCTGAGAAGATGCCATCACACCCAAATTGTACCTTGAGTTTAAAAGAACTTAAGAAACTATATATAAATTTTATATCAGAGCATAGTATAGAAATATATTGTATATGGAAACTAAATGCTAATACTAAAACAAAAGATTCTTTAATCCTGTAGGCTTCCATTAGACTTTCTAGAATATCACATGAATTGTTTTAAAGATCTGCATACTAACAGTTATCAGGGTATTTTTTTTAAATTTAATGTTATGCCAATGTACCAATATCACATATTAGTTAAAAATCTTATCATTAAAAAATAAAAATTGACAATGGATTAGGAGAGGCTGTGTATATGAATCTTTTTAATAAACTAGTTCTACGTAACAATAATAATGAAACTCAAAGCAGTAATTTCCCCCTCATTTTAGCAGTTACTTTTATGGATAAATATAAACTCATCCACTTTTGGGAAATAACTACTAATATTGCCTGTTGCTTCTATTCTGATGAGAAAAAAGATTACATACAATCCCCTCAAACCCTTCTTAAAAGTCCATTATGGGAACTAGAAATATTTTTAACAGCATTATTCCTGGAATACAAGAAATATTACTTGAATTACTTTCTAAATTCAACCATAACCTTTTAGGCTCAAAAGAAAGAAAAGCTTTTCCATTCTGAAATTAAGATTTTCTGAATTTTATTTGGGGATTGAAAGAGATGAAATGTAAAAATAGAGATCACTTTTCCAAAAAGCACAGTACGGCAGAATCCCATGGGAAATAAAAACAAGCCACAAGTTTCCTAAAAGCATTTATTTTATAACCTCCATCAGAAAATACCATGGAATGGTTAACAATGGAAGAAAAATGAATTCTAGTGAAAAATGATTCCTAGTGAATTTTACAGCACAGCAGCAGTTAGACCACAATGTACCATGGAATCTGAAAGACACAAAGAGATTAAAAGCTTTGAAAAGACATTCCATAGAAACTTTTACACTTGGAAAATCTTAATAAATCCATTGCGTCAATTGACTTACTCCTTTTTTGTCAAGCAGTTCAAGAGTTTTTGCTCAGCAAAGTACTGCTAAGTACAGTAGCCACAGAACTGTGATCTTCCTGAGTGCCTATGATTCCATTGTTCATTTCCTGCAATGCTTTTTTTCACCAGGACTGGAAAATCACCCTCAATTATTTTTCTGTAGTGAAGAAAGACAACTAAGTACTTTACGTATTGGGGTGAATAATATGTTATAACCATATGAACGTTTTATTCACACATAGTGTGCATTTATAACTGGTAAGAAATGGAGAACTATTTCCGAAAAGGGCACTGGAGGTTATTGTTTTAATGATACATAGCACATGACTATTATTTTTTTGAGACATAGCAAGGAATTCTCCCAAAAAGTATCTGAATAGATTTGAAAATCTTACTAACCAGGCAAATCAGAAAGAGAGCCTGGATGGGCACTTGGTTTAAGAGAGAGCTTTAACTTTAGACAATTATTTAATTTATGCTGGATTTTCATGGTTTAATCTTTCTTTATTATGGTCAAGAGCAGCAAAAGCTGGAAATGTCACATGCCTCTCTAGGAAGCCTTGGTGATGTAACATTTTATTTTGTTACATTATTTTTGTTAAAAAAGAGTCAAACAAATTCACTATATAAGTAATAAATTCACCTTTCACATCTAATAAACAAAAAACAAACAAATAAATAAAAAGGTCAGAAGATAATAGCCTCACTGCATATCTACAAAAACATTAAATAAATAAATAATTTGCTTTAATAAATAATAAATAAATAATGCAATTTTAATTAAAGGTTGATTTCATTTTGTATCAACCAATGAACACTTACACAAATATTTTTCAGAAATTCCATATTAGACTTTTTAGCTTCAGAAACATTTATCGATATCTTCCTTTAGACAATAATATGACGGCTTGAAGACTTCTGTCCAAAATATCTTCCAAAATTATCCATATATTTGAAGATGCCTGGTTTATCTGTTTGTTATTATAGTTGTGCTGTTAACAGCTCTGTAATCAGTTCCATAATGATGAATAACAAGGGCTATATTATACAGTCTGTTCAGGGCCTCTACACGGCCAAGTTTGAGCCTCAGTTTTATTAAAAAGTATAGCACGTATAGCATTTGCTTTGACAATTATTTTTTAAAAAATCAAACTTTTTCTTATAGAAAAAGAAATTGACATTGAAAATGGAACAGGCTATAAACATTGTCTCTTTTGGATGACACATAGCAATTAAAAAAACAAACCCCACACTCTGGATTGCTGCATCTTTGGTTGAATTAATATTTGTAATTTCAAGGGCAAGATCAACAAAAATAGAAACACGTTTAATGTGAAATAGGCTAATAAATCCTACTTCAAGTCTACAAATGTGTATGTATCAATTTAGAACTTCATAAAAACCAATAAATTAATTACATGTACTTGTGTCATATGTTATCATTTTGAGAGGACATATAAATGATTTCAAACACTCTTCAGTATAGCAGTGACACAGTTAAGATATTCTATTTTAAATATTTAACTTATCAAATACAATAAGTTACCTGTAAGAATAAAGTCTGGTGCGGATGGAGTGACTTCAGAAAACAAAATATAAATAATTAAACTATTTAACTATGCAGAAAACTAACAGATCTTTGGCTAAAATCTATTGAAATAATGTGTGTTCTGATTTATTTTATGAATTAATATTTTTAAATCAGTCAGGTGAGCTATTTTATTTTACTGTTTCGTGTTTTAAAAAATAATATTAATTAATTATTAACATTTTTAAACAATCAACTCACATTAATGTTACTATTAGTGAATAATTAAATTACTTAATTTGTTTGGAATTTGTTTGTAGTTTCACAAATATATTGTATAGTACACTTACTGCTCCCCTTGTAAGAGTATTCACTCAGATATGAGCATAGAATTTCCCCATTCGTTTCAAAATAGTTACTTTATCCACACACAAACTTTTATGCATATCAGTTGGGTCTGTGCATCAGTTTTAACAGTTAGCACATATATACACATATATACAAAACTTGCAATGGCATTAATCATTTTTGAAGAAGGGCACACTTGTTCACACACTATATACAGGAAACCGTGATATGTAATTTATTCTTCTTGAATTACTGGAGATACACACCATACATAAATGTTTTATATCAATTATATCAAAATGTTTGCCTTTATATTTATGTTACATTGCTCTTTTTCCAGCATTTTAGCATGACCCTGGAGAATCTGCCTTACTCGTTTCACTTAGTTGTGGCTGATATAAAAAGGTCACTGCAGTATAGAAGTATATATGGGGTCAGGCTACTATGATGTGTGAATCCTAAATTGTTTTTTTCTAAATATTGTTATAGTTATAATCATTATTTTTTTAATATTATTATTATTCATTAGAAAAGTAATTTTAGATAGCAAGTACTTATTTCCAACACTAATAGTATATTTCTGAGTTCATCAAAGATATTAAAAAGAAAACATGGACTTGCAGTTTGAGAAGTTATTACAGAAATTGTTTAAAGTGCAAAAAAAAAAGTTAAAAGCAATGGAAAACTGTATGCTATATGTTAATATTTTGTGGCTTTAATTTCCCAATAAAAATATTATTGACCGAACCATAGTCCTGATCTGGTAGCTCTGTTCTATGTAAAGAGCTACAGTTCAGAGGCACAAAGTTCATTGGATGAATTGATCTTCTCAGTATAATGGAAATCTCAGTGTGGAGAATAGATGCCAATAAAGCTATGCTTGCTATTGAACTGAATGGAACAGTCTCTACATAAAGTACGTGAAAAGCTTCTTTGATATATCACAGAACACACCCGCTTTTTAAAATAGGGTTGCACAAAGAATAGTGAATTTATTAATTCTTATTTTGAGCAACTGATCTTTCAAAGCAGACATTCTAAGGTTAACCTTCATATACGTAGGGAATGCTACAGCATGTGAAATAAGTCTGAGCCGGAATGGTCAAACATTAACCTTGAATATCAATAGGATCTATGTTTTAGTCAGGAAAAGAAGAATAAGCAGGCACACATTATACGTATTGTATAATTCAATTCCAGTACAGAGTCATAACTCATAAGGCCTCTCAACATGTCAAGGGCTTTTATAGCTACACAGATATTTTTGGTAGACAAGTTGGAACACCACTATACTAAGGAAATACTGAATTTGGAACTCTTGGCCGAGGATCAATACAAAAAGTGAATGTTCTAGTAAAATATTAAAATAAATAATGAAAGCAAAATTAAGCAAATCTTATTTCAGTCATTTCAATTACCGTTGTAAGACATTAGTATTATGAACGAGTTTTTAATCTATATGCCACTAGTTTGTAATGTATTTCATCTTTATGATACATAAAGGATTAGCAATGTGCTGTGTGATCACATATACCAAAATCAAGTACCCTGCCTTGAAGAAAACAGGTGACATAAAAAAGCTTAGGAAGAAACAGGATACAACTAAACATATGCAAACTTTATGTGCATACATTTAATCTTACTACAAAATGTCCATTAATCCCCGTTAGTTCTTTCATTTAGTAATCAGTTATTGCAAGTTGCACAATAAACTTGTATGCTTTGCAGCAGAGGTGGGTCTCAAGGAGATAAAGGAGAGGAGAGTTGTGACCTTATGGATTAGTTAAAGGGACAGCATTCCATGCACACGGGACAGTGTGGAATATGCTACATTAAACCTGAAATTATGCAGAGCAGCAGTACTCCAGGTAAAGACTCAAAGGGTGTGTGTGAGGTGCCTATTTTTTTTGAGACAGAGGCAGTGTGGTTCTGTGATTAATAACTGGCCATTAAGCAGGCAAGTTAATTAAGTGATGCAGGACTACACCAAACTCCTGTTACTTGCCACTGTTTCTCATAGGGCTGCTTCACACATGACATGCCAACACGAAGGGAACCAAGGTGTAGGAAAAAAACCGATGGAGGTGATAATTTTGCCAGTGTCCGTTTTGACTCTGTTACACGCATTCTGAAGTGCAGCAGGTTCCAAATACACAGCAGAAGAGACAAACAACACAACATGCGTGTGCATATTTTTCTACACAAGGAGGCTCCCGTTTGTAAGAAGAATATTATGTATGAAACAGTCCTAATTAGTTGCCAGATAGCACAGTAACCTTGTGGTAATGACTGGGGGACAACCAGAAATGGTCTCAAACATATAAAGGGAGAGAGAGTTGGGATGAAGGAGGCAAGGCAAAAGAAGAAAAAAAATGGGATCATTTATGTCAAACAAGATTTCTCAAGGGATATAATTATTTTATACCTTTGCAATCCATTCTCTAAACAACTAAAACCATACTGATTTATTATTTTGTGATAGATAATTTGAACCACTGCATACAATTGTGTATTCCACTTTAGTATAAGATAGTGCAGGAAAAAAAGTAAAAAATAAAGAGACAAAAATGCTTCCCCTTACCCTTCTTCTTCCGTACTGAAGCTTGGAAATAGAAAGGGAATGAAAATAAATCAAAGTCTGAAGAGAACAGTCTTCTAATAAATGTTAAGGCTTAAGCACTAACACTGAGCATTAGGCACTCCTGCCGGTAGTACTGGATGAACTGTATTTAAAAGGCATTAAAAAGTAGTTGACTACTTCTAAAATAAATATCTAATTTCAGAAGTTAAACAGCATAGATGGGATTTTTTGGGGGGGGTGGGGGGGAAATGCAATTTGAAAGAGACATTCTCAAAATACTAAGAATTTAAAGAGAAATGAACTGTAACCCTCTGGTTATCAATTTCTAATTACCTTTCTGCAAATGTTAAAAGGATTTATGAATTAAACTGTAATTATTAAAGGGTGCCTAATAGTCAGTGAGAATGCAAAGACTTAATGGATAAGAGGCTTCCGTATAATCAGGCTATGAATTCTTAAGTTTGTGGATTCCAGCATTGGGGTGCCACACGACAATTGGAGGCAGATACCAGTATCTACTGTAAAAAACTAGCAACATGGCTGATAAAATGTCAGCACATATTCATTGTTTCACACAGAATTACCTGAAGTCCTTTCATTAATATCTACAAAGTTATTTGTGATGTTTAAAAGTATTCTAGAACTAAAACTAGAGTTGTCTCCTGCCTAAAAGCTATAGATATTTCCTATTATTTACACAAGAATAAATTGCTCATCAAACTTGGAGGATATTTGAACCAGTTTTAGGTGAAATAAAAAGGGAAGGGGTGGGAAAATAATGTTTTAAAAGCAGCATAACCGAAGTACATTGGAAATAACATATAGTTAGAATATGCTTTGCACCTAATCTAATTTCTAGAATTTCCACATGATAGAAAATGACCAATCTGTGCAGATAATTCATTGACAACAGACAGATATTTTAAGTTGGAAAAAGGTCATTTATTTTCTTAAGCATCTTCTTTTTTAAAAAATAATAAAATATAACATATATATTTACAATAGTTTATTTAAGAAAGCATACTATTTGGATTAAATGATCTTTGTTAATTACACTATGGGTGTAGCTATGCTAATTGAAAAAAATATAAAGAATCTAAAAGAAATAAAGATCAATCTCTTCGATAAAAGGCTTTTTTTCTCCAATTACAATCATCTTATATTCAGTTAATTATTAAGTAGTATTGTATATAATAATAATAATAATAATAATAATAATAATAATAATAATAATAATAATAATAATAATAATAATAATTCTTAATGAATTTGGGAACTTTGCATATTATAGCTCTCTGCCATAGCATACATTTCACTTTAATGAATATGCTTTAACATATTCCATTAATTGATATACAAACTGATACACTTTGAAAACACCAAAGTCCTGAAAACATATAGGCCAGAAATAACTACATGGATCTTATGCAATATCAACTCTACAACTAATAGTGCTATGCTTAATGGTAATTAGGAAACATCCATTGAATGAATATGATGACATTTTCAATTGCCTGTGCTATGCAAGACAAAGGCCTCTTAAGAACAGGAGGTGGTCTACTAAGCAGCATTCATTGCTCTATAGCATGTATTTATTAAACAAATACATACATCCACACATGTTTTCTCAGAATAATACTCAATTTGCCTCATTGATATATACAAACTAGCAAGTAAGTGTGCACAGGATTGCACGTTGCATGTATACATTCAAATTCTTTACTACAGATAAGCAACTCCGACTACATTTTAATGCTACCAGATCTGGATTGCAAAAATGTACACAACCATTAAGTGGCAGCAAAGAGATATAGAAACTCCTAACTCATTATTGCCATCTACTGGTCATTCCACTTTTAAAAATATCTGGTAGTTCTAATGTATTTAGCACTATTGGCGACATACATAGACAGTGCATATTGTGTATTCTTCTACAGTTTGAAGAGAAGTATCTAAATTCAATAAAGTTGCCTAAATATCAATAAAACTTTCTCACTTGAAATTAGTTGAGTTTGAAGTGGATAGATAGTTTTAATGATATGTGGGAGGGAAAGAAAGAACTTGGGAGATGGGACAAAGAAAAGTTGCCTAGAGATGGCCAATTAAGAGATAGCATAGCCTGCAGCTGGATAGTAGGTAGGGCAAGAGGTGTACAAGGTACCCTCTCTATTTCTTGGGCTATAAAGAGAGGGAAAATTGGTGAGAGAATTGTATTTTAAGACTTGCAAGAGTTTGTTAATGTAGCTTTACAGGAAATGTAGAGTTAGCTTATCTGCTCCAGTCTGATCTATCTAGTAAGGCTGACAGTAGCTTTATTCACATCAAACCTGTTGACTTTTAAATAAATCAAAACTAGATTTATGAAGCTATAAGACAAGATTTTATCACACTGAGACATCTTTGTGTATATAAAAATCATATTACTAAAGAAGAAAGACCATTCTTTTATATTACAGTGATCATTTTTATATTGTTTTTATCTTTAGAAAAGTATTCAATGCTAAATGTTTCAAAAAATAATATAAAAGAAAAATATTAAAAGTCTAAGAGTTTTAATTGACTTTATTTAGGAAAAAAAAAGCTGATTTGAATCAGACTGATCCATCTGAAGTAGTAACATGTGCAGTGGTTATAGTTATCTTTATAAATCTTCACCTCCTACAGTACTTAGGAAGTCTTTGAAAAACAATGGACTGTTTTCCTTAATTCAGTTTGCATTTTTATACTAAGCTCATTTTATCCTCCCAGAAAGCTTCAAAATAGTATCGATAGATCATCTACAATGATCCATATTGAAGAATATTGAAGATTACAATATATAGCAAAACAGGGGAGTGATTGTTATAGATTGAGATTGTACAAATTTGATGGGAAACAATGTAGGAATAAAGTATAGGGATGGCCATTGGCATTCACAGAGGGTACAAACAAGCAAGCTGATGGGAACTACATCATACTTTAGTCTAGTGGCTAAGGCATCAAACAGCAAAGCGGGAGGCTGTGAGTTCTAATCCTCCCTTAGTAATGAAAGCCTACTTGGTGACTCTCAGCCCAATTCAACTCACAAGGTTGTTGTTGTGGGGAAAATAGGACGAGGAAGGTGTGTTGGATATATTTACCACCTTGAGTTATTTGTAAAAATAATAAAAATGCTGGATACAAATAAATAAAATAGCTAAAATAAAATGATCTGAGTCCCAGCTCTTTGTATTCTCCTGCATGAGAATCAAGATGGATAAAAATTGAATATTTAAAAAAAATAAATCATTTTTTTACTTAAATCAGATTTTTTTTATTTAAATCCGATTTTTAAAATTATTTTTATCAAATTTATTTAAATGAAATACTTTTGGAGTAAAAGTCTATCTAAAGATAGTTTTCTATTTAAGATACATTAATAATTTAGTTTATTCATCATGAAATGGAGCTTAGTTATTTAGCACGAGGCTGCATATTCTGCAATATTTACATTTTTGGTAAACTCATTCAGTGAATCCATGCTCTGCAAGCTAACTTTCATTTTGTTTGCAAATAATAATATTAAAGAGTCTAACTACCAGCAAGAACGAGTCCTTACATTTAAAGAACTCCTGTCATTTCAGATCCATCATGGCAGCACCTGTTAGCGGGCATCCACTCACCTGCTGCCCGCCATGTCCCTCACTTTGTTGTGTCACTGCCATATCACCAGCCTTCCCATTAAAGTGAATGGGAATGTCAGTGAGTCAAGAGCGGATCAGAGGAGGAGCTGATGTAAGACAGAGATGACAGTTACTCTTTAAAAATTATGATTTAAATCAAGTCAAGATTTAAATCATGATTTAAATTGACTTGATTTAAATCAAATCCACCCAAATGGATACATTTGATTTAAATAAATTTGATTTATTAAATTGATTTATTAATTGATTTATTAATTGATTTATTAAATCAAATTATTGATTTATTAATTGATTTATTAAATCAAATTTGATTTAAATTTAATTTAAATCAAATCCACCCAAATGGATACATCCACCCAAATCATGATTTAAATTGACTTGATTTAAATCAAATCCACCCAAATGGATACAGAGGCAGGACATAGATCACAGCTCCATTTCAATCACTTTGCCTGTTTGCCTGTAAATGACTCTTGCCATGGCCCAAGGAAAACTGTTTCTGGACCTTAAAATAGTTCGTGAGTAGAATAATAAGATATTAAATCAGCAGTGCAAGAAGTGAATTATCATTTAGCACTACACATTGATTTCTATATACAGGACAATGAATAAATTCTACTCAGTGCTTATATAAAAATTATGGTTAATTTAGATTAGGTTGTATCCAAACTTTGTAGCCAATCAAAGTTGGGGGGAAATTTTATAAAATCATCATTTCTATTTTCCTACTGAAGTTTCTGCTCAGGAGACTTGGGAAATTTTTTAGAAAAATGTGGGAGCTTAGGGATGCAGGTAAACAATAGGCGATTGCCTCTCTTCTTTTCCTAGCAAGGATCCTTAAGCTCTTCTCTAAAGAGTCATTTTGCTTATGGAAGCCTAGTTTTGTCATAACAAAAAGTTGCAAAAATATTCCATGAGATAACATAACATAACATAATAACAGAGTTGGAAGGGACCTTGGAGGTCTTCTAGTCCAACCCCCTGCCCAGCCAGGAAACTCTACACCATTTCAGACAAATAGCTATCCAACATTTTCTTAAAAATTTCCAGTGTTGGAGCATTCACAACTTCAATGACAGTGAAAGAAAGTGAAAGAAAGACAGTGAAAGACAATGAAAGACAGAGAAGCAATGACAGGAAAACTTTTTTTCAACAATATAAAAAAGTAACTCAGTCTAAAAATCTAAGATACTTATCTGGCTTATAAAGCAAAGTCTAAAAACCTTTCATAATGGATGAAAAGAGGGTATGCTGTTTTGCCAACTCTTGAGAAGGATAATTAAACAATATTCCCAATAATCAAGAAATTTGATACTGACTAAAATAAAACACATCAACACTAGCATGTATATAGAGATCCCTTTATTTTCCCTAAATAGGTAAAAACTTGTCCCAGAACTAAATTAAAAACAAATAATAAAAAAACATTTTTGTCTTTTGTAATAAGAAAGGTGCTTCTGTGAAGAAAATTTTAATAAATTTATAGTCAAGAAAATAAATGCATAGAAAATGCATACACATAAGAGTAAGTTTTGTATTTGAAATATTTCAATATTTTCTATTGAACGTTTTAGTTTTGTTTAAATATAATTAATTACAAAAAGGTTAAAGGTATTTTTTTAATAGAAAGACTTAAATATAACTTCTTAATAATTAATTGTGATGGTTAAAGTTGAACCTATTTTATTTATGTATGCTCATATTAAAAGATTATGTTATTTCCCCCCCAAGCATTTGGTTAGTAAGAGAGATCAAGATTCTCTCAAAATGTGAGTTGAGCAACATAATAATTTAATAAATAACATAAATAAGATTATGAAGGAAGTTATTAGGAATCAGCCAATTACTCAGTAACTTTCATTGTATTTCATAAGTAAGATAACTAAACCAATTACCATGCAATTTTTAAAAACTAAAAAAAAAACTTCAAAAAATACTTTTTCTTGCTAATACAAATTCCTCAAAACTTTAGTAATAAATAAGCAATTATGATTGGTTCAGAACCAAAAAAAATAATGATAGGAAGTGTACAGTTGCTGCATTTCTGGAAAGATCCTTTCCTTTGCCTAATGGATATTCTTTCTTTGTCAGTTATTAAATGATCAGCAGAGGGAAAAGGCTACAAAAACCTTCCATAAAGCAGTTTCCCTTTTTCTATCTTACAAGCAAATGTGTCTGTTAGAGATGATAACTTTGATAATGGCTTGTTAAATTTGTGCAAAAGCTTCAAATCGGCTTTGAACTGCTGATAAGAGGGGATCTGAGAGCAGAAATCTGTTTCTATCTGCTAATTGCATTTGGGGATCAAAGCAAAGAACCCCAATGGGAACTACAGGTACCTAGTTGTTGTTTTTTTAATCAGCTTTTTAAAAACAAGGTCTAACAGCTTACCTTTATCCACTAATGAGAGGCCACAGAAATTTAAAATAAAACAATTATTAGATGAACTGATTAATCAAAAATACAATAAAATAAGCTACAATTTTAATGTAATGTTTAAATTGATGATGCATATAAATGATAAATACATTCTCTTGCAGAGCTGGAAACAAGGTAAGATTATTCATGCTCATCATGCAAACGTGGAGCCTCCAGAAATGCAACATTCCTATGTAATCATTGCAATCCAATGTTCAGTACAAGGTGCAGTTCGCTTTCAAACAGTGTAACATTGGCTTTACATGTCCATCATTGCAGCATGCTCTTTAAAAACACTTTCTTACCAAGCTCTTCAAGCTCTGAGGTCATTGACTTAGACCGCAAGGTCAGTGCAGTGGTTGGAGCCCGTTTTGGAGGTGGTGGGGCTTTGCATTAAACAGAAGGATATAGATAATAAGTAAAAAACACTTCAGAATACTATGTCCAGATTCAATTCAAAATGGCATTACTATTTAAATGAAACTTAAACTGCTTGCCTAGGTGCTCAAAAGATAAAGTTATCTGATCTGTAGCAATACATATGAGCTACATACAGAAAAGTTCACAGATAAGAAATACAACATATAGACACTCATTTAACTCAATGAAAGCTTGCAGTAGACATATTAGACACAACAGTGTTCAAAATAAGAGTATTACTTTCTGGCCATGCAAAAACTGTATAGTACTTAACTTCTTAAACAATACATTTGCTATGCTGAACTCATAGTTTTACACTATTCTAGAATCATGAGATAAAAATGCATAAATGAATCACTGTAAGCATAGCATGCTGATGCCAAAATTGGGTTATCACAAGAAGGCTTTGCTATGTTATTGAAGCTCACAGATATAAAACTGGCAATCATATGGAAAATAAGGAGATTTATGAATCATGTACTTTCATTCCTACATTTAATCCTGCTCCTAGGAGTAGATAGTGAGCAACAATTCTGATCAGGTATATTTGTAACATAAATACAGATCAATAAATTACAAACTGCATGGAAAAGGTAAAGAACAAATAAAAGCCACTAACCAACATTCAATTGCCAAAATGCATGGTAGTTGGCTGCAGGATTTCCTTATACAAATTATTGTCACCACTAACTCTGAGAATTGAAAGTGGAAAAGTCTTAGAAAAGCAGGGAAAGTGCCAACAGCTTGGCAAAAAATAATAGAAATATGGAGATGCTGTTATTTAATATTGCCATCTCCATACTCAAACAATAAACAATGTTGAAAGATAGCATGACATAAGAACCCTAGCTTTATTCTAGCATGAATACATGTCATCTCCAGCTCATTGTTCGTATTATTTTATATTATGATTATCTCTACTACTACCTCCAATGATATCATGCTTTCATTAAATAGAAACACCCAATAATCAATTTTTGGTTTATTATCAAGATTAGTTATTCTTTTATAAATGTATGTGCATGATTTAAAACAGGTTGAGTTACTGATTGGTGACATACAACCATAAAAGCAAATGCCATATAAAGATGGTAACATGCATGTGTATTTCACAGCAATGGGACAATTGCAAGTTAGATGAGAAAAAAGACATCAAAAATACAGAGTCCCTTTATTCACCTTAAAATAATTATTTCAATATGGTTATTATTGATTAAAAATTTGAATATATAAAAATAAAAAGTATATTTGTTGATTGAATATATCAATCATACATTTTCTAGGTCAAAGACATCTTCAAAGATTGCGATTTATTATTTATAACAAATCAAATAGCTAACAATTATCCCTCTTTCATGAAACCCAGAAAATCTGCTACCACATTTTGCCAATCAGTAGGAATGGCCATTAACGTGGAGAACCATGTATGTGAAAATGTATTGCACATGCTTTTGACAGATTACAACAAAACCTAATTGGATTCAGAAATAAATGTATTAACTCTCTTTTATCTCTCAGAAAGATACTTGGCAGTGCTAGAATTACTTTCTTGTGGAGCAATTTCATATTCATCCTGGCAACGTGTGTAAATTGTTTCACTCATACAGAATGTAATAGCACATTGCAGGAGGACAGTAATCAATTATAAAATTAGTCTCCACCCAATTATCTCACATACACATACAGAGGTACTTCAAGAGCAATGACAGCACCAGAAGTCCAGGGGCAGGTTTCAAAACCCATTGCTACCAGTTCTCTTGTGGGTGCTCGCGCTTGCGATGCTTCTGCACATGCGCAGAAGCGTCCGGGCAGGTGGGCGGAACCTCCCACCACTGTTACTACCGGTTCTCCCGATCCGGGGCAAACTGGTAGCAACCCACCACTGCAGAAGTCCCAGTGTCCACACTACTGGAAATCTATCTTAAAAGAACCCTTGCATTCTTGAATGCGGACATTCCTCTTTTCCATTAATTAATGATTGATTACCTGAATGTCAGAAAATGGAATAGTATGCCAGATTCTTTTACGAAGAAGCATCTGAAACAATTAAAATAATGAAAAGACGGTACCTTTCTTTCTGGCTGTGTCGTCTGGATCTAGATTTCTGGTTACAGTGACAACTTTAAGGACTAAGTGATTGCCTCCTTGTCGGATCATGTTCACCACCTGCCTGTGGCCGACCTTGACTACATTTTCATTATTAACCTGTAGACAAAAAAGAATGGGATGGAATTAAAGTAAACAAAATAATTCATATTAAAGTCACAAAGATAAAGACTGTTTTCATTTTGTGAATTCTCATATAAATTAATTTAAACCTGGACTAATGTGAGGATCAAAACTTGTTAGGCGATTTGCCAAATTCTCCTATGAAATTATCATTTCAAAATTATTCTGAGGCAAAAGATATGTTAAAATACATCTGTGGTAGGAATGCTGTGAACTGAAGAAGTATAGGACAGGACAAAGGCACACACATAAATAACGTCTCACCCAAAACAACTTTTCATTTTTAAAAACTATTTTAGTGCTCTGTGTTAATCCCAGTTCATTTAGAGAGAGTAGGAAACAAATTTTTAATTACAAACAGATTTCACTCATAAGCAAAAAGCACAGATGGCGATGAATCTTTTTTTGTGTGATAAAACTGAATAAGATTGGACATTAACTAATTGTTGCACCCCTTCCCGCATCCCACCAGCCAATCTCCTCATTGCACAATTGGAATTTATTGATTACAGGATGTTGATGATCTTGACAAGCACAAGTTTAAGCCTATATCAGCTTTGATATTTTGCTGAATAGCCATGAGAAAAAAGCAGAATCAAGAATTATACCTTTGACCCACTACCCTGCGTGGCAAAGACAAAAGAAAAAAAAAAGGCAGACACAGTGGAAATTATACCGTAACATTGTATTATTTTTTATTCTTGTTTTTATGTTATTTATTCTTGTGGTTTCAGAAATTTTACATTGGTTGTTTTAGTTATTGTTGTACACCAGGGGTATCAAACTTGTGGCCCCTGGGCTGGATGCATCACACGTTGACCATGCCCCGATTTAGCGAAGGGGAAAAAAATCACGGTACTGTCAGCCCTCCGAGGCCATCTTTTTCTTTGGAACTTCAGGGCTGCCACACTTAATGCTGTGGGAAAGTGGGAGGGGGGTTGCATGGAGTTGGTACAGTTATTTAGCCATAACATTCTTTTCTCTGAGAATCAAGGATGTTCAACCTGTGCCTAGAGAGGTGTGACTGGGAGGCATCTCCAGTTGGGACAGTGGATTGATTGGACCATGTGATGGACATATGGGTGCAGGGGAAGGGACTTTGACTTTCCTTTGGGTAGGGAAAACCCAGGAGCTTTCAGATTCGGGTATTCCTAGATGTGCCAATATGACATCTCTAATAAAATGGATCTTTGAGGAACTGCCTGCCTTGGAGTCTTACTTGGTTGGGGGGTGTTATTTGGAACCCTGACAGATATGTCATGTGACAACGATGTGACAATGCGAGTTTGACAACCCTGTTGTACATTATCTAGAGTCACCTTTGGTAACAAGGACACTGCCTGGGCATGTCAATTTTTTCAACTTTTAATTTCCAAACATTAGGGGTGCTCAAAAGTTGTGACATGCCTTGGGATTGTAAAGACAGTTTGGTTACTTTAATATAATTTATATGTTCTTGGTAAGTAACTACATAAATATCATAACTTTTTAAGTTTTTGTTTTGATTATTTCAGTTGGGCAGTTATATAAATTTGATTAATAAATAAAATAAACAAACCCGTCTGTGTGACGTTATTATATATCCCTTCCTAGTAAGTCAGCATGCTACCTGTTCAATCTCACAGATGCGGTCAGTGAATACAAACAGTTTGGTTTACTGGACCAGAGGTTCCTGAATGAGTCTTCTCCCTGTCATCACTCAGGGTCACTTCAGCTTGCTGTAAATGTCTTACAAGGGCATTTTAAGTAGTTCACACTTTTCCATTCATTTGGGCCTTTATACCCATCTCTCTATTCTACCATTTCCCTTTGTTTAGAACTCTTCATTGCTTAACACAGAGGCACTTCAAGATTGGCTTTGTCCCTTAGATGCTTTGGGAGGATAGACGCCTTCTAAGGTTGTAGGAAATTGCATTTTGTAATGTGTCAGAAAAGAACTTTTTTTAAAAAAAAATTGTGTTTTTGCTTTTGCCGCTTATTTAGACATCAAGCCTAAGTAACCCAGAAAGATGGCTTGGAGAACAAATGTGAATCACTAACAATAGTTTATCTATTTGATGATTCATACTTTTAACCTTCGTATTATTCCAAGAACTTATGAAATACTCAGATTTTCCATCTAGGCCACATTTGTTTATTCCTATTGATTGAGTCACGTGGCTAAGCAAATCTTTCACTTCGATCCACAATAGCATCCAGTTGTCCCACATGTGCAGTGTGGGCCTGAAACTGAGCTATAATTTATCAAATGTTCATAATCATAGGGAACCATGGAGTATGAAATAAACAAACATCAACTGAACATTTTGACATCTATAAATCACATCACACACTAATTTATGATTAGTTTAACAGAAATAGTATTTGCTATATAAGAGACACCTTTCAATATTTTCTGGAATTTGCTGAATTTGAATTTGCTGGATTCATTTAATGGTTGGAGATATGGGCCTCAAAATACAAGGTTAATTTAAAGGATGTGGGTTTGTCTTATAGTAGTTTTCTTCCTAACAGAAATTTTATATATTGATTTTGGTCTGGAAGACTCATTGGTTTTAAAGATATTTTTACATTTTCTGACTTTCATGCCAGGCAGGAAGGAAATTAACTGAAGGCCAACAGAAATGTTTTCATTAAAAAAAAGATATTATTGGAAGAAAACCTATTCTTCATCCCTTAAACAGTGGTATAATTTTATATTCTAACACAGGCAGTCCTTGCTTATCAACTATTTATTTATAAAACTTCAAAGTTACAACAGTGCTGAATGAATCATAGTTGCAGCCAGTCCTCAAGTTTATGGCCAGTGTAGTGCCCCATGGTCATATAATCAAAATTCTGGTGTTTGGCAACTTGCAACTGCCTTGGCCAATGGCCAGGCATTCTTAATCAGCAGTGAGAGGAAGAAGTCGGTCAAGATCAGCTGGGAGTGGCGAGTATAGGCAACAGAGTATTGGGTGTCTAAAAGGGAAGGAATGAAAGGAAAGATGGAGGAAGTTGAAATGGGAAGCATGGCAGGGTAGAAAAAGTATGAGGCCTTCACCTAACAACTGCAACTGGGATGATCAAAACTACTGTTGCTAAGTGGTTTGGTCAGAGGACTCAAGGTTGTTGGTTGAGCAACCAGGGCCAGAAATTGCAGGAGTACTAGAAGAAAAGTTGTGTACCCATTGCAAATATACAAAGACTGAAAACAAAGAAATAATTATCTATTATTACAAATCAAATACAACAAGAAAAGTATACTTGAAAAGAACTAACCAGTTATTTTGACAGAAAGAATATCTAGAATCAGAAATACAGGTGTTCCCTGACTTACAATCACAATTGGGCCAATAATTTTGGTTGTAAGTCATTGCAGTCATTAACAATGGGGCGGGGAAGAGTTGTCTTGTGACCGCCTTGCTCAATGATTGCAACCCTGGCCTTCCCACTTGCAGGTGCTAAGTGACAGCATAGGTTATAGCAGATGTAAGGAAAGAACTGTCTGCCACTGGAGGGAAAATTGCTCCCCTGTGCTGGGCCAGAGAAACTAGGCAGTTCCCTTCTTGTGTATAAAGGGGTACCACCACACTGGGCTAGAGATAGGAAGCTTGGATTCAGAAGAATTTGGATTGATTACAAGAAGGCATTCAACTCTGTTCCACATGATTGGGTAATCAAGTGCTTAGAAATTACAGGAGTCACTAGAAACATCAGAAACTTTGTGCAAAGATCAATGGCACAACTGAAATCATAGGTGCTGGTAAATTGTGATAAACTGGGAGAGGTTAATTTCAAGAGTGAGTAGCCAAAACTATCAAGTATCGAAACATCTGCCATGCTATCCCACCCTCTTTATCTAGACCAGTGGTTCTCAACCTTTATAGTGCTGCGACCCCTTTAATACAATTCCCCATGGTGTGGCGACCCCTTTAATACAATTCTCCACGATGTGGTGACCCCCAACTGTAAAATTATTTTCATTTTGAATTTATCATGCCCGAAGCTGTATTGGCTAGCAATCTGAACTGCTTGCGGAGACTCCTTCCCTATTAAGTTTATCACGCCTGAAGCCAGATTAGGCTAGAGATTGGGAGTGATTGCAGCTGGCTTGAGAGGGAGACAGAGCAAAGATTTCTCTCTCTTTTTAATTGATCATGTCTGAAGCCGAATTCGGCTAGCAATTTGAAGAGCCTGCAGCTGGCTTGTGAAGTCAACCATTGGAGCGCGATTTTTCAACTCACAAGTATACTTCCCATATTTCGACGACTCCTGGCAAATTGTCATTCGACCCCCAACGGGGTCCCGACCCACAGGTTGAGAACTGCTGATCTAGACAATCTGAATCTATATGGAAATACATTATGTGAAAGAGTCATCGCTCAACATTGTCCATATATGCAGTCAAAATATTGCAATGGAATTTGGACTGGACAAATGTGCCACCCTCACCACCAAGAAGAAAAATAGTGAACACTGAAGGAATCAAGATGCCTTATGGAAACCATATTAGGAGTCTGGATGAAATCACTACCAATTCCTGGACAAACTGCCAATATCAAGCACATCGAAGAAAAGGTTAGAACTGAATACTTCATGAGAGTGAAGAAGAACTTAATATCCAAACTCAGCAGTGGAAACATCATCAAGGCAATTAACACAGTAGTGGGTTCCTCTTACCTTCGCTACCTCTTCGGAACCGGGAGCACGCAGTGCTTCTGTGCATGCACAGAACCTTCTGCACATGCGCAGAGCATCTATGATGACATCCGGGCAGTGGGGGGAGCCTCCTGCTGCTGCCACTACCGGTTTGCCTGAACTGGGGCGAACCCACTGAATTAACACCTGGGCAATTTCGATCATTATATACAGGGCTCGAATTGGACTCAAGCAGAACTAAAACCCCCAGAGAGAAAGACCAGACAAATAATGATAATGAATCATGCCCTTGATGCACACAGCAATGTTGACAGACTCTATTTATCAAAGAAAATATGTGGACGTGGTATGGTGTAAGTAAGTACTGCTGTTACCACACGCCTCCCACAGACCTGTACGCTCCCATAGAGAGGGACTTCTCAGGGTGCCGTCCGCCAAACAATGTCAGCTGGCGGCCCCCAGGGGAAGGGCCTTCTCTGTGGGGGCTCCCACACTCTGGAACGAGCTTCCCCCGGGTTTACGCCAAATACCTGACCTTCGGACATTTCGTCGCGAACTCAAGACCCATCTTTTTATCCGCGCGGGGCTGGCTTAAATGGGGATTTTAATGTTTAATTTATTAATTTTAAACGGGGTCTTAGTATGGCAAATTTTAATCACTGGGCTAATTTAAATAAGATTTTTAAATCGTATTTTAAACTTGTATATTGTATTGTCGGTTTTATTATGCCTGTACACCGCCCTGAGTCCTTCAGGAAAAGGGCGGTATAAAAATCAAATAAAATAAATAAATAAATAAATACACCAGATTGTTGAAGAGGGAAAAAAAGTCATTGGAAGAATATCAGAAGGACAGTGAAAAAGATGCACTGAAACTAGTATACCATGAAGGCTTAGTGAACACCAAAGGAATTCCTTGCCACTAGCCTATAAGAAAGGCAAAATGAAGAATAAAAAAGAGGCACGCCAAGACAAAGTATTATATGACCAGTCAAGACCTGGCAATGACTAATAGCAGAAAAGTTGAAGAAAGGGACAAAGGGACTAATTCTGGCTGCACAGGACCAAGAATTAATTCAGAACTAATGCATACAAAGCCAAAGCTGAGACAAGGACAGACAGCAAATGCCACCGCTGCAAAGAAGCTGAAGAAACAGTAGACCACCTAATTAGTTTCTGCAAGAAGAACTCTCAAACAACAGCATGACCAGCAACAATGGTACATTGGAATATCTGCAAGAAATACCATTTGCCTATGAGTGAGAACTAGTAGGACTACAAAATAGACAAAGTGATAGGAAATGACAAAGCTAAAGTGTTCCTGCACTGTGCAATTCAAACACATCTGCCACATGATACCCCAGACTTAACAATTGTTCATAAGACAGACAAAAAGGTCTGGATACTGAATGTTGCAGGCTTTGGAGACAGCAAAAGAGAAGAGAAAGAACCGGAGAAAATTACAAAATATTAAGATCTGCAAAGAGAATGGCACAAGAAAGCAAAGATTGTACCAATAATAATAGGCACCTTCTGTGTAATCCCAGAACAAAACAAGCACCTCTTGAATTCCATGAGCATTGACAAAATCATCACTAGTCAATTGAAAAAGGCAGTTTTATTTGGAACAACCTGCAGCAATACATTCACCATCATCAAATAACAACATACACCTATCCCAGGTCCTTGGGAAGGACTTGATAGGTGGTATAGGTGGATATACATAAAAATGCCAAATCCAGTATATATGTCTCACTAACTGGGCAACCAATTATAATAACACATTTTTAAAAGTTTAATTTTCTTTCCTGCTAGCTTTTTTCTGATAAATGTCATTCAACTTTAAATTCCTACAGAATATATGGAAATGGCCAGGACATTTTATGCCTCTTATGCCTCACACATAATTCTGACACTAGAGAATAGCAGACTAATATACCGAGATGTTAATTAATATGAAAAAAATAATTTCATACTGTATTTGAAAAGTCTAATACAGAATTTAACTTTTATGGATCATAATTATATACATGAATTGTACTGCACTTGAAATTTGGGTTTGCCCTAACGTAACAGTTTCAAAAAATAAATATTTATTAGGCAACTAAACACCCACTAAGTCATCATTTCAGAGATATTTCCTTACCTAAACAGAGAAACAGAAAGACTATGGGTGGGCAAAAAGCCTTTCCTTCCTCTCCTCTCCTCTCCCCTCCCCTCCTTACTCTTCCTTTTTCAGTAGACAGCTAAATGGCTGCTGCTGGGGAGGGAGTGGGGATTGCCAGACTGGCTGGGAAATTGTCACAGAACTTTGAAAATGAGGAATATGATTGTAGCAAAAACCCTGCAGTGTAGCAGCAGCCAGAACACTAAAACAACCACAACTTCCCCATATTTCATTTCCTTGAGAGTCATGGGTTCTTGATTTTGGATGCATTCTGTAAGTTAGCCCATTTGAGGGACAAATTATCGTCCTATGATGAACCATTTCATCCAGATAAAGCTAATTGAAAGTAAGAGTTTTAATAGTATATATACAGTAGATAGTTGGTCTGATTTTTTAGATAGATACGCTTAACTATTCATCCGGTTGAAGATTTTTATTACTTTGAGGTTTTTGCTCATTATGAATATTGATTTGGTTTTCAAGTTTATCAAGCTAAATTGATAAAGGATCACTTCTTTATACAGTATTATTTGTAAAAAAAAAAAGTATTCAGACTCTCAGACTCATATCATACTGCATACCAAGATAGTTATGTGAATTAACAGACATGACAGAAAATTAATTTTTTTAACTACGTAACATAAATGAATATACAGGGAGAACTTTTCAGACTTAATCAAAAATTTAAAGGCAGAATTGCACTTTTTACATTTTCTGAACATGGAATGCAAACATCTAATTTTGAAGCCCAACCCGAGTTTCAATAGCAATCTCTATTGCTTCTGCATATAAGATTTTATCGGAAGAAAAAAGTTACCAAGAATGTCTGTTTATGGTTTCCATGGTCTGTTCTCTGTATTATTCTTTATGTTTTCACCTTTGGCTCTTTGGTATTATCCCAAATATTTTGATTGTTGAACAAGGTATTATTTTAAATTAACTTGAAATCTTCTTACCATTCCTTTGTTGGCAGTACACTGTATACCTTTTGTTCTTTTTGACAGTACACTGTATAATTGTACATTTTAGACAAGATGGAGTGTACTTGTATTCTTAATAAGATGTAGCTTGTCTGTCTGTCTGTCTGTCCTTCCAACCATCCATCCCTGAAAGATCTGTCTTTCTTCTTGAGGAAAACATGACAAAAATCCAGTAACCCTTACACTGCTGTTGCCTTATTTAATCTGCTTGATCAACAAAAAATAGATCCACAGAGGTTAGGTATCTGAAATAAATTATTCTAATTACCATCACTTTTCAAGTAGCTGCTCAAACAATGCAGGTAGTCTGTGTTTAGTGACCACAATTGGGACTGGCATTTCTGTCATTAAGTGAAGCAATCACTAAGTGGGAAATCACATGACTGCAAATGTGTTTCCCTTTTCAAAATTGATAAAACTAATCAGTTTCACAACTTCAATTTTTGTTTGCCTCTTATTGATTTTACTTTAGTTTCCCTTTCCCGCCCATTCCCCTGCCCTTTAGAATGTTCACCTCAATACTTGGATAATTACCAAGAAGGAAAGTAATGGTTGTCTTTGCATTCATTGGAGAGGAAAGGATTATAAGAGAGTGAGCAGGCACACAATGGAGAATACACATCTAAAGGAAACATGGGGTAGCGCTACCAGCCTTGAGCATGCCACACAAACAGTCTGGTGTATTTTCTCAAAGGAACAGATAACTTGTACAACATGGTGTTGAAAGAAATTGGTGACACTATTTCAGGAAAATGATCTAAAACTTTAAAAACACTTGGGAAATGGGGGAGAAAATAGACTATCGTTTTTTTAATGTAAGGAAGGAAAATAAAATAAATAAACCCTGTCTTATATTTTTTTGAACCCTGAAATAAGCGCTTGGCCTTATCACCATGCGTTCAAAAGCCCGATTGGGCTAATTATCATGGGATGTCTTATTTTGAGGAAAACGGGAGAAAATCAGAGCCAAAAAAAAATCCTGCTGACATTTTTGCACCAATTTTATTGAAGATTATGTTATACAGATAAAACTAATCTACAAAATATAAAATATATAAAAAAAGAAAATGGTTATTTTTTTAAAAAAGAAAAAGTTCCCTCATACAAAGTCCTAACATCTGCTTTCTCATACTCTCTTTGCTTCTTCTCTCAAAATTGTTGGAGTCCTTAAAGACTCCCTTTTGTAATTCCACCATAAAATGGAATATACATTTTGTAATATCCACATCATGGTTCATATTCTCACTGTCTCTTCTCACAAAATCTTTGACAGCTTCAACAAGTTCCTTTTGTAAATCCATTGAAGGTAAGTTATTCACAACATTTTTCTGAAATATTTCTGTGTCTTTTAAAATATTAAATTATTAGCCATTTTCATTTGTACATCTATTGTAGAGTATCATTTTTAAATCCACATTCAAATCAACTTCAGTTTTATTCAATGGAACTTGTTCCTCTTCAGCAACATCTTCTGATTTTTCCATAATAGCAGATACCTTTATAATTATTTCCTGAGCCCATTCACCATAGATTTCTCTTAAAGAAGCCATTGATGCATTCATTTCTTCTAATGCACTCAATGTTTAATCTTCAAGTTGTCTTAATAGTTGTTCCCAAACATAAACATAATTTCCCACAAAAAAGATTACTTTAATTAACTTCAGAGTCTTAAATCAAATTCATTTGATCTTTTAAACCATTTAAAACTTTCTACAACCAAGACTAATAATCCTTCTGCTATATTATTCCAAAAAATATTTAAAAATAAAGCTTTAAACATATAGTCAGCATGTCAATGGTCTATTCTGATCTTTGAACATGTTTAAAAAATTTCTACAGTAAGCCTTTTAGAGCCTTAGAGTCATGTTGTAACATGACAAAGTTGCTGCAGTTTTGCTTATTTTCCCATTCGGTTTTATTTGCTATAATAAGAATAGGAAAAATAAAGTAGAAAACAGCCTTCAAGCTACATAGTTTACAATATAGAATACTGATATATACTCAATTCTTTTGTCCTATGAAAAGGACACATATAAACCCAATGTTGTATACTGTCATATAAAAATAACCTGAATGCCACATTTAAGCTGTCTGTGGTTATACTAAAGCAAGGGTGTCAAACCTGTGGTGTCACATTGCTGGTCACGTGACGTATCACAATGTTTTCCCCTTTCACAGAGGTGGGTGTGGCCTGCATGTGATTCATTCAGCCCACGGGCCGCCAATTTGACACCCCTGACTACAGGATAGCGAGGCATTTTTTAAATTAAAAAATGGCAGAGATAATTATAAATTTAGTTAACAACTGAAACTATTGTATGTCAGCTACTTAGACAATATATTAATTGTTGTGGCAGAAAAATAATGGCAGCAGAAGGCTGCAACCCATTGCAGTTTAGGCAATGATACTCTTAGTCAACTAATAAAACAAGGAATAAAAAAATATTGCAAATCACTGCCATTTTTTTTATTTGCATTTATATCCCGCCCTTCTCCGAGGACTCAGGACGGCTTACACTATGTCAAGCAATAGTCTTCATCCATTTGTATATTATATACAAAGTCAACTTATTGCCCCCCAACAATCTGGGTCCTCATTTTACCTACTTTATAAAGGATGGAAGGCTGAGTCAACCTTGGGCCTGGTGGGGCTTGAACCTGCAGTAATTGCAAGCAGCTGCTGTTAATAACAGACTGTCTTACCAGTCTGAGCCACAGAGGCCCTTAAATGTCCACACATTTTTATTTCCAACAGAGTAATTTATTAACAGTTATTTTGGGACATGGATCATAAGCAGACTCACACTCATCAAATGAAGTACTTTCACTTTACATATCTCTACATAGAAAACTAATATAACACTAATATAAGCTAAAATTAATCACATTTGCTTCATTAAGTTGGATTGCTTGATAGAATTCCCCAATTTTTAAATTCCATATGGCATGCAACTAAGGATTTTCTAATTAATAAACAGTTCTGCAAAACAGTATTTTTGCAGATGCCCCTGCACAAAATCATTCATTTGGATCCTGTCTCTGTTGTTTACAGATGTTTTCAAAGTTTCTTCTGACAACAGCTGGTTATTGTGTTCTCCTTTATTTGGTTCTCTTCTTTCTTTTCCTCTATTTCTATGTTCCTCTCCTTTTCTGCATTCCATTCCTTACAAAAATACTCATCTTCATCACTTTCTCCAACTTTTTTTATCTCCAAATGTCCTTCTTTTATTTCTGACTCCATCACAATTCTTTCTTAGCCTATTTTCAAACTATCTTGTACTACTCCATCCTTTCAAAAAATATATATATATAAAAAAAAATTGGGTGGTCGTGTTGGTATAAAAAAACATTGTAGTGGAGCTCAAGTAATAAAGTTGTTAGGCAACCAAAAAAGAAAAAAAAGAAACTTTATTTCTTGGAATAATCTATTTTACCGTTCTATACAAACCATACTCTGGAAAAGTCAATAGTTCAAATATTCTAATTACATAACTGTACAAAATGTTAAAGATCTTATTATTTACAATGCTTGAGATGTATGCTTTATTATGCAAATACAAACACTGTCCCCATTTAATAAAAATTCTTGACTAACATAGAAAAAAGGTGGCTTGGTCCTTTTGTTTTTGGTTTAAATTGCATAGCTAAAGGAAGGAAAAGTCACCAAACAGAGATATTTATTTATTAAATAGATTTATACGGCTACAGAGCTCACAGACACTGATTTCAGGTAGCATACAGCATTAAAAATTAACAATATATAAACCCCAGAAACTCCTACCCTTCCTGTGGAAACAAACATAATCTCAGAAAGCTGTGGTAGTTTAAATAAGTTTTATTTCCTCTGTAGGTCAGCAGAAGAACAAAGGTAAATCATTGTGTCTTTTGAAGTGAATTGTTTTCATTCATTTTAGCTGCCCAACATTTAACATTTTTTTCTTGCATGACACAAGTTTTAAAAATAGAACGAGTATGCTACAATATTCATCATGAAAACTTTCCCCTTGGAACTACAAAAACAATTCTCAATTCCACATAACAATTTCTATCCTATTACTGGCATTCTTAACCTATGGTACATTCTGCTCAAATACATGACAGCAGTTTGATTACTAAAAGTAAATTAAAAACACAAGAAAAAGGAACCTTCAATGGGCTCAGCATGTGTACATGACAAGTCGGAAAAATATTGCTAGGACAAATATAGATTGTATCATGAAATACTGTGCCATTTCCAAAATCTTGCCAAGAAAACTGCAGGGACTAATCCAGGCAATTGCCAGGAGTCCTTTGAAGGCACAAAAAGCAAAAACAAATCAACAGTACAGAATTCTAATATTCTAGTCTCTTTTATCTAGAGATTCTAACATTTATTACCTTTTTTTGAGGATGACTTCCTAGATATATGATCAACTGGTTTTTCTAATATATATTGATATTAGGTTTTCACGGGTGTTTGTGCAGAATGCTGTCTTGATGTTGTGTTTGTGGAGGATCTTGCTGATTCTGTCTGTGGTGCCTTTTATATATGGGAGGAGGGCTGTGCCGTTTTCTTGTTCTCTGTCTTGGATTTTAGTGGGGGTTCTTTTGGATTAGCTTGGTAATCTTATTTCTCTGGAATCCATTGGATGTTAGTACGTTAGTGAGAGTGTCTAGTTCGGTTTTAGGTGTTGTTCATCAGCTAAGCATTTTGTTCTGGAGATGAGTGTCTTGGCTACGGAGTTGATCTGTGCTGGGTGGTGGTGTGAGAGTGCAGATAGCGGTTTGTGTGTGTTTTCTTCTGGTAGATGGTGTGTCCTAGGGAGCCATTGGGTTTCTGTAGACTAAGACATCCAGGAAGGAAGTTGGTTATTAACTTCTGTTTCCATGGTGAACTGTATTTTGGGGTGTAGGCTATTGAGGTGTGTGAGGAAGTTGTCAAGTTTTCTTTCCCGTGTGGCCAGATTATGAAGGTGTCGTCTACATATCTGAGCCAGAGTTTGGGTTGTGATCAGATTTTCTAGTGCTTGGGTTTCAAAGTGTTCCATGTAGAGATTGGCAATGACAGGTGAGAGGGTGATCCCATGGGTGCTCCTTCTACTTGTTTGTATTTTGTCCATTATAGATGAAGTATGTGTTGGATAGGCAGTGGTTGGTCAGATCTAGGATGTGCTTGGGGGTTATATTTGTTTTGGATAGCTGTCAAGGCTTCTTTGATTGGCACTTGGGTGAAGAGGATATGACATCAAAGCTCACGAGTAGGTCGCTGGGCTGTAAGTTTTGTTTCTTTATGATCTCTATGTACTGGAATGAGTTTTTTACGTGTGAGGTGATGGATTCTGCATAGGGCTGTAGTTGTTTGGCGAGAAATTTGGCTAGGTTTAGTAGAGGTGAGCCTATGGAGCTGACTATGGGTCTGAGTGGGGGTTCCTTCTTTGTGTATCTTGGGAGGCCATAGAGCTTAGGGCATCTGGATGATTTCTCTCTGGGAATGATTCTTTGTTGGATTTCTTCGCTGATGGGGAGGCTTTTATTTTGGATCTAGTGGTTTTTCTAGGTAGGTGGTGGGGTCTGTGTTTAGGGGCTTGTATGCAGGGTCTTGGAGTAGGTTGGTTAATTTGGTTTGGTAGTCAGATGTGTTCATAACCACCGTGGCGTTGCCCTTGTCTGCTGGTAGGATTATTATGCTGGTATCTTTTTTCAGGTTAAGTAGTGCTGTCTGTTCCTCTTTGGGTAAGTTGCTTTTGGGTGGCTTGCTGGTGCAGAGGATGTTGGAGATCTCGAGTCTGATTTTGTTAGCGTCATCGGGGTTGATTTTGGTCAGGCTGGTTTCAACTCCGCATATAATGGTTTCGTGGGGATGTATTTTGGGAGTGACTCCAAAGTTGAATCCTTTGGAAAGGACATCGTTTTCAGCTTTGGTGAGGATCCTATCTGAGATGTTATGCACTGTTTGTTTCATGTGTTGCTGTGAGGGTGGAGGGGTTTGTTTTTGGCGTTCTTGTAGTCTTTGGAGTTTGTTGGTGTGCGTGTCTGTTTTGAGGGTGGTCTGTGTTTCGCTCTCAGACGGCAAGTTGTTTGGATTTGTCCCAAAGTGCAGGGTGCATCTTGTTGCTGAGTTTGAGGTGAAGTGTGAGGAGATCTTTGTTGATTTGATCTAGGAGGAATCTTTTTGTGTGAAGTTCATTTCTGATTAAGGCCAATTCTGTTCTTTTTAGGATGCGTTTGGTGGCTGCAGAGTTGGAGTGGAATTTCAATTGGAAGCATTTGGGGATTAAATTTTGATCGCGGCAGTTTCGTAGGAATGCGAGGTCACATAAAATGGAAGCTCTTTGGACTTCTAGTTTTTCATAGGTCCTGGTCAGATGGTGGATTTCCTCCCCGTAGAGGTGCAATATTTGTTTTCTGAGGTTTTCACGGGTGTTTGTATATAGGTCTTTGGTTGTTCGGGTTTTCTCCCGTGTAAAATTGGAAGTGTCTTGGCGACGTTTCGACGAAGTCTCATTCGTCATCTTCAGGCTTCAGCTTTGTGCTTCTGGGAGCAATGTGAAACAAACAGTGCATAACATCTCAGATAGGATCCTCACCAAAGCTGAAACCGATGTCCTTTCCAAAGGATTCAACTTTGCAGTCACGCCCAAATACATCCCCACCGAAACCATTATATGCGGAGTTGAAACCAGCCTGACCAAAATCAACCCCGATGATGCTAACAAAATCAGACTCGAGATCTCCAACATCCTCTGCACCAGCAAGCCACCCAAAAGCAACTTACCCAAAGAGGAACAGACAGCACTACTTAACCTGAAAAAAGATACCAGCATAATAATCCTACCAGCAGACAAGGGCAATGCCACGGTGGTTATGAACACATCTGACTACCAAACCAAATTAACCAACCTACTCCAAGACCCTGCATACAAGCCCCTAAACACAGACCCCACCACCTACCTAGAAAAAACCACTAGATCCAAAATAAAAGCCTCCCCATCACCAACAAAGAATCATTCCCGAGAAATCATCCAGATGCCCTAAGCTCTGGCCTAGATACACAAGAAGAACTCAGACCCATAGTCAGCTCCATAGGCTCACCTCTACAAAACCTAGCCAAATTTCTCGCCAAACAACTACAGCCCTATGCAGAATCCATCACCTCACACGTAAAAAACTCATTCCAGTTCATAGAGATCATAAAGAAACAAAACTTACAGCCCAGCGACCTACTCGTGAGCTTTGATGTCATATCCCTCTTCACCCAAGTGCCAATCAAAGAAGCCTTGACAGCTATCCAAACAAATATAACCCCTAAGCACATCCTAGATCTGACCAACCACTGCCTATCCAACACATACTTCATCTACAATGGACAAAAATACAAACAAGTAGAAGGAGCACCCATGGGATCACCCCTCTCACCTGTCATTGCCAATCTCTACATGGAACACTTTGAAACCCAAGCTAGAAAAATCTGATCACAAACCCAAACTCTCGACACCTTCATAGTCTGGCCACACGGGAAAGAAAACTTGACAACTTCCTCACACACCCCAATAGCCTACACCCCAAAATACAGTTCACCATGGAAACAGAAGTTAACAACCAACTTCCCTTCCTGGATGTCTTAGTCTACAGAAAACCCAATGGCTCCCTAGGACACACCATCTACCAGAAGAAAACACACACAAACCGCTATCTGCACGCACTCACACCACCACCCAGCACAGATCAACTCCGTAGCCAAGACACTCATCTCCAGAACAAAATGCTTAGCTGATGAACAACACCTAAAACCCGAACTGACACTCTCACTAACGTACTAACATCCAATGGATTCCAAACAAATAAGATTACCAAGCTAATCCAAAAGAACCCCACTAAAATCCAAGACAGAGAACAAGAAAAGCACAGCCCTCCTCCCATATAAAAGGCACCACAGACAGAATCAGCAAGATCCTCCACAAACACAACATCAAGACAGCATTCTGCACAAACAGAAAATATCCACCATCCTAAGAAACCCCAAAGACAAAATTGAGTTAGAAAATCAAGAGTATATAATCCCATGCACTGCCTTACTCACATACATTGGACCAAACCAACAGAAGAATAAGTGCACGATTGAAGAACACAAGAACTCATTCAAAAAGAGAACCAACCTTCCTGGTCCAACACTTTAAAGTCACAGGACATGATATTGACTTTAAAAGACCAGAACTATCGCCAAAACTGAACACTTTAACAACAGAATAATCAGAGAAGCCATTGAGATAAACGCCCACACAGCATGAACAAACGAGATGACACCTCCCGCCTACCAGCCATTTGGAAACCCGCCCTTATTGACAAACGAGTCCCTAACACGAGGAATGACACCAGACCCCACCTCACAAAGTCCACAGGATGTCACCACCGCACATCCACCCAGAAAGCAGACCCAAACCCACACTGATCATGAAGCACGCACCGGACAGAAGCCAGACCGCAGCTGCAACATTAGCATTTCAAACCCCTCCAATCCATTCATGCAGCAGACTGACACCCACTATGAAGATGTAGCACGACCACAAAGCCAAACAACAGCTATGCAGCTCACCAGCTCAAATCCCTGCAGCACAGACTAGACTGAGCACAACCAAGCCCCCACCAACACAGGACACACCCCAGCCAATCAGAGCACAGAAAACCCCCATCCAATCAGAGCACAGCCAAGCTCCCACCCAATCAGTTCAAACCCCACTAGCAGTTAAAGGAAGAAACAGCTGCGATCACACATTGCTCCCAGAAGCACAAAGCTGAAGCCTGAAGATGATTTAATGAGACTTCGTCGAAACGTCGCCAAGACACTTCCAATTTTACACGGGAGAAAACCCGAACAACCAAAGACCTATATACAAACACCCGTGAAAACCTCAGAAAACAAATATATATATATATATATATAAAATCTCTTTTATGTGCTCTTTCAACTGCAACAAATGGGTAACAACAATAATAACAAAATTATAATTCCATGGTCTTTCTCACGCTTTCTGCATTTTAGATCTTGAGCTGCATAGCACCTTTTTACTGAGATTGTTATATCCATTGACTTAGTAATTAGAATGACATCGTTTTAAAACTTGGATGTTTCATAAAATTTGCTCTTTATTGAATATCTTGGAGGTAAAATTCAGTTTTTATTAGAGAACAAAAAAATTTTTGGCAACAGTTCCAGCTTATTCCTGCTGTCACTCATTACAAAGCCATTGTATTACATATTTTCAGATGTACTTGGTTTTGTGCAGTGGTGGGATTCAAATAATTTAACAACCGGTTCTCTGCCCTAATGATTTCTTCCAACAACCAGTTCGCCAAACTGCTCAGAAAGTTAACAACCAGTTCTCCCGAAGTGGTGCGAACTGGCTGAATCCCAACACTGATTTTGTGCAACATTATAAAATTCATTCATTGCATGTATATTCTCAAGGCAGTATGGTTTTGATTTGTTCCCACAAAATTATCCCTATTCTTTTTTATCTATTTTATGTCTAAAAAGAACTCTATGGTCAAGATTTGTGGAGATCCTCAATCATCCAGGTCATAGTTGTCTCAAAGTTGTTGTTTTTCCCCTTCAAAGATGCTTTTTTCTTCAAAAGGAAGCTGGACTGTTTTTTCCTTGACAAAAAAGAAGTTTTGTTTTTCATCCAAGAAGCTTCATCACTCCTATCAGAACCTATCCCTCTACCCCTCCCCCCACCAACAGAACTGATGAAGCTTCTTGGATGATAAGATATTTTTTCTTCTTCCTCAAGGAATAAAACAGTCCAGTTGCCTTTAGAAGAAAAAAGCACCTTTGAGACATCTACGGTAAAGGGAGAATTTGAACTTGGGTTTTTCTTATCCAACATTCTATGGAAGGAAGAGTGTGCACATTATTAACAACTATCCATTAAAACTAAAAGAACATTATCCTGGAGATATGCCATTCACAACATCTTATGTCATTCATTTGATGACTTCATTGTGCAAATTACATAAATTGATGCAAATCATGTCAATATGCAAGTGACAGAAATCCTGCAGAAATCAGATCTATTTCATAAAGAGTCCCATGCCCTACTTTAGTTATTCTGCCTTCCATTCTGTAGAAATATCGATGTATGACTGTATGCCGATAACACAATACTTTTGTCCTTAACCTCTACTGCTTTAGAAGAGCTTTTGGAACACTTATCAATTATTCCAGTGAGGAAGCCTTAACAATTGATTAGAATATCAAGACCCAAATCCTTACTTCTTGCAAACCCCCAAAACAATGAACCTGAAAGTTGGATGGATGCACCACTTAATAGTAAACATCTTTAAATATTTAGGGGTGGTATTTCAAACTTGTGGAAATTGCAATGTTCACTTAAGCAATGTATCCCCAAATGCACAGAGATTAACATCAAGCTTATTATTTCACCTGAGAAGCAGAGTTTATTATGGCCAAACTAAATTAGCCTTAAAACAGGAGATTTTAGCTACAGGAGGGCCAAATGGAAACATTACAATTTATAAATAATCAAATTTAGCTCCCAAGCAGTTTCCCTACTTATACAATTTTCAATCACTAAATGTACAAAAACTTCATTAACTTATTTTAATGCCTTCCCCATAGCAAGACCGAGTGGATCTGAGTTTGGGGTTCATTGGGTCAGGGAGAATTGCCACCTTTGGTCTTGGATGGGGTGGCACTACCTCAAACAGACCCCGGTTGTAATCTGGGGGTTCTCCTGGACTCACAACTTTTGCTTGAAGAGGAGGTGGCGGTCGTGGCCAGGAGGGCCTTTGCACAACTGCGGGTTGTGTGCCAGTTATGCCCTTTACTGGACCAACAATCCCTATTCACAGTCACTCATACCCTAGTCACTTCCCATCTTGACTATTGCAATGCGCTCTACACGGGGCTGCCCTTGAAAAGCATCCGGAAGCTCCAGTTGGTGCAAAATGCAGCAGCCCGCATGGTTTTGTACAGATCACTTCTCCTGTGGGAGCTGCATTGGTTGCCGATTTGCTTCTGGGTGCAATTCAAGGTGCTGGTTGTCACCTTTAAAGTCCTTCATGGCTTGGGACCAGGTTATCTGAGGGACTGTCTCTTGCAGGTCACATCTATCTGACCCATCAGAGTGGGGAGGCAGGGAATGCTCCCCCGAGGGAGATACATCTGGTGGGATCCAGAAGAAGGCCCTTCTCCATGGTGGCTCCCTCTCTCTGGAACATCTTTCCCCAGAGATTAGAACAGCCCTCACTCTAACATTCTTCTGGAAGGAGCTTAAGATCTGGTTCTGCCAGTGGGCCTGGGGAACCCAGAGCGGGATGGGGCCCATTAAATAGCTCATGTGATCTGCTGTTTCCAGGGCAGGGAGGTGGGAGTGATTTTATTATATTATACTATATTAATTTATTTGCTTCTTTTTATTAGTTTTATTGTTTTAAATGTGGTTTTATATTCTGTAAGCCACCCTGAGTCGCCATGGGTGAATAGGCGGCAATATAAATTCAACAAATAAATAAATAAATTCAATAAATAAATTCAATAGATAAATAAATAAAATAAAATAAAATAAAATAAAATAAAATAAAATAAAATAAATAAAATAAAATAATAAAATAAAATAAAATAAAATAAAATAAAATAAAATAAAATAATAAAATAAAATAAAATAAATTAAAATAAAATAAAATAAAATAAATAGCAGTTCTGGAAGGAAAATATAAGAAATTTTCCTTGCAAACACAGTATTGTCCCTGCACCATGAATGTGACAGAAAACAAGGTCTATGCTCTTCTTTACAGCTAGTCCTTGATTTAAAACCACATTTGAGCCCATAATTCCTATTGCTAAGCAAGATGATTAAATGAGTTTTGCCCCATTTTATATCCTTTCTTGTCACAGTTGTTAAGTGGATCATTGCAATTGTTAAGTTAGTAACATGGCTGTTAAGTGAATCTGTCTTCCCCATTAACTTTGCTTGTCAGAAGGTCACAAAAGGTGATCACATGACCCCATCAATAATACAGGCCAGTTACCAAGCATCTGAATTTGGTTTACCCTGATCATGGGGATGTTGCCATGGTCATAAATGGTCATAAGTTGCTTTTTCAGTGAAGTTGCAACTTTGAATAGTCACTAAGCAGACTGTTGTAAGTTGAGGACTCCCTGTATTATTACTTTTGTCACCGGCTAATTATCTCTCTCCTATTTACAGTAATTTTTTGAATATTCTGATAATTTCTGTTTATATAATCTGGTAGATTAATCAAGATAACTGTATCTATCAAAATTCTGTTAGATTTGTTTAAACTCCACTCACAAATGGCTGATAAGAGCTATTGACACAAGTGATATTTTTCTTTTTTAAACAATTTGTTATTTTATATAGTATGTTACACCTATTTGCCACAATTTACACTCTTAGGCACTGTTGCCAATAGGATGATTAAGGCTATGTCCATTCGGTTTTTATTTATTATTATTATTATTATTATTATTATTATTATTATTATTTATTCAGATTTTTATACCGCCTATCTCCCTAAGGACTCAGGGCGTGTACAGCCATATAAAAACACAGAAATATACAAAATAAAACATTCAACTAAAAACTTATTATAAAGGCCAAATATTTAAAATCAGATATAATAGTAAAACCCAATTTAAAACCAAAGCTAAAATTTAGTCATTAAAATTTAAAACCCTAGTCCAGTCCTAAATAAATAGATGGGTCTTAAGCTCGCGGCGGAAGGTCCAAAGGTCAGGAAGTTGGCGAAGTCCTGGGGGAAGCTCGTTCCAGAGGGTGGGAGCCCCCACAGAAAAGGCCCTTCCCCTGGGTGTCGCCAGTCGGCACTGCCTGGCCGACGGCACCCTGAGAGTCCCTCTCTGTGAGGCGCACGGGTCGGTGGGAGGCATTCGGTGGCAGCAGGCGGTCCCGTAAGTAACCCGGCCCTATGCCATGGGCGCTTTGAAGATCATTACAAAACCTTGAAGCGCACCGGAAAACCACAGGTAGCCAGTGCAGTCTGCGCAGGAGAGGTGTTATGGGAGCCACGAGGGCTCCCTCTATCACCCGCGCAGCTGCATTCTGAACTACCTGAGTCTCCGGTGCTCCTCAAGGAGCCCCATGTGAGAGCATTGCAGTAGTCCAGCCGAGATGTCACGAGAGCATGAGTGACCGTGCACAAGGCATCCCGGTCTAGAAAGGCGCAACTGGCGAACCAGGCGAACCTGGTGAAAGGCTCTCCTGGAGCGGCCGTCAAATGGTCTTCAAAGACAGCCGTCCATCCAGGAGAACGCCCAAATTGCGCACCCTCTCCATTGGGGCCAATGACTGCCCCAACAGTCAGCCGCGGCTGCAGCTGACTATGCGGGATGCCGGCATCCACAGCCACTCCGTCTTGGAGGATTGAGCTTGAGCCTGTTTCTCCCCATCCAGACCCGTCGGCCTCCAGACACGGGACAGCACCTCGATAGCTTCATTGGGGTGGTCGGTGTGGAAAAATACAGCTGAGTGTCGTCAGCGTACAGCTGGTACCTCACACGAAACCACTGATGATCTCACCCAGCGGCTTCATATAGATGTTGAACAAGAGGCGAGAGAATCGACCCTGAGGCACCCCACAAGTGAGGCGTCTGGGGCCGACCTCTGCCCCCGTCAACACCGTCTGCGACCGATCGGAGAGATAGGAGGAGAACCACCGATAAGCGGTGCCTCCACTCCCAATCCCTCCAACGGTGCAGCAGGATACCATGGTCGATGGTATCAAAAGCCGCTGAGAGGTCTAATAGGACCAAGGCAGAGGAATAACCCCTGTCCCTCCAGAGATCATCCACCAACGCGACCAAAGCCGTCTCAGTGCTGTAACCGGGCGGAAGCGGACTGGAACGGGTCTAGATAGACGGTTTCCTCCAGGTACCGGGGCAGCTGACATGCCACCACACTCTCTACAACCTTCGCCGCAAAGCGAAGGTTGGAGACCGGACGATAATTACCTAACACAGCTGGATCCAGGGAAGGCTTCTTGAGGAGAGGCCTCACCACCGCCTCTTTCAAGGTGGCCGGGAAGACCCCCTCCAGCAAAGAAGCATTTGTAAGCCCCTGGAGCCAGCCTCGTGTCACATCCTGTGCGGCCAGCACCAACCAGGAGGGACACAGGTCCAGTAAACATGTGGTGGCATTCAGCCTACCCAGCAACCTGTCCATGTCCTCGGGAGCCACAGGGTCAAACTCATCCCAAACACTCTCAACAAGACGGCTCTCAGACATCCCACCCGGATCTACCCAATTTTGGTCCAGACCGTCCCGAAGCTGAACGATTTTGTCGTATAGATAACCACTAAACTCCTCAGATTGCCCCTTGCCCTGTTTATGCCTGACCTAAATTTTTCCTCCATAGCATTATAGTCACATCACTAATGCTCAGTTTGAAATACTTGTAGCTTTTAGTAATTTTGTGATTCTGTATCTTCCCTAGTTATTTGTATTGTCATTGTTAGCATTATATATTGTTTTATAAACTAGGACACCACTTACATAGATTTATATAATTGTATTAATCACTGTCTTTGAAATCTTATATAGCTATATCTCCTTAATGGTATTGGCACTATGTTAATATATTCGTGATAGCATTTGAAATCCTACTTAGTCTTTAGTGGGTGGGAGGGAGGGAGGGAGGGAGGGAGGGAGGGAGGGAGGAAGGAAGGAAGGAAGGAAGGAAGGAAGGAAGGAAGGAAGACATTGGTTAACTATTGGATAATAAGAGGGCTTTAATTTTAGTACTGAATATACATTTTTATGGTCAGTGATCAAAGCAGAACCACATTGTATCAAATTGTATCAAGGTTCAATATCCTGAGGTTTTCATTGTCTTTGGAAGCTGTTTGCATACATCTCAAGATTACTTCAGTTGATTATATTGAGTTGATTATATTGACTTGCAGTTTACAGAATTAAATTTTTCATGCATGTCACAGCTAGGCTCACTCACAGGGGGAAAAAAACCTATTCTTTACTTCAGATTTTATTTCTAAACCATTTCAAAATAAAATGTTATCCTAAATGAAATGTCATGAACTATAAAATGTGATGAATTGGGCTGACATCTAATGTTGCCTAACTTGCTTGTAATGTTACAAGCAAAACTCAGACATGAAGCAGTCTACAAAATGTTCATTTTATGGTTGATCTCCTTGGGTGTATGAATCTATTGCCTCACTTAACTGCATCAAAAAGACATTGCTGTTTGCCCTTGGGAAAATTTGTTCCGTAGCAAAGTATTCAAATTCTGCATTCAGTAGAGCTAGTTTATTAAGAAAATCTTGTATCTCCAAAACCCCTCTCCTTACAATAAATTCCTTCTTGCCAATATGCTATCAGAATGCAAGCTGCAGAACTTCACACAAAAGAACTTAGCACCTAATTTCATACAATCCAATATAATAGTAACATGCATTGACAACTTACTTTAGATTTAGAAAATCACAGTGAAATCAGCTGCACATTGTAATTTCTCAGGATGTTGATCCATTTATAGATCAATAAAACAAAACAAAGAAAAGGATGTAATTCAGACCACGGTTGTTCCTAATTATGATACTTCGCTCTTTTCCCACTTAGTAAGTTCACCTGATTTTCTTTGCTTTTCAGGAAGAAATTACTTATTTTCCTGACCCAGCATAGAAGCCAAATGATCTATCGAGCAGGAACAGAACAATATTTTTTTTCTCTAGCACCTCAAATGAGTGTGAGAATGGATGAGTGCTATAATGGAATTCTTCTAGGCAGAATTCTTCTAGGCAGCATCACAGCCCAGTGATTTCTTTCTCTGATATAATTAACCTCAAACAAGAAAAAAATAAGCACATTTTTCTGAATCAACAATTATATTTGTTCTATTTATGTATATATAATAACAAAACCACGGCCTCTGGTGGCTCAGCAGACTAATGCAGTCTGTTATTAACAGCAGCTGCTTGCAATTACTGCAGGTTCAAGCCCCACCAGGCCCAAGGTTGACTCAGCCTTCCATCCTTTATAAGGTAGGTAAAATGAGGACCCAGATTGTTGGGGGCAATTAAGTTGACTTTGTATATAATATACAAATGGATGAAGACTATTGCTTAACACAGTGTAAGCCACCCTGAGTCTTCGGAGAAGGGCGGGATACAAATTCAAATTAAAAAACAAAACAGCTGGGTGACTGGGTTTCACATCCTAGGAAGAAGGCAAGGGCAAACTACAAAGTACAAATAAACTTTTATTTTTCTCAACCCAACCCTGAATACATTAATCAGTCTAAACATTTGTATTTTCTTGAACTTTTTTGGTGATCTTCTTTGCTGTCTTATTTGGTAAGGATGTATATGTGTTTATTTGTGCACGAAGATAGTATGTACTACTAATACACATTACAACAGAGCCAGTATGGTCAAGCAGTTTAGGCAAGAAAGCAGGAGACCATGAGTGCAAGTCCCACCTTAGCACGAAAGTCAGCTGGGTGACTTTGAGCCAGTTGCTCTCTCTCAGCCCGACCCACCTCACATGGTTATTGTTATGGGGAAAATAGGAGGAGGAAGGCATGTAGCATATGTTCAATGCATTGAGTTATTTGCAAAAATAATAAAGCTGGGATACAGGAAAACAGATAAATCCCAGCCATCATCATTTAATGGCTTTCTTCTTTTGGAAGTCTTGATTTGATTTGATTTGATTTGATTTCAAACTTGATTGCAGAAAATATGACTTCTGTAACAGAGTTGTTAATGCTTGGAACTCACTACCTGACTCCATAGTCTCTACTCAAAATCCCAAAATCTTCAACCAAAAACTGTCTACTATTGATCTCACCCCATTCCTAAGAGGACTATAAGGGGCGCGCATAAGAGCACAATAGTGCCTACCGTTCCTGTCCTATTGTTCCCTTCATTATATCAAATTAATATTATTGATGCATATTTTTACTTATATATTTTCTTCAATACATGTTGTTTTATCTATGACAATTGTTTGTGTATAATGTTGTGACAAAATAAAATAAATAATAAAAAAAAAAGTCAGAGTAAGTCTCCAAGAATCTTATCGATTCTTCCGTCTTTTCCTACTATCTCAGGGTTCAAATCCAAGGCAGCTTGGCAGTATCATCAACAATCATAAAAATTTGATCAAAAATATTTTAATAAACAAATATAACCATGTCTGTATGCTTCCTATAACTTATATGGTATTAAGGCCCTTTGGGGAGGGTGAAGAGAGAATATTCCAGCTCAGTAAGCTTCTGAGATAGGCACTGCAGTGTTTTTTCATCTCTTCCATGGAGCTGTGTATTAAATATGTATTTAGTGGAGAAGCAATTATCCTAATTCTTTTTGTTCCTCTATGCTAAGACAGCTGTACAGATATGCTGATGTAACATTAAACCAGCTGGAATTAATATTCAAATAAAGTAATCAAAAAACACTTGAGAAAGGAAGGAATGAAAGAAGAATGAACGGATGAAGTACAAGATGTAGAAAGCCTTTCTATTGCTCAAATGTTAAGAAAACTTTGCTTTGTTTACAGGTTATAATCAACTATAAACGAAAGTACTATACAAAGAAATACCAGCAGAATGGTTTAATTCAAGATTTTAAAAATATTAAAATTATGTAGAACTAAATCATGCCAATTAGAATAGCAACTGGTTAGACTATCAATTAATTATGTTAGTTCCAGTTAAACAGAAGAGAGCAACATGCTTGGTCAAATCAGCGTTTATTCAGTATTAATGGCTAAAGTTATATTCATTAATGATACATCAATATTCAAAAGCTTCCTTTCTTTCATTCTTTGTTCATGTAGATCCATCCATTATTACATCTCTAATCATCCAACATTTCAGTCTTTACCAATAAAGGAAAATATTTGTACAGTAGCTCAGGGTTGAAATGAGAAGTCCTTGGTTTTCTTTTTTTTTTTTAATTTACATTTATATCCCGCCCTTCTCCGAAGACTCAGGGCGGCTTACAGTATATAAGGCAATAGTCTCATTCTATTTGTATAATTTACAAAGTCAACTTATTGCCCCCCCAACAATCTGGGTCCTCATTTTACCTATCTTATAAAGGATGGAAGGCTGAGTCAACCTTGGGCCGGGCTTGAACCTGCAGTAATTGCAGGCTGCTGTGTTTTAATAACAGGCTTCTTACAGCCTGAGCTACCACGGCCTCTTGCAGATGTTTCATTACCCTAACTAGGTAACATAATCAGTGCTAGTAAGGAGTGCTGTTTGCTGTCAGTTTATATTCAGGTGTCTTGTCTGTCTCTGTGGGTGGGATCTTAGAGAGTAGTCTTAGAGATCAAGCAATACCCCAATCAAAAAACTGCCAAAGAGCCATCAGTAAACAGCCCAACCAAAGAATCCCTAAGATTGCCCCCACCCACACAGATAGGCAAGATACCAGAATATAAGCTGCCTATAAACAGCATTCCTTACTAGAACTGATGATGTTACCTAGTTAGGGTAATGAAACGTCTGCAAGAAAACAAGCAAACTCAAGACCTGTTGTGACCCAGGTTCCTGGACCTGGACTCCGATGATTCAGAAAGTGAGGGAGAAGACCTGGCAAGCCCTTCTTCTCTTGGGCCCTCTCCCTCCCTGGCACCCACTCAAAGGGAGGAGGAGGGGCCGGCAAGTCCTGATTCTCTGGAGCCTTCTTCTGATTTGGCAACGCCCCAAGAACAGTTTTGGAGTGATGCAAGACTGTGCAGACGTGACCGGCGCGCGCAGCAGAAACAGCGTTGGGATAAGGCCAAGGAATGATGGACATCTGCAGAGACTATAAATAGGAGGCGGGACTTCCTGGTTTTTTGTCTTGGACAAAGCAATGAATTTGCGCGGGCAAACTGTATCAATGGAGGGAAGAATATATTCGTGAGTAATTCTGGCCTTATCTATAATTTCCTCGTTATCTCCAGAAACTTGGCAGGCCCGTGAGTAGACGTGGCCAGGACATTTATCTATGTAAATAAATTAGAAAAGGAGGCCTCTGACTGACTCTTTGCTGGGAGTATTGGGGGGAGGGAAACAGAACAAGACCCCTCATTTCATTCTTTCCACTATTGCCCTCAAATCAGCATGTGTTGCTGTGCATACAAGTTAGCAATATTTTAGCAGAATTACAATAAAATCTGGTTTCTTTAACTGAAATACTGATGGAAAAATACAAAATATGCTTATACTCACAATGTGTTCCTTATACTTACCATGAAGAGAGTTACTGATAACATGGATATTATAACGTTCCTTGATTGATGTCTTGATTATTTTCATCTCATAAACTAGCAAATGTCCACTGACCCACCAATAAGCCTTTTCCCAAGAAATCACATTTGTTTGTTTACATAATTAAATCCTTATATAATGGCATCAACTCAGAATTCTCTCTCCAGGCACAAAGGAGCAGCTCAAATTGTCCTACTTTTAGACACTTCATACTGTACAAAGATCTTGCTCTCTGGAAAAGGCTGTAATGCTGAGAAAAGTAGAAGTAAAAAGAAGACAACAGCAACCAGCAGCAAGGTGGATGGACTCGGTTACAGTGGTGATAAGTGCACTTTTGGAAAATTGAGAGATCAGGTTAGGGATCAATTATCATGAAGAAAGTCTATGTGGATGCTAGGTGTTGAAAATGACTTGATGGCACATAATCAATAAAAATCACAGAAATGTCTTAGAAAACAACTCTGTTTCTTTACTATTTAAAGCAGGGGTCCCCAACCCCTGGCAGTGGAGTACGGCGCACCAGAAACTGGGCTATACAAACGAGCGAAGCCTCATCTGTGCAGAGGCAGGAAGCTTGTGAAACCACACCTTCCCAGTCTGTGGAAAAACCTCTGTCCACAGAACCGGTCCCTGGCACCCAAAAGGTTGGGGGTGGGGGGGTGGGGGGCCCTGCTGATTTAAAGCCATATTGTATTTCTTTTTTACCTTACCATACCAGTGGTGAGATTCAAATATTTTTACTACTGGTTCTGTGGGCGTGGCTTGGTAGGCGTGGCAGGGGAAGGATACCATCAAATCTCCATTCCCACCCCATTTCAGGGGAAGGTTACTGCAAAATCCCCATTTCCTCTTGATCAGCTGGGATTTGGAAGGCAGAGAATAGATGGGGTTAGGGGTCAGTCAGAGGTGGTATTTACCAGTTGTCTGAACTATTCAAAATTTCTGCTACCAGTTCTGACCAGAACTGGTCAGAACCTGCTGAATACCACCTCTGTACCATACTATTCACTCACAGTTACTCTTCTTTTGCCTTGTATAAAAAGTGCTTTAGCTTTGTTACTGACAAATATTTAGCTTTGTTACCTACAGAATATATTCATACTGGAAAAAGTACATACATTCACTGATGTTTATTTTCCTATACACCATGCCAAACAAGAAGTCATGTACTTTCACATTCCAAATGATATATAAAAGTCCCCGTCTTAAAAACAAGTTATCTTACCAGTAAGTTTGAAGGTCACAAGTACTGCTTTTAGTTAAATTATCATTGAAGAAGAATTACTATTTCAATTTTTGTGGAAAGATTAGAGAACAATAATGAATGAATCAGAATATTTAAAAAAATGATTTTAGTTATTGATTGCACAGTTTTTTGGGAAGATGTGGGTAGCATTATAAAATTAGTTAGAGGATTTTTACTTCCCTGCCAACTATAAAGGTGAAAGTGTGGCAGAAAGTTGTTTGAAATTTACATCCCATGGTATTAACAAAAATTTGTAATTCCCAA
This sequence comes from Ahaetulla prasina, assembly GCF_028640845.1. Lineage (NCBI taxonomy): Eukaryota > Metazoa > Chordata > Lepidosauria > Squamata > Colubridae > Ahaetulla > Ahaetulla prasina. Next base: position 285,484,095 of record NC_080539.1, read on the forward strand.
TATGGATGATGGAGGAGTGGGAAGCTTTACCAACCTAATACTTAACAATAGGTTTCTTGCCTAAATGCTATCACACATCTTCTTTTACTATTTCACTTAAAATCAAAAGTTTATGATGACAGAGAGAGAGATGACCTTGAATGCTGAAATGGGAGACCATAAAAATCTAAACATCCTCATCCAACTCTTTATTGGATGTTGGATGGCATATTCTGAATTTGAGTCATTTATGCATTCTGGAATATTTATAAAACAAAGCAAAGCAATGCCAGCTGTCTATTTGAACATTAAGCGTTGTCTCAGAATCTGTAGATAACCTGTACTGCAAAATTTATTCAGTTCACTGAATTGGAAGGACTGCTGTGAGCTGCTCAGACGGGGGCAAGAGAGAAGAGGTATGAAATAAATAAAATACATATTTAAAAGGTCAAATCTCATAGCTGAACTCAACTCCTTTAGATTTCAGAGATGCATCCTGTAGTTTCTTCAGTGACCCTACAGAAGTGGTCTGCCTTCACCCTTTTTCAATAAAAATCTAGACAAGTTTTATTTCTCCAGTCAACAAGAAAAAACACTTGTACAATAGTCTTGATATTTTGATATTCTATAAATTAATGATGCAGGTGGAAGAACAAAAAAATCTAACTAGTGAAGTTTGGTCAAGGAAAATGGAAGACTAGCTGAGTCAATGCACTCATCTGCTTAGGTAAAAAGTAACAGAAACTAGGAAAATAGTAAGATTTGATGGCTGATGTTCCAACTGCTGGAACAAATAGAAGAAATTGTCTTAATAGTCAGTGAAAACCAACCTGCAGCCTTAATACAGGCAGTGAGGATATACAGCATGATCACTTCTACCTTGCTGCCATCATTAAGGGTTTTCATCTGATTTTGCTGCTCTGAACCTAGGTAGACAGAGGTACTTTCAGGTCTTCATCTGATTCAGTGGATAAATCAAAGCTGTGTTCTGTGATTGTGATGAAAGAGAACGGCTACTAAATAGATTATGAATATTATCCTTTCAAAGAACTAGTGAAAACCTCTGGCTCAACTTGTCTCTCTTATGATACTTTCATGACACAGATGCCCTTCAGAGATATAGAATGTTTGCATGGCAAAATTAAATACCATATTCCTACAGTGTAAGTTAAAATTTCATTTGATTTTTGAAGTCTGGATATACAGCTGAAATGGAAGTTTCTCACATTTTTGTTTGAAAAAATTATTTTAAATTGCGCCTAACAGAATCTGGTCATACTGGGATACTTGACAGTGAAAAATGTTGTGTTTAGTTTTGCGGTTATGCCTTTATACCAGGGGTGTCAAACTGGATTTCTTCGAGGGATGGATCAGCATCGTAGTTCTCCGCAGGCTGGCCGGGGACGGGGGGAGACAGGACCGGCACATCCTGCAGCACTTTACTGACCAAAATGGGATGTGGGGGGCCGCGCATGCCCCGCGTATCTCATTTTCGCCCTCCAGGACCTCCTGCAGCATTCTGCCAGCCAAAAATGGGCTGCCTGGAGGTCTCCTGAGGCCTCACACAGCCAGTTTTTGGCCAGCCATGTTGCAAGAGGCAGGGGAGGCCAAAAATGGGCCGCAGTGGACTGCACATGGCCTGTTTTGGCCGGCAGAGTTACCACGGGCTAGTCCTTTCATATTTCCAGCCCAGCCCCGTGGGCCGGATTTAAGCACCTTGAGTTTGACACCCCTGTTTTATACTATTATACTATTCTGGTTATGCCAGCAACATTGCGTTTTATTGTTTTGTCCATCAGTATGCTATTTCTTTAAATCCAGTGTTACTTCCTGGGGAAGAATTTCTTGCAGAATTGAACCTTATGAGACGCTACATGGAATCTTCCAAAAAAGAGCTAGTATGAGAGAGAGGATTTTAAACAGATGGTAATGGTTTATGTGGATCTGCTGGAAGACCATGTGCATTTCAAATACCATTTCAAAACAATGCAAGTGTTAATTGCAGTGATGTAAGCATTTGCTTAATAGTGCAACGATTAGGCAAGGAAACAGATGTTTAAATTAATTTTCAAAATGTTAGATAGCTCATATCATATTAGTTGAACTAGAAAGTTTTCAACAGGGATTATTTACAATTATATGAGGAACAACATCTTCCTAACAATGCATTGTACTGATTTCGATATATGTATGCAAGTACCGTATATACTCGAGTATAAGCCGAGTTTTTCAGCACGTTTTTTGTGCTGAAAAGCGCCCCCTCGGCTTATACTCGAGCCAAGCCGTTCAGCCCTTCCTCTTGCAGCGAGTCCTTTCTACCGCAGGCAGCTAGCTCTCGTTAGTGCGTGCGCATGCGTACTTATTCCTATGTGGACACACGCGCACACCCCCTCACGCACAATTACCCGCGCGTTAGTTATAATTGTTGACAGCGTTGACAGAGAGGGCACGAGGGAGAGGCGAGGCAAGGCAAGGGACCCCGACCGAAGAGTTATAATTGTTGACAAATACACACGCGGGGGCGGTGAAAACCCTCCGGGTTTCAAGCGAAGGAAGGGCGCCTGGCTACACCCGCCTTCAAAGAAATAGCTGGCATTCCTCATGGTGACGGACGGGCAGACACACACACACACACACACACACACACACACACACACACGCTCGCCTCCTAAATTCATTTCCCCCACCCCACCCCACCCCTTTTTTCTTGGCTGCTTCTTCTTTTTCTCCCTCCCCCCCCCCGGCGCCGCAGGCCGTCTAGGGCTCTCCTTACCCAGCCCGTGCAAGTGCGGTCAGCTGCCAAATCGCGTTCCTCTCCTCCCACTGAGGAGGTTTCAAGCTCTGGATTTAAATACAACCGAAAGGGGCGCTGGGGCTACAAACAAGACAGGGAGGGAGGGAGGGGAAGGAAAGGACGGAGGGAGGGAGGGAGGTCGAGGAAGCGCAAGAAACTTGTCAGGTAAAACTCAACAGGCAAGGCGGAAAAAACAGGAACTGGGAAAACGCCCCAACTAGGGAGAAAAGGGAAGGTGGTGTTTTTAAAAAACAAAAGTCCCGAAACCCAGCGACGGAACCTTTTTCAAAACCGGCTGCCGAGCCGAGAAGTGACGGACGGACGGACGGCCGACTCGCGAGGCCAGAAGGTAGCCCAGCCGCCTCGTCAGGCTTTTCTCAGTTACTGCGGCCCGCTCTCCCTCCCTCCGTAGCGGTTTAGCAGGGCTGCTTTGGAAGAGCCTTAAACGAGCCCGTCCTCAGCCACCTCCCTTCCCTTCCTTGAGCCTCCAGCTCCAGCAGCAGTCTATCCCGGTGGACGAACGCCTCCCGTTTTGCCTTCCTGGAGCCTAGCCGGCCCCGCTCTCCCTCCCCTCCGTAGCGGTTCAGCAGGGCTGCTTTGGAAGAGCCTTAAACGAGCCCGTCCTCAGCCACCCCTCCCCTTCCCCTTCCTTCGAGCCTCCAGCTCCAGCAGCAGTCTATCCCGAAGTAAGAATCCGGCCCGTCTACCTTCCCGGAGACTGGCCGGCCCGATCTCCCTCCCTTCTCTAGCGGGGCAGGTGTCTAGGGCTAAAGAACCTTGAGCTCCACCACCCCCCTCTCCCTTCCCTTTCCTTCGAGCCTCCAGCTCCAGCAGCAGTCTATCCCGGTGGATCCCAGCAGTCTATCCCGGTGGACGAACGCCTCCCGTTTTGCCTTCCCGGAGCCTAGCCGGCCCCGCTCTCCCTCCCCCTCCGTAGCGGCTCAGCTGGGCTGCGAGCCCCGTCCTCGGTCGCCCCTTCGCCCCGGCCCTTTTGCTGGCCTCGCCTGGGCAGGGCTGGGCAGAGCCGGTGACATCACCCTCCACCGCCCACCCGTTGCCGTCCGCCGCCCGCCGCCGCCGCCGCTGCTCGCCTCCCGTCCCTCCCTCCGCCCTCCTCCAGCAGCCAGCAGCGTGGCCGGGGCGCTCGGCGCGGCAGGGCCGGGCTGGCGACGGCCTCTCCGGGCTCCTGGCGGCAGCAACGGCGGCGGCACCAGCAGCAGCAGCACCAGCAGCACCAGCGGCTCCCGCAGCAGCCCCCGCAGCCGCCTCCTTCCCCGGGCGCCGCCCGCATGAGCCACCGCAAAGGCGACAAGCCGCCCATCAGCATCCAGGAGCACATGGCCATCGACGTCTGCCCGGGTCCCATCCGCCCCATCAAGCAGATCTCCGACTACTTCCCGCGTTTCCCCCGCGGCCTCCCGCCGCCGCTTTGCTCAGCGGGCCTCCTCTCTCTCTCTCTCTCTCACACACACACACACACACAGAGACTTCTAAAGTGGGTTTAATGATATTAGAGACCCTTATTGCCCTGCCAAAAAAAAAAAAAGAGCCACCCCAACGTCTATGAAAATTAACCTTCTCTTCCAAGAGACACTGTGCAGGGTATTTTCACTGTTGGTGTGCATACAGGCTTAGATTTGTGCTGGGTTCTTAGTACTTAGAGCACTGACCTTCAGAGGCACCCTGGTCCCTTGGAAGCTAAAGGAGGACTCATTTTCATGCTTGCAGTGTTCAATTTGGGAAGGGCATCCAAAGAAGTGGTAGATCCTTGTGTGTCCAATCACACTTAGCCAATAAACATTCTATTCTATTCTATTCTATTCTATTCTATTCTATTCTATTCTATTCTATTCTATTCTATTCTATTCTTTTCACTCATTCATTCATTCATTCATTCCTTGTGTGTCCAATCACACTTGGCCAATAGAAATTCTATTCTATTCTATTCTATTCTATTCTATTCTATTCTATTCTATTCTATTCACTCATTCATTCATTCATTCATTCCTTGTGTGTCCAATCACACTTGGCCAATAAAAATTCTATTCTATTCTATTCTATTCTATTCTATTCTATTCTATTCTATTCTATTCTATTCTATTCATTTTATTTTGTCAAATACATATTAAATAATTATATAAATATAAGCATGAATTGAATACATAAAAGGAATACAACTAAAGGGAACATTAGGACAGGGACGGTAGGCACGCTGGTGCTCTTATGCACGCCCCTTACAGACCTCTTAGGAATGGGGTGAGGTCAATACTAGATAGTCTTTGGTTAAGGCTTTGGGGATTTTGGGAAGAGACCACAGAGTCAGGTAGCACATTCCAGGCATTAACAACTCTGTTACTGAAGTCACATTTTCTGCAATCTAGATTGGAGAGGTTCACTTTTAAGTTTGAATCTATTGTGTTCTCGTGTATTGTTGTGGTTGAAGCTGAAGTAGTCATTGATAGGAAGTACATTGTAGCAGATAATTTTATGAGCTATGCTCAGGTCATACCAAAGGCGGCGTAGTTCTAAATTTTCTAAAGCTGGGAATCCTCCTTCCCCCTTTTGCACTTTTATTGTTTTTCGTTCAAATAAATATTCATGTTATTTTACTTGGCTCTATCTTTATTTTTTACATTGACCAGTAGCTGCCTCATTTCCCACCCTCGGCTTATACTCGAGTCAATAGTTTTTCCCAGTTTTTGTGGTAAAATTAGGTACCTCGGCTTATATTCGGGTCGGCTTATACTCGAGTATATACGGTATGTATTTTTAAATAATGAGAACAATTTGGCACTAAACCACCAAAGTATTTTACCTATAGAAATGTCTTTGTCCCATTAATATTGGCCCATCCCATCTGTTCAGGCAGGAAAGGTACAGTATGTTGCAGATCCCATCGGTCAAAGGATTCTGACTCTAATTGTAGTCTGGAAAGAGAGCCTTCTCTGCCACTGTCCCCACCCTATGGGATATTCTTCCCCCTGAGGTGAGACAGGCCCCCATTTCTTGGCCTTCCTAGAAAAACTTAAAACGTGGCTCTGTGACCTTGTGTGGGGAGCCCAAAGGAACATGCAGCCATGGGGCAGGCTAGTGCCCTGAAAGCTCTCCCTATAGACCTTTTAATTAATTTTATCAGTGGTTTATCACCCTTGCCTCTTTCTATTTTTTCCAACTTTCATATACTGTTTTTATATTTTAATATTTTGTCATACAATGTCTAGAGTCCCTCTCTGAGGGAGATAGGCAATTCAGATATGCAGAAATTTTGATTCAGCAAGATGATGTCTTCAAACATAGGTCTGTCGTCTTAAGTCTTCCAACTAGAGGTCGTTCTTGTAAAGCGCATTGTGTTTGTATCAGTGGTCAGTTGATGACCAATAGATTCTATGACTTAAAGACAGTAAGTTCATAGTCGGTGAATGCCAGATTTTATTATATATAGATAAAAAGAGAGGCACAGAAAAAAGAAAGTATATTAACCATTCAGAAACCCACAAAATAATAGTAGATGTATTCTGGCTGAATGATGCATAGTACCTTTCTGAGATGCAAAATTTCTTCCATGGTGCCATCTCACTGTCACTGTGCAAAATCATCTTATAGTTTTTAAGGTACATTTAAATTATATCTACTCTACTATTTATGTCCTCATGCCTTTGATCTGTTTCTGATTATTTCTAGTGCTAAATTATAGTCAAGTTAAATTGTCTGGAATGACCATTATCACATTTTAAATAGAGGTTTAACACTAGGGAGCACAAATGGCTGTTCCTTCAAGCATAAAAGTATCTTCTGAACTAAGCTCACTTAAATAGGACTTCATACAAACATTAGTGCAGGATCGACTTTTTGCAGCTTTATGAAAATGGCCTACCATAAGGTATCACAAACAAGTGACTTGAAATCAAATCACAGATTAAATTGTAGCATCGATAATAAACAGAACAGCAAAACAGACCCCATCACACGATATCCTGTACAGAACAAAATATTAAAAATGTACCTCCAAAAAACCCAATGAAATACAGCTATGAAACATTTCTTCTAGAAGCAAAGCAAAGCAATATATAAAGGACAAATGTTTAGTTTTGCCTGCTATTCTGCGTAAATGAATTCTGAAAATAGGATTTTCTTCCATCAAAAGTTTGCAGCATAAAATGACTTTGTGGTAGAGAACATGTGTAGGAGAAAGTGTTAAGGTCTCTTTGTGTGGGATCAGCTAGGTGCCAGCAACAGCACAATAAGTGGAAACCAAATATTGCAAAAATTAGGCATACTGCCGTACTCATAACATAAAATACAACATACCCATTTATACGATATTTATTGAATGAAGTCACAGAAAAAATGAAGCATTCTTGACAGAGAGGAAGCTATAAAAAGAGATTTCACTTTTATCAACATTTTATGAAGAATAGATTTCATATAAATACACATACAAATAATATGCAATTTATAGTTTAAAAACGTGTGTGTGTGTGTGTGTGTGTGTGTGTGTGTGTGTGTGTGTGTGTGTAGAGAGAAAGAAACAAAAGTGGATCACATTTCACCATTTATTTAGATATTTCTCTTCATATTTCTATTTAGCCAAAGTTCAACAGTGCTTCCTCACAAATAATGCAAACAAGCTTTTGGTTTTAGTCATATTTCTATAGGAATTTTCCATGAAATATGTTATTCATTCTGTTGGACAATTCAATACATTTAGTTTTAGCATGATTTTGAAACTAAGAAATTTATTGGCCAGTTCGCTTTATATGATGTACAGAACAAAGAAATATAGGAGAATAGATCACTGTATATATTAATAAATAAGAGGTGCTGAATTATGCAGGTATAACAACTTCAGCAAAATTTTGGCACAGAAGAAAAGGCTAAATATTAGTCCCCTTTATCCTGTGCCTGATTCTTTCCATTTATCATACCTCAAATTGGTAAATTAATGTGATATTGTCCCCCAGTAAATAAACTATTGAATTCAGTGGTGTTGGGGTTGGTTTTTAATACCTAGAATTACATTTAATCTATGTGCCACAGGAATTTTAGACCCCGCGTTACCACAACTACCTGCTATAGCCATGTCTCACCAACATAGACCAAAACTCATAGTGCTTCTTAATAGCTGTACACTTAAATCATAGGTGTGCTGTCTTAACTCAGTCCCGTTTTCTCTTGATATACGAACAGCTTGTACTGGCAAAGAGGATAACAAAACCTAGAGTCTTGTTGGAGCTTTTTTGCTTGTGCAAACTTTACTGTATTTTATTTCAATACTCCCACCCTACCTCACCCCCAATTGCTCATGACCTGCAGAGTAGTTATTTTCTGACTTTGATCACTCCTACTATAAATAATTTTTAATTATGTATCCAGTTTCAAAAGCAGCCTGGAACTTGGCAGAAAAGGATGCTGTTCAAACATAAAAATCCAATCCATGGGAGAGGTTTTATGGCATTATGGATCTTAACCAAGGTGAACTGAAGAATGCACTGGACAGAAACAGAGAATTATGAATACAGATTGTATTGTACATCATTCCAGCAAAACCAGCAACTGTAAGTCTCCCCCATCCCCGCCTCAAAAATACTGCATTTTAAGTATTCTGGGGAAAGAAGTAAAAAAAAAAGTTACAACAGGTTTCTGTTTTTACATATTACATAATTTTGATGTCATATAGCAAAATAGTTAAACAATTTCAGTTACAGAGAGAAAGACTAGATCTATGGATCAATTTCTGTGCCTCACATTTATACATTCCAATAGGTGATGCAAAATCCCCCTTGGGCACTAGAAATTTTGAGTACGTCTCCTCAAATAAGCTTCAATGTTGCATATTCCCATGGCTGCAGGAGTAATCTTTGTTTGACAAGCCCTGGTTCTGCTTGTGATCCCAGAGACTCTTGCCACGAGTTAAAAAAAAGGACTTCCAATGGAACACAGGCTGTTACAGATTAGACTCAGGAAGCAAGTTGTATGAAAATATAAAACACGCTAACCAAAAGATCTTGATGTAATATCACTGAAACCATCTGTTTTCTTTAATGATTTTTTTTGGTACTTTTTAAAGAAGTGTCCATATACCAGAAAAAAAACATTTAATGAAAAGCCAGTGCTGGCCTTACTTAGGGAAAAGAAAAGATGATTCCTGGTTGTTAAATAATTTAATGGCAGGGTCCCAAAAAAGCAAAACCTTCTGAGAAGTGGGCTTCAGCAGGTTCTGACCAGTTCTGGAGAACCGGTAGCGGAAATTTTGAGTAGTTCTGAGAACTGGTAAACATCACCTCTGACTGGCCCTGCCCCCATCTATTCTCTGCCTCCCGAGTCCCAGCTGATTGGGAGGAAATGGGGATTTTGCAGTATCCTTCCCTTGCCACACCCACCAAGCCACACCCACCAAGCCACACCCACAGAACTGGTAGTAAAAGATTTTGAAACCCACCACTGACCCTACTTCTAAAGTAAACACAATTATCAATAACCTGACCCTTTCTCTGGATTTCCCCATTCTTCCCTCCCTCTTTGCATGTCTTTTCTCTCTCCCTCTCTCCCCCTCCCTCCCTCCCTCCCTCCCTCTCACACGCGCACCCCCCCTCACCAAAAGTTTAGTGGCAAACCATGGTCTTACTGTGGAAATAATTTTGCCAGACATATAATTACAAGCCCTGAAAGCAGTCTTGCATAGTTAAAGAGCCGAAGTAGTTCAAAAAAAGGCCTCTTCAAATATTCTCTGAATCAGGAACCCTTGCAGGTTTCCCCCAATTCACTGGTAACAGTATTCATATTCACAGGATGCAATTGTACTTTATCTTCAAGAATGTCATTAAACAATTGGGAAGTAAAAGCTCTGTTCTACAATAAGCACTTTTGAACACTTCAATAAAATTAAGGTATCAAATATGTATGTAATAACAATATTTGAAATGTCTAAAGGGCATGAAAAGGCACTTTTTCCTTAAAAGATATGCTGATGTTCAACATGGATCAGAAGACTTGGGAAAAGGTCATGGAAATATACAATGTGACATGCAAGTATATTCAAAAGTGCAATAGTATTCTGATCCAATAATTTTTTGCAAATTGCCCAATAAAGATCGCTCAACCAATTCTTTAATAATAGCAGCTGAGAGCTGAGCTTTTTAAAAAATTAGCATTGCTCCAACTTATTATCTGGGTTTCATCTCTTTTTCTGGGATAAAGCTAGTGGCTGCTCCTTCTCTATGTACAGGTAAGTCCTTGACTTATGACCATAATTGAGCCCATAATGTCTGTTGCTAAGTGAGACATTTGTTAAGTGAGTTTTGTCCCATTTGATGACCTTGTTTGCCACGGTTGTTAAAGTGAATCATGCAGTTCTTCAATTAGTAACACAGTGGTTAAGTGAATCTGGCGTTCCCATTTCCCATTGTCAGAAGTCACAAAAGGGGATCATATGGCCCTAGGGCAGGGGTCTGCGAGGAACTCTGGGAGTTGAAGTCCACAAGTCTTAAAAGAGCCAAGTTTGCAGACCCCTGCCCTAGGACACTGCAACCATCTTATTATTATTATTATTATTATTATTATTATTATTATTATTATTATTATTATTATTATTATTATTATTATTATTATTATTATTTATTCGATTTTTATACCGCCCTTCTCCCAAAGGACTCAGGGTGGTGTACAGCCAAGGTAAAACAAACAGTGCAATATACAATTAAAATACGAATTAAAAAACTTATTACATAATTGGCCTAAAAACTTTAAAACATATAAAACTAAAAACCCATTAAAAATTAATAATAAAAATTGAAAACCAATAAAATTTAAGCCAGCCCCGCGCGAATAAATAAGTGTGTTTTCAATTCGCGGCGGAAGGTCCGAAGGTCAGGTATTTGGCGTAAACCCAGGGGAAGTTCGTTCCAGAGTGTGGGAGCCCCCACAGAGAAGGATCTTCCCCTGGAAATATTCCCCTGCCAAGCAGCTGAACTTTGATCGCATGACCATGGAGATGCTGCAGCAGTCCTAAGGGTGCAAAACAGTCCTAAGTCACTTTTTTCAATGCCGTTGCAACTTTGAAGAGTCACTAAGTGAACTGTTGTAAGTCGAGGACTACCTGTATTTTGCATACCTGAACTCAGCCCTACTTCACAAATTATCTGGCAGCCTACTTTTCAAGTTAAATCAGCACTTGTTTTTCTTGTTAATTGTTGCAATTCCCGACTTACAACCATTTGTTTAGAAATGGTTCAAAGTTACAACGGCATTGAAAAAAGTGACTTAGGACCATTTTTCACCTGCTACCACTGCAGCATCCCCATGGTCACGTGATCAAAATTCAGGCATTTGGCAATTGGCATGTATTTATAATGGCTGCAGTGTCCTGGGGTCATGTGATCACCTTTTGTGACCTTCTGACAAGCAAAGTCAACAGGAAAGCCACATTCATTTAACAACCGTGTTATTACGGTAACTAACAATTGCAGAGATTCACTTAACAACGATGGCAAGAAAAGTCGTAAAATGGAGCAAAACTCACTTAACAATTGTGCTTGGCAATGGAAGTTTTGGGCTCAATTGTGGTTGTAAATTGAGTATAACCTGTATTACATCATTCCTTGACAAAATATATATACTTAAGCAGAAAAAACATCCCATATAAAATGTGCATGTGTGTATATGTGTGCATGATTAATTAAAGCAGAAGCTTACTCACAGGTTACTATAGCTCATTCCAATGAAAAATGGAATTAGACTTTCAAGAAAATGAATAATCTGAAGTAAAGCACCAGTGTCCCAGCAGAAGGTATTTTTAGAAGAATTTCTAGATACTGGAAAAAAATTTCTAGTCTGGGCAATTTTAATTTTAATATCTTAAATCCCTTTATCAAACACTGCTATTTTTTTCAAATCTTGAAGCTACGTCATTCTCCAATGACAGATCTGTGGATGAATTTTGTGCATATTTTTATCCTATCAGACTTAATGTTGATCCATCACAGTGAAATTAAGCAACATTTTTAACCTGCAATCAAATAAAATCTGAGGGATTTTGCCTTATGTTATTATTATTATTATTATTTATTCGATTTTTATACCGCCCTTCTCCCGAAGGACTCAGGGCGGTGTACAGCCAAGGTAAAACAAACAGTACAATATACAATTAAAATACGAATTAAAAAACTTATTACATAATTGGCCTAAAAACTTTAAAACATATAAAACTAAAAACCCATTAAAAATTAATAATAAAAATTTAAAACCAATAAAATTTAAGCCAGCCCCGTGCGAATAAATAAATGTGTTTTCAATTCGCGGCGGAAGGTCCGAAGGTCAGGTATTTGGCGTAAACCCGGGGGAAGTTCGTTCCAGAGGGTAGGAGCCCCCACAGAGAAGGATCTTCCCCTGGAAATATTCCCCTGCCAAGCAGCTGAACTTTGATCGCATGACCATGGAGATGCTGCAGCAGTCCTAAGGGTGCAAAACAGTCCTAAGTCACTTTTTTCAATGCCGTTGCAACTTTGAAGAGTCACTAAGTGAACTGTTGTAAGTCGAGGACTACCTGTATTTTGCATACCTGAACTCAGCCCTACTTCACAAATTATCTGGCAGCCTACTTTTCAAGTTAAATCAGCACTTGTTTTTCTTGTTAATTGTTGCAATTCCCGACTTACAACCATTTGTTTAGAAATGGTTCAAAGTTACAACGGCATTGAAAAAAGTGACTTAGGACCATTTTCCACCTGCTACCACTGCAGCATCCCCATGGTCACGTGATCAAAATTCAGGCATTTGGCAATTGGCATGTATTTATAATGGCTGCAGTGTCCTGGGGTCATGTGATCACCTTTTGTGACCTTCTGACAAGCAAAGTCAACAAGGAAGCCACATTCATTTAACAACCGTGTTATTAACTAACAATTGCAGAGATTCACTTAACAACGATGGCAAGAAAAGTCGTAAAATGGAGCAAAACTCACTTAACAATTGTGCTTGGAAATGGAAGTTTTGGGCTCAATTGTGGTTGTAAATTGAGTATAACCTGTATTACATCATTCCTTGACAAAATATATATACTTAAGCAGAAAAAACATCCCATACAAAATGTGCATGTATGTGTGCATGATTAATTAAAGCAGAAGCCTACCCACAGGTTACTATAGCTCATTCCAATGAAAAATGGAATTAGACTTTCAAGAAAATGAATAATCTGAAGTAAAGCACCAGTGTCCCAGCAGAAGGTATTTTTAGAAGAATTTCTAGATACTGGAAAAAAAATTCTAGTCTGGGCAATTTTAATTTTAATATCTTAAATCCCTTTATCAAACACTGCTATTTTTTTCAAATCTTGAAGCTACGTCATTCTCCAATGACAGATCTGTGGATGAATTTTGTGAATATTTTTATCCTATCAGACTTAATGTTGATCCATCACAGTGAAATTAAGCAACATTTTTAACCTGCAATCAAATAAAATCTGAGGGATTTTGCCTTATGTTATTATTATTATTATTATTTATTCGATTTTTATACCGCCCTTCTCCCGAAGGACTCAGGGCGGTGTACAGCCAAGGTAAAACAAACAGTACAATATACAATTAAAATACGAATTAAAAAACTTATTACATAATTGGCCTAAAAACTTTAAAACATATAAAACTAAAAACCCATTAAAAATTAATAATAAAAATTTAAAACCAATAAAATTTAAGCCAGCCCCGCGCAAATAAATAAATGTGTTTTCAATTCGCGGCGGAAGGTCCGAAGGTCAGGTATTTTGCGTAAACCCGGGGGAAGTTCGTTCCAGAGGGTAGGAGCCCCCACAGAGAAGGATCTTCCCCTGGGGGCCGCCAGCCGACATTGCTTGGTGGACGGCACTCTGAGAAGTCCCTCTCTGTGTGAGCGTACGGGTCGGTCTTGATAGATTTTATAAGACAGCCAGTTTTTTAAAAATGCAAAATCTCTCTGTAGAAGAATTGCTGCAAGATGCTACTGAGAAGTTATCTGCATGTTTCAAAACTGATCCCAGCTATGCAGAAAAAGGAAAGAACTCTTTTGCAGTTGGTTGGCCCTCTTCTCTGCTTCAGCTTCTGTGCTTGATAGCACTGCTTCTGATTTTATTTCAGAAAAGAGGTAAGCTTTTTTAGGGAAAGGAGTGATATCTCTTTCCAATGTATTTGAACTATCATCTCCAGTTGGGAGCAGGGGTGAAATGCTCCCGGTTCTGACCAGATCTGGTGATCCATTAGCGCCCATGGTCGGTAGTTCAGCAATCCGATAGCGATAGCCCACCCACCCTGGTGTCATTACTTCCTGGTTTTAACCGGGAACTAATGTGTTGCGCATGCACAGAAGGTCTGCGCATGGATGTGATGCGCGCACACTTCCGAACCGGTAAGGAAGATAAGTAGATTTCACCCCTGGTTGGGAGCATCATGTTAAATGGATTCCTCTTTTCAAGAATATGACACAAAGCCATATAACACTGTCACTGTAGTATCTGTATTGAAAAATGTAACAACAATGTATTCTAAATGTAGTTATTCAATGTTTTGTGAAATGATATGGAAACCAAGCCGCTTAGTTGTAAGGAGAAGAATCAGATGGCTGGGGGTTTTTTTTCAAAAATTGTTTTGCAGTATCTTAAAAGCCAATTGGTTTAAGTTCTGCAGCCTGGGCATTCAATTTTGCTTACTTTTTTCAGATAAGCAAAAAAAAAAAGGTTGACATTTATTATGCTGATTTGTTGTTTTAGGCCTGTTTAAAATTAGATGTAAGTAGATTTTATTGGTCAGTCAAGGACAACAATTTTAAATTTACAAAAGCAAGCATATTTTTGATTATCCCAGTGTAGCATGAAAGAGATATCTGTCACCAGGAACAACAAAAGCCTGCCAGACTCTTATTTAAGATTTGCACCAACCTATTTCCTCTTTCTGAATTCTAGGATGCCTTAGTGCAGCTAAGGTATCATAGGATGATAATGGAAAAAAAACCACAGTCCTAAAAGAAGGATGTGGAATTTGGATGATGGAGAAGAGGAGAATTTCCCTTCTCCATGTTAAAACTAAAAAAAAAAAAAAGGGGGGGAAACCTATTCCAACTTTCTCTTTTAACCAGGATCACCAGCTCCAAGTAGTTTTTGGAGTATGTGGGAATCAGTGGGACTAGTACAAATCCACATCTGGAGCAAATTGGAGGCAAAATTTCTTAAGAGTTTCCAGACCCAGGCCATAGCAATGTCTTATTGTCCTGTTGATGAACAAACAGGACACCAATGTTAATCCAGTATAAAAAGTGAATGGATGATTGTGAGTCTCAGAAAATTGCCCCAAGGTATACCAAATGGAATTCAGATATGCCTAATCATTTCACCTCAGAGAGAGAAATACATTCACACCCTTTTGGGAGGGCTCATTCTCAAGTTTTGGATTTATACACCCCCAGTCCTTGGCACATTACCTGCAAAATGATGAGACAAAGAAGACCTTCTGTTTTGTAAACGACCAGCAAGGAAACTGAATTTGAGTATAATAAACCTCATTTTTCTATTTGCATTTCATCTTTTTACTTAATGTCAACCTGACCAGATAACTAGAAACATGACCAGATAAGCTAATAAAAATTTAAAAATTTAATAAATAAATAAATAAATAAATAATGCTACATTATTGTAATGGTACATTAGCATAAACTTAAAAGCTTAAGGTACAATTCTCTCACCATTTCCTTCACAGCCTGAAGGATGGTATCTTCTGAGGTTCTTGCCCACCCACTATCCAGCTGTAGGCTATATTGTCTCTTATCTGGCTATTTACTAGGCAGCATCTCCCAAAGTCTTTCCCACGTACAATTATACTTAATAACTCTCATCCTCATCCATTGTCTGCATCATAGTCATCTATCTTCAAGGTTTCAAATCTCCTCAGGAACTTCACAGAGTTCACCAGTTCCACAACGAACTGGTGGCTAAGGCTTCTTATAAGCATACAGCTGAGTATCATCACCTGGAAGGCAACCCCATTACCAAGAGGATTTCATTTGGTTCTCTTTTACCATACAACACATTCCTTCAAGAAAATTTATTGACCTCCTTTCGATTTACATTTTGGATTAAGTCAGCTGCCTTTCACCTATAAATTCCATCTCCAATGAAAATACACCAGGTTTTCCACCAATCTCTTCTGGTTCTAAAGTACTTTCCATGAACCTTATATCCCTCTGTCCCACATCCTCTTCCAATCTTATTGTGGGAAGGTAGAGGAGATGGGGAGAGAGACAGGTGGAATGTACTTTGGATCCTGATGCAGAAAAAGCAAATTGGAATATCTTTTTTTACTAAAAGCGACCCTAAACAACCACTAAGTAGTCAATGACAAAAATAATCTGCAATATCCTCATGAGAAAGAGTGCCTGGCAGTACCCTGGCTAAAACACAGGCCAATTGGAACCAGTTGTCTTGGAATTTCTTCAATACAGACCAATTAGAAATCTACTTAGATATGGAACCAATCAAGAACCAGTTTTTGTGGACTGATGTAACATAGAGCACTTCAAGATCACTTGCCAGATGCAAATATCAGCCGAATCAGGCCCTCTTCAATTGCCTGGAGCTAACAAGATGTACACTACAAAGCAGCTGACTCAGCCTCTGAAGATGCCAGCCACAGCTGACAGCAAAATGTCACAATACCAGAAAATTGAGCCACTCAGCTCAATTTTAATTTTAAAGCTAATTACTATATGTATACAGAAGTGGTTTGCCATTGTTTTCTTCTAGGATGTGATCAAATCAGTTATGGTATTTCTTGGTGATCTTCTATCCAAGTACTAATAAGGTCTTACCCTGCTTAATTTTTTTCAAAAACAGTCAAGTTAACTTGATATTCTATTTGTTCTGATAGTCTATTGTGCCACCACACAAATCTAAGTGAAGTAAATGATTATTGAGCAATACTAAGCCTACCTGCTATAAAGGTAGTCCTTGTTTAGCAACGGCTTTATTTAGCAAACATTCATAGGTCTATAAAACAAAGGAACTGTTAAAGAAGATCATAAGCAGTCATGATTTCACTTAGCGACCACTTCACTTAACAACTGAGTTGCTGGTCCCAATTGTGATTGCTAAAGGAGATACACCTGTATTGAATTTTAATAAAAAAGTTATAATTCTTTTTATTGCCAGTTGCGATTGCTAAGTGAGAAGTACCTGCATTGAATTTTAATAAAAAAGACATAATTCTTTTTACTCACTAGATAATTTCAAGAGCTGTTTAAATTATCACAAATCTGTATTGTTTTGCACATATAAATGGGCAATTTTGACTCTCCCTCAGCCCAGTCTAAATGTTAAAGGGAAAATAGAAAGAGGAAGAAATATTAGATATGTTGCCCAGCTTGAGTTAACTATTTTTTATTTATTAAAAACTTTATATGTCTGCCCAAATCCCGATGACTCTGGGTGGCTTACAACATTAAAAACTAGAATATAAAACCATGCCTCACCCATGCTAGCAACAACATACTCAGGTCAACTACTTGATTGGTTTGATCTCTATGTAGGGACTCCAGACCAGCTGACAAAACTATGTCTTCAGGGCCTTTTGGAAAAGCAACAAAGTGAAGAGGAATCATACTTCTGGGGCAATGATGTTCCATAAAGAAGGGCCATCACTGAGAAGGCCCTTTTTCATGGATGCATAAGTGTATAGCAATAAAGGCGGAGTTAAATTTTTTTTTAAAAATATACAGATTGAATATGAAAAACTAAAAGTACCCAATATTTCATGAAAACCCACGTTAAAAATGCGGAGCCCACATTGTTTTAAGTTTCCATGCTTTTATCAATATATAAGAATCCAGTTTTAAGAATCCAATTCTAGAAATTAACCAATGAATTCTTGGTTTTATACGACGGCTTCCGAATATATTCTTAAATTCATTAGATAATGTGAACACTTTTTGTTGTTTCATGCATGTTCTGTTCTTATTATATACTAACCTGCCACATGGGGTTCTAATTAAGACTTGCATTATAATCTTATCAACAGTCTAATAACAAAATAAGGCACAGCAGCACAAACTTCTGTTATTTTTTCCACTTCCACACAAGGCTTCTGTGTCAATAAAAACAGCTCTATATCTCTCTAATCCCACAACATCAATGTCACTGGAGAGCTTAGCTGATTTATGCCAGGCTTTCCACAGCGCAATTGAAACTTTGGTTTTGTTTGTGGAGATGTTGGATTGGCTCCATTCCCCCATGGAACAGCTTCATCTAATCCTTTTTGCTGGCTTCTATATCAGTTTCCATAAGAGGTTGAGTGCTTTGCAGTTCTTCTACAATAAGACAGACAGAATGAAATTTCAGAATGTTAGCAGGGCCCTCTTTTTCTTAAGCGGGGAAAAACCAGCATACAGATAGGATCACTTTAAATGGCCACAATGGAGCCTGAAATTTTGGTCATAAGTTGTTGTGGTTGTTAAGGAGTCACCACGTGACCTGACTCAATCTACTCATAAAGTGATTCATTGCAGTCTTTAAATGCATCATGTTGTTCTCCTGAATGTCACAAATCATGGTCATGTGATTGTGGGACGCTGCAATGAGTCATAAATGTGAGCCGGTTGTGAAGTGCCTGAGATGTGATCACGCAATTGTAGGGAGATGGTGCAGCAGTTGAGGGGTTGTAAATAACATTTGTGGGGTTGTAACTTTATAGTTGTTAAGTGACTAGTCATTAAGTGAAGAATATACGTATTCATTTTTTTTCTCTTTTCTTTTGGAAGGAGCATGTGTGAATACAACAACACTTAAAATTATATACCGCTTCACAGTGCTTTGCACTCTCTCCAAGTGCTTTACAGAATCAGCCTATTGCCCCCAACAATCTGGCTCCTCATTTTACTGAGCTCAGAAGGATATGACTGAGCCATCAGAATCGAACTGTCGAACTGCTTGCAGCCGGCAGTCAGCAGAATTAGCCTGCAGTACTGCATTCTAAGAACTGCGCCACCACGGCTCTTTATTTGAATGAATTCTTTACTTTGCAGGCAGGTCAAGGCAGGACAGTGATATTTACTGCTTGTTATCAGGATTTCAGTCAATAGAATTCCCATTTATTCAGATCCAAAGTGGACAAGGGTGCTTCAAATCCAATATGGTACCCTCTCTGTACTTGTTGGCATCTCATTAAGGAGGCTGTGTCTTTTCCTGGGCTTGCATAAGGAAACTACACAGAAAATATATATCTTAATATTATTTATATATTTTTTATCAAATTTATACAGCCACAACCTCACCAAAGTGACTCTGGATGGTGCACAATATTGATAATTGCTAATAATCCATTTAGGAGGCTGTGATACAGTGCTGTGGTGAAAAGTCCATGTGGATTGAAGCAGGAGAACAGTCTAATAAATAAATGATTGCAACTTGCTGTTGCCTTCTTAGCTCAAATGTAAATCAAATCAACAGTGATGTTTATGGACAGGTCAGGACAATATTTTTCTATTCCCCGCCCCCCGAGTTTTTGGAGAAAAACCCTGAGTTTTATTCTTTTCTTTAAAAAAAAGTTGCATATATTTTTTACTACTATATTAAACTACAGCTTCATATATATCTCCCCATAAATTTGGGGAGAGGTATATTCAGCTTCTAGAACTGGGACAGAGCTATATTTTTCAGACTAGGACAAAACAGGATCTGTAAAGAAACAGAAGGGCCTACTCAGAATTAATAGTCCAGTCATAACACTTTGTAGAGAGGGAGGGAGGGAGGGAGGGAGGGAGAGAGAGAGATAGATTCCCTCCGTCTAGCCATAGCACAAGAATTATATATGGGATTGCACACAGAATCTTTTAAAATGCAGCTGTTAAAGAGATAGTTTTCCAGATGCCAAGCAGATACAATCACACTGCCATCCTCTGTTATAAAGATATAAAATCAAATGGAAAGAGTAAAAGAGAACCCACCCAGTTCTGATACTCATAAATGATTGTGTCTTTTTAAATTTATTCAAGCTATTTGCATCTCATAAACCCTGTTTATCACCCACTTTTCACTGGATTTACGCTAAGTCCATTAGAAACATAGAAACCAAAATAAGAGGCTAGTGAATTAAAAAAAAAAGCTGCTATAGATATCAGATTTAGGCATGCTGAGAAACGTCATCTTTTATTCTGTTGATTTTGCTCAAGTGCACGTTACCAGGCTACAGAAACAATGCCAAGCCAAACAGCTACAACACCAAAAGACACAGGTTTCTCCCCCTCTAATCATAATGACACAAAGAGATAGAAGATGATGCCCACACACTAAGTGCTATAGCAGCACAGTGCCGAACTACAGACTGTACTTAGAAATGTATCTTTTGATGAAGCAGATGAAGAGCAAGCAGCTCCAAAATGTTATGAAATGGTAGAATTACCATAAATCGACAACAAAGCTTCCATGAATGGAAGAAAATTACAAGGCTCTTAAAACATTCTAATGTAAAATTCACTGCATTCATACTTAGCATGTAAATTTAATTTTTTTTTCCAGAAACTGAAGAGCTTTTCTGAATGCATGATATGCCAGACATTTAACTCCTCCCTATACCCCTTATTTAGCATGTTTAATAAAAAAATGCCTTCATTATTGAAAAGGCACCTACACCCAATCCTAGTATATTATTTTAGAATCAAAAGGACCACTTTTTGAAACATAAGAGTATCACAGTATCTAATAAGCTACATATGCTGTCTATTTGAGAGACTGCATGGGTTGCTCTTGTTTCAGAACTGATTGTTGTTTTAGCTTGTTATTTTTGTATTCACACTGGAATCGGGTTCCAGTTGTAGATGTTGATAGTAAGCATCAGAACTTCTGATTCTGGCATAAGACATGGACCCCTATCTCACACCGTGATTTCCCTCCTTTCATGAAGCATCCTAACCTCTCAGAAAGCGGCATCTATCTATACTGTATGTATCATTATTCCCTCGAATACTGAACTCATGTTATTCACTGACAATAGCAATATCAGGATACAACAATTCAAGAAGAAATATTTTTAAAAAATCCAGAAGTCATTAGAAACCACTCATTGAGAACCAAATATGCTCAGAGACTTCAAGGTGTTTTTTTTATTATTATTTTTTTGCTGATTAGATATGAAACATAAATTACTGGAATTGATTGAGGGTAGATGAGAATGAATGACACCAAGCTGGCAGGAACAGCCAGCACCCCAGAAGATAGGCGCGAGATCCAGAAGCCTTGAACACTGGGACCTATCTAAGAAAAATAAAATTCAACGGTGAGAAAAGTAAAGTTTTACACTTAGGCAAGAAAAACCCAATGTACAGATGTATAGAATAGGTAGATAGCAATGTTTGCAAGGGGAGCCTTGTAGTCCTACTGGACAATCATTTAAATATGAACCTGCAGAGTGCTGCAGCCGCCAAAAAAGCCAATGCAATCTTAGGCTGCATTAACAAAGGGATAAAATCATGATCGTGTGAAATGTCAGTACCACTTTATAATGCCTTGTTAAGATCGCAGTTGGAATATTCACCCAGTTTGGGCCGCCACAATATAAAAAAGATGTTGAGACTCTGGAAAGAATGCAGAAAAGAGCAACAAAGATGATTAGGAGAAGTGGTGGGTTTCAATTTTTTATACTACTGGTTCTGTGGGTGTGGCTTGGTGGGTGTGGCTTGGTGGGCGTGGCAGGGGAAGGATACTGTAAAATCTCCATTCCCACCCCATTCCAGGGGAAGGTTACTGCAAAATCCCCATTCCCACCTCACTCTGGGGCCAGCCAGAGGTGGTATTTGCTGGTTCTCCAAACTACTCAAAATTTCCACTACTGGTTTTCCAGAACCTGTCAAAACCTGCTGGATTTCACCCCTGGTTAAGGTGAACATCTGAACAAAGTAGCTTCTGAAATTTTAGTTAAAAATTATCAACTACACATAACATTTATTCAAATATTTTTCAAAATTTATTTCCCAGGAGAAGAGAATTAAGTGAAAGTCTTATGGGTGAAGAACAGTCTTCTTACACTTAACTAGTTATGAGGATGCCATCTGAATGTCTTTCATTGTTTAATATCTCAAAACCAGTCTTCAATCTCTCTCTTATGCCCACATTCGAATTAAATCTCAAGAAGAATTTGGAGGATAGATCTGTTTCTGTCAATATTTTCTTCACTGGCATATCTAGAGAGGCTTCAGGCAGATGAAAAACATTTTAGAAACATTTTAAAGATAAATTCTCAAAAAAGAGAGGTAGAGACAAAGACAATGACAGAAACCTCTTTCACAGAGCGCTGTGATAAACTAAGGAAGATTTCAGTATTGCATACATACTTTTTCCTAGTCTCTTCATAGAGGCCTGGACATACATTACTGGAAAAGAGTTACCATGTTCCTATCACATGCTGTATTAGCTTTAGTATTCTGGCTACTTAATAAGACAGTGGTATATGCTTCAAAAGTGTTTGGAAAGAATTGTTTCAGACCAGATGTAATGTTGCATTTCCCTGTATTAAGGCAGACTAGCTTTTTTTAAGCCTCAAAAAAGTGCCAATGCTTTAAGAATCACATTAACATTAACTTTAATGAGCAGAATCCTTAAACAGTGAGATCTTTCTTTCAGGCTCATATCTGAATTACTTAATGAATACCAGAGAAGTTTTGTATTTGTGTGAGGTCCAAAGCACCTAAGCATGCACAACTCTATTGTTTATGTTTACATAGATTCAGGAAAGTAGTATTGTTATAAGAAGCATAAACATGGAAAGATAGTGTAATATTTTATAGGTTAAGCAGATCAATATGGGTTACTTTTAATTTGCCACAAAGGCATAATACTCTATGGTATACAGTACAAAGCTTATTAATTTAAATTGAAAGGAGATAGAACATGTTGCCATAATTATATTTGATGCGGTCTCCAAACACCTCCACTCCATTCTTTCCACTCCTTGACATGCTATTATTCTGAACTTCCTGCTCTTTAGAAGAAAGGCACCCTTAGGATGTCACCTAAAAAACTGATTTAAGCAAAACCAAATGTTTGGTTTATAAGGATAATCAATCTTTCTTTAATTAATAACTTCATTTTGTCTGTCTAAAACCTCATTGCTTCAAGAAAGAAATTCCCTACATCACCCATTTATATTGTAAATAAAATAAACATCCCATTCATCACATTCAAGAAACATTTATCTTTCCTATGTGAGAATTCTTCAAAAGCGATTCTTTGAAAGTATTCAAAAATTATGTGAAACCTTGTCAGTGAGTTTACAGTCTCAATAAAAGACATATGTTTAAAAATGTAGTTGTATGATATGAACAACAAAAATAGTTTTGCATGTATGTGAGAGAGAGAAAAAGAAAGAAAAAGCCTGATTTTCAAAATATTGCAGACACAACAAATATTGATTTAATATTCAACAAATATTTAACCATTTGTGCATTAGATTATATCATATTTTTCTGATAACCTCTTAGTGCTAATTCCAGTGTTAACAGACAGTAGAGTTTTCCTCACTTAAAATATTTGGAAAAAACTATATACTAAAAGAAAGGGCAGAAGATGCTAAAATATTCCCCCACAGGATTTAGCAGGTCTGCATAACATGTAAGTTAGTAAATATAGGACCACCCCAGAGATGGGTATCAGCAGGTTCTGACCAGTTCTGGAGAACCGGTAGCGGAAATTTTGAGTAGTTCGGAGAACCGGTAGTAAAAATTCTGACTGGCCCTGCCCCCATCTATTCTCTGCCTCTCAAGTCTCAGCTGATCGGGAGGAAATGGGAATTTTGCAGTAACCTTCCCCTGGATTGGGGAGGGGATGGAGATTTTACAGTATCCTTCCGCTGGAGTGGGGTAGGAATGGAGATTTTACAGTATCCTTTCCCTGCCAGGCGCACCAAGGCACGCCCATAGAACCAGTAGTAAAAAAAATTGAAACCTACCTTTTGGTAATCTAACATCTTTCACAAATATTCTCCTCTATGGCGAATGGGAAATTATAGGAAATGAAACTCATCTGGAGGGAATTAGATCAGGGAAGGTACATTATGTCTGTTCAGCAAGCTAAATTATTTTGTGCTACTCACAAGCCTAAATTAATAGACAGCCTGTAATTGGTCATGTGAAGTTATGGGGAAAGATCTAGCTTAAGGTATGATTTAAAAAACTGTGTGCCTGTTCTGTCCCCCTCGCCTCAGTCCGAGCGATGACTTAATTAGCCAGCACTATCAGCTCTGGCAGCAAACTAGCGAGCATACACCAAATGTCTCTGTTATCTGTTATCTCTCTTGATGCCGATGAGTCAGCCAGAAAACCAGGAACAAACAGCTCTAGTTAAGCAGTTGATTTGCTTGCTACGAAGAGGTATAGCAGCCCTTGCTGCTTTTATATCCTGTGGGGTGTGGCTCCATGACTCAGCACTTCCTAGGCCTGCCCCACCCCTGCTTCTGTTGTTCCCGCCTCTCCTGCCTACGAAACCTAGGGTCCAGCCAGGCCTGATTGCCATCAGACGGGTCTGGAGGCGTGGCCTGGGGGGGGGAAAGAGTCAGGGGACAGAGGCCTCGTTATCTCCTCCACCTGGCCTGCCTCTGGCTCCTGGAGCTGAGCCAGGGAAGCCGGTGCTCCCGAGGTAAGTCCTGATGGCCCTTCCCCCTCAGTTTCCAAGTCACTTTCTGGCAGGGGGCTCGGCTCGGGGGGCGCAGACACAACAGTGCCATTTCAAATGTCAGTAAAAAAGTGAAAAGGAATTAGAATCAGGAGCATGGATACGCCATCTATGAATTGCCAACGTCATAGCATAACCTAGATGTTACTTTGAAATTAGTAGTAAATATCTCCATAAACACTTAATAAAGCCATTAAAAAATTAGACAGACATAAAAAGCCCTTGCTTCAAAGAACGGCACTGCACAAAAATACAAGATTATTACAAAACTGGGTTAAATAACATTTAAATTAAAGGTATCTATTTAGTATGAATTATATGTGAAAATATACATGTGTAACAAAGTTAAAGCAAGAAATGTTATAAACCACCCTTGCTTCCCTTGTGGAGGGAATAGAAGAAAACTGCATAAATCAGTTTGCTATCCAAGCATACAATTTTGAATTTTTAAACAGTCTCTACATCTTTTCCTTTCTTGCCATGAGTAATTCCTCCAACTGAGGGAAATTAAATAAGGCGACATAATTAATTTCTGGCTCATGTTTAAACTATTAGGTTTATGTGTGACTCAAAAGCCAGAAACAACTTTATTTAGCTCCATCTTCTGATGATGGTGAGATACCTAGGGCCATTGTTTCTTTCTACTTTTTGTGTGGTATTATTGCATTTTGTACAGTATTGTATTTTTATTGTTTTTAATAAATTCTTAATTTTCTACACCACCTAAGGATGCACACTGCGTGACTAATTTCAACTAAAAGCTATGAATAGACAAGGGCATAACAACCTGATTAAAAAAAGCTCTAATTTTGTTTGTGCATTATACAATGATTATAAAATGAAATTAATGTAAAATATTGACCATCCAGACATTTAAATTTTGTTTGGCTTTACCACCCATAAGCCTCTTCGTACACCCAGAGATTCTAACTTCTAAATTTTGTGAATAGAACACAGATAAAATTGATCCAGGATATTTTTACTATTTGCTGATTCTTTTTTTATAAGTGGACAAAAGTGGTACTCCCTCCCTTCTTCAGCTGAAGGACAAAGAAAAATTGCCAACAAAGAATCTGTAAGAAAAAGCAAGATGAGCTTTTGTCAGTTTCAAAAGTTTTCAATAGTTCTGCTGGATTCTTCTTTCTTCTTTACAAACCGTAAGACAGATACAGGCAGTCTTTAACTTGCAACCATTCACTTAGTGACCGTTCAAAGCAGGGGTGAAATGCTCTGACGTCTGCTACCGGTTTGCTGTGTGCGCGCATATGCGGTGCATGCCAAACGCATGCTTCTTGCATACATGCACAGTGTGCATCAAACGCGCGTTTCACGCACATTTTATTTATTTTTATTTATTTATTTATTTGATTTTTATACCGCCCTTCTCCCGAAGGACTCAGGGCGGTGTACAGGCAAAATAAAACAGATAGTACAATATACAATTTAAAATGCAATTAAAAAACTTATTTTAAAATTGGCCTGAAAAGTATACAATGAACTAAAAACCCCATTTAAAATTAGTTAATACGAATTTAAAATTTAATAAAATTCAATTTAAGCCAGCCCCGCGCGAATAAAAAGATGTGTCTTCAGTTCGCGACGGAATGTCCGAAGGTCAGGTTTTTGGCGTTAACCCGGGGGAAGTTTGTTCCAGAGTGTGGGAGCCCCCACAGAGAAGGACCTTCCCCTGGGGGCCGCCAGCCGACATTGCTTGGCGGACGGCATCCTGAGAAGTCCCTCTCTGTGAGAGCGTACAGGTCGGTGGGAGGCATGTGGTAACAGCAGGCGGTCCCGTAAGTACCCAGGCCCTAAGCCATGGAGCGCTTTAAAGGTAGTGACCAGAACCTTAAAGTGCACTCGAAAGGCCACAGGTAGCCAGTGCAGTCTGCGCAGGAGCGGTGTTATATGGGAGCTACGCGGAACTCCCTCTATCACCCGCGCAGCTGCATTCTGGACTAACTAAAGCCTCCGAATGCACTTCAAGGGGAGCCCCATGTAGAGAGCATTACAATAATCCAAGCGAGAGGTAACGAGCGCATGAGTGACTGTGCACAAGGCATCCCGATCAAGGAAGGGGCGCAACTGCCGAACCAGGCGAACCTGGTAGAAGGCCCCCCTGGAGACGGCCGTCAAATGATCTTCAAACGACAGCCGTTCATCCAGGAGGACACCTAAGTTGCGCACCCTATCCTTTGGGGCCAATAACTCGCCTCCAACAGTCAGCCGCGGCTGCAGCTGACTGAATCGGGGTGCCGGCATCCACAGCCACTCCGTCTTGGAGGGATTAAGCTTGAGCCTGTTTCTCCCCATCCAGACCCGTACGGCTTCCACGCACCGGGACAGCACTTCAACAGCTTCATTGGGGTGGCCTGGGGTGGAAAAGTACAGCTGGGTGTCATCCGCGTACAGCTGGTATCTCACCCCAAAGCCACTGATGATGTGCACCCACTACCGTGCAGCGCTGAAAAAGGAGGCTTAAGAAGCCTTTTCTAAGATAAGTAGAACAGCGAGGGAAGGGGGAACAGCTGTGCTGCATGATTTAGGTTTGCTAGAAAGCAGAAAATCCTGCTTTCTAGCAAATATAAATCGCACAGCACAGCTGATCGTTGGAAATACCGGTTCATCCGAACCAGTATCACTTTTTATTACTACCAGTTCGTCTGAACTGGTAGCATTTCACTCCTGATTCAAAGTTACAACGGTGCTACAAAAGTGACTTACAACCGTTCCTTGTAATCACAAGCATCAAAGCATTCCCTACAATCATGTGATCAAAATTTGGGTTCCTGTATTTACAACTATTGCAGCATCCTGGAGTCAAGTGATCACCATTTATGACCTTCCCAGCTGGCTTCTCTCAAGCAGAAGCCAGATTCGCTTAACACGCTCACATGATTTGCTTAACAACTGTAGTGATTCGCTTAACAATCATGGCAAAAAAGATCATAAAATTGGACATGATTCCCTTGCTTAGCAAGCAAAATTCTGGTTTTCATTATCGTTGTAACTCAAGGACTACCTGTATATGTATGCCCTGCCTTTGCCCCTCTCCCCTTCTAGCAAAATTCTGAGCTCCAGGTTGCTGCTTTCTGACTTTCCTGAAGAACTAACAGGTTTGGTTTTGGGTTTTAATTTAGCCCAGTTGGAAATTTGGGCATATGTCTTCTCTTCCAATGGACAATATATAAGAATTGCTCAAATGAAGCTTTTTTTGGTAAGGAGAGGGTGAGTGTTGTCCAGTTACAATGATCATTGAAGGGCTCTTGAGTTAAAACCAGGACAGGCCAGAAAATAAAATCTGGGAATGGCCAATGCTTCAGTCCCCAAACAATTGCTATATCCCAAAGCCAAGACTGTGATAGATGTAGGGCATTTTTGCATGTAATACTCATTTCATGTGCAGATACACGCACACAAACACGCGAGCACCTGCACAGATCATAGCTATATCTGCACAGAATGCTAGTGTATTATATTTCCTTTTTGCATGGAATGGAAAAGAGGCTTATCAAATCTGAAAATTTCTTAGAGAAATTTGTTAATTTCAAAATCAAAGGGTCCTCAAAAAAGCTGAATCTAACAGGAGAATTTTTAGCTGTGACAAGCGTAAGTTCCTACTTCTGAGAAGCAGAAAAACAAATGCAAACATATTAGACTAAGGAGAGTTCATTTGGAGTTTGCATGTGTCTAGAAGTGGAACCCAAAATAAATGCAAGAAAGCTATTTGATGCATTTCAACCATTTGATGCAAAAGGGCAATATAATCTTATTATTTTATCTTAATTTGTTTATTTAAAAAATTTATATAGCTGCCCACCCAGTGACTCAGGCAGCATACAACATTAAAGGATTGCCACATTTACTTAAGAACAACTACTCTTGCTTAAGTTTCACCACAAAAAGGTCATAAAATCAGGTGCAATCATGTGATGACTTGCTTAACAATTAGCATGACGTACTGGTTGAAATTACTATAACTTCAAGCTCAATTAAAATGCAACAAATGATCTCTTTTTCCAATAGCCCATCTCTTAACTATAGACAAATCCTTAAAGCCTCATCATTTTAATCCTGGTCACCAAAAGTCCATTAAGGGTTACCACAGATGACCGCCTATCTATTTTAACTTTGATCACTTTATAATTCTTCCTTTCATTTTTAACAATCCTGATCATTAGCCCCTTCAAATGATGTCCTAGAATTTTATTTTTTTACATTTTTTTCTTTGTCACAAAATTCCTTCTCACAAAATTCTTCAAAATTTTAACAAGCCTGTTTTGTAAATCCAATATAGTAAAATGTTCCAGCTCTTGTTTTGCTATTTCTATATGCCTTTTAATTAATAAGCTATCAACTGGTTTAAGTTGTATATCCAGTATAAATTTCAAGGTTATCCATGTACTGAATTTTTTTTTTTGTAACAGATGGCATGCTTCATTCCTTTATTTTCAAAGGTGGTTTGTAAATGGACAGCTGTGGATGGCAATTGTGAACATATATCTTGATTTTCAGAACAAGTTAAGTATTTCTTGTATTGCAAAAAACTTGTACTTGTTTTCTACCCCCGTTTCTTAGCAACTGAAAAGTCAACCAATGTCAGCTTCTGTTTCTAAAAACAAAAAAAAGTATCACTGTTTGTTTAAACAACCTCATAGTATGTGTATAATTTTTAATACCGGTACCAATGAACCACTGCACAAAGGCTACATGAGAATTTATTGGAAATGCACAAATTTCATGCAAATGCATGGAACAGGCAGATTTCACGCATGGAACAGGCAGGTTTCACGCATGGAAGGCAGGTTTCACGCATGGAACAGGCAGGTTTGGGTGGTCTAAACATAAAATTTGTTCTCTCTGGACTTCAAATATTCTCCTTTATTGGACTTGGAACATGGCATAGGAACAGACCAGGAATACTCATATTCTGAGTACAGAGATGTTCTAAGGTGAGAGAGGGTGGGAGAGGAAAAAAATCTAGAGGGAATTTAAAGGAAAGGAAGGAAGTAGTAGGACATATGGAGCCCTAAAAAACCTGTAAACCAGGATTAGTCAAATAATAAATAGTAACTTGATTTCCCCTGAAGCTTTGATTATTATCATTGAAAATTACAGTCCTTGGAATATGGACCTTACTTGTGAGAAAAAATAAATAAATAGAATGTTCTCTATATTATATACTGCACTTTAGTTGTCCAAAATAGACTTATAATGCAGCAAGGGTTACTTTGTTGTTACCTGAAAAGACTGGTACAGCATGGATAAAAACTATTCTGCATTCATAGAGGATGTCACTTGATTAATTGAATATGCATATCTCTTCCAAATAATTTTAAAAGACATTTGAAAAAATCAACACATTTTTAATTAAAAAGACATTAATTAAGATGAATGGCAAAATGTAGATTTAGGAGAAACATTCTATGTAATATTTCATACATGCAAAATTTAGGGATTCAGAAATAGCTATTCATATATCCAGTAGTACCAACAGTGAGAGTCAAAATTGGCAACAAAGCATCATAATGTTGTTAATTCAATTTGTACAACCTTCCGTCTTATCCAAAGTGTCTGAGTGGCTCACAAAAGATAAAAAAAACAATTACGTAAAATCCAATTTTTTTAAAAAACATATAAAAAAATAGATTTCAAATAATCTATTTGAAAACATAAAATTATGGTCATAATTCACCCAGCATCAGCTCAACCCAGCCATTGTAAGAGCTTTCCACTTTTGCCAAACCCACAGGTATGGAAGCAGAGCCATGTTTTTTTAAAACCCAGGAGGGTGGTGGTGTGGTCTGCCAACAGACTGCAGAGCTGGCAACGGAGTCGGACAGCAATGAGGCTGAGGAAGAGCGTGGGCCAGTCCTGGAGGCTGGGGAAGGCCCGGATGAGGGCTCTGTGTCGGAGGCTGAGGTGGGGTCAGGAGCATCGGGGAGTGAGTTACGGACTCCAGAGCCTCCAGAGACTGACAGTAGTGAGGCAGAGGAACAGGAGGAGCCTGTTCCTAATGCACGCATGAGAAGAGCTGCCAGAAAGCAAGAGCAGCTCAAGCAAAGAGGACAACTCCGGAGTAGGGCCAAGAGAAGATTGGCCCCTCCCATAAGGCTTAAAAAAGACCAGCAATGGCAGAAAACAATGTCGGTAGCTTCGTCTCCTTGCATTTATTTTTGTATCGGTGTCTTCTGACCGTTTGCCAAGAAAGGCCTTTGGCAGTTTGCCTAATTGGACCAAGGTTTGTGATAGGACTGAGTAATTTGTGTTGGGAAGAATTTGCTTTAATTTAGTTGAATTACGCTGAGAATGAAGTAATTCTCAGCTGTTCGAATAAAGTTTGTTTATTTTTTCACTGACTGAGTTTCCTACTACCTACTTGGGCCTGGGTCACAACAGTTGGTGCCAATCTAAGTTCCAGGAGGAAGGTGTCAAAACAACAGAAAGATGACACTCTTTCACAGACAGAACCCGTAACACCTTTTCCCTTGATGATAATGGATGAGATAGGGAGACGTAATTGGGGCGAGGCAGTCCCTCAAACAACAACATATGCTGACATTGCATTGCATGAATCTTCAGAAGGAATTCTCTGGCTGCTGCTCTTGTCAGTTGTGACACACCCACACCCACACACCCACACCCACAGACACTGCTAGATCCATCCATCCAACTAATCATGTTTGCTCATGTACTTCCGGCTTACAATAAAATGACTCAGTGTTCCATTTCAATGCTCCTGACTTGAAAAACTAAATGCACTTCCAATATTGTGGAAAGCGCCAGTAGATCAGGCTGGGCCTGCCATCTGAACTACCATATGAAAGGCAAGATTAATTATGATATAAACTGCAGGACACAAATGGAAACTGTTGTAGAAAATAAGGAGAGTTTTGCTGACCTAAGCACCATTCTATGCTCCTACTAAGGAAAGTGAAGCAAAACAAATCATTCTAAACTCATTAGCTTTTCCTGCAAATAACTCAAACATAAACATTCTACTCACTAGCATTGTTTACCGTTTGAACAAAAAGTAAGTTCCAATGATGTCTTTGCAAAATATTGTTTATTTATTTAGGGGGCAGGATTTAGTGTATAGTGTGAAGCTTAAGTAATTACAAATGTATAAATTTAAATGTATTCTGCTAATAATAAGTGAAGTTTTAATGAATAGTAGTGAATTAGTTGCATTATAAATAAAACAGAATCCGATCTAAGTAAGACAGTGTTTTAGAAAAGGGGGCAACAATAATGCCAAACAACATGCAAAAGATTTCAAAAGGATTCTTTTTTCTCCCCTTAATAAAACACAGCAAATATACCATATTTTTCAGAGTATAAGATGCTCCAGAGTATAAGATGCACATTAGTTTTTGTGGAGGAAAACAAGAAAAAAAAATTCTGCCTTTGCCTACCAGCATCCATCAGTATTCATCTGGCTAGCATCCTTGCAACAAACAGCAAACAGTCTGGTCAGCTTCAGCACGTTATCACAGCCTGATTCAGCACAAGCAGCTGATTGGTGGTTGGATCAGCTTCCCGGTATACCACCAATCAGCTGTTCCAGGCATCAGGAATCACCACAGCCCATCACTGCCTCAGTGCATCGTGTTTTCGGCCTCTGCACACCCCATTTTTTGCCTCCGCGTGTTGCTTTTTTGGCCGGTTCCAGGTGGCGGCGCAGAGATAAAAGGATAATTTCTTTAGCTTCAGATCTAATTCTGTTTCACAGAATGCATCAATTCTAAATAGTACTCCAAATAAGCAATAGTTTTGCCTCACTATTGACCTTCAGTTAGTATTTTTGGACATTAGGCATAGAAAACCATGACATCTTACATGCCTAGCCAGTACATTATATCTGAACTACAACTCTGATCACTCTACAATGTGCAGGAATTGGAGGGTAAGTAAAGAAAGAGTTCCCGGCAGAAAAATTGAGGTAGATTCCTGCAGAGCATAAAGTCTGGAGGCTCTTCATTGTATATAAAAGTTCATACCTACCCTGTAGGATTTTAAGCAAGAGTGGCCCTAATTTGATGTGGCTGCTGTCTAATTTTAGAAGCCTCTGCTAGAGATCACTTCAAACCTCTGGTCAGAGCTATTAGTTCTATTTCTGCTGACTGAAAGGAACAAGAGGATGTCAAAAAGAAAAAGAGAATGGAAGAGAGCAAAACTGTTAGAAATTGGGGAGGAAAAAATCACAGGCAGAATAGATGTTATCATTATCCTTAATGGCACCACAGATAACTTTGACCTCTAACTTTTAGTCTTTTAAATAAGGGAACAGTTTGAGGAGAGTATCTCTGCATGGTGAATTCCCTTCCTCCTTAGCTGCATTCCACCCAAGAAAAGCTTCTTCCTATACAATTACAATTTTTTAAAAAAATCTATAGCACCGGATTTTTGTTTTACTAACATTTCTAGCCATATATTGCATATGATTTCAGGTATATAATCAATCAAAATGTCCATTTCCTCTGCAATTTTTAAAAGAATTTCACCCCACCATGTATACCCAGACTTATATATGGATGCTTCTCTTAATAATTAAAAAATATTACATAATGCCTACTAATATAATCATAAGTATTTGAACTCACTGGAGAA
Organism: Ahaetulla prasina; assembly: GCF_028640845.1. Taxonomy (NCBI): domain Eukaryota; kingdom Metazoa; phylum Chordata; class Lepidosauria; order Squamata; family Colubridae; genus Ahaetulla; species Ahaetulla prasina. The sequence continues at coordinate 285,517,145 of NC_080539.1, forward strand.
GAGCCTAATACTGGGAAAGATTGAGGGCAAAAGAAGAAGGGGATGACAGAGAAAGAGGTGGCTGGATGGAGTCACTGAAGCAGTAGGCGTGAGCTTAAATGGACTCCAGAGGATGGTAGAGAATAGGAAAGCCTGGAGGAACGTTGTCCATGGGGTTGCAATGGGTCGGACATGACTTCGCAACTAACAACAACAAGTATTTAAAGAAAAGGTTTTCCCCCAAAACAATTTTTTGAAAATATTTTTAGTGTATCATCAAACTTCTGAGGCCAGATCTTTATTTGAAAAAGCCTTCCCTGCTTTTCCACACTAAAAAAGTCCCTTAACAATAAATCTATCTTTACTAATTCACCAAGTTCTGAAAATGAAGTGGAGATGTCTGTAATTCTCAAATAACCCTTTGACCCTTTTAAGGAGTAATTACTTTTAATATCTTCTCAGACATCGGGGACCTTTATTTGGGAGTTTCAATTTGCATTCTATAATCGGAATTGTCAGTTTCTTTGTAATAAAAAAGTTCTGACTTACTTGCAATGGAAATGGTACCTATTAAAATATAAAAAGCAAAGCTAACATAAATAATAATATTAAAAAAAAGAGAGAACCAAGACTAATATACATCAGCTAAAGTGTAATAAAAGAAGGACTATTTAGAAAGAAAGAATAGAAAAGAAAATGCGAGATCACTCCCAGCTCTTTGGCCAAAAGCTTGATTTTGGAGAAGGAAAAAATATTTTTGTATGTGGCCACCAAAGATAACTCAGAAAGCAGTATCATAAACAAGAATTATCATTAGCCTTGGCCAGGAATCATAGGAATAAACAAATAATCAAATGGTTGTTTAACTCATAGAATCATCTATTGCAATGTCCTTCCTGTTGAAGACTACTTCAACTTCAATCACAACAATACAAGAGCAAACAATAGATTTAAACTTAATGTTAACCGCTTCAATCTTGATTGCAGAAAATATGACTTCTGTAACAGAGTTGTTAATGCTTGGAACACACTACCTGACTCTATGGTCTCTTCTCAAAATCCCCAAAGCTTTAACCAAAAACTGTCTACTGTTGACCTCACCCCATTCCTAAGAGGTCTGTAAGGGGCGCGCATAAGAGCACAAACGTGCCTATCGTTCCTGTCCTATTGTTTCCTTTCATTATATCCAATTAATATAGTTATTAAATACTTATGGTTATATATATGCTTATATATTATATAGTTATTTTCATGCTTATGCTTATATATACTGTTGTGATAATTAAAATAAATAAATAAAAAATAAATAAAAGCATTTTAGGGCTTTAAAAGGTAATATTCAATACATGCATTAATTAATTAATTACCATCTACTTTACCTGATATAATAAAGAGGACCAACTATCAAGCACTAGTCTAGGTCTTAAACTTCTGATTAGGGAGGCAATCCATGAATTGCAATGTCTCATGTCTTTCCATTAACAAGAATAAACTACCATAATTAAGTTTGGATTTGTCTCTAGAAACTGATGAATATCAGTCAGGTCTATTCTGTTCTAGTGACCACTAGAACAGAACAGAATAAGAGATGTAAGGGACCTTGGAATCCACCCTTTTGTTCAAACAGGAGACCCTATACTATTTCAGACAAATGGTTGTCCAATTTCTTCTTAAAAACTTCAAGTGTTGGAGCACCAACAAGTTCTGATGGTAAGTCATACCACTGGTTAATTGTTCTCACAGTCAGGAAATTTCTCATTACTGTAGTTCTAGGTTGCTTCTTTCCGTGATTAGTTTCCATCCATTCCTTCTTGTCTTGCCTTCAGGTGCTTTAGAAAGTAGGTTGACACCCTCTTCTTTGTGGCAACACCTTAGATATTAGAACACTGCTATCATATGACCCCTAGTCCTTCTTTTCATTAAACTAGACATACCTAAGTCCTGCAACTGTTCTTTATATGTTTTAGCCTCCAGTTCCCTAATCATCTTTATTACTCTTTTCCACACTCTTTCTAGAGTTTCAGCATCTTTTTTATATCATCACAATCAAAACTGGATGCAATATTTCAAGTGAGGACTTACATGTAATCTTGATTCTATACCTGTTAATGCAGCCTAGGTGTTGGCTCTTTTGGCAGCTGCAGTACACTGCTGGTTCATATTTAAATGATTGTCACTAGGATTCCAAGATCCCTCTAGCAGTTACTACTATTGAGCCAGGTACCACCTATTCTATATCTATGCACTTGGTAGAACTTTTCTTTTCTCACCATTGTATTTCATTTTGCTGGACAAGGCCCAGTGTTCAAGTCTGTCAAGATCCTTCTGTATTTTATATTCTGGAATATTGGCTATTCTTGCCAGCTTGGTGTCATCTGCAAATTTGATGAGTTCCCCTTCTATCCCTTTGGCTAAATCATTGATGAAGCTATTGAAGAGTACTGGACCTAAGACAGAGCCTTGGGGGTACCCCACAGCATATTTCCCTCCATGTAGATGAAGTTCCATTAAGGACTAAATGTTGAGTGCAGTTTGTCAGCCAGTTACAAATCTGTCTGGTAGTGATGCTGTCTAACCCACATTTTTCTATCTTGTCAAGTAGTAGCTTTGATCTATTTTATCAAATGCCTTACTGAAGTCCAAGTAAATTATATCCACAGGATTTTGCTGGTCCACTAATTTTGTGACTTTGTCAAAGTAAGTAAGTAAGATATGTCTGCCATTAGATGGTAGCAGAGAGATACAAAAATTTCAACTTGGCTGGATTTTTTTCAAGTTATAGTTGGTAGCATGTTATGAGGATAATCTGTCCAAAAAGACTACTGGGTCCAATTTGATCTAAAGGAATTTTGGCATGGAAAGATTTGTCACAGTGCTATCACTGCCTGGCTGAGAGCTGAAAATGGAGGATTAAACATGGGTTGTAGCATAAATGCTACATAGCATAATTCTAATCCTAACCTAATCTAATTTAGTGCTGCATGTTAATCTCTAGGAGACGGGCAGTTTTAAATGTTAAAGTAAAATAAAAAACCACTTGGAGCATGGTTTTCTGAAAAAAATTCTGGAGGAAGATTATTCTGATCCATTTCAAACTGGTTGTAAGTTTAAAGGGTTACAGTCTGATAATTTCCTCAACATTGTCAAACTATTTACTAAATCTGCATACTATTAATCTTCTCTTCATTCCCACCACCCATCTTCTTCCACTTATGACTGTATGACTGTAACATTGTTACTTGTATCCTTACGATTTATATTGATATTGTTTCCTGATTGCTTATTTGTACCCTATGACTATCATTAAGTGTTGTACCTTATGATTCTTGACGAATGTATCTTTTCTTTTATGTACACTGAGAGCATATGCACCAAGATAAATTCCTTGTGTGTCCCATCACACTTGGCCAATAAAGAATTCTATTCTATTCTATTCAGTCTGATAATTGGAAATTGACAGCAGAAATATGTTTCTGTTAGTTCCTTGACCTCTTGAAGGTTTTCATCTGGATCAGAAGTACCGATATGAAGTACTGGGGTTTTCCTCAAGTCTTGCTTGAAGTCGGAGAAACGAAAAATACATTAAAACCAAGACCAGCCAAGATGCAGGGATTCATTGTAAGGAGTCACAGTTTCAGGGAAATAGTTCCTGTTGAAGACAGGAGTTAGTACCAAGTTGCTGACTCCTCCTCCTCCTTCCTCTTCCTCTCCTTCTCCTCCTCCTCCTCCTGCTCCTCCCTCCCTCCCTCCCTCTCATTTCCCATACTGGCAACAACCAGGAGAATCCTTTGCACATAATATGCCAATTACTGTATGTGCTTTCTTGGAAAAAAAGACTTTAAAGTAGTGACAAGTGCTTTGCTAATTTCCAGACCTGACTCTATAATGTAGTTTCCACAAGGCTGCCTGCATGTCTAGACCAGAAACTTCAATTACTACAGAACTCAGTAACCTGTCTCTGGAAGGATCCCAGAAGACTGTATCACACCTGCGCCAAAATATTAAACTGAGATAATTCATACCAAAACATTAAACCGAGATGATTCCTACAAACATTGCTTATTAGTGTTTATGCAGCCATTTGATTTGATTATTTCAAGTACATTTTAAAAATAACGTAAGCATTTTAGAACATGAATGGAGGATGAAGAGAAAAAAAATGCAAGTGGCAAAAAAGGACAATAGTGACTTGCAAATAAAGGAACCATATGGAGAATTGGAGTCAGATGGAAAGGTTAAAATCAGATGTGATAGGAAGGCTCCAGGCTTCCAAGGAGATAACAGGAACACTGATTCTCTAGGAGAAAGGTATGCTGTTTATAGATGGATGAATCCCAGAGACAGCTAAAGTGACCAACACCAAGAAAAACTTATAAGGCTCTGGGTACATTTCTGTCTTACAAAGAAATTCACCATGTGCTGAAATAAGGCCTTCTCTCTATATGAATACAGAATATGAAAAAAACAGTACTCCTGAAGAGGAAGATCTCATGCTTGGGTTATCCAATATCCCTCTCTAATGATACTCTGGGGCAGAACTGATCAATCAGGCTTACAGAGAGAGGTAAAGTCAATCAAAAAGGACTTTACCTTAACTTTGTGCATAACAAATGAAACCAAACATTTATATAGTAATGCTATGCACAACACTAATGGCCAATCTATTTCCAAGCAAAGTATCATACTTCTTGCCCCAATTTTAAAAAAATTGAGGAGTTTAAGAGTCGTTTCCCAACACTGCACTCTGAACACATTCCAAGTGGAGATTGGAACATCAGACAGCCAAGAAGAATACCACAGTCAATGACGTTGAAAGCAACCAAGAAATCCAGGATAATTATCAGATGGCATTCCCTGATCTAATTTCTAACTCCAATTTTACAAAACATAACAAAAACAAACCACCAAAGTAATTTTGGTACCTGGTCTCAGCTGAAATGAGTCTAGACAACTAGACTCATACAAAGTACCTGGAACTGTAAGACTTTCTCAATCACATTTCAAAGAATGGAAAATTTGTGACTAGTTTCAAGAGACTGATTTTTTTACTGCCTCATTTAATCAGGCAAGAATACTTCCTATGGAAACTGATCACTGATCACTCTTTAAGCATAGATCCAGTCCCAATGTAGTCAATTAAATCAGTCTGGAGGGCAAAGGTTAAGCAGCAAGGTAGCAATAGTTCTATCTTTCCACATGTCCTACTCATTCTTCAAGGTATATAAACTGGGGGAAAATGCACATAAACAGGACAATTGCGAGATTGCCAAGGTTATTTCTTTATACTATGTCCATATATTGGACTCCCAATCTCAGGAAATTCAATCAAATGATCTGCAAAGAATGATGAAAATTGCTCATAAAGACAATCCAGCTATTCTGGCTATACTTAGTAATACAAATACTTGATACAAGACATGCGATGCAACATACAAAAGCACTAGCCTATTCTATATTAATGTAATGGATGCAGAAAAACTCTCTTCATTGCTTCTATTGCCATTCAATATTTCAGATAGGCCTTAAAACTATAATGGCTTTTAACAATAAGGTTAGTGAAATAGCTAGCTGTTTACTATATAATCAGTGAGCTTATATTGGTTATGTGTTCTATTCCAGTTTATATACATGGCAATAATTCTTAATGATTAATAAGTAACTTTGATTATATATAACCCCACAATAAACTAATGAAACACAATTCACTAATAACACACAAGGACAATTCCATAGTTGTTTTTTAATCCAGAGGTTTTCAACCAAGTAAAAGAAAAGGCCTCTGTGGCTCAGACTGGTAAGACAGTCTGTTATTAACAGCAGCTGCTTGCAATTACTGCAGGTTCAAGTCCCACCCAGGCCCAAGGTTGACTCAGCCTTCCATCCTATATAAGGTGGGTAAAATGAGGACCCAGATTGTTGGGGGCAATAAGTTGACTTTGTATATAATATACAAATGGATGAAGATTGACATAGTGTAAGCCGCCCTGAGTCTTTGGAGAAGGGCGGGATATAAATGCAAATTTTAAAAAAAGTACATTTAAAATAATCATAGAATCACAGAATTGGGAAGAACCATAAGGGTAATCCAATTTAACTCTTTGCAATTTGCATGAAAACCAATTAAATCATGCATGAGAGATAGCTGTTCAGCTTCTTTTAAAAGCGTTAGTGTCAGGAACTTTATTCTTACATTTAAATGAAATCTAGGTACCTACGATTTATTCTTGTTATTTCTGGTCCTGGTTTCTGGGGGTGGGGACATGGAAAATAGTTCTTGGCCATCATCCCAATAGTTTCTCTTTATGTATCTGAGTAGCGCCAAACCAATGAGAAAATTTATTACAGTATTTATTAGTTGGGAGGGAAAGAGGAGAGAGGAAAGAAGAATATAGTGCTCTGCCTCAGGTGCCAAAGTAGCTGCATTTAAGTATAGTATACCTAGGCCTGCTCTGCTTTGGCAGTAAAATATGTGGGTGGCATCTTTACTGTGTTACAGCAACCACTGGATAATCTTAATTCTTAATCCTTCTTTCTCCCTTTTTTATAATATGATCCCAAGCCTGTCACATCAATTTATATTCAAGTCACCGTTTATGCCCACAGGACCCAAATCATTCAAGATCCTGTGCTATGCTGGGAAAGGAACGCAAGCATAAATATTTGTATCCCAGCACATGGAGATCATACCTTTCAGAGCAGTGTATGAAATGTCCTTACTGTATAAATGATGCGCTATCTGCAAGACAGTGTATTCCCCCCTGCAGTGGAAGATTTACGGTATATGGTTTGTTCATGTTGAAAATGTGATTTTGCAATTCTGCCCTGATGATCTGCAATCTTAAAAAGAGGCACGGAAATCTATGCTGCTCTTCTGCTCTGATCTCTATAGATGAACTAGCTATACTAAATTCCAACGTGAGAGAAGAAAAGGAACAATAAACAACATATAGCAGCATCAGGCAGATGCCTTAAAATATGTAGTTGGCCATACAACAGTTTGATTTTAGTTAATGACCCTTTTCTTAGGTTACTTCTAAGGTCTGCATATTTTTGCATAATTTAGGCTTTGGGAAGATATGTTTAATGAACTACAGTAATTAAGATGCAGAACTCTCTATGCCTTTTAGTGGAAATGACAGAATTTTTAGCATGTAGAAAACATTGTAGGGAACCAGTTCAGTGTAGAGGTTAAGGAAACAATGAGTTCTGGTACTATTTTAGCCAAGCGGGTGACCAAGAGCTAGTCGTTCCCTCCCAACCCTAGGAAATGAATTGAAATGTTAATCCATTATAAGACTATAAGTGAAATCTGCATCTATCTTTTTGGTCTTCCAAAAAGCCCTGATGACATGGCTGTGCCAACTAATGTGGGATCCCAATGGGGATGTAGAGGTGGCTAATAGAATAAATATTACTGGTAGTCCTCCACCTATGACCACAATTGAGCACAAAATGTATGTTGTTAAGTGAGAAATTTGTTAAGTGAGTTTTGCCCCATTTTATGATTTTTCTTGCCACATTTGTCAAGGGACTCACTGCAGTTGTTAAATTAGTAACACAGTTGTTAAGTTAATCTGGTTTCCCCATTAACTTTGCTTGTCAGAAGGTTGCAAAAGGTAATCACATTACCCAAGGACACTGCAACCGTCATAAATGTGAGTCAGTTGTCAAGCATGCAAATGCAAAAATCATGTGACCATGGGGATGCTGCAATGGTCATAAGTGTGAAAAAAATGGTCATAAGTCACTTTTTTCAATGACATTGTAACTTTGAATGGTCACTAAGCGAATTGTTGTAAGTCGAGGACTACCTGTACTCCATCTTCTTCCTGTGCATACTTTGCTCCCTCCCTCTCTATCATGGTTAGTTTTATTTTAACTGAATTTTAAATTTATGATCCTTAGTTATTGATTTAATGTTTTGTGGTGCATTTTAATTATCTGCAAGCTGCATAGAGTCACCTCTGCCAAGATGGGCAACATACAAGTTATAGGATGGATGGATGGATAGTTAGATTAGATAGATAGATAGATAGATAGATAGATAGATAGATAGATAGATAGATAGATAGATAGATAGATAGATAGATAGATAGATAGATAGACTCCTAATAATTCCAAATTAGAGATCAGGAAGTACAAAGTTATAAATTCAATGTTATTAAATACTGAATAATTGCAATTGAATAATTGTAATGTCTGTGGTGCTTTTCAACCTTTACCATAACATGGTAAATGCAGCACTGTGAGGTTCTTATTGTCGTTAATAAATTCTGGGATTTGAAGTCCACACATCTTAAGGTTTCTGAGGTCGAAAAACACTGATTAGAAGATGCCTCCAGTGTTTCCAGCCTGAAAGGACTTAAGCTCATCCAATTCCTTGGCCTCCTAGTACAGATTTTGGGCAACAACACTTCCTATCGGTGCACAGCAGCAACTTAGTATTTAGTAGTCATACTTCTTCGAAAAACCTTTTCGAGGGACCCCCTCATCTCTTCCAAGTACATTTAAAAGACAGTGTTCTATGAAAGAGGACTGATGGTCATTTCAGGGTCACTTTTTGTAACCTTTCCATTCTCAGAGGAATGAGTAATCACTCTCAATCTATACACGATGGAAAAAGGAATAATGTGCGATTAGAGAAGGCAGAAAAAGTGGCCTGGAACAAAAGTCTCAAATTCTTTGGCCTGTTGGGTTATGCGAGTGGTAGCAATAGAGCGTAAAGAACTTTGAGGTTTTTTATGTTGTTGTTGTTATTATTATTAATATTTATTTATTTATTTATTTGTCAACAAGTACAAGGAAACTAGTAACAGTATAGACATAGACATGGACACATGAAAAAATTGGCACACAAAAAAAGGATATAAATAGGCAAAACATAGCCATAAACACACAGAATGATTACATATCATTGGGAACAGTAGGACAGGGATGGTAGGCACGCTGGTGTGCTTATGCATACCCCCTTAGGGACCTCTTAAGAAACATGAAAGGTCCACAGTAGACAGTTTAAGGTAAAAGGTATAGGGATTAAGAGACTAACAACAGGATCAGATAGAGTGTTCCAGACATTTGCTACTCTATTGCAGAAGTGATATTTCCTACAATCAAGATTAGAGCGAATTACATTGAGTTTGAATCTATTGATAGCCCTTGAGTTAACTGAAATTAAAGGACTCATTTACAGATAGAATGTTTTGGTAAATAATCTTATGAACTAAGCATAGTTTGGAACATAGATGACGTAGTTTGAGGCTATGTAGACCTAAAATTTCAAGCCTGGTGGTATAGGGAATTTTATTTCGAGCAGAAGATTTGAGTACCCTTCTAGTAAAATATCTCTGGACCCTCTCTAAAGTATTGATGTCTGAAATACAGTGAGGGTTCCAGGCAGGTGAGCAGTACTCAAGTATAGATCTGGCAAAGGTTTTATATGCCCAAGTTTGAAGTATAGCGTTACCAGAGAGAAAACTTCGTAAAATAAGATTGACAACTCTTAATGCTTTTTTTTGCACTGATGTTACAGTGTTCTACAACTATTCTGTAAAATACAAAAGGAAATACATAATTATTATTTTTGGGAAACTACTAAATAAACATTAAGAAAAAATAAATCTCTTTCTAATGTCATTTATATTAGCTAGCACATTCCATGTCAAAACAAAACAACACTTTGTAACCTTTCTTAAAATCAATCCTAGTAGTTGAAAAGTATTAACAAATTTTAATGAACTTAGTTATTTCGGCTGACTCCTATTTGTTTTAATGCTGGATTGAAAAACTGTTTAGTAGAAAATACTCCATTGGATTTAATGAAATTTATTTCAAGGATCATGCAGTAAATGAGCTAGATTATGTCTAATAGGTTTTTTAAAAATTATAAATGTCTAGTACAAACATCTATATATTTACCATGAAATAAATACATCTTTACATATGAGTTTTTATGAAAAATGCTGGGAGAATAATCCTTTGATTATTTTTATTGAGGAGAAATTTATTAAATAAAAGCAACACATGTGGACTGTTAGAATTATGTGTTTGATAAATATCAACTATAACCAAATATTTCATTTCTGGATAAAATGCATAAGTTCGGACTGCTGACTAAGCTTCAAAAAATTCATTGATAAAAATCCCAGTCATGTTTCAGGATTTTTTTTAAAAAATTGCTTTACTATGAACAAATGTGACAAATATGATCCTATGATTATTTGATTATTTCTTCTGAATCAGTGTACTAGCGTGCTATGGCGGTTAAGATGTTAGACTAGGATCAGGTAGATAAAGGTTTTAGTCCATCCTTTAGCCATAGAAACTCACTAGAAGATTTTGAGTCAATCACTCTCTTAAAGATTAACCCTCCTCACAGGCTTGTGGTGGTAAAGAAGTGAAGGAAGAATTATTATGTAGGTCACAAAAGAGTACATACAGGAGGGGAAGAAGGTTGTGGTCTATCTTATTAAACTTTGGCATCCCTCATAAATTTTTAGACACATTTCTTAAACACCATGTTACTCAAAAATGTTTTCTTCCTTGTTTCACATACCGGTACAATGAAAACATTTTCTACAGCTGGATTTCTAATGCACAGTTATCATAGCAAATAGAGCAAATAGCAAATGAATCCTAGTGCTACAGATTTTATCAGCATTCTTTGTTATTGTGCACACCTAGATTTGCCCAAATCAAAAGCTAGTCTCTGTGCGAAGGATCATTCACCAGCTTCAATGTGATATAATAAATCCACCTGTGTTTTTAGTGTTAGAGAAGGTTTTTTCCCTTTTGGGTAAACAGTTGGACAAAATGTTAATAACTGTTTTGAACTCCTAGAAATAGTAGTCACAATTGTATACATGGGAAGGACATGACAAGCAGGACCACACAGATAGAAAAACCACACTGTGGTCTTCATTTATTTGACATAGATTCCTGTCCATCTTAAAAACACAACTCTGGCTGTCTCTCAACAACAATGAAAACAAAAAATACAATGAAACCAAATCTGGTAACTGATGCATCCAATGAAAACTTTCCCCACCAATACGATGATAAAATATGCAAATGAAGGCAGAAGCTGCTTTTGGGGGAAGGAATGTTCCAGTGGTTACAGTAGGATGACGTCTTGGAATGGTTCCAGATCTTTGGCACAAATTGACCATGCTGGCACGGATCACATATTAGCAATTCTTTTCGCACATAAAATGAATTCTTAGATGACAAGAATCAATTGAGTAAATAGCAAATTTGCATGAAGCATAAAGTGAGGCAAACCTATATGTACTGAAGTATGAAACAGATTGTCGTTGCTGTATTGCTATCCGGCTTTTTACAGGCATAAAAACAGAAAAAGGAAATGGAATATACAGATTCCACCATGTACTGTACTTAACCCCTCAGCCTCAGTATTTTATTCCCCATCATTACATAAGGAAATGTGAAACGTCTTTTATTTGCATTCAAAGAGGAAGGACACCCTTGAGATTAGGACAGCTGTTAGGCAATGCTCTCAAACACATAGAGAATTCGACTTGCCATCATACAGTTCAAAGCAAATTCCTCACCCTCATCTGCATTTGACCCAGACCAAGCAGGTTTATGTTCCTTAAACTCATGGACTATAAATTAGAAAACTTCAGCAACAAAAGAAGCAGAGTACAAGGGAATCATTCCCATCCACCACCCACCCCACCCAAGGCTGAGGGGATTCTTCATATACTCTGAAGAGCTTTGCTCAACATATTGTTAGGGGGGGGGAAATCAGGTATAATTTTAAATAAACAGTATTTAAAGACCAGTACTGCAAATGAAAAAAAAACACCCCACCATCCATCTGCTGACTATTTAAAAGGAGATAGATCCGTTTACCAGTTCAACCAATTTCTGGATTAAGATATGCAAGCAAGTAATTATAAGCTTGCTATTTTCAAAATAAATAGAGTTCTACTTTGTTCCCTTTTCAAAGTATCTTAGGTAAAATTTCAAGTTCAATGGCTAGTATTAAAAGCTGCAACAGCTGTCCTGTTTTTCCCCAATTCTCCTCCGCAAGCTTTACATCTCAGCTAGTGACACAGTGCAATGCTTGTTGCTAGGAGACTGTTACTCTGAGTTACTAAACTAGCAGTACGAAAGAGTGCTGCTAGCAGCAATAATTGTTATAGTCTATTACGCTCACATTCTGCTTGTTGTCCAGTCATTTGTCTTCTCATGTATCCATTACAAATGATATATGCATTTACCAATGACTAATTTAAAACATCCTTTGAAAAGGATTATATTATAGGAATAAGATTGGAAATGGCTATTTATAGTTTATTCAAGTAGTTAAAGATTGATTTGTTTTTAAGAGTCAGCAGTTTATCTTGATCGTTATGAGTTAGTACTCAAAACATAGGCTGTCTATGCCTACATAACACTCTTCTTCCATCCTGAAATTCCCACCCTGAGGTAAAGGCCACAATATAGGATTTTAAATTAATGTACTTCATTCAGATACACCTGACCTTTCTGGAAGAATATACACAATCACTGGAAACACCATTATGTTTCAAAGTTAGCACTGAGTCATATTTAAATATCCCTGCAAAACAGAATTTTCCATTTAAAATAGGAAAAAGCCGAAATTGTTTTTAAATATTTTCCTCGAAGAAACTGCAATTTCAACTATATCAAATTTCAATTGTTTTAAATTTAAGCATTTATACTGTAATAGATGCTCATTTGTGGTTTTCCACAATTTCATTAGCAACTGATTTTTGATAAATTTATAAAGAAAGCTTATATTCACTCTTATTGGTGCCAGCTGAATTAATTTTACAAAAGAGATGTTTTGAATGATGCTTATATTAATTCATGTTGATTTTGACTTATGTCCAGTGATTGCCACCAGCAAAAAATAATATGCAAAACAACAATACAACGCATTAGGACTCAAAATATTTTTTTTATCCTTTCTTTCCAGAATTAAAAGTGCATCTATAGTAGGAAGCCTTTTGTTCCCATTCTCATCCATAAGCATCCTTGAATGACCCCAAGTTGCCACTAGTGTGAATGAAAACCAAACTCCTTGTGTATATTGTTGTGACAAAATAAATAAATAAATAAAAAAGGCAAAAAAAAAGAAAGAAAAAGAAAACCAAACTCCTGGGAACTCAGACAAGGAAATGGCACCCTACTTAAAGACAAAACTGAGGCCCTAGTGAAGGATTGCTTGAATCCAGGGAGGGAAAAGCATGAAAAAGAGACCCAGAATAACTGCCTTAATTAATATTAACAATAATTTATTAAATTTGCAATGTATAAGTTGTGCAGGAGAATTATTTAGGTAGGCTGTTACATTGCATTACATTACCTGACTGGAATAAACAATATCTTTTCAGAGAACCAGGTGGTTTCTGTTTCCTGAGTTTGTCAACCTCACAAGGTTTGATAGTTCAGGTTATGCTTTATTATGTTCTAGAGAGTTTTGGTCATATTACTGGGCAAGATTTGAAGTCAAAGACCGTAGAAACCATTCAGATGATACATGCCAACTTTCCAAGGTATGCAAAACTGCGTTTTTGTGGTATTTTGCAGGGTTTGAGTTTGAGGTGAAGATGAGGAATGTATATGTATGTGTATGTGTGTGTATGTATGTATGAATGTATGCGTATGCTATGTATACCATACCATATATATGATATATGTATATATACCATACATAGATACATACATGTGTATATGTATGTATTATATATACTATATATACTGTATATCCAGAAAAAAACTATTTGAATATGACAGATTAACAGAGAGAAACTTTATTTCAGTCATTGACCAATAAAAATACATTCAGCCAAACAAACAAAGTGAATACAGTCTCCTTCCTCTTCACATTTCAGAAGATCTCCAGCTTTTAAATACTGTTACACAATAAGGAAAGTATTGCCTATTGTACAATTGTTTCCTATAGTGACAAAATCAAGAAAATACATATTTTTAAACTAAAGTTATAAAAGACTCAGAGATGGTAAGTATCAAATATATGTCAATTGCTTTGCTATTGTAAAAGTGATGCATCATCAAGGGTTGACTATATTTGGACTCATAAAGGTCTCTGAAGATGTGGCTTTCCACCCTGACCTTTTGCAAGGACAATTGAGACCACTTTTATTTCCTTTTCCTTGTTCCTATCCAGGTTTGTTTATTCTTTCATTTCTCTTCCTTTATTTTCTGTTGTTTTTATGTTTCCTGTATTGTTACTTGTTGTAAAATGTTTTTAACAATTTGTAAGCCACCCAGAATTGCTGGGGTTCCGGCAATATATAAATTTAATTTAGTAGCAATAAGGGTGCTACTAAAAATGGTGCTACTAAAAATTACCAGTCGCCTGTAAGCAAGAACTGGTGAGATGACAAAATAGGCAAAGTAATAGAAAATAAAGAAGCTAAAGTGCTCTGGCATTTAGGAACAAAACAGACAAACATATGCTACATAAAATCTCAGACTTAACATCTGTCGACAAAAAAATCTGAATAGTGGACATTGCAGCACCTGGAGACAGCATAATAGAAGAGAAAGAACTTGAAAAAAAACCACAAACATCTGCAAATAGAAGTAGAATGACTGGCAAAGAAAGCAAATGCCCTACCAATAATAATAGATGCCTTGGATACAATCCCAAAACAAATGGAGCACCACATGAACACCACTGGCATTGACAAAATCACCACCAGTCAATTGCAAAAGGCAGCTTTGTTTGGAACAGCTTGCATACTGCAATGTTATCTTTAATACCATCAAATAACAATATCTGCCTATCCCTGGTCCTTGGGAATGATTTGATACGTGGAAAACCCAGTCTAAACTTCTGTTTGACTGTGCAATGAACAATAATACAGGTAGTCCTCAACTTATGTCTGCAACTGAGCTTCTGTTGTTAAGCAAAACTGTTGCCCTTTATACAACTTTTTTTGCCATAGCTGTTTAAGTGAATCACCACAGTTGTTAAGTTAGCAAAATGGTTGTTAAATGATTTCCCCATTTACTTTGTTTGTCAGAAGGTCACAAATGGTGATCACATGACTATGGGACACTGCACTAGCACTAGCCATAAATATGAGTCAGTTGTCAAAAGTCCGAATTTTGATCATGTCACCATGGGGCCAGAATGTAAAAAATGGTCATAAGTCAATAAATGAAAGGTTGTAAATTGAGGTCTACTTTAATAACAATCGCTCCCAGTGAAGCACTACTTTGAGTTGGTTATGTGTTCCAAGGAGGATGAGAACTTTGCCAGAAATTCAACTATACTAGACAAGTCTCATCAGAGGAGCCAGATGAAGAGTCCCTTTTCCATGAACAATAAGGTGAAATGCAATTTAAAGAAACCAACATCAGATCTGGTCAACAACAACATCAGGTCAGTTGCAAAAGGCACCTTTACTTGGAACAGCTTCCATGCTGTGACGATACCTACAACAACATTTGCCTAACCTAAGTCCTTGGGAAGGACCTGATGGGTAGATAAATATTTTAAAGTCAGTCTAAATGCTTGGCTGACTGTACAACCAACCGTAACAGTTGTATGATAAATGTTCTACCCAAATCAACATAGAGTGCATCTTTTTGATTTGTGATAGAATACAAATGTAATAAATAATTTATAGCCCATTGAAGAGTCACTATGTTGATCTACAAGAAAGCATTTGATAAAGAACCATGGCATTCTTCTTAGCAAACTGGTTAAGCATGAAATTAATGATATGACAATTAATAGGATAAGTACCCACTATATTCAGTACTGGGCCCTATGACTTTGTTAATGACTTATTTAAAGAGGTGGGCAGAATGCATATCAGATTTGGAGATGATACAAAAATGGGTAGGTTGCTGAGGGAACTAAGCTTGAGAAAAAAGTTGAAAGCAACAGAATGAAATTTAACATTCTCCTCAAGCTCTGTAAACACAACAACCATGAAAACCTGGTTCTTTCCTCAAACACTAAGCCAGAACAAGAAACTTCAATAACTTCTGCTGGAAGTGAAGAAGGAATTTCTTACTGAAAGTGAAACAAGAGAGAACAAATGTCAGACTGCCTCTCAATATAAAAAAACAATCAATCAAAAAAGCAGAACTCAAGAAGATGTTAAAACACAATGCTAATAAATGAAATAGTTGAAGCAGTAACAGCTTTTATTTCCCTATGCTCAAACATTCATAGAGATAGTGACTGTGGCCATAAAATTGACATATGTTACTTGAAAGACTACAGTAAATCTAAATAAAATATTAAAATGCAGAGACATCAGACAGATGAAGACATGTATTATTTAGGGCCATGTTTTTTGCAGCTGTAAACTATGTAAATTTTCACCAGAAAGGATGAATGAAGATAAACATGAAGAAAAAAATCTCTCCAATAATCCTGTACATCACCTTCAACCTTTAAAAATACACACCTTGTAGGAACATCTTTACAGTTTTGCAGTAGGTGCTGGTGACATGATCATGGAAATTGTCTTCACACAATGCTGCTTCCTTCGACCAAGAAATGGAGATGAGCACCATGCCCTAGAGTCAGACATGGCTGACAGGGAAACCTTGTTTGTTTGTTTTACAAATCAAGATTTAGAAATCTAGATCCAGCTACATTTCTTGTTCTCTGTGGTTTGAGTATCCAAGCCATATGGACACTGTCATCAGCAATCTACACGTTTTCACAAGCTTACCTCTAAACCAATTCCACGTGATTACATCTTGTCAGGTTGCAAGGGAAAGTCAGAGACCAATGGCAACAAGGTAGTCTCTTGTCTCATACTCTATGCAACACAATTATGGATAGCTTGAGGGGAAAATAAATTTCCATGATGATATAATTTATAGTATTAAGTATTTGTATTTAGTACAAATATTTAGGGGTCGCATGTGAAGGGAAAATGCTTGCCACGATATTCTGAAGAGAAGACTTTATCAAAGATCCTGCCCCTCTTGGCACTCCAAAACCATTTCTGAGTATTTTAGAAAAAATTAAAAAAAAAGTAGTCCTATGAGGAATAGAGTATTTACTAATAAAATCTTGCAAGCATATAAGAAAGAACAGAAAGGTCGATTTCACATTCATCCACATGTGCAATGAGTCACTAATGTTCCAGCAGGACTAAACCCTCAACACAGATTTGAATTATAATATTTGCACTGCTTGCCTCTTTACCCAAAGCAATAACATTTTAGAACAGAATAACATGGACAATGTAAAATAGACTACTACCAGCAAAGAGCACATAACAAAATCAGTTCATGCAATATATTCCATTTGATTTACATAGGGCAATGGTAATCAGGGGTGGGTTCTAAATTTTTTTACTACCGGTTCTGTGGGCGTGGCTTATTTTTTTTTTTATTTGAATTTATATCCCGCCCTTCTCCGAAGACTCAGGGCGGCTTACATTGTGTAAGGCAATAGTCTCATCCTATTTGTATATTTATATACAAAGTCAACTTATTGCCCCCCCCCAACAATCTGGGTCCTCATTTTACCTACCTTATAAAGGATGGAAGGCTGAGTCAACCTTGGGCCTGGTGGGACTCGAGCCTGTAGTAATTGTAACTGCAGGCAGCTGTGTGTTAATAATTTTGTGGGCGTGGCTTGATGATCATATGACTGGGTAGGCATGGCCAACTTCATATCTCTAATGTCAAGGGTACCTCGCCTGGCTCCTCCCCTGCCAGCCATTCCTTGTCACACCCAGCCACAACATATCTATAGTTCTGCAAAAATGTTGTTCACCATTTTTCAACTTTATTATCTATATACTATAGATCAGGGGTCTCCAAACATGGGCACTTTAAGACTTGTGGACTTCAACTCCCAGAATTCCTCAGCCTTTGCTGTCTTAAAGACTTAAAGTGGCCAAGGTTAGAGACCTCTGCTATAGATGCACTTTCATGGACTACTGAAAGGAGGAAATGGCTCACATGCTTTGCCCAAGAGCGTGATAGGCAACAGATTTTAAGGGGCTGCTGGAAAGAAGGGGGGGGGGCAAAGTATTTTCCAAAGCACCAGAAGACAAAACAAGAAGCAATTGATGGAAACTCAACAAAGAGAGAAGCAACCTAAAACTAAGGACAAACTTCCTGACAGTGTGAACCTATATAGGTTTCAGTCATAATTTCACATATAAAATAGCCATTCATGTAATACAACCTGCATATTGTTCAAAACAATCATTAGTATTATGGGTAATGTTTGACAGCAAGCCTAAAATCCCCATTCCCTCCCCACTCCAGGAGAAGGTTACTTCAAAATCCCCATTTCCTCCCCACCCCACTAATCTGTTCTGGGAAGGAATCAAACTCCCCCCTCTTCATTTCCCAAATAAAATATCCCAGATAATTAAGGAATAATCAAGCTGCTAGCAAGGAACCTGCCTGGAATTCCACATTCCTGCCAGCTGCATAAAGGAAACTTTGTAAGCAGAAAACAGCTACCGGTGCTTACAGATAATATAAAGTGGAAGCCGGAAGTTCGGCTCCATTTACAAGCAGGAAGAAAAATCATTCAAGACAGGATACTTCACAATGGAAATCGCCCAAACCTTTTTAGAAACACAAAGCCCATATTGCCCAAACCCCAAAACTTCAAAAACATTGAACCATATAAGAATTCCTCCTCTTATCCAATTTGTTGTTCAGCTGACCCAGAAAGGAGCTTCTAGATGCTCTGTCAATTTAAAACGACAGCGTTTTCCTCCCCCCCCTTCTTCTTTGCCAAGTGATCTCCTGGCTGAGAAGCAAGCCGATCAGTTGGGAGGCTTCTTGGCTTCTCAATTTAAAGGGATGGGGTCTTGTTTTTTTTTTTCTCTCTTCTTCGACAAGCGAGTCTTGATTTTTTCCTTCTAGCCAATCAGCTGGGAGTCAGGAGGCAGCAATAGATTGGGGGTGGGGCCAGGCAGAATTTTTACTACCGGTTCTCCGAACTATTCAAAATATTTACTACCAGTCCTTGCGAACTGGGGAGAACCGGTAGCAACCCACTACTGATGGTCCTTGGTTAACAACAGCAGTTGAAACAAGAATTTCCATTGCTAAGCAACGTGGTCATAAAGCATGATGTCATGTGACTATGCTGCTGAGTGACAGCAATTCCTACTGCCATCATTATTTATTTAATTTCACACACACACACACACACACACACACACACCCCAAGCAAAGAGAGTGTAAATCCATTCACCTCAATAAACAAGTCTCCAGGTTCCTGGGACCCCTAGGCCTGGTGGCATAATCAGGTCTTAAAGGATTTCAGGAAAATTAATGGGATAGGACAAATTGAGCAAATCCCACACCATCATTAAGTGTGATGTGATGCAGTCTCCATTTATGACCAACTGCTGGCTTTCCCATTGCCTTTGCACTGGAAGCTGGCAGTGAAGGTCACAAAAGATGATCTACGACTATGGTAGGCGGCAACCTTGTCATTGCAAGCCAGGCACTAAGCATCTAGACCAGAAGTGTCAAACTCACTGGCCCTGGGCCGGATGTGTCATGTGCTGGCCATGCCTACCTCCGTTTTAGCAAAGGGGGGAAAAGTCACGGTACATCATGTGATGACAATGTGACAACACCAGTTTGACATCCTGATCTAGATTCTGACTACGTGAATGGATGCTGCAATGGCTGAAACTTCAAGAACCAGTCATCAAATACTCAAAATCCCAAAATCTTCAACCAAAAATTGTCTACTATTGACCTCACCCCATTCCTAAGAAGGGGCATGCATAAGAGCACAAAAGTGCCTACCGTTCCTGTCCTATTGTTCCCTTCATTATATCAAATTAA
Organism: Ahaetulla prasina; assembly: GCF_028640845.1. NCBI lineage: Eukaryota > Metazoa > Chordata > Lepidosauria > Squamata > Colubridae > Ahaetulla > Ahaetulla prasina. The sequence continues at coordinate 285,536,945 of NC_080539.1, forward strand.
CATAGTTGTTGCATACTTTTGCTTATATATATATTTTTTCTTTTATGATGTGTTGTTGTTTTATGTCGATGTTTGTGTATACTGTTGTGACAAAATGAAATAAAAAAAATATCACTTGTTCAACCTTAAATTTGAAAATCACTAAATGAGTTGGCATTAAGCAAGCGCTATCCGTAAACGTTTTATTATGGTATTAAACCAGCATATATACATAAAACCCCTCATAATTCATAGAAACAATAGTAGGAAAGAATCAAAGAGACCGCAACAAATCATTTATATGAAGAAATTTTTCTAAAATATTGTATATTTTTTTAAAAGGAACTCAGCATGTTGGATAGTATTTGCTGTTGTGTCTTCACGATTATCGGTAATAGACAAAATGTGGCCACATTGTAAGTAACAATTGCCCTGTAGGTTGCCAAGTAAAAATAGATAAACAATTGTACAAAACTATCTGTTTGTTACGCATTTTTTTAAAAATGCGGAATCTAATTCATACAGCATGTATGAATTCCCCATCAAAAGTACTAGTATAGTAGGAAATGTCACTCATCAATCCATGGGCAGACTCTTTTATGGTAGGGAATCTTTTGGCATCTGCCTTCAGTGACTATTTATGGTAGTGCACCAAATTTGGCTAGGACAAATGTCTATAACGTTTTAGGGATTGGCAAGAGTCATCCAGCCTGGTTCTGAAACTAAGCCTACAAGTGTATATTGCTTTTTTTTTTGCCAATTTTTAAAAAAAATTTTTTACAAGCATAATAAAAAAAAATATTGTGAACAAATTATTGGTCAGGTACATCTTTAAACATATCAAGTTTCACCTATGTTATAATCAAATACAGTATATTTTCCTCCTTCTTTAAATTCAATTATTTATTTGCACACAATCTGATTATAGAAGTAAATCAAATTCAACCCATTCAGGAGAATATTTAAATGAAGTCTAGTCCCCGTGCTTAATTCCCTTCAACATCATTAATAAATTCTATTTATGTTTTATAATTTCACCACTCTCAGCTTTATATCTACATTACTAATCAGAGGTCATCCTATCTAAAATCTCTTTCTTAAAACTGCCCAGAAATCACATAGACAATTCCATTCTTCCCTCATCTTCCTCTGCCTCTAAATCAATAACATATGTTTAAAGTTTTCCATCTAATCCATTTTAATATCAAGTAAAACATTTAACATTTGCAAGGGTAGTCACTAATTATTTCCCCCAGTTATTCTCCCAAAATATTAACTGTTTCCGTAGAAGTTTTATCAAATCCTTTCATTACCTTACTTATTTGCAAAAAAAAAAAAAAATTCTTCCTCTGTATAATAACACTCATTTCCCTCTTATTTCAATTTATTCTAGTATTTTTCCCTCCATTTCCCCAAACCTCAATTATTTTTATCATAGTTGTCACTCATATTTTAATATAAATATTAACGTTTTCTAAAATGAATCTCTTAATATAACTTTAAGAGCAGCCATTAGTTCCTTTCAAAAAAAATGTCATGCGTCTACATCAGCAGCGCCTTCTCCATGGGAATATTCCACTATTCCATTCTTACTTTCCTTCTTTGCCTCTGAGGTGTTCTTAAATAAGAATCTCCGCTTAAATCAATACTCCAAAGACACCATCTAGAAGTCTCTTCTAAAACTGTTGTGTGGTCCCAACGACACCAATGGGAATAGTCACAAGAAAGCTATTTGACTCTTGCTATTTTCCTCTGCCTCTAATTATAAAGGCAGCCATAAGTTCCTTCCAAAAAAATGTCGTGTGCCCACACCCACAGAACTTTCTCCATGGGGAATAGTCTACTATTCCATTCTTACAACTTTCTTTGCCTCTGGATTCTTGTTTAATTAGGAAATTCAATTTCCATAATTCAAAGACATGGCATCTGAAACTCACTTCTAAAACTGTTGTGTAGTCCCAGCAACCAATCCTGTAGCTGTCTTTCTCTGCCTCTAGATGTCTTTTTGAAACAGTTACTGCCACATATGATAAGTAGCTATTTTGGTGATAAAGATCCTTTGTTCTCAAATACTTTGGTACGTGGAGGTCAATTTTCCAGGATTTTCCCTTAGTTATATTTATATCTTCCAGATTCTTATGTCCTATTGATATCTTTAGTATTCCATAAATTTAAAACAGAGGGTTTTGAGATATTCTCATAAAAAACAATTCAATAGCTTCTTTTACTTTTTTCTCCTATTTCTTTAATTTCCAATATAATCCATTAAAACTTCCAAGAGTCTCCAAACTATTATTTAGTTGGAAAAAGTTTATTTTTCTTTTCTTTATTTAAATGGGGCTCTGCTTCCATCCAAGCCCTATCTTCTCTCTTTCACTTCCCGAATGTGTATTCTCCAAATTGACTTTTACTTTCACTGGTTATTCAATTAGCCGCCAATCTACAAGTTCTCCCCAAGGCTTGTGCCTCTTTTGAATTCTTATTGTTCCTTCATGAGATCATCACTCACCCGACTTCAACAATTTGTTTCTTGATGGTTCTTCCTCCTGCCCGCTCTTGTAGCCGCCGCGGCTTTGGTGCAGCTGCCATGATGGACTATGGTGCTGCACTGGGTTGGGGGAAAAGATCCGGAGATATGGGGAGTTTGCCAACTCCCCGTTCGCTCCGGCGGCTCCCCCAGTCTTCACTGTCCCTTCGAGGCAGCTATGGTCCGATCTGAAGTTCGGATAGACCCCCTGGGCGGGGGGATATCAGCACAAACCCCAGAGACATCGGGGTTTGTGACCGTCTCACCCGCGACACTGGCCACGCCTCCAAGTGTATATTGCTATACAGGCTGCCATTCTGTATCTAGAAGTCTCCTTGCTTCTCCTTTTGTGTTTGTCTGTTGTTATATTCCACCCTTTGGAATTTCCCACCAGAGAAGCCATTTGAAGTCAATTTTTCTCTGATATGTATTTACCATGGAAACTTAAAGTTATCCTTGTTTATCAGAGGAATCAGCCCTGTTTAGATAAACATTAATTTCAGGAAGCAATATGCCAATACACAGCTGGGTCTACTGTAATCTGAACTAACACAGTTCTAAGGCCATGTTGGACATGCATCTGATTGATTGGGTGGCATCACGTCAATGTTGATTTCTAGCGACTATATACAGTAGAAAGACCTTCTCCAGATGATCTCTCCCCAACCTGTTCCCCTTGGGTCTTGCAATAGTATACCCATCATCATGATAATGAAGCTTATCTACCTTGCTATTGGCCATCTTCATTTCTTTCTTTTCTTATCTTTCCTTCATTTTCTTTGCAATATAAGCTTGGTCGTTTTTGCCGCAAAAGAGAATTTTGGATTGGACACAATATAGTAACTGTCATTATTGTTCTTTTTGCTGGATATTAATCATAATTAATTATTAATTATTAATTATTATTATCGCATCCTGGACATAAACTGTTTCAACTCCTACCCTCAAAACGACGCTATAGAGCACTGCACACCAGAACAACTAGACACAAGAACAGTTTTTTCCCGAAGGCCATCACTCTGCTAAACAAATAATTCCCTCAACACTGTCAGACTATTTATTGAATCTGCACTACTATTAATCGTTTCATAGTTCCCATCACCAATCTCTTTCCACTTATGACTGTATGACTATAACTTGTTGCTGGCAATCCTTATGATTTATATTGATATATTGATCATCAATTGTGTTGTAAATGTTGTACCTTGATGAACGTATCTTTTCTTTTATGTACACGGAGAGCATATGCACCAAGACAAATTCTTTGTGTGTCCAATCACACTTGGCCAATAAAATTCTAATTCTAATTCTAATAAGACTCTAATTGTGAATCATGCAATAACTGTATGATTCCTTTTGCTTCAAATAGTTTCCAGGAAGGTAGCACTTAGCGCAGCACTTGAAAAGAGATACTTTTCCTATAAGATTAGTGTAAAAGACTATGCTACAAAGGCAAAATTGACTGTACTGAATATCCACAAAGTTTAACAAAACAAGAATAGTTCTTTTATTTACAGTTTGTCACACAACAATCACATCTCGAATATAGTTTTTAGCATTCAGAAACCAATAGCAATTATTAATGTTTGATGCAGAATTCAAGTATGATTGGGAATCCAAAGGAAAGAGAAGAGGAGGATGTATCACTAAAAACAATTTTCTTTTCTTTTCTTTCATTCTTTCATTCTTTTTTTGCAATTGTTAAAATTTAAATGTAACAGACTGCCCTAACCATTCAAAAGAAATATGTTAAATAGATTGGTGATTTTTCATTCTCTAGATCAGGAGTATCAAACTCTATTTCATTTAGGGCTGCATCAGGGTTGTGTTTGACCTCAGGGGGTGGGTGGGTGAGGCCAGCTCGACATCACTCGTGTTGGGGGCACCTGTGGTAGGCCAAGATCTCGGGCAATGAAAATGGGCTCCTGAGTTCCATTTTTGGCTGTGATGGCCTCCTGCAACCCTCTGCCAGCGAAAATGGAGCTCAGGAGAGCTGCATGCAGCCCTTGTGAGCTTGGTTTTTGGCTGTGAAACCCTCCTGCAACCCTCTGCCAGTGAAAATGGCACTTCGGAGGGCCATGTGAGGCCCTCCTGAGCACCATTTTCACTGGCAGAGGCCCTGCGGGCCAGTCCTTCTCTATTTTCAGGGCAGCCCCATGGGGCAGATCTAAGCACCCCGCAGGCTGGATCTGGCCCCCAGGCCTTGAGTTTGATACCCCTACTCTAGATGAATCAGAAAAGTTATTGAACTGTATAAGTTACCACAACTGAATAGAAAACATGCATATTCAACAAATGCTTGTTTGCTGTGGCTATTACTAGCTTAATTAGGACAGAGGTTTATCCTATGAGTCTTTGAATTCTACAGTTCTGAGAATCCATGAATTTTTTCCCAATAATTATCAAATGTATGTCACTTTACCTTTTAATCAGCTGAAGATGCCGTTTAATGTAATATGTGCTACTCCATCAAGATACTGCCTCTTAAATAATTCCGTTGGAATTAATGATGTTCATATTAATAAGCTTCAATATCACAACTGATTCACAGTAGGACGACAGAAAATTAATGACTCTCTAGCCTTTACTCTAACTGCTCTAAGGCTAAAAGCTATCAGAATTTAAATCAGACTTCCTCAATCCAGTGACCTCCAGATACATCAAACCGGAAAAGACTGAGCTAATGGATTTATGCACCACAAACCTTTTGGATCATGAAAAGCATAAATCAGAACCAAGGAGAAAGCAAAAGAGATGAACATTATTTATGGGTAGAAAAGATTTTCTTGCCAATTGAGGCTTCTGTTGTATATTTCCAGTGACACTGAAATTATGAAGTTTAATATTTCTTTTTCTTTAGAAAGTAAGATGGAGCAGAAGTGTGCCAGGAATAATATGTTGGAGATCCAAGAATAGAGAAATGTTTAAGGAAGTTATTTGTGAATGTACTATGTCTTGATCCTTGACTTCTTCCAAGTCAAAAAATACTTTCCAAATACTTTTAGAATACAGTAGACAACTAGCTTTCAACTAAAAAGTACATTGATTTAAATAGAGAAGCAAATGTTTATTAAATCTTATTTTTTTCAGAAAATCTAGAGTAGACTTTTTGCTTCTATCTAGCATATTAGAAGAACAGTATTTTTCTACAGCATCCAATTTACAAGGTATTTTCTAATCTTCATAGAAGCAGGTGTTGTACACAATGACAACAGCAATTTTATTAACTTTTCCTCCAGAAGCTATTATTTTTTTTATTAATTAATTGTTACACTAAATGTAAAAATCGTAAGACAAACAAACAAATCAGAAAATATTTTAGCATATTTTTAAAAGAATCAAACTTCCTGTATCACCAAATCGGGGAGGGAAAGGGGGCAATACAGCAGCAACACTAGCTGTCATGCGTTTTTCCTTCAAGTGCTCTGGGATGTATGGCATTTCATGTGCAGGGACTCTTTAAGGCAGCTGCATCTTTTTCAGGTTTCTGCTTGAAACGAAGCTTCAAAGTGCTTAAACTGATGGTCAATAAAATTCATACCAAAACAGAACCTTGGAAAAATTGAGGAAATATGTCACAAGAATAGCTTCTTATTGTTAATTGGGTGATAATATACTGACAGCGTAGCTAAGTGAATATTAAGTGATGGGGCAGATATGCTGCTGTGTTTCAAGTGTAACGGATAAATAAATCTATCCTTAATTAAAGTATCCAAGGAAATAATTTTGTGTGACTTGATTATAAGTGTTTTCTTTTGTTGCCTTTCAAGTATCGAAGAAGAGGCTTTTCTCATAGGTGTTAATATGAGTAATTCTAAAAATGTTAGGTAGTCAGTTTACCTATAGAACCAACTCTAGTAATTTAAATTTTTAGTTAAGTTATGATAGTGATGAACAGTAGAATGAAATTTTATGAGAGATTGGCTTTGTACACAAAAATGTTAATGTTTTTTTTTTCTTCTTTTTTTCACATTATACCGAATGGCGCAAACTTGGCGGGCTTTTGCATTAGCGCGGGGAAGCCCTGCCGGTGCAGTGAGAGGGCGGGGCGGGGGAGCCGCCAGCCTTCTCGGCTGAGGGAGGGAGGGTTTCACCGAGCTGCCTCATTTCCCACCCTCGGCTTATACTCGAGTCCCCAGTTTACCCCAGTTTTTTTGGGGTAAAATTGGGGACCTCGGCTTATACTCGGATCGGCTTATATTCGAGTATATACGGTAATTCTAAAAATGTTAGGTAGTCAGTTTACCTATAGAACCAACTCTAGTAATTTAAATTTTTAGTTAAGTTATGATAGTGATGAACAGTAGAATGAAATTTTATGAGAGATTGGCTTTGTACACAAAAATGTTAATGTTTTTTTAATTAAGAGTTCTAACTATGGTTGCTTTAATTATAATTTATTGAACAAAGCTTAACAACAATGTTCTTAAATCCTGCCAAACCATAATCTATAGAGACCACAAGATCTGGAATCGTGTATTATTCAGAAACAAAAACAAATAATAGCATGCAACAGCAGCCTCCAAGTACTGCCCTTGGGGCATATATGACTAGGGATCTAATCCAGTCTGTAGTTTCCTTATCTTACTAAAAATATTAAAAATATGAAAGCTGCAATTGATGAAACCCATTAGGGGTGATGAGGATGAATTTCTATAGGCCCATTTGTGCTAACCATAACAAATGGCAAATTATGACTTGGAATGTAAGAGAACAATTGGTAAAGTGTATAAAGTAATGAGGAAAATAAAAGAAATTTCTTTGTGAAATTAAGAAGAGGCAAATGGATATAATGGGTTCAATTGAAAGTAGTTTGATCCTCTGGAGCAGACAATGTTGAAAAGTGAAGACATAGATTTCATTATGAATGCAAAAACTAACATGAATGTCAGAATCTGTCATGATAATTGTTCTCAGTGCATATCAAACTAAAAGCCCATAGGTTGATGATAGATGGCTGTTCAATGAATAGAGATAAAGTAAATAAAATGAGAATAAATAAGCAGAGCCAGTGCTGCCAACCTCTTCTATAACCAAGTTGGTGGAGACAGCAATATTGTAAGTAGAGCTGTCATTGATTAAGTAATAAATTGAAAGTCAATAACTACATTAAAAATAAAAAATGTATTTGTGAGACTAATAAGTAAGATTAAAAGAAGGAACAAATATAGTAAAGTTACAAGTAAAACATGTGTAAAATAAGACAGATTATTTTTTAAAAAATATTTTTTTAAAAAAACACAAAAACTATAAGAAGATAGTAAATAGCACTGAATAGCCACCTTCATGGTCCCACAAACAACCAGGAACTCTACATTTAAATGAGTCAAAACCCATGGTTTCCAATACCAATTGCAACACAGGAAAAATTATTAACTGTGTTAGACTCAGTCTAGCCGATATGCCCACCAAGAATAGAATAACTCAGCAACAACCATAAATAAAAATGTTATCTCTTTATAAAGGCAGATTTCTCTGCAATGACTACACAATTCTACCATTCTGAAACAAATATTTGGACATATACATGCAACAAAGATTGTGCAGCAGATATGGAAGAAATTAGGAAATGCAACTTTTCCTCAACAGGTTCAAAGTATTATGATGAAACTAAGCAGTAAGTTAGAAAACGCAGTTTACAATAAAATGAAATTAACAAGATTCCAATCCTCTAAGAAATGCACTAGTTGCAATGATGTAACTCTTCATCATTAACTCTTTCATCCTGAAAGGAAGCTTGTTGCTTTCACCAAAGTTGTTTCCAAGGTTTTAATACAATTTCAAAAGAATTTAGACATCAATAATTTTCTTCAGGGCAAAAATTATATCAGCTTTAGACACAAAGGAGGGTGTAATATATTAGTTAAATTTTAACGGCACCTAAGTGGATCTCTGTATACTTTCCATCTATAGAAAAGAATCATTGGATTCTGTCCCCAGACCATTTCCAACTTTCCTCTTTCCAGAGCTCTGGCTTCAAAATGAAAACAAAGGAGGGCATGATCATTTGTGGTCACCTAGACAAATGTATAACTTGAGTGCCTTTTTTTCTTTTGCAATTCTTCAGCATTCACCGAGAATTGACACCAAAACAAATAGACAAGAGATGACTCAACCAATCTGAGCTAATTTGCTAGCTAGCAACGATCACTTTATATTGACTTTTTAGTTTTGTACTCAAAACAAAAGCTTTTTCTGCTCTGGGAAACATGTCTGTATGTTTGTCTACAAAAAGTATTTTTCAAAGTGGCAACTGTTGAGCTACCTACTGTTCTGCATTTGTAATCTTTAAGATGGGGCAGGCATTCAGTTATAATGGCTAGATAATGGGCACTAGGAAGTAGGTCAAATCAGAAGCTCCCCATGACAGTGTTCCCAGAGCCTGACAAAAGTATCAAGTGCTTCATTTCCTTAATGAGATTCACTTTCTGCAGATAGGGATTCCCATCCAACAAACCATGCAACTACAATAAAAGGAGGCCAGGATCTCACACAATGGAAAATACAAAGGAAACAGAATTATTTGATCACCAAGAGGCAACTCAAGATGTGATAAAATCTATATCTCTGCTTAAAAGTCCCTCTAGTTCTACACAATCAAAGTTATATTAGAGACTGTATGCAGACTGTATTTACACTGCATCTATTATTTCAATCCAACTACAGTTGTTAATCAACAGATTTTTAAATGTAACAAGCTTCACATGAGGATTTTGTTTCATGGAAATCATGATTATTCAATAGATATAAACTCAATACATTTTTACATTTAAAGTCAATACATATTTGATTATGTTTGCTTTTTTTATGTGAAATTACAAAATTAAACTGGGGACAGGAATGAGACCAAGGGAGAGAGGGAGATCAAAAATACTTCCAACATGTACAGTATCTTTAGAAAAACAGCAAAGATAGTTTTCTTTAGGATGGCATTCAGGCAGGAAAAAAATGTCAGCAATATATTTTATTAATAATTGTTAATATTTTTCTTAGGAGCTACTCTCTCCTGATTTGGTAGTTGCTCTGGTTCCTTCCTAAGGTTGTTAGAACAGGAAACATAAAAATGCATGTAAGCACATATGAAAAGATTATCAAGACAACAAAAAAGAACTAGGATGTTTATCTGCTCAACAAAAAAAAAACCTTCTACATTGCCTTCACTCGGTGTTTAGTAAGGAGCTTAATAGTGTTCATTCATTCCCACAGGCAGCTCCCTTGTTTCTGAGCTCAATTCAATTCAATCTAATGTCAAGATATAAAGATGAGAGAGAAAGTATCTCAGTACACATTTATTCTATAATCAGCAAACAGGCCCCCATCCTGAGTATCATGAGTACTTAATATTCATGATCAAATTGGATGTAGGATTAAATGTGCCTTTGCTTTTCATGTGCATTTTTTTTTAAAAAAAAGAAATAGCTGCTGGAGAGGAAAGGCTTATAATTATCAGCATTTCAAGAGAAAGAAAGACACTGAGAGGGATTTTCAAGAGCACTTTCTTCCCCTGCTGTAGTCCTAAGAAAAATTGCTCCTCAGAAACCTGCAATTTGCAGCAGGAGGAAATTCCTACCTCCAACAAATTCCAAGCAGTTGATTGCTTGAATGTTTCCAACTACTATATATCTGCATCTATACAGGTAGCCCTTGACTTACAACAGTTCATTTAGTGACCATTCAAAATTACAATGGCACTGAAAAAAATTGACTTAAAACCGTTTTTTAAACTTACTGCAGTAAGTTTGAACAACTGTTGCTCCACCTGCATTGGTCACAGGGTCCAAATTCAGATGCTTGGCAACTGACTCATAGTTATGTTGGTTGCAGTGTCCCTGGGTGATATGATTATTTTTTGCGACCTTCTGACAAAGTCAATGGGGAAGGTAGAGTCACTTAACAACTGTTGTTACTAACTTAACAACTGCAGCGATTAACTTAACTAAGTCATAAAATGGGGCAAAATCCACTTAACAAATGTCTCACTTAGTAACAGAAATGCTGGGCTCAATTGTGGTTATGAGGACTACCTGTACTACAAATGCATCTCATATATACAGATACAAATAGTAAATGGCAGCTGAAAACCTTAAAATATGCTGCAAAGCAATCACTTTAAAAAGTGACTTCTGGAATGACCTCCTTTGGTTTTGGTGAGCTACCAAGCATGCTGTCTGAAAATACAAAAGCGGACTCTGTGTTGCCATCTTCTTTCATAAATTACGAGAGTTTCCTTCATAAAATGGTGGCAGCAAGTTGGCATAGGCCCGTGATGGCTAACCTTTTTGCCATCGTGTGCCAGGAGGGTGAGGTGGGGGTGGGGTCACGTGTGTGTACATGCCCACACCCATAATTCTATGTGCCCCACCCCCACACATGGATGTGCGACACTCCACTCCCCCACTCCCCAAATGGTCTGTTTTCAGCCTCCGAAGGACCCCAGGGTGGTGGGAAAGGCCCTTTTCGCCCTCCCCAAACTACTAAAGAGGCTCTGGAGCCAGGTGAGAGAGAAAAAGAGGCCTTCCCCACTACCCCCGGGACCCTCCGGAGGCAAGAAACAGCCTTTTCCCCTACTTCTGGTGGGCCCAGAAGGCCTGAAAATCAGCTGAGCTCACGTGCCCACAGATATGTCTACGTGTGCCACCGGTGGCACGCATGCCCTAGGTTCGCCAAAAGGACTTCAAATTTGGAGTTTTTATTGATTTATAAATGTATTGTCGAAGACTGTATTAAAAGAAAAAAAAGAAAATACATATTTGTACAGCTAGAATAAAACAAAAGAACAAATGAGATAAAGTGACAAGTAAAAGGTTGAGGGTCTTTTTAATATAATTATAATTGGGGGGGCGGGGGCTGCAATGGCTCAATGGTTAAAGACACTGAACTTCTCAACTGGAAATCTGACATACCAGGTTTGAGACAAGTGCCACACAACAGGGTGAGTTCCCATCCTTGTCCCAGTTCCTGCCAACCTAGCAATTCAAAAGCATGCTATAATGGTACCACTTTGGGGGGAAGGTAAAAGCATTCTATGCAGAGGTGGGATTCACTTACTTTCCCTAGTGGTTTGCAAATGTGAGTGCACACGCCACCTCTGCACATGCACATGGCATTATGTGCATTAGTTGAGCATTACATCCGGGCAGGTGGGCGGGACCTCCCACAGTCACCGCTACCGGTTCACGCGCGCAATCCGGAAAGAACCAGCTGAATCTCACCTCTGTTCTATGTGCTGGCCACATGACTACAGAAGCGTCCACAGACAACCTTGGTTCCCTCACCTAAGAAATGGAGATGAGCACCGCCCCCTAGAGTCAGACATGACTGGACAGGGAAACCTTTCACTTTTAATGACATAATTACAGACAATATATAGCAGTTTCCCCCATACAATCAGAGTCTTCTGGATTAAACACACTGAAATCCCTTGGCTTCTGATACCAATTGCAGCACTGAAAAAAGTTTCAGTGGAGATGTTTGCTTATAAAAAGTGTGCATCTTGGACTCAGACCATATCCCAAAAAGAAGATGATACATCAGAACTGACAAATATAAATAAATTATATATTTATTAGAGCAGAGCTGCCCACCATAGAAGTCAATGGGTGGGATTATATTAATTTGAAGTTATGCCTTTCAATCAATCTTGACTCCTGGCATTTTCCTGGACAAATTTTCTTGGTAAAACTGTCAGAAGTGGTTTGTCATTCCCTTCTTTTCCTACAGATGAGAGTGTTCATCCCAAAGTCATTCAGCCAAACTTGAGCTTAAAATAGGACTAGAACAGTTTCCCAAATCCCTAGCATAGTGCCTTAACAACTACCCTAAACTAGATCTCATGTGTAGTTTAAGAAACATAGGTATATTTAACTTGTGTATTTCCAGATAAGTAATAGTTTAAATGGGATTTGCATGAAGACCCAATTACACCTCATACAATGTAATGCTCATGTCTGCTTGTACATAATTCCAGAGTCAATCTTGAATCAGGTGATGCCAAAATCAAATAAATAATTTACAGTATGACTTGGATGTTAAGCAATGAATGCAAAAAAGTCATAGTTTTGTATTTTCTTTGATTTTAGGAATTTATTAAGGTCATGGTGTATGTGTAGTAATTGGTCTAGCACATGCACAGTAGTAAAACAATTTATTGCTGCAAATTCATCATATTTCTGTCTAAAAAATAATAAAACTATGGGTACTTAATGGACCACAGCTTTAATTTGCTGCTATTTTTTACTATATTTAGTAAATTTCTCCACCTGTTAATGGTCTAGCTTTCCTGAGAGGCTAAGGGCAAAAAATGAGAAAAGTTCATCCAAATGAAGTCAATTTTCTATCACTAGAAAATCTGCTTTTATTGTTTTAGCTATCATAGTGGCATTCTGCATTTAATTGACAACAAGCAGACAGCATTGAGTTGAAGCTGGTTCCTCCCCATCCAAACCCTTACAGCCTTTAGGTACATGACCAACACCCCCACAGTATCGCCTGTCTGACTAGGGGTGGGGATTTATAATTGGGTATCATCAGCATGCTGATCATACTGCACCCTATACCAACAGATGACTCACCCTGCAGTTTGATGTGAATGATGTGAATGTTAAAAAGGAGAGATGAAAAGTCCTGAGGTAATCCACATTTCAGAAGCTTAGGGCTCAACCTCTTCTTTGCTACCAATGCTGACTGCAATCAGTCACAGAGGAAGTAGAACCACTGCAATACAGTGACTCCCACTACCAATGATTGAGTGGGACCAGAAGAATACCATGCTCCAGAGTACTGAGAGCTGCTGAAAGATTTAGGAGGACTAGAATCCTGTTTCAGTGCTGTCTTTTAGCCTGAAAAGGGTCTAGATAACTCGCTTTATCCAGGACTCTTTGTAGCTGTGTGCCAACACAGCTTTGTAGATGTGTGCAACAACCTTCACTAAAAAGGGAAGATTAAAGGATGGACAAAACTTGTCTAATATCTTGAGGTCCAAGGATGGCTTCTTGAGAAAAAGTGAACCACCACCTCCTTCAGAGCAGGCTGTATTGTCTCTTCCATAAAGAGGTATTAATCAGTCTTGGATTCAACCATATGTCACTTCCTGAAGACGTTGGCCAACCAGGAGAGTCCATAACACAGGTGGCTAAGCTCACAACTCTAAGGACACTGTCCATTTCCTTGAGAACATTTGGCTCAAACTCTTTCCAATTAACAAGGCTAAGGGGATCTGTCCAGCCAGAGTCCAATGTGAGCACAGTTGACCGATGGTGTGAATATTCCACACAGAAACCCTGCTAGGGCTTCCTCAGCTTCTCCTTACGCAGAAGAAACCTGGTTACCCAATATAGGGAAACTGGTCTGCTATTTGCAGATGCAATGAGGTCGGAAAAGTGACTACACTTCACCACCCTTATCACCACAAAGTTAAGTTTTAGTACAGGCTCTTAACTACGCTCAGTTCCCCTCTCTCTTTGTCTTTCTCCAGTGACACTCTTACGTCACTCCATCTGTCTGAGTTGCTTAATAAACCATGAAGCTCAAGGAGTTCCATGCATACTGAGTCCACAGAGATGTAATATGGTCTACATTCCATATCTGCACATTCCAAGTTGAAACAAAAGCCTCTGCAGAGCTGTGTAGCAGAGTTTCGGAGAAAAAAAACCCAAGCTGCCTCTGAAACCACACTGGGTTCATCAGATGGTGCAGTGGTTAGAGTGCAGTACTACAGGCTACTTCTGTTGCCTGCTGGCTGCCTGCAGTTTGGCAGTTTGAATCTTACCAGGCTCAAGGTTGACTCCGCCTTCCATCATTCCGAGGTCGGTAAAATGAGGACCCAGATTGTTGGGGGCAATATGCTGACTCTGTAAACCACTTAGGGAGGGTTGTAAAGAATTGTGAAGTGGTATATAAGTCTAAGTGCTATTGCTATTGCTGTTGCCTAGGATGGGCTGATTAAATAGGGTCCACCTCCCTGCAGTGGTGGGAGAACTCTAGGGCCAAGAGAGCATGGTCACAGAATCAAACACTGTACATGTCCCATTTATTTTATTTTATTTTATTGTACCCAGTAAGCACAGTGGCAGAATATATTAACTGCTTGTTATGTAGTTTTTTTATTACTCTTCATCTTTACGGTTTATTACTTTTTAGTCTTCATTTCTGTGCAGTACAATGAGAAGTGAAGGGACAAAGTGACATTTTAATTGCTTTTTCTTTTTTTTCCCCAAAGCCAATCATTTCTATACAAAAAATAAATGAGCAAAACTTCTCACACTTACAAAATAAATCCAGATAAGATAAGAATTATTTTTAAGGATATTTTTTTTAAAAAAAGTATATATAGCAGTTAAGCTCTCAGCACTAAATAGGCTAGTGTTGTCAGTAAGCTTTTTTTTGAAAAAGCACATAATTCAAATTTCAGAAAAATCACAAAACCAGAATACTAGCTAAAGTAGCAGAATTGATACCCAAGGAGGAATAAACATGCTGAACATATTCTAACAAATCATTTGTATATATTTGGAAGCTTTGACTGGCTGACCCTGCAAAAATGGTCTATTAAATAACAATACTTATAATTAATGGAACACATTCACTATAAATATATAGTCAGCAATGATTACCACATTAAGCATGCAACAATCATTAAGCATGAACCAATGAGTAAGATTATCAGAAAGAAGCCACTTAGCTCTGCGAAGTCAGCTTCTTGTGCACACAAATAAATGATATGGTCACTGGGAAAGGAAGTTTCTTTAATTGACATGGTTCTATTAAAGGAGCTTCTATTACTAGGAGCCGTGGTGGCACAGTGGTTAGAATGCAGTACTGCAGGCTAACTCACTGTTCACTGCCAAGAGTTTGATTCTGACTGGCTTAAGGTTGACTCAGCCTTCCATCCTTCCGAGGTCGATAAAATGAGGACCCAGATTGTTGGGGGCAATATGCTGACACTGTGAAACGGTATATAAGTCTAAGTGCTATTGTTATTGCTAGAATTGCCAGACATATGAAACATCCTCCACAGAGAAGTTTAACTGGCATCATCTATCTTGTAAACTTTGCAGTATCAACTGAAGACTCTCTTACCAAAGACTCACAGGCTTTTAAAGTTTTCATTATGTTTTTAGTGCTGTTCTAATTTAATAGTTGAACAACAACATCTATGGTTTATGTTTATACCTCATAATGGTTTTAACTTCATTTCTGAATCAGGAAATAAACTTTTGGAAGAATAATTTGAAATAAACCTTTTTAATGCATTTATAAAATTGTAAGTGGAAATTATTCTGTTTTTGTTTAAATATATTTAAACAAAAGATGTAAGACAAGCATTAATAACCTGTACGAAATAATATAGTAACACATTATTAAAAAGTTTACTTTTCCTTTACAATAATAGCACTCCAGCTATATCTCAGAGGTTGAGGACCAGCATATAATATTATAAATATCTGAGTCACTGAGGATTTTCTATCACTTGGCAACAAGCATTAAGGCCAGTCGTTGCCAAAATTATCATAATCCAATTTTACAGCAGTGAAAAGAACATGTGAACCTTACTTAGTGTTCTTACTGGAATTAATTGTTCTTCAGATGAAATATGTATGCAATTAAAAAAAATCCAAGCAACTTCCTCAAATATATACTAGCAGAAAAACTGTGAATTCAGAAAACTATTCCTCATTAACAAATGTATTTAAAATATAATGTTCATGATTCCTATATTATAATTTAGAATTAATATTGTGCAACATTAATGTGGTAATTAAAAGTGCAGGCAATTGATCATTCATCATGGGCATTATGTGGACAGGCTTTGCTTACAAAATAGACTGCCAGTTGTTGCTGTTGTTGTTTTTTCCACTGCCAAAGGCAGACTGACTCAGCCAATTTTTCGTGGTATATTCTTATTTAAAAAATGGCTGAAGTGGCTAATCTTTGCAGAGTTCTCTTTTCAGTAGGGTGAAAAATGGTAATATACAGGCTTATTTTAAAATTTGGTTATGTTAGCAATCTTTAAAAATAACGGGGCTTAATAGAAAAACTGAACTGTGTACTAGACAAAAGCGTTAATATATTGGGCTGCATCCAAAAGTAACCAGCTGGTGAAAGCTATATTTCTATCATACTTTGGAACAGATTCTCTTTTTCTTCAGAGATTTGCTGTAAAAGATTAGAGGGTCATCCAGAACTGATAAGGATGCAGTACAGTGGGGATTTGCGGGGTGGAGGGGAAGAGAAATAAGAGGTCCTATTACATAAATAGAAATATACATTCACCGTGACCCTTAAAGTTGATGCCCAAAATAAATGAAATCTGACAAAACGTTAATTAATAGCATTTTTAAATGAAAAAAGGATTTCTTTGATAAAATGTAACAAAATTATGTGATATAGTATTCTGTGTTTGAGATCTAGGAACTTGTACTGTAAATCTGCACAGACAATAATATCTGAAAATGCTCCCTGACCATGCCTATGCTTATCTGGGACAGTTTCCATTTCTTTTTCTTCTTTCTTCTCTACTTGTTTTTTATCCCACCTTTTATATATAACATACTGATACCTAGTACTCCTCCTCTTCCCTACAACAACCCTCAATTTTATTGCTTCCAGTTACTTGAACTGCTAAGGGTGTTATTCAGTTCCCAAATTATAATAATTTATTACTCTGACTACTAGACAATGCAGACATTCCATCTCAAAGGGAAACATAGATTTCTGAGTACTTAATAATTCTGTTCAAATTTATTTAGATGTCATTGTTTCTAATAAGTTTTAGTTCCAAAGAACATGCAAGCATTGCAACCTTGTTCTCCAAGTTTACTTCAGGGGTGAAAACCAGCAGGTTCTGACAGGGTTTGGAGAACCAGGAGCGGAAATTTTGAGCAGTTCAGAGAATCAGCAAATACCACCTCTGGCTAGCCCCAGATTGGGGTGGGAATGGAGAGTTTGCAATATCCTTGCCCCGGGACTGGGGAGGGAATTTTGCATTATCCTTTCCCTGGAGTGCAGAGGGAACTGAGATTATATATATATATATATATATATATATATATATATATATATATATATATATATATATATATATATATATATATATATATATATATATATATATATATATATATATATATATATATATATAACTTTAGGATTATGAGAAGAGACCACAGAGTCAGGTAAAGTATTCCAAGCACTGATGATTCTGTTACAGAAGTCATATTTTCTGCAATCTAGATTAAAGCGGTTGACATTAAGTTTAAATCTATTGGTTGCTCTAGTATTATTGCAATTAAAGCTGAAGTAGTCTTTAACAGGAAGGACATTACAATAGATGATTCTGTGAGTTAAACTTAGGTCTTGTCGAAGGCGACGGAGTTCCAAGTTTTCTAAGCCTAGGATTTCAAGTCTGGTGGGATAAGGTATTTTATTGTTTTCAGAGGAATGGAGAACTCTTCTTGTAAAATATTTCTGCACATGTTCAATTGTATTGATGTCAGAGATGTGGTGAGGGTTCCAAACAGGTGAGCTGTATTCTAGAATTGGTCTAGCAAATGTTTTATATGCTCTGGTTAGTAGTGTGGTGTTTTTGGAAAAGAAGCTACGTAAGATTAGGTTTACAACTCTTAGAGCTTTTTTGCTATGTAGTTGCAGTGGGCTTTGGCACTTAGATCATTTGACATGAAAACTCCAAGGTCTTTAACGGGATGGGGGTCGTCTGTAAGGTAATATCCATCTATTATGTACTTAGTGTTTGGGTTCTTTTTTCCTATATGTAAGACTGAGTATTTGCTGGTTGAGATTTGGAGCTGCCAAGTTTTAGACCAAGCGGTTAGATGATCAATGTCGTTTTGAATGATAGATGCATTGTCTATTATCCTTCCCTGCCACGCCCACCAAGCTACACCACCGGTAGTAAAAAAAATTGGACTTCACCACTAGTTTACTTGTTTACTTGCTACATACGTACAAACGAAATTAAAAAAAGTTTATATACAGTATTGTATCTCAAGACAGCTGCTGAAAGAAAAAAACATTCCCAAAAGTATCTGTACAGCTGAAAAGACATATGGATCTGCATAACCAAAAGTTTGAATTAAGTTTCTAGAAAATCTCATACCGTACAGAAAGCCCAATATGCTTTCCTAAGCCTTGTAAATTCTGAGTTTATCATTCTACATTTTACTAAACGCTAACCCTAGGTAATTATTCCTCTATATCTTTTAGCAACCCAAGAGAGGTATCACTGCAATGCTGGCATACACTTACAGTTTGTGGCATTGGCCAGCATCCAAAACCTCATTTAACAACTTTCACAGTAGAAAGAGGTTTGGAGCTTGTGTTTCTTGAGCAGCAATCTACGCATTCTTCATAGTAAACTCATTCTGAAACCTCAGGGCATCCAAAAATACTTTAAATATTTGCTCTTCACAGAACAAAATCTCAAAATCTTACAGGCCATGTTCAGTTTTCAGGTCTGCCTACTCATGTCCTTAAATTATGACCACCATACTACCTTTGCAATATATTCTGTCGTACACATGTGGTTAGTTACTGCATTATGAACAATGACTAAACATTAAAATGCCCTTGAAGTTGAAGTTCAAATTTTAATATCCATGCAATAATCTCCCAAATAAACGCTCTAAATAGCAAATTGACAACAGTATGAAAACCAACCTGCAAATTAATACTATGCAAAATGTCTAAAGACAAATATTCAGAGATTATACAAACAGAAAGACCAAATGTCCAACACATTTTATTCCAATATATACTGCTAAAATCAATATAACCAAGAAAACGTAATGCTCAGAAATCAGAAAGATCTCAGTTTCTATTTCTGAAGTCTGGTTTACCGCTGAGAGCATAGGCTAAAATGTACAGGTATCTTAATCCAGATGTCACATGCACAAACTTAAAAAACAAACAAACAAGTACCTTAAGTCTGGAAATTATATCTGAAAATAAACATTTGAAATCAGGTATCCAACAAAATTCTGCTCCTTTTTGTGAAACATGTTTATACATTTAGTCCCAGATGCCTAATAATTTGATACACTTTTCTCTTTCAAGTGATTAAAAACCAATCAAATTCCAGGATATCGGTCATTAAAATGAATATACAAAGTTTTCCAATAATGCCAGGAAGGAAATATTGGAGTCTTGCTATCAAAAGATGGAATTATTACCTTTACAGCAAATGGCTCCAAATGTGAACAATAAATCTAATAACGAGAACTCATTTTTAGACACAGTATTATACACAAGAATCAATTCATTTCTTCTTAAAATTAAATTTACCCAAAGTAAGTAAAGAATTAATCTAACAGACATTCTCCTGAAGGCTTCTCACCTGTAAAACAATGTATTGTCTAGAACAGGGGTGTTCCTGGCAACTTTGGCAACTTTAAGATTTGATTGCAGAAAATATGACTTCAGTAACAGAGTTGTTAATGCCTGGAATGCACTACCTGACTCTGTGGTCTCTTCCCAAAATCCCTAAAGCTTTAACCAAAGACTATCTACTATTGACCACACCTCATTCCTAAGAGGTCTGTAAGGGGCGTGCATAAAAGCACCAGTGTGCCTACTGTTCCTGTCCTAATGTTCCCCTTGATCGTATCCAACTCGTATAATTATTTCATGCTTATACTTATATATGTGCTTATATGTCATATAGTTATTTTATGCTTATGCTTATATATACCGTTGTGACAAAATAAATAAATTAAATAAATAAATAAATTTCTCAGCTAGTCACAGGTCTTAAAGTTGTCAAGATTGCCAAGGTTGGACACACCAAGGTCTAGAAGTTTACACATCTGTAATGATACAACTTGTGTTAATATTTTAAAAAACAGCATTAAAAATAAGACAATTAAAATGAACATTCGAAAAGTAATGGCATCAAACAGCTAATTGCAGATAGTCCTCGTCTTACAACCACAATGGAAACCAGAATTTCTGTTGTTAAAGCAAGGCAGTTAATAAATGAGTTGCAGCCAGGTTTATGACCTTTTCTACCATAGTTGTTAAGCGAATCACTGCCGTTGTTAAATTAATCTTGTGGTCATTAAGCAAATCCAGCTTCCCCCATTGACTTGGCTTGCCAGAAGCTGGCTGGGAAAGTTGCAAGTGATGATGCCATGAGCCCAGGACATTGCAACTATTGTAAATACATGCTGGTCGCCAAGCACCCAAATCCTGATCACATGACCACAGGGATGCCATTTCAGTTGTGTGAGGATTGTTTGTAAATCACTTTGAATTGTAACTTTGAACAGTCCCTAAATGAATGGTTGTAGGTTGAGGACTACCTGTAGGCCTTGCTGCCAATAGACAGAAAGACCAGTTTCCCTAAACCGGGATAGCATTTTTCATCCCCACCAGAATAATTAACCATATTTTCCTACCTCTATCAAAAAGTCTCCTGTTCTCAAGCCAGCTTGCCATGCTACTCCTCCTTCATCAACTGATTCCAGGTACTGTAAAGCAGGGAAGGCTGGCGTTGGTGTGAATTCTTCAATTGGTGTATCAGCTTTAGGAAAATAAATGACATGTTTGAATAAACTTTTAAAACATGAAATGTTATTTCATAAAATATTGCCTGGTACAAGACCAGAAAGCCTTTAAGTAAAACACTCCACATCTATCTATCTATCTATCTATCTATCTATCTATCTATCTATCTATCTATCTATCTATCTATCTATCTATCTATCTATCTATCTACAGTATCTATCTATCTTCCTGTTTTCTTGCATATTAATAAACTCTTGGGTTTAATCAGCAAACAAATAAAGCCCTGAATTTAACTGCTAATAAACATAAAGCCATGAATTTGATAACATAGATTACATCTGAAAATAGTGTTTTAAATCCACATAGAAGTGCATCAAGAATTTCAAGTACTCAAAAGCAGATAATTACATAGTTTAACACTTAGTATGGTCTAAAACCATTAAATCCAACAGGATGATGCTATAATTGTGCATTAGACACATATTCTGTATGAGCTTCACATACATGCTTTATGTTTGTCATATACAGTTCTGATAAAGGTAAACCACCTTTGGAAAAACGTTAGTAGAGTTTGAAGTATATGATTTCAATGGGCATTTGGATTTTTAACCTGAAGAACTCACTCCATGTGAAATTAAGATGTATAGTGAGGGAGCTCTGTTTGCTGCATAGATAGCTCAGCGCCAGCTGATCGACACAGTGATGAAGTCACTGGGTTTCCAGACGACCCCACCAAAACGTATGTTTAGCCAGGAGAGTGAATCTGTTACATAGCTAGGGGAACCCAATAGGTATTTACCACACTCTAGTGAGGAAAGTGGTATTCCTAGATAAGGGTGTGGAGATTCCTCCATAAAGTAGATATGGTATAGCCTTTCCTTGAAGACAGCAGTCTAAGGAACAGCCCATTTATTAACTGGGGGGGGGAGGTTAATAACAGACACTGGGATATACCACCACTTATAAAATTTGCCAAAAGAGTAAAACAGATCACAGATCATTATTTTTGCTGTATAAATCTACGGAAACAGATTTTGCATAGGAAAGAAATGGCATATTTAGACACAAGCAGTTTTCAAACAGTACACATACTAAAAGGCCATCTGACATGCCTGCAGCTTATGAAAATACAAAAATGACCTGATTTTCTTCCTAAAGCTGCAGTAGTTTTACTTTGAAGAAGCTGCAAAATCATTTCAAGGAAAAAAGTCAATATGCCCCTTCAACTAGCACATTATTTTTAGCGGAAGCATTTTGATTATTTCCTCTTCCCCCCATCCCCAGCAAGGATGGTTTCAGGCATGCAAAATATTTAGGCAACTTCTCCCCTGAATTATTCCACAAATCAATTATTTCTTTCACACACACATACACACACACAAATAGACACACACACACACACTCAAAACTGCTCGATCAGAAACCAGTAAATCCATATCGGTACTCTACTGCACAGAGAGAACACTGTTGTCTAGCAACCAAAGGCATAAGGAATAATGCCTGTTTATTTTCAGAAATGCATGCCATTTTTCACACAAGCACTCCCCCAATCACACAGATACAAAAAGAAGAAGAAATTTACATACCTTTGGCCCCTCTGAGCACAAACCCAAATCCTTCATTGTCTTTTTTCTGCAGGACCACTGCCTTTTCTTCTATAATGCAGTCACTGTAGAGAGAATTCCGAGGATAGCGACCGTTATTATATCCCTTCATCACCACGGTAGTAGCTGCTCCTCCAGTGTGCAGGTTCATCATCCTCACAGCCCGTTAATCAAATAATAGTGCGGTAACCAAACATGGGGAAAATGTCATAGCAAACAACAGAAGAAGGAAAGAGACAGAAACAAGGCTTAATAGCAAAGGAGAACATGACAGTGCAACTTAACAGAGGGAACAATGCAGGGAAGGCTGAGGAAGAAACCATGCATGGTGGTGGCTGAACAAATGTGCGATCATGTCACTTGTGTGCTAGCTAGGAGCCTAACAGAAAAGAAAGTGAACTGAACAACAGTAGCATTAATAAACTCCTCAATCGTAGATGTACCAGAGGCATCTTCTAGTGAAGCCAAAATGAAACCAACCAGAAGAAAAATGAGGCAGCATTTTAAAATTTAAAGGGAGCTTGGTTTGCTGTAGTAAGGAGCTAAAAGGCACGAATATATTCAGAAGCTATGCCTTGCATCAAAAGCCCTTTTCAATCCTATTGAATGTTGCATACTGCAAGAATCCCACATGATCATCTGACAGCCTACAATGCTAACAACGTGCAGCTGCCTTGGCGTCATCAAGCACAAATTTTCACAGCATCAAGATCTGCATAATTTAAATAGTAACAAGGCATGTATGTTCATGATCACCTTTTCCTATCAAAAATTACAGCGCCTTCCTGAACACCAGTGCAGTGAAATACTAAAGAGTGTGTGCTCAAAAAAGCAAGGCTTAAAAAGAAGAAGGGGTTTGTTAAAAATTCACTGACATTTCACTTAGGTGATATTTTTAAAAAAATTCTTTAAGAAATTGAATTATTCAAAAAATAAATGAGTTAATATATATTCTAAGCAAAAATATTAAATTGTGGTATTTATTATGCCTGAATGTATCTTCATTAAACAGTCTATAATTATAATTATATACCTTAATTAAATGCATGATTTAAATTATGCTTCCGTATTTAACTAGGAAACATTTTTGAAACAAAAATTATTTCTTCATTTTTAGTTTTAGAAAAGCTTTTTCATATATTTGGCAATATCCATTTAAAAACAAATAATGAACTCATATGGTGGTGAAATGGCATAACTACTGCTCTGGCAATGAGAAATAACATAAAAGGAAATTTTGGAAATGTTCCTGTAGAATCAAAGAACCAATTTCTAAGGATGATACCATGTGTCCATATACATCTAATGATTTAATCTGTTTTGCATCTTAAACTAAGGATTTAGGCAACTTGCACAAAAAAATTATAAATTCACATTTGAAATGTAGAAAAGTGTAACAAGGAGTTCTAGCAACCAATAGATACAAAACATCTAGCATTCTCTGAGGAAACTCTTTCTAGGAAACAAATATGGCAAGTCGCCAGTCAAGTTGGCTTCTTGGATAATCAACTGGCTTGGATAATCACTGTTTCCTATTTCTAAATGATGACAGAAAAATGCGTGTTGATACATTTTTAACAAGAGTTACAATTTAATTCTTAAATCAAGAAATTCCATTTGAGGGGGCAAGAGAGAGATGTAAGAGTTTGATTATTCTTTACAAACGTATCTTTACCAACAACAACAGATTCTTTTCAGACTTATCTAATATAATAATAATAATAATAATAATAATAATAATAATAATAATAATAATAATAATAATAATAATAATAATAATAATAATAATAATGTAGTAACAGAGTTATTAGTGCTTGGAACACACTACCTGACTCTGTGGTCTCTTCTCAAAATCCCCAAAGCTTTAACCAAAAACTATCTACTATTGACCTCACCCCATTCCTAAGAGGTCTGTAAGGGGCATGCATAAGAGCACAAACGTGCCTACCATTCCTGTCCTATTGTTTCATTATATCCAATTAATATAGTTATTACATACTTATGCTCATATATATGCTTATATATTATATAGTTATTTTCATGCTTATGTTTAGATATACTGTTGTGACAAAATAAATAAATAAATAAATAAATAAACAAACAAACAAACAAACCATGAAATATTGGAAGAGGACATAGGATTAAGGTAGCCAACATTGTACATCAGATTCATCTCATCCCCTTAGCTTCTCCTTCATTTCCCCCCATCTACTCTGAGAGTCTTTTTTTCAGTGAAGATGTAATTTTCAACAGACACTAAACAAACTATTGTAAATTGAGGACTATATGTAATTTCTGCTGTATTATGTGATTTTTTTTTAATTGAAAAAGTTTTAACAAACAAAAATATTTTCCCCCTTTTTCCCCCCCTCCCCCCCACAAAACCCCCTTCCTCCCTCCCCCGGCTTCCCGGGTCAATCACAAGGTATTGTTATACATAAACCAAACATAGAGTAAAATTTTCCCTTCTAATACAATTAACCTCATCCAAATCTTTTCATTTCCCAACCCCCCATTACATAAAATAATACTTCCTAATTATTCAAAGGCAATCTGATATTTCTTAATCTGATATCTGTTTTGTAAATAATCAATCCATTTTTTCCATTCAATTAAATATCTTTCCTGCATATTGTCTTTCAAAAAAGCTGAGATTTTAGCCATCTCAGCCAAATTAGTAACTTTCAATATCCATTCTTCTATTGTAGATAACTCTTTTTTCTTCCAATATTGTCCAATCAACAGCCTTGCTGCTGTTATTAAATTCAGAATCAATTTAGTCTCAATCCCTGTACAATCCGTTATAATTCCCAAAAGGAAAAATTGCAGGAACTTTATCTTCTTCTTCAGGACATTTTGAATAATCCACCAAATTCTTATCCAAAAGGCCTTAATTTTCTTGCAAGTCCACCAAATATGAAAATATGTAGCGTCATCACAGTCACACCTCCAACATTTCGCTTGGATATTAGGATACATACATGATAATTTTTTGGGATCTAAGTGCCATCTATAAAACATCTTATAAAAATTTTCCCTTAAATTCTGTGCTTGTGTAAACTTAACATTTCTAACCCAGATTTTCTCCCATGTTTCCAACATTATTGGTTCCTGAATATTCTGTACCTATTTTATCATACAGTCCTTTACCAAATCCATTTCCGAATCTATTTCAAGCAACACATTATACAATCTCTTTATATGCTCCTGGGTCTGATTTCTAATTTGCTTTATTAAATTTTCCTCCCTTTGCATTATACCAATTTTTTGATCTTCTTTCCATCTAGCACTTATTTGCCCATATTTAGTTTAGTTTAGTTTTATTAGATTTTTATACCGCCCTTCTCCCGAAGGACTCAGGGCGGTGTACAGCCGAAATAAAATACAGAGTATATACAATTAAAAGAAATTAAAAGAAACTATTAATAAATGGCCGATAATTTAAAAATTAAAAAATTTACAAATGTTTAAAATCTCTAAAACCCCAATTTAAAATCACTATTTATGCCAGTCCTGCTTGAATAAATAAGTATGTTTTTAGCTCACGACGGAAGGTCCGAAGATCAGGAACTTGACGTAAGCCAGGGGGGAGTTCGTTCCAGGCGTGGTGCTCCCACAGAGAAGGCCCTACCCTGGGACCCGCCAGCCGCCATGGTTTGGCGGCCCCCTGAGAAGGCCCTCTCTGTGAGAGCGTACGGGTCGATGGGAGGCATACGGTAACAGCAGGCGGTCTCGTAAGTACCCGGGTCCTAAGCCATGGAGCGCTTTAAAGGTGGTAACCAGGATCTTGAAGCGCACCCGAAAGACCACAGGAAGCCAGTGCAAACTACGGAGCAGAGGTGTTACGTGGGAGCCTCGAGCGGCTCCCATTACCACTCGCGCAGCTGCATTCTGGACTAACTGCAGCCTCCGGGTGCACCTCAAGGGTGCACCTCAATATTGAAACCAAGTATAATTCCTCCCTTCTTCATTTAATACCTGTAATGATTTTAATTGCAATCTACCTCCTTCAGCATACAAAAGTTCTTTATAAGTAATCATTTCCTGTTTCTGTTCTATATTTATATTCTCTATTGCATGTCTGGGGCTCGCCCATATAGGAATCTTATAGTCTAGTTTATAAGAATATTTTTCCAGACCCAAAACAAACAATAATGGTGATAAAGGACATCCCTGTCTCATTCCTTTCGCAATCTTAATAACTTCTGTCAGACTACCATTTATTATATTATGTGAAATTATTTAGAGGAAGAATTTGCAGTAAGGGACATATGACTTAAGGCTCATATAACTTGATCTAGCTTAAAACACACTAGGAATTCAAAGAACCACTGTCTGACAACTTTCTTGGCACCAACAAAAATCTACTTGAATTTATAGGATTTGTTAAAGTAACCACTACGTCGTCTGCAAAAGCTCTAACTTTGTACTCATATTGTCTAATTTTAATTCCCTCTATTTTCGTTAACTCTCGTATTTTATCCAATAATGGTTCCAGAGTCAAAACAAACAATAATGGTGATAAAGGACATCCCTGTCTCATTCCTTTCGCAATCTTAATAACTTCTGTCAGACTACCATTTATTATATTATGTGAAATTATTTAGAGGAAGAATTTGCAGTAAGGGACATATGACTTAAGGCTCATATAACTTGATCTAGCTTAAAACACACTAGGAATTCAAAGAACCACTGTCTGACAACTTTCTTGGCACCAACAAAATCTAGGTAACACATTCATTTTGATAGCCGCAATCCTCCCCAATAGCGATAACTGCAATTTTTCCAGACCCACAAAAGAGCACTTCTCAACACATGATTCTTAAAAGCCCTATCCACTTTTTTCATAAAATAAATCGCATGCCATCCATATAACAAGTCATAACCTTCTATATTCAAAATTTTCCTTAAATTCTGTGCTTGTGTAAACTTAACATTTCTAACCCAGATTTTCTCCCATGTTTCCAACATTATTGGTTCCTGAATATTCTGTGCCCATTTTATCATACAGTCCTTTACCAAATCCTTTTCCGAATCTATTTCAAGCAACACATTATACAATCTCTTTATATGCTCCTGGGTCTGATTTCTAATTTGCTTTATTAAATTTTCCTCCCTTTGCATTATACCAATTTTTTGATCTTCTTTCCATCTAGCACTTATTTGCCCATATTGAAACCAAGTATAATTCCTCCCTTCTTCATTTAATACCTGTAATGATTTTAATTGCAATCTACCTCCTTCAGCATACAAAAGTTCTTTATAAGTAATCATTTCCTGTTTCTGTTCTATATTTATATTCTCTATTGCATGTCTGGGGCTCGCCCATATAGGAATCTTATAGTCTAGTTTATAAGAATATTTTTTCCAGACCCACAAAAGAGCACTTCTCAACACATGATTCTTAAAAGCCC
The DNA here is from genome assembly GCF_028640845.1 of Ahaetulla prasina. Classification (NCBI taxonomy): domain Eukaryota; kingdom Metazoa; phylum Chordata; class Lepidosauria; order Squamata; family Colubridae; genus Ahaetulla; species Ahaetulla prasina. Next base: position 285,564,988 of record NC_080539.1, read on the forward strand.
TATCCACTTTTTTTTCATAAAATAAATACGCATGCCATCCATATAACAAGTCATAACCTTCTATATTCAAAATTCTTTCCTCCGTTAAATTAAACCAGTCACTTATTACTGAAAGGGCTACTGCTTCATAATATACTTTAAAATTAGGCATTTTTAGGCCATCTCTTTCCCGTGAGTCCTGAATTATTTTCATTTTAACCCTCGCCTTTTTACCTTGCCATATAAATTTATTAATCCCAATCTGCCAATCCTCCAAATTTTTATCTTTCTTAATTATTGGTATCATCTGAAACAGAAACAAAAATCTAGGTAACACATTCATTTTGATAGCCGTAATCCTCCCCAATAGCGATAACTGCAATTTTTTCCAGACACTCATATCATTCTGAACTTTTTGCCATAGCAAGTCATAATTATTCTTATAAAGTTTCTTGTTCGATGAACTAATATAAACCCCTAAGTATTTAACCTTTTTTACCATCTCAAATCCTGTTATTTCCTCTAGTTTTTGTTTCTGTTGTATAGACATATTTTTGATTATCACTTTTGTTTTACTCTGATTTATTTTAAATCCTGATACCTTTCCATATTTATCAATTGTTTCCAACAAAAATCTACTTGAATTTATAGGATTTGTTAAAGTAACCACTACGTTGTCTGCAAAAGCTCTAACTTTGTACTCATATTGTCTAATTTTAATTCCCTCTATTTTCGTTAACTCTCGTATTTTATCCAATAATGGTTCCAGAGTCAAAACAAACAATAATGGTGATAAAGGACATCCCTGTCTCATTCCTTTCGCAATCTTAATAACTTCTGTCAGACTACCATTTATTATATTATGTGAAATTATTTAGAGGAAGAATTTGCAGTAAGGGACATATGACTTAAGGCTCATATAACTTGATCTAGCTTAAAACACACTAGGAATTCAAAGAACCACTGTCTGACAACTTTCTTGGCACCAACAAAATCTCCAAATGTATGCCTATGTCTGATTGTCAGAACTTACTTCAAATCTAAATACCTGTCTTTCAGCCATCATCTCAACATTTGGATTCCAATATTCAAGAGTTTAAAAAACTGGGGCAAATTATCTCTGAATTTGCATAAAGCGACTTGCTGATGTTTTTAAAAAAAGAATAGTAACAGGCAGTAGTGGGTTTCAATTTAGTTTGCTACAGGTTAGTTCGTGCACGCATACATGCGCAGAAGCGTCTGGGCTGGTGCGCAGAGCCTCCCGCCGCCGCCACTACTGGTTCGGCCAATCCAGGGTGAACTGATAGCAACCCACCACTGGTTACAGGTCTGTTTTTAAAGATTTTGTGAAGAGGAGGAGTGCCTACATTCCTTTATTGTTTATTAAGGTCAGTGTCCAGTCAATATAAAACAAAAAGTACAGGAAGTCCTTGACTTACAACTATTTAATGACTGTGAAGAGCTACAATGGCACTGAAAAGAGTGACTTATGGCTGTTTTTTCACACTTACGACCGTTACAGCATTCTCATGGTGATCAAAAGTCAGAAGTCTGGCACCTGATCATATTTATGACAGTTGCTGAGTCCTCAGATCATTTGATTACCTTTTATGACCTTCCAATAAGCAAAGTCAATGTTGAAGCCAGATTCGCTTAACAAACGTTTGACTAACTTAACAACAGCAGTGATTCACTTAACAAATGGGGCAAGCAAAACTGTTACTCAGTTTCTTTAGTTCAGAGTCTATGTTACTTCTAAATAATAGAAGTTATGTAGTGTGGAGTGTGGTTCCTAAATCAGTAACACCTTTTATAAGTAAATAAAATTGATATTAAGTCCATGCAACTTCTGGAGTATAATAAGACTCAATGTCCTGTTTTGGTAAATGACAAGGTACTTTAAATGATGTACAATAATTTCCTACTACTTTAAAATGAAACTAGTACAATCATAAATTTAGCTTTGTATATGCTTCACTTCAGGGGTCCCCAACATGAGGGGTTTGCAACTGGGCTGTGGAAATGGCAGGCGAGTGCACACGCAGGCACTTGTGTGAGCAGCGGGCAAGTGCATACATGCTCCATTTGCACGAGCAGCGGGCTTGCATGCACGCTGCTTGTGTAAATGGAGCTATGTGCATGTGCGCAAACCATCCGTTCCCTCCCCTGCCGGTCCACAAAGCCGGAAATGTTGGGGAACTCTGCTGTACACCTCAATGAATATTTAATAAGGGTGGATTACTATCAATTTGTTGTTTGAAGTACAGTTTAGAAATTGGAATTTTAACTCATGTGATTTGGTCTTCTCTGATTATTGTAACACTTGATGAGAACAGGATTATTAATATGACTTTGGTTCAACTGCTCAATGTAAAGACTGCTATTATTTGGAATTTATTTATCTACTATGAAGTATGGACTATTCAGAGAAAGGGGTGGATTAAAAGAATGACTACACAACTGTGGAAGGAAAATATACATTTGATCTGCAACAATGTATTACTGATATACAATACCTATCATTACCTATCAAATACAGGTTTTCCTCAACTTACAACCATAATTGAGTCCAAAATTTATGTTGCTCAGTGAGAAATTTGTTAAATGACTTTTGCCCCATTTTACAATTTTTCTTGCCACAGTTGTTAAGTGAATCACTGCAGTTGTTAAATTAGTAACACGGTTGTTAAGTGAATCTGCTTTCCCCTTGATTTTGCTTGTCAGAAGTTTGCATGACCCTGGGATACTGCAACCATCATAAATGTGACTCAGTCTCCAGGAGAGCTTTCTACCAGGTACGCCTGGTTCGCCATTTGCGCCCCTTTCTAGACTGGGATTTCCTATGCACAGTCACTCATGTCCTCGTTACCTCTCGCCTGGACTACTGCAATGCTCTCTACATGGGGCTTCCCTTGAAGAGCACCCAGAGGCTCCAATTAGTCCAGAATGCAGCTGCGCAGGTGATTGAGGGAGCCACTCGTAGCTCTCATATAACACCTCTCCTGAGCAAGCTGACTGGCTGCCTGTGGTCTTCCGGGTGCACTTCAAGGTGCTGGTTACCACCTTTAAAGCGCTCCATGGCTTAGGACCGGGTTACTTACGGGACCGTCTTCTGCTACCACATGCCTCCCACCGACCAGTGCGCTCCCATAGAGAGGGCCTCCTCAGGGTGCCGTCGGCCAAACAATGTCGGCTGGCAGCCCCCAGGGCGAGAGCCTTCTCTGTGAAGGCACCTGCCCTCTGGAATGAGCTTCCCCCAGGACTTCGTCAACTTCCTGACCTCCGGACCTTCCGCCACGAGCTGAAGACTTATTTATTCTTCCACGCGGGACTGGCGTAAAATGGGTTTTATTTGGATTTTAGTGGGGTTTTTTATTGTTATGTATCTTATATTAATTATCAGCCAATTGGAATAAATTTTTTAATTTTGATTTTATTGTATTTATGTATGCTATTTTTACCTGGCTGTAAGCCGCCCTGAGTCCTTCGGGAGAAGGGCGGTATACAAATTAAATTATTATTATTATTATTATTATTATTATTATTATTATTATTATTATTATTATTATTATTATAATAGTTGTCAAATATCTGAATGCAAACCAGATATTTGGGATGCTGCAACGGTCATAAGTATGAAAAATGGTCATGTCACTTTTTTCAGTAACTTTGAACGGTCACTAAGCAAACTTTGTTATAAGTCGAGGACTACCTGTATATATCAATAGTTGATTTCTGGTTATTTGGGTAATAGGATAAGGAAAAAAGAATTCTGAGCAATCTAATCAAAATTTGGGAAATGGTTCTGCTTATAATTTAATTTTCCAGGCCTGACTTTTTCCTCTTCTTTTTTATTGTTATTAAGATTGAAGCTAATATTCTTTAATTAATATTCATAATTCAACATTGTATATACCTATATTTGGGTTATTAGTTTAACACAATAAAATTATTTGAAAGAATAATCTGGATTGCATATACTATGATTAAATTCACAAAGACATAGAAGAATTAATTTCTTAATATTAGTTTATGGAATTTATCCATAAATATTAAACATTTATCCACAGTATAACAAGGTTCAGTTAAAAGAACTCTGCACTTTTATATAAAAAATTATCTCTTCCATGGATTAAATATTTTAAAAGTTTGTCGAAAAAAACTACAACTACCAATTATTTGCTTGTACAATGGGTATGTTGTAGGAGAAGCAATATAAACAACCTTGAATTTGTCCAAAATGTTGACAAACTACAGCTATGATGGTGGACCTATGGCATGCGTGCCACAGGTGGCACACAGAACCCACTCTGCAGGAACGTGAGCTGTCATCCCAGTTCAGCTCCACCGCACATGCGCACATGCCTCCCGCTGGCCAGCTGATTTTTGGGTCTCTGCCATGCATGTGTGGGGGCGGGGCGCATGCAGGAGAGGTGTGCACATGTGTGGGATGTGGGGGTTGCACGCACAGGTGCAGGGGCAGGAGAGTGTGGGGGGAAAAGCGCCCCCCAACGCGGTCCATTTTTGGTCCCAGGAAGCTGCAGGGAGGCCTTCTAGACCCAAAATGGGGCACGGGGGGTAGTGCGCGCATGCATGGGGGTCACGTGGGGGGGTGTCGGATATGCATTACATTATGGGTGCCAGCACGTGCACTTTCGGCAGGCAATGACAAAATGGTTATCCATCACTGAACTACAGTACGCCAATAAATTTGCATTGCACTATCTCCCTAACATAAATATTATAACCAAAACAATAACAGAACAAATTCTGAGATCTATCTAAATGCCTATTTTTAATGCTTTTTTCTTTTTAAAGAGTAGGTGAATAATCCCAGTAACTAGGAGATTTAAACATCATATGCATCCTATATTTGATAGATTATTAGTGTGCCAAGAAATCCAATCAATCTATCTGTGAAATATGATTATATAAAGTATAGCCTTGACATGAATCATGAGGGAAATGTTATTTGTTTAAGACCAATAGTGAATTTAGCACTGCATTCAAGTCATTCCTATTATCCCAGAAATGCAAGCACTGTTTCTAAACAGGAAATACCGTAGCATTATATTTCTCAAAATGTAATTACAATTAGCAAACTTGCACAGTTATATTCTGGCAGGTCTAAATGAGTGTATGCACAGCCATTTCACTTTGCTGGTGATCCCAACTGAAATAGTATTGTTCATGCCATGCCTAGCTTAACATGAAAGGACATAACTATTTTAACAATTTGGGGAAAAATACCTTGCAAAAACTGGCAAAGTATCTCCCACACCTTAATTGTTAAAACCACAATGTCCTTTGAAAGCACCTATTTTAAAAGTTTGCCACAGACCTACTTCTTATTATATAGTTTTTGAGGAAAAACAATCATTTTTGGAGTGTATTTTAAAAATCTACAAATTCCTGAATATAAAGATCCGGAAAAGCAGAAACCTATCCAATTCCATCGCAAACGTTGTGTTCAAGATTTCATCAGCATTTTGATGCAAGTATTTCTATTTAGAAATTAGAGAGAATACTTATTCTTATATTAAAAAAATAGTAAGACCAGAACTACTAAAAATAAACTTCGTACAAAATAAGACACAAATTATTGGGGATACTAAGAGAGCTCTTTAACCTATTCCTTTTTCAAATTGTCAATAAAGATTCTCAATCATCCAAGCAGAGTTGTCTGAAGGTTGTCTGAAATTGTCTGAAGGTTGAGTCATTGAGGAAGCTGCCTGGACTAACAAACAACAAAACTAACAACAATAAAAATTAATCCACTTGCAATGATTCAACCTTCAGGGCAACCTCCAGACTATTCCTGTTTCCAAAAATATTCAAACAGTCTTGGAGGTTTTTACTATCTGCTACTATCATATCTATACAATCATACTATACAAATGGTGCTAAATAGCAAGGCAGCAGTTGCTTCTTATTTTAAACCCAGTAGTTTGTTAAGAATAAAATATCTTGCCCCTAATGATAATCCTTAAATAAGTTTCCACACAGCATTTGAAAGCAACAGACACCAAACTTGATAATGCCCTGGAGATTCTGTAACAAATCCACACTGTAATTTTCTTGTTCTAAAAGGAGCTACACCCAGGGGAAGGAGGAAAAATTAGATTAGAGTTTAATTCTCACACATTCCTTATAGGTGATTTCAGTCACAGATTTCTCAGATAATATCTAGTCAGGCCTTTTACACCCCATGTGCGCTTGAATTAATCACTGTTCTAAGTAGTGCCTGAAAATCAACAACCCATAGGATTTCTTTCAGGTTTTCCTTTTCATTCCAATCTTGGTAGATACGTTGGCATCCCAAACAGATGGAACACACACGTGGTAATGAGAAGGTGGCATTTACAAGTGGATATGCACGTTGCAGAATTCCTTGATCATAAAACCAGCTGCATCGCATTTACTAATGAAGCTCAGTTTGCTGAGACATCATGGTGAAGGACAGATAAAAGATCTTCATTTGTTAATCTTATTTTGGTTAAAATTAAAGTTACCTAGCCCAGGTAACGAAACATTTGGAAATCAACCTACAAGCTCAGAGAATCTAGTTTTGGCCCTATTTCTGCTTTTAATAAGAGATTGTGATTTTATAGAAGGATTTTCCTAATTTAGACTCTTTACTGTTTCAATCACTATTCCACCACCATTCCACCACCATATACAACTCTCTACAACTATAAATTGTATTTAGGAAACTCAATCTATATTATTTGCAAGAACAAAAGTCTCCCATTTGTTATTTTGCATATTCATAGTTTATTTCTTGTTCAATTAAATATAAATCTGGGGTTCAGGAATTCAAGAATTCAAGGGGCCGGAATAGCTCAAGGGGCCGGAATAGCTCAGGCTGTTAAGGAAGCCTGTTATTAGAACACAGTAGCCTGCAATTACTGCAGGTTCAAGCCCGGCCCAAGGTTGACTCAGCCTTCCATCCTTTATAAGGTAGGTAAAATGAAGACCCAGATTGTTGGGGGGGCAATAAGTTGACTTTGTAAAAAATATACAAATAGAATGAGACTATTGCCTTATACACTGTAAGCCGCCCTGAGTCTTCGGAGAAGGGCGGGATATAAATGTAAACAAACAAAAAAAAAGAGATTAAAACTTGATTATGTTTGCATCTTATCAATCACTTATGAAATGCAGGCCAACTAGGTAATAACTTTAGCACACTAATGATATCTCATGTCACAAATTCATAAACTCATCCAGAGACTTCATGAGACATGTGATAACACAGACTAAAATCTCAACCAATACTGATTCAAGCAACAGAAAAAAAAATCTATAAAACAATTTTACATAGGCAAAATGGTTCAAATGAAAAAAAATTCAAAAAACCCACAACATAATGTGTCAGCAAGATTCTTCAGATGGTACATCAGGAGAAAAAAATGCACAATCTGGTTGAAGTAAGGCAGAAATAATATAGGAAATATGTCTCACTTAAGAGGAACTAAAACTGTTTCAGAACTTTTGCAGTCCATCAAAAAAAATTACTTGGAAACACATCTCTTTTTTAGAAGACTGATTTCTTGGAATGAGATGTAATCATCTTGTTAGTGTAGAAATCAACACACCTTTTTCAAATCAACACACCTTTTTCAAAGGTAATGAAGTAACACTACTATTTTTAGATTTAGATTTTTTATTAGAAGATACCTGGACTTTGCCTGGACATGTGTCCATGGTTCCTGTATAGACTGAAATCAACAATAGTAAAAACCAAAACAGAATAGATGATGCAAGGTTCCTAAAGAGATGGTAATAGTGCTGAATCCTGAAACAAGTATAAGCAGCTTTGATCATATGCTTGCCACAAGTTCTACATCAAAAGAAGATGAACAAAAATGAGAAATTGTCTCAAGGTAGCTGGGCACGCAGCAGTTGATGTTTTAATGGCATGTAATTTACTCAAGAAAGGAAAAAAAGAATGGAACTGTCTAACAAAATATTGCAGCCAACACCAAAGGGAAGATTTAAGTTCACAGAAGACTTCAAAAAGGGTATGAATCTTTTGAAGAGTTCCTCGGTGACTTAAAGCTGCTAAGCCTGAATTATAATTCTGGCTAATTCATTGAATCCCTGATAAAAGGGATTTTATTTTTCTTTATCCCCAGGTTGTGTAGGCCCAAAATTATAAAAATCACTTTTGGAGGATATTGATTTTACTCTGGACAAAGTAATGCAGTTGAAACTGCCACTATACATCATATGTACAGTAAGCAATATAGTCAGCACGGTGGAGTTAAAAAAAATACCTACCAACCAGGGCCGGGATAGCTCAGGCAATAGAGAAGCCTGTTATTAGAACACAAAGCCTGCAATTACTGCAGGTTCGAGCCCGGCCCAAGGTTGACTCAGCCTTCCATCCTTTATAAGGTAGGTAAAATGAGGACCCAGATTGTTGGGGGGGCAATAAGTTGACTTTGTAAAAAATATACAAATAGAATGAGACTATTGCCTTATACATTGTAAGCCGCCCTGAGTCTTCGGAGAAGGGCAGGGTATAAATGTAAACAAAAAAAACCAGCCAACTATGAAGTTTCTTCCAATTCTCTCCCTCAGGGTAATCCTAAAGAGTTTAGAGATCTTTTGTTGCACAAAATATGACATCCTCCATCAGACCAGCTAGTGCCCTGCACTTGCTAGTGCCCGGCTCGGGGGGCGCAGACACAACAGGAGTGTAATGCTTGAAAACAATTTAATTATTTTCCAAGAACCTTCATTCAGGAGCAGCCTGCATTTAAGAGAAAACCAAGAAAACAATTTTTACAAGATGAAGTAGGAATGACTGTGCAGAGGAAGAACTATGGATGCTGTGAGGGAGGAAGACTGAACTATTACACCAGAAACGAATGGCAGTTAGGATGGTTATAAAATGAACCTTGGAGTCCAAGCTAATATGTTTCCTAAATTTACAGATTAGCTGTTACTTCAGTAACCAAAGTGATTCTTGGGTACATCTGTTTGATTACAAGTTTATAATGCCAAATAATTCCCACTAAAAGGTTTTGTTAGTTGAAAATACGTTCAGAGATCTTCCAGTGGTGCTTACTGTTGCTGTAGTCAGGAGCCTGTAGTTCATTTTAGATTCAACCACTTCTCAACCTTATTTAAAAGATCCCTATGGGTTTAGCTTGGGATGATACAGAATTTAAATTGAAATGAAATCCTACATTAGTTTAACCAGAAAATTCACCTGAGGAAGTGAGCTGCAGCTCACAAAAGCTTATACTTTTTACTAAAAAGTGTAGTTGAAAAAGTGCCACCAGACCTTTTCACTAACAATTATTACCATGGTTATCTTCTTACAATGTTAATAATGGTAATTATTTTTCTCATTTGCTGAAACTTGCTTTCTTAGCTGATACAACCGATTAAGATTACCACATAGACAATTTCTTTTGTCTATGAAATTTCCTGTATTACCCTTGGTTCTGTGGTCATGACTTTTCCTTCTTTCCTTCCTATGCAATATTGAAATACATACAATCAAATAGACTTACGGACTATAATGTTAAAATTGCAAATCCATTAGTGGAAAAAATCCTCCGCTTTGGAGAATGATCCCCTATTGGCTGTTACAGAACTACTCATTTCACTTGTGGTTTGTCCCCCCTGCTAAGAATTTCTTTGGCAGAAAACTAAATTCTCTTTTCCAGATTACTACAGCCCACTGCTAACCAGAGTACTGAACTCATCCAATGGCTCCCTAAATAAACATTCTATTAAAATCCATGGCTTTACCACCATTGCATTCTAATGTCCATGTCTACATAGGTACCATTTATGCTATCCCAATGCATATGAATAATGAATATTACGACCTTTAAAGCGCTCCATGGCTTAGGGCCTGGGTACTTACGGGACCGCCTGCTGTTACCGTATGCCTCCCACCGACCAAGCGACTCTGTACGCTTTCACAGAGAGGGACTTCTCAGGGTGCCGTCTGCCAAGCAATGTCGGCTGGCGGCCCCCAGGGGAAGGTCTTTCTCTGTGGGGGCTCCCACACTTTGGAACGAACTTCCCCCGGGCTTATGCCAAATACCTGACCTTCGGACCTTCCGCCGCGAACTGAAGACACATCTTTTCATTCGTGCGGGGCTGGCTTAAATTTTAAATTTTAAATTACATAAATTTTATCGATTTTAAATTTTTTACTAATTTTAAATGGGGTTTTAGTTTTTATAAATTTTTAAAGTTCTAGGCTAATTATAATAAGTTTTTTAACTTGCATTTTAAATTGTATATTGTAGTGTCTGTATTTTATTGTTGCCTGTACACCGCCCTGAGTCCTTCGGGAGAAGGGCGGTATAAAAATCAAATAAATAATAATAATAATAATAATAATAATAATAATAATAATAATAATAATAATAATAATAATAATAGGTCCCCACTCATTTAAAATGGCAAGGTGTTATTCTAGGGGTGTTATTCGAGGGATGTTATTCTAGGGGTAACTGATGCACTGGCAGTTTTGGAACAGAAGGGACTAAGAAAAGAAAAGGAAACTGTAAATGAAGCATCTGAAACAGAAAGTACTATAAAGTACTAGTATAAAGCAGTAGGGAATCACAAAATAACCCCAAGGCCATGGAAGAACACCAGCAAAAAGACTCAGCTAATACTAATGAGGAAAACAACAACAATAATAATAACCCTGTGCAAATCAGTATCAAGTCAAATCATTGACTATGCAAAGTTTCACTGAACAAAGTTGGTGACACCTTGAGGGATAGATACAGGTTTTTTTTTTTTGTTTGTTAAAACTACAAAGAGGAGGGGAGGAGGATTGCTTTTGAATTAGTACAGCACATCCCACATAGGGGTTGAAGACTGTTAAGAAGCTTCAGCTGTGCAAAATGCTGCAGCATGAACAGTTATGGGTCTGCCATTTAGCATATATGACACCTCTGGATTGTAACCTGCATTAACTACCAGTATGCTACCAGGTAAAAATCAGGCTGCTAGTGGTTACTTTTACAGCTTTTCATGGCCTGGGGCCAGGTTACTTACAGGACTATCTCTCTCTGGTTGTATCTATCCATCCTGTGAGAATCAGCAGGAGAAGCATGCTTTGAGTGCCATCTAACAGGACCCTTAAAGTGATCCTGTCATGGTATTATGTTATGGTAGTTCTAAGACAACTTAGAACTATGCCGACTTCAGTCTGACCTAAGCATAGTACATAAAATTATCTACCACAATGTCCTTACCTGTCAATGACTACTTCAGCTTCAACCACAACAATACACGAGCACACAATAGATACAAACACAAGGTAAACCGCTCCAAACTCAATTGCAGAAAATATGACTTCAGTAACAGAGTGATCAATGCCTGGAATGCACTACCTGACTCTGTAGTTTCTTCCCCAAACCCCCAAAACTTTAAGCTTAAGCTGTCTACTGTTGACCTCACCCCATTCCTAAGAGGTCTGTAAGGGGTGTGCATAAGTGCACCTGCATGCCTACCGTCCCTGTCCTAATATTCCTTTTTACTTACTCTTTTCATGTATCCAAATTATGTTTATACTTTTACCTGTTAACTTATATATGATTGACAAATAAACTAATTAAATTAAATTAGGGCCGCGGTGTGGCTCAGGCTGTAAGAAGCCTGTTATTAAAACACAGCTTCCTGCAATTACTGCAGGTTCTAGTCCCACCAGGTCCAAGGTTGACTCAGCCTTCCATCCTTTATAAGGTAGGTAAAATGAGGACCCAGATTATTGAGGGGGGGCAATAAGTTGACTTTGTAAATATACAAATAGAATGAGACTATTGCCTTACACACTGTAAGCCGCCCTGAGTCTTCGGAGAAGGGCAGGATAGAAATGTAAACAAAAAAAAAATTAAATTAAATGGTGCCTGTCATCCCCTGGAGATCACTTTTGCCCTGAGTCTGCTGGCTTTTTACAAGGTCCTAAAGACCTTGTTTTGAAATTGAGCCTGTGCTCCTTGGAGTGGTGAGCTTCTTTCATGGTTGTGTTGACTGGAATGAGTGTTAGTGCCATTGTGTGGCTATTTTATATCATTTATTGTTTTGTTAATTTGTTTTATTCTGCTTTTAACTGCTAGCTGCCCAGAGTTACGTACTTGAGATGTAATAAGAATTTGTAATAAGAATTCTTTGGATGTCATATGACAATAGCATCAGTTTGGAAATGGTTTGAAAAACTGCAGTTAGTTTTACCGGTAATAGTTGTGTTATGATTGTTCCCCAGGCTTAGAAATTAAATCAACAACAATAAAATAGTCCTTAGCCTCAGGGTCTTTTTTTTTTATCAGATCAAGAACATGACATATATAGTAGATAGTGAAGACGGTCAAATCCTACCTATTTTTCCGCATCCTCAGGAAAACCAAAATAAGATTGACCTATACAAAAATGAACAGCTGAAATCTTTGACCTTTCCTCTTTTCTTTGTTAATATTCAAAACATGTTGGATAGAAGTAATTTTAATGCTTTGCAAAAACATCGAAGCAAAGTAAGAAATTCTATTCAATAGCCTTCTTGAACTCAAGGACAGAAATATAAAATAAATGCTACCTTAAAGTATGACTTATCATAAAATCTGATCTTATCTAATTTATCTTAATTATCTTCAGATACTTAAACTGCCTAATTTATGCATGGACAATTGAATATGGTCTAAAAACCTGATATTCCAATAGAACTCAAAAAAAGAAACCTACCACCACAAATTATACTAATTATAATTGAATTGATATATCATTAAATATGTAAAAATGTGAAATTGCAAATGTTCACACAAATATATCAAATCCAGAAAAAATATGTAGATAGTGAGAAAATAAAAACCCAATCCTGCACTTTTCTGGATTGTTAATGCTCTCTAATATCATTTTAGGTATGTTTTATGAAATACTTTCTGTATTCTCTCAGTATTTCACTCATCATTTTATAATAATGCAGAAGCCTGATAGGCTAAACACAAAATGCAACAAAAAAACTACCTTCATATTTTGAAAAAATATGATAAAAGCAAGTCTTAAACATTCATAAAGCTAAACTATTTATCCTCACACAGGATGGTATTTTGTAGTAGGAATAAGGGTAAATTTGGATTAGAGCGCTTTAAAATTGACAATCCATTTTTCCCCTTTCTCCCCCTCTTCCATCTCCATCTCCTATCAAATGCTTGAGTTACCTCTATCCATCTTCAAGTAATCTAGGCACAGACCATTCCAAGCAAAATATTTCATCATCATAGTAGCACGGCTGCTCAAAGAGATCAGCCAACTGGTAACAGAATAACAAAATAGCAGAATAACAGAGTTGGAAGGGATCTTGGAAATCTAGTCCAATTTAAGAGGTCAGTAAGGGGCGTGCATAAGAGGACCAGCATGCTTACCATCTCTGTCCAATTGTTCCCTTTAATTGTATTCATTTTATGTATTCAATTCATGCTTATATATATATTATTTAATACGTACTCGACAAAATCAATCAATCAATCAATCAATCAATCAATCTCTTCTTCAGGCAGGAAACCCTATACAATTTCAGACAAATGGTTGTCCAATTTCTTCTTAAAAACCTCCAATATTGGAGAGCCCTCAATTTCTGGAGGCGAATCGTTTCACTGATTGTTTTTACTTTCAGGAAATTTCTCCTTAGTTCTAGGTTGTTTCTCTCCTTGATTAATTACCATCCATTGCTTCTTGTCTTGCCTTCAGGTGCTTTAGAACAGGAGTCTCCAACCTTGGTCCCTTTAAGACTTGTGGACTTCAACTCCCAGAGTTCCTCAGCCAGCTTTGCTGGCTGAGGGACTCTGGGAGTTGAAGTCCACAAGTCTTAAAGGGACCAAGGTTGGAGACCCCTGCTTTAGAAAATAGGTTGGCCCATTTTCTTTGTGGCAGCCCCTTAGTTATTGGTACACTGCTATCATTTTTTTAAAAATTTACATTTATATCCCGCCCTTCTCCGAAGACTCAGGGCGGCTTACATTGTGTAAGGCAATGTCACCCCTAGTCCTTTGTTTCATTAAACTAGACATACTCAATTCCTGCAACTGTTCATATGTTTTAGACTCCAGTTCCCTAATCATTTTTGTTGCTCTTCTCTGTACTCCAGAAAAAGTATATTGGAATATTGAACATATGATGTAAATTTAAAAGCTATTACCTGTTGGAAAATACCCTTTGGACAATATTATTCTCTTTCTTCCAAACAAATAATGGTCAAAATCAAAATGAATTATATATACATATCTAGTAAGAGGACTGCCATTTTTATTAGGCTATTTATGGAATCTTCGCTGATTTGTTTTTAATTTATTGTTTTACTCAGCTGCAAAGCAAGATGTGAAACACCCACAATATGAGAACAAAAGAAATATCTACTCTACAAATAAAGGGATACGAAGTACAACAAATGGGATTTTTGCAAGCACACATCTATGACATTGGAATGAAACAGTCTAAAAGATTTCCGAGATACTTGACTAGCTAAAAAGCATCATACTTAGTCATGTGCAAACAGCACGTACTACTGTGAGCAATGTAGGAATTGTCAAGCAATATTAATCTGGAAAGAGTCCTAATTATACCAGCCATTTCCAGGCTAAATTCTAGGAAAGGGATGCACAAAGTCTCTAGCTGAGAACCATATTAAAAAATGGGAGGGGGAATTGAGGGCTGAAATAACTATAGCTATTATGCAAAACGATCAGTGGCAGATTTTTCTGGAGGCGGCAGGTTTTTAGGGGTGGAGTCTCTCTCTCTTTTAACTGTGATAAGTCTATTTTAAAACTTAAACTACAGTTTTTGTGCATTCCCAGCCACAAAATGACAGGAAAATGAATAGCCTATTTTCAATCTGGCGATTACAAAAATGAAACAAAGGGGGGGGAGGGCGTTGGAACCCACATGTGACCCACCCCTGTTCCAAGAGTAAAGTGGCTAAAGCAAAAACAAAAAAACAGATACTGAAAAATGGCACAATTATTTCCCTAAGGACCGAGGTTCAGATAAACTCTTCCTGTTCATATAAGTAACTGGGTCATATAAAGTAAGTTTTTTTTAAAAAAAATCTATTTCCATCCCACTTCGCAGCCAACCATAACCATTAGAATGGCTTGCAATTCATTATCAAGATACAGAAAACATTTAGATGCTAACATTATAAATCAGCACCCACAGATCATTAAGTAGTTAATGCCATGAAAAAAAGGTTTTAATTTTAAATTCAGAAGAAGATAATCACTGGAGTACAGTAGCAGAGGTGCTTCTGTACCTCTGTAACAAGTGGGCAAAACAAGGCAAAAGATCCTTTTTAGGGGAATTTCATGAATCACACACAAACAGAAACAGAAACAGAAACAAACAGAATGTATTTTTGATAATCCCTTATAAAGTATCCACTGTAGGACATTCAAATCCATGGTCCAGACTATGTAGAGCTGTAAAACGATATCAGAAGCACTTAAACATTGCTGGTTCACAACAAATAAATGTGCGAAACTTTAATCATTTATCTTTTTCTATTCAATGGGAATAAGGAATCTTTTTTGATAGTTAAATTATTGAAATAAATGCTTTGTGTCTGACATACCCTGAACCCTCATCAAAAATGGCTGTCATAATGGCTGGGGTTATTCATGAATCATTTGTGAAAATCAAAAAAATTGCTATAACAACTTAACTAGAAAGTCAAATTGGGCTTCAATTGCATTTTTTTTTAAACTACAGAGTTCTGGTGACTGCCTGGACAAGTCACTGCAGTTTTCCTGGGAAGGTTTTTCAGAAGTTTTTCTTGCCATTGCCTCTTTCCTAGGACAGAACAGTGATTGGCTCAAGGTTACCCAGATGGCTTCATGTCTACAGTAGAGCTAGAACTCATGGTCTCCTGCTTTCTTCTAATCTAAAAGCTTAGCCATTACATTAAACAGGCTCTTCCTAAATAGAAATCAGATTCCAATTTCAAGATTACAATAATGAGAACAAGGGAGGCTCATGGTTGAAATGATTTCTCAAACTACACATCTGCCCCAATCTCAGATTTAGTTTACCTCACCATTGCCTTGGTTGCAAAAGTTCCTCTTGTTCCTCAAGTTTATTCCTACTGCGTAGTACCATCCTTCATATTCACTTGTCTTTCTTAATTTAATATGTAAAGAAGTGCAAGAATGCTGTACTAAGTATGCTTTTAATGTTGCATTACTGGCTGTCACCTTTAACGTCCTGCATGGCTCAGGATATGGGCCTTCTTCAAATTTTCTGCCTATACAGTAAGAAGTCCTTTTAAATCTCTTTACTTAGAGAATGTCACCTTTGTGAACCTTGGAGCAGCCTTTTCAACTGCTTCCCCTCCCCCCACTTAGAATGACATTCCCTCCTGAGATCTATATGATTCCAACTTAAAAGTCTTTGGAAAGGCAATTAAAACCCACCAGTTCTTCCAATAGGCCTTGGGGACAGATATTCTCTCTTGGAATGTGGTGTTCTGTTTGAGTTTTATTGTCTCCAGCTATCAAGAATTGTGAGCTGTTTGGTTGTTGCTTGATTTTTATGTATATTGTTAATTTTATTTTATGAAATAGGTTGTGTAAGTTAACAGTGCCCAAGATCAAACAAACAGACAAATGCTATCAACAACTGTGGCCTCTTCTAAGTAGATGTCTGACCAGTTGAAAATTAAGACACTTCACTTTTTCAAAGCAGGGGAAGGCTATTAAATCTTTAAACACTTCCTCCTTGCATTTTCGATTCTAAGACTTATTCTAAAGGATAACAAAAGTTATACAGAATTGTCAAAATCAGGGGAAGAGGTAGAAGACCAAGAAAATTATTTGGCAGAATAGTTCCTAAAATCGTCAGATCTTTGAAACAGATCCCATAGGTAATTGCAAAGATCTTGCTAAACGGTTTAGCTAATGCTAGTATAACTGTCCATAGTACAGTGCTCCTTATATAATGATCTTTAAATGAGTTGGACTTGCTTATCTATCCTTATCATGTCATTGTCAGAAGGATAGACAGAGAGAAAGACAGACAAAATATCATTGTTTACATTAGGCAAAAGAAACCTTGATAAATCTGAAATCAATGGCCACAGCCACCCAAGATATATTTTGAGGGGGGAAATGGTTTGAAGCATTTATTAGGTAATTAGATTTAATTCCTAGGGATTTATTATTTGAAAGTAAAAAAATAATGTATGGCCAAACGGAAATAAGAGAAGAAATTGTGACTATCCAAAAGGATTTAAAGGATACTCAACAAGTCTCAGCAGAAAACAAGCAGAAAGTGGAAGGTCTGGAGGGTGAAATGCGGGCAGTGCAGAAAAGAGAGGAGACGACAGGCAATGCTGTGCTTGGACTACAGATGGATAAAATGTCTTATTTCCTTAGGTTTCAAAATTTGGAAGAAGTGGACCAAGAAGACTTGAGAGATGTTGTGACTAAATTGTTGGGAGAATTTCTTGGGAGAAGTGTTGATTTCATGAATTGGGATGTGGATCGAGTTTATAGAGTTAATTCGCAATATGCACGCACGCATGCAGTTCCCAGAGAGGTTCATGTCAAATTTGTGAGAAGAGAGACGAGAGATGAAATTCTTAGAAAACATAGGAGTGGGGCACTGATTTACAGGGGCAGGAGATAGCCATTCTGAGGCAGATTCCCAGACAGGTACGTGAAAAAGAAAGAAATATTATTTTTGTCAAGCAAATTGTACCAGAAGGAGTGGGCTTCAGATGGCTGATGCCAGAGGATTGATGATTTTCCGGGAGGGCATTACGAAAAAATCAGTACAATTGCGGAGGCTACGGCCTATGTGGAGGAACACAAAGCCTTCCTGGAATCAGATGACCCAGGAATTGAAGAAGGGAGGTTATAGATCATGGGGCTGAAGCGGCTGCCGCTGTTGCGGCCCTGGAGTTGGGTCAGGCTGAACCCAGAGTTCTGAGATCCAAAACTAGGAAGTGATAAAGATATTTGGGATTGTGTTGGTTTTCCTTATTCTCTTTTGTACGATATTCTGTTTATTCTTGACTCTTCTTTATTACGTATTTAAAATTTGCAAACTTTGCTACTTCGTGTCACCTGCTTGCCTTATGGCTGTTGTATGTGTTAAAAAATTTGAGTAAAATTCTTATTTTAGATAAGAAAAATGAAAATTTACCATACCTGATATGTATTTGTATAAACCTTTTTTGACTAATAAAAACTTTTTGAACAAAAAAAAAAAAAAAAAAAAAAAAAAAAAAATAATGTATGAACTTGTGTTACTTGGGCCGGTTTAGCTCTGCCTGGTAAGGCCTGTTATTAAGAACACAAAGCCTGCAATTACTGCAGGTTCGAGCCCGGCCCAAGGTTGACTCAGCCTTCCATCCTTTATAAGGTAGGTAAAATGAGGACCCAGATTGTTGGGGGGGCAATAAGTTGACTTTGTAAATATATACAAATAGAATGAGACTATTGCCCTATACATTGTAAGCCGCCCTGAGTCTTCGGAGAAGGGCGGGGTATAAATGTAAACAAAATAAATAAATAAATAAATAAATAAATAAATAAATAAATAAATACTTTATAACCATATGGGCTGCTGAAAATGCATTATGTAACACCTGAGGCTATTCCCTTTGTCATCACTTTAACTTTCTCTATTCTAAAAAATAAAATAAACAAACAACAGAAAACCATTGAGAATTTTAACTAAAGCATCACGTTTTCAGCATCACATTCAGTTTTCAGAAAACCAGCTTGCTTACCGTAACATTAAGGCAGTCATTTACTAGTAAAGGTAAAGGTTCCCCTCACACATATGTGCTAGTCATTCCCGACTGTAGGGGGCGGTGCTAATCTCCGTATCAAAGCCCAAGAGCCAGCGCTGTCTGAAGACATCTCCGTGGTCGTAAGGCTGGCATAACTAAACACCAAAGGCTCATGGAACGCTGTTACCTTCCCTATTTTTGTACTTGCATTTTTTACATGCTTTCGAACTGCTAGGTTGGCCGAAGCTGGACAAGTAATAGGACCTCACCCCATTACGCGCCATTAGGAATTCAAACCACTGAACTGCCAACCTTTGGATCGACAAGCTCAGCATCTGAGCCACTGGTCCATCACGTCCCAGTCACTTACTATGAAGCCGTATATAAGTCTAAGTGCTATTGCTATCTTAAGTTGCAATGCCAGCTCAAGGGCATCTGGCACCCCTAGGCCACCTTGATTGATGGTGCTACCTCCTGCCAATGTGAAGAGCTGCATTTTTAGATTGATGTAGGAGGGGAAGCAAAATTGATGCCTTGTAATATTTAATGCCCTGGGCAAGTATTTACTCAGCTTCTGCCTATAGCTGACCTTGTCGGCTCAACAACAATAATATGGCCATTCATTTATTTTATTTTATTTTTATTTTTTTATTTTGTCACAACAGTATATATAAGTATAAGCATGAAGTAACTATATAATATATAAGCATATATATGAGTATAAGAATGAAATAACTATATAAATTGGATATAATGAAAGGAAACAGTAGGACAGGAACGGTAGGCACGTTTGTGCTCTTATGCACGCCCTTTAAAGACCTCTTAGGAATGGGGTGAGGTCAACAGTAGACAGTTTTTGGTTAAAGTTTTGGGGATTTTGAGTAGATACCACAGAGTCTGGTAGTACACAGAGTCTGGTATGCACCAAGACAAATTCCTTGTGTGTCCAATCACACTTGGCCAATAAAAATTCTATTCTATTCTATTCTATTCTAGTGTGTTCTGGTAACTCTGTTACTGAAGTCATATTTTCTGCAATCAAGATTGAAGCGGTTAACATTAAGTTTAAATCTATTGTTTGCTCTTGTATTGTGATTGAAGCTGAAGTAATCCTCAACAGGAAGAACATTGCAATAGATGATTCTATGAGTTAAACATAGATCCTGTCGAAGGCGGCAGAGTTCTAAGTTTTCTAAACCCAAGATTTCAAGTCTGGTGGTATAAGGTATTTTGTTGTTTTCAGAGGAGTGGAGAACTCTTCTTGTAAAATATTTCTGGACATGTTCAATTGTATTGATGTCTGAAATGTGATATGGGTTCCAGACAGGCGAGCTGTATTCAAGTATTGGTCTAGCAAATGTTTTATAGGCTCTGGTTATAGTGTAGTGTTTCTGGAGAAGAAGCTACGTAAGATTAGGTTAGCAACTCTTAATGCCTTTTTTGCGATGTAGTTGCAGTGGGCTTTGGCACTTAGATCATTGGATATGAAGACTCCAAGGTCTTTGCGGGTCATCAGTAAGGTAATATCCGTTGAGTTTGTATTTAGTGTTTGGATTCTTTTTTCCAATGTGTAAGACAGAGTATTTGCTGGTTGAGATTTGGAGTTGCCAAGTTTTTGACCATTCTGACACAAAGTCAAGGTCTTTTTGAAGGGTAGCTGTATTATTGGTAAATAGTTTGACATCATCAGCGAAGAGAACACAATTACTTTTAATATGGTCATAGAGATCATTAATGTATAATATGAAGAGTGTTGGTCCAAGAACACTGCCTTGGGAAAGGCCACTTTTAACAGGAACAGGATTTGATAGAGCATTGCCAATTTTGACCACTTGTTGTCTGTTCGATAGAAAAGCAGTTATCCAATTGTGGAGGGGTCCTGAGATGCCGTAGGATGTTAGTTTTAGGAGAAGTTTATCATGTACTACTGAGTTGAAAGCTTTACAGAAATCTATGTAGATTGCATCTATTGCTTTGCCCTGATCAAGATTTCTAGTCCATATGTTTTTGCAGTGAAGAAGTTGTAAATTACATGATAATTTTTTTCTGAAACCAAATTGTTTATTAGAGAGTAGGTTGTTTGTTTCTAGATGTAGGGTAATGGATTGGTTGATGATAGATTCCATTACTTTGCAGGTGACGCAGCATAGAAAGATAGGTCTTAATTTTCAACTAGGCTGGTGTCTCCTTTTTTGAAGATAGGGATGACTGTGGCAAGTGACCAAAGTTTGGGAAGGGAACTGGTCGTGAAAGCTTTTTCAAAAATTATGCTTAGGGGTTCTGCTATATTAGTGGAAATCTTTTTTAAGAAGTATGCACATAGTCCATCTGGTCCAATAGATAGGGATGGTTTCAGTTTGCGAAGAGCTTTTTCAACATTATCTTCTGTGACATCTATGTGTTTTAGGTAGTTGCACTCATTGTTGTACGATTGGGGAATGTCGGGTATAAGTCATTACTGTTAACAAAGACTGTGCCAAAGAATGTGTTGAAGTTTGCTTTAACTGTTTCATCATTATATTCTTTGTCATTAGAATCTTTTAGTGGTGGGATGGATCTCGAGTCTTTAAGTTTGTTGTTCACTAAATTATAAAAAGCACAATTGGAATTTGTGCGCAAGAGGTCGTCTTCTCGCTTGGTGTGGTAATTGGTGCATTCAGTTTTTATTTGGTTGTATATATTTCTGTAGTGGTTTTTGAAATTTGCTACATAGCCTTTTTGTTTCTTCTCCAGAGGGATTTTTTTTTTGATTGAAGCTTTTTTATTGATATGGGTAATTTGTTTTTTCTGGTTTTGGTGATGGTTTGTGGTATGTAAAGATTAATGACTCTATTGACTTCAAGTAGGAAAAGTTTATAGTGGTCTTCTGCAGTGATGCAGGTTGAGAACAGATTATGCCAGTCAAGAAATGAGAGGTCGTAGTTTATAAGGTCATAGTTGGCTTTTTTGAAATTGTAGTTTGGAATACCATTATTATGACGATTTATGTAAGGGCGTATATTGAGACAAAAGTCTATCATGCTGTGGTCGCTGTTGGAAAAGGGTTCTTTTATTTGTAGTCCATAAATTGAGTTTGTATTGTTGCAGAAGATGAGATCAAGGCAGTTGTTGAGTCTTGTATTGTTAGTTACTAGTTGTTCTAGACCAAGGTTTGTAACAGCGTTGTGTAGGGTAGTATGGATGAGTTCAGTTGTACATTCATTTGTTATCCAGCTAATAGAAGGTAGATTAAGATCACCCAGAAAGATGAGAGGATATGGGCAAGAGGTAGTAGTGTGATTAACTTGTTTGCATGAGCGATGTCATAGTCAGAGGCTCTGTAGCATAGTAAGAATCGAAGTGTGATGTTAAGGGACAGGTCGCATACAATAGTCTCAGGAAGAGAAAGTTTATGTGTAACTTGAATATTTTTTAGATTCAGTGACTTTTTGGAAAAGATAGCCACTCCACCTCATCTGAGGGTTTTGCGATCTGACCGAAAAACATGATTTATTTATTTATTTTATTTATTTTATTTTATTAGATTTTTATATCGCCCTTCTCCCGAAGGACTCAGGGTGGTTCACAGCCAGATAAAATAACAATGAATAAATACAAACTAAAACAATAATTAAAAAACTTATTAAATATGGTCCCTAGTTAAAATATATTTAAAACAGTAAAACCCACTAAATAAAATTTAAAACCAAATAGAAACGTCTAAAATTCTATGCCAGTCCTGCGCGAATAAATAAATATGTCTTCAGCTCGCGGCGAAAGGTCCGAAGGTCAGGAAGTTGACGAAGTCCTGGGGGAAGTTCGTTCCAGAGGGTGGGAGCCCCCACAGAGAAGGCCCTTCCCCTGGGGGCCGCCAGCTGACATTGCTTGGCTGAGGATACCCTGAGGAGTCCCTCCCTGTGAGAGCGCATGATACTCTTTGTTTGAAATAATGGAGTCAGGGAGGGATGAGTTCAGCCATGTTTCGCAAACAAATATAATATCAAATGTATCACATGACTGCAGGATGCAGCAATTGCCATAAATGTGTGTCACTGCACCCAAATTATGATCACATGACTCCGGGGATGCTGCAGTTGCTGAAACTGCAGGATCAGTCGTAAATCTCCTTTTTCAGTACCTTTGTAATTTTGAATGCAATCTATAAGTGAGGAATACCTGTAATATTTTACTATTACTTGCTTCCTTCTCCCATGTTCTGCCAATAAAGCAAATTAAATTAAATAATTGTATACCTTGATGTGTATTAATTTTAAGCATGTATTTGATTTGGGACCCCCACATAACATTTCATTTCTGCTCATAAAAATTACCCCAAAATAAAATATAATATATTTCATATATAAAACTTTGAAAAAAATCCTTGCTAGTAGAGACCAGTGATAACTTAGTACACCAATCTATATAACCCAATAGCTAACCAAATGTATTCAGGAAACTCCCGAGGGGGGAAAAGAGGGTCATTTTGCTTCATATTTAATCCCATGGATTGTAACGAATACATCTGTTCTAATAACTGCCACAGGTGTAATGATTATCGTATGAACAACCATCTGAAATCCAGATTCTATTCATTTGCTCGGTATGAAGTTTCTATTATTACAAAATCTTTACAGTGCAGTTTAGACACCTGGAAAGAATAAATGTGACAATTTAGTGAAGATTACAAAATTGAGGGAGAATTGTAGGTTCAGCTTCACCTTAAACACAGTTAACAGTTTCAGGCAATGGCAAATCAGACTTGGCTGCTAGGAATTATTTGAAAGTGATAAAACCGATAATCTAGCTTTTTATATAATGCAAAAGTTTCCTCCTTTCATTTTATTATTTTTGTTCAACTACTAGTATTAAAAGAAGTGGAGGCAATACAGTCTTAGTGGAGTCTTAATAAAATGATTATCTAAATAATACCTTTCAGTTTTCAGAAAATCTGATAGCTTAAGATCACATAGATGGCTACATAGATCAGTGGTTCTCAACCTTTATAGTGCTGCGACCCCTTTAATATAATTTCCCACGATGTGACAACCCCTTTAATACAATTCCCCATGATATGACGACCCCTTTAATACAATTCCCCATGATGTGGCAACCCCAACCGTAAAATTATTTTCGTTTTGAATTTATCACGCCTGAAGCCGTATTGGCTAGCGATCTGAACTGCTTGCGATTGCCTTGAGGACGGAGGCATTAAAGCGGAGACTCCTCCCCTATTAAGTTTATCGCGCCTGAAGCCAGGTTAGGCTAGCAATTGGGAGTGATTGTAGCTGGCTTGAGAGGGAGACATCAGAGCAAAGATTTCTCTCTTTTTTAATTCATCGCGTCTGAAGCCGAATTCGGCTAGCGATTTGAAGAGCCTGCAGCTGGCTTGTGGAGTCAACCATTGGAGCGCGATTCTTTGACTCGCAAGTATACTTCCCATATTTCCGATGGTCTTAGGCGACCCCTGGCAAATCGTCATTCGACCCCCAATGGGGTCCCGACCCACAGGTTGAGAACCGCTGACATAGATGGTTCACACACTACGAAGTCAACAAATTGGAGGCTAATGCTGACACCTTACAGATAAGTCCCGTGTCAATGATGATGTCCTTGCTATAAGCTACATACTTTAATTTATGGAATCTGTTGTCAGAAATAGTAGTAGTTGTTTAGATAACCTTAAACAGAGTAAACATATTCCTGAATGATGGAGCTATAAATTGGTTTTAATCTTAGTTATTATATTTATATATATAAAAAACATTTTAGCACTGAAAATGACATGAATGGGAAGGGAAAATAAATATCACGGTATCATAGTCAATCACAGAGTATCAGAGTATCATCTTCTTTTTCTATTTGTGGGCTTCCCATAGAGATTTTGATAGAAAGTATAAGAATAAAATGCTGAACTAGAATGTCATTTGGCTGATTATACATTGTGGTCTTTATATACCAATACCACTATTGGTATATACCAATATTTGTCTTCCCCCCACCTTTCTCTCAATTCCTTGAGAAAGGATGGGATATCTAGAATCAGTAAATATACTGCAAATTATCCTAGTTTTTGAATTGTTTTATAAAAACTGAACCTTTATTGTGTGGTAGAATTTTATTTTGACCCTTCATTTCTTCCCCTTTATATATTACTTCAATATTTCTAAGTACTTTTAAACTCTATTGTATGTAGCAAGAAGCCAAGTGAGTATCAAAATCATTGGTGCCCAAGGAACTGTAGTCAATCATATTTTGCTTACTCTCTGAAATTATATAAAGTGAATTATGAGCTATTATTATTTAAATACTCCAGAGATAGTTAAAACAGAAACTGAATCAAGAGATGTAAGCATCTTTGAGTGCACATTTTATATATATCATCAGCTCAATAACTACATTGCATTTTATCTATTTATTAAATTTATCACTTATTAAAAAAACATAGCTGTTCTCTCTTCCTTTGTTAAATATGTTCCCTTTAATTTTTAAACAAAGTTTTTAATGTGGACGCATTTTAAGTTCTTTTTCTTCCATTTAATTGTGTTTGATTCTCAGAGACGGCCTGGACAAGTCCTTGCAGTTTTCCTGGCAAGGTTTTTCACAACTGGTTTGCCATTGCCTGCTTCCTAAGTTCAAGAATGACTGACCCAAGGTCACTGTCAGGCCTGGAAACCATACTAGACTTTAGGGTTCCAGATGCTGCCACATTTTTCCCCTGAGGGGAAGAAGGGGAGTTGAGGGGTATGGTAACATTCTTCAAGCAGTCAAGGTCGGATGGTGTTCACATCTGCAGGAAGAGTGGCGAGAAGATATTCGAATGAACTGGGAGAACGTGGGACCATGTGACCAGCAAAGTGGTCAGGGGGGTGGGACTCTAACTGGGAAAAGAATCCGGAAGTTCAGTTTTGGAATTTCACTCATCGTGTGCCAGTGTCCTCATGCTAGTAAAGAACTCTGAAAGACAATGGCTTCTGAGTTTTTTTTATGCAGAAGAGGTTTTTCTGGAACCTTGACAGTCACCCAGATGGCATCGTACCCAAAGCAGGACTAGAAATTACAATCTCCTAGTTTCTATCCAATTGGCTCTCATTTTTAACCTCTACAGATGTTCTGTTTTCTATTTTATCTCTCCTTTTAGTTTTTTTCTTGACTTCTGATATCCCTGACTGTTTTAAGTATTCCTTGCTCAGCAACCATAATTGGGACCAGTAACTTCATCACTAAGCATCATGGTCACTAAGTGAAAAATCAAGTGAGCATGACAGATTTATGCTGTCACTTCTCATTCAGTTCTTAAGCAAATCATCATGGTCATTAAGTGAGGAATCATATGAAACATGATTTGTTTATTCTCCATTAACTCTGCTTATCACAAGCCAGTTGGGAAGCTTCAAATTAATGACTGTGGGATGTGTCAACTCGTCAGAATGCCTGTCAGATATGAAGTGCCCAAATAGTGATCACATTAATGTGCTGCCATGGTTATAAATGCATGGAAAACTTGTAAAACTTTTTTTTCACACTGTCATAACTTTCAACTAGTGGTGAAATGCTACTGGTTTGCACCGGTTCAGGCAAACAGGTAGTGATAAAACCTACCAGTTTGGGCCAACCGGTAGTTTAAAAAAAAAAGCTATCAGTTCCTCCGAACTGGTATTTCCAACGATCAGCTGTGCTGAGTGATTTAAAATCGCTAGAAAGCAGGAAATCCTGCTTTCTCATGAATCTAAATCGTGCAGCACAGCTGTTTCCCCAACCTCTGTTCTACTTACCTTCCCAAGCCGCCTTTTTCTGGGTGAAGCACATGTTTGGCATGTACTGTGTATGTGTGTGTGCACAGCGTGCATTTGGTGCACATTGTGCATGCGCACACAGAGTGCATTTGGCATGCACACACACTTAGTGCACGTTTCGCGCACACCATGAACTGGTGGCAAACCGGTTCAGATTTCACCACTGCTTTAAACTGTTACTAAATGAGATAGTTAGTAAGTGAGAACTAACTGTAATAGACCATCCAACTCACCATTATCTATACTAGTCAATTTCTTCCATTCCCTTCTGATTATTTTTTGCCGTTTCTAATCTGTTCCTTCAAGGATAAGATATATCCAAATATTTGTGCATATAGACAAAGAAGGATTTCCCCAACATGTGCCCAATATAAGC
Source organism: Ahaetulla prasina (assembly GCF_028640845.1). Taxonomy (NCBI): domain Eukaryota; kingdom Metazoa; phylum Chordata; class Lepidosauria; order Squamata; family Colubridae; genus Ahaetulla; species Ahaetulla prasina. Next base: position 285,591,881 of record NC_080539.1, read on the forward strand.
CCTACCCCCAAAATAAGCCCTAATTAAGACCCCATCCATTCCAGGGTACACAGGTAAAAATTAAGCTAGGGTGGGGATGGGGTGGTGAAGCTGCCCTACTACTTATCTTGCACACCCCGATACCTGCCTTGCCGGCCCATTTCTTCTGCAGCTGGCAAGGCTGGCAAGTCTTTCCTGAAGGCCTCTGCCAATCTGGAGCTCTGTTATCAGCTGCAAAGGCCTTTCCTGAAGGATCGATCCAGAGCTCTGTTTTGGCGGCAGAGGCCTTCAGGAAGGCCTTGCTGGCCACAGAAGAAGTCCCTGAAGGCCACTGACAGTGAAAAAGAGCCCAGGGGCGACACATCCAAGTGAGGTGAGTCAGTGGGCAACATCCCCCCTGAAATAAAACCTGGTGCCTTTTTTGGTGGCCAAAAATATATAAGACAAGGAAACACAGTTACATAGCAACATCTAATGTCAGCAAGCAGACTAATCTGCTCCATCATTGTCCATCTTATGCCCCCCTAAAACCAGGATCAAAGATTTCCTCCAATACTTTGGGAAAGGGATGGAAAAGCAAGGAACTCAGTCCAAACTTCTATAGAGGCAGATAAACTTTAGCTTTCAAGATGTAGCTGAACCATACATCTCAGCAGCTGAGACAGCATGATTGAACAGAAATTGGCACTATAGCACAACAGCAACTGTTGACCTTATTCTAATTAAAATGCTGCCGACATATTATCTATACCAGGGGTCTCCAACCATGGTCCCTTTAAGATTTGTGGACTTCAACTCCCAGAGTCCCTCAGCCAGCAAAGCTGGGTGAGGAACTCTGGGAGTTGAAGTCCACAAGTCTTAAAGGGACCAAGGTTGGAGACCCCTGATCTATACTCGCTATTATTTTGTCCTGTGCCCATCATGCTGTACTTAACAAAGAAATACCCTGCCATTTTATTGTATACCATTCTAGTTTCAAACTGCTCTAAAATAGATTCAGAGTAAACAGTTTGCTAAGTTTTTTTATATTTATATAAAATATGCAAAATGTATTCTCTTTTCCAAGTGTACATATGGCATTTACGTGCTAATATTACTGAAGAAAGAGAATAAGACTATAAATACCTAAGCCACGCTCCATGGCTTAGGACCGGGATATTTACAGGACCGTCTTCTGCTGGCTTCAATCTCCCAGCGACCGGTGCGTTCTCACAGAGAGGGACTCCTTAGGGTGCCGTCAGCCAAACAATGTCAACTGGCGGCCCCCAGAGGGAGGGCCTTCTCTGTGGGGGCTCCTACCCTGTGGAACAAGCTTCCCCCTGGACTCCGACAATTGTCTGACCTTAGGACCTTTCGCCGTGAACTTAAAACCTATTTGTTCCATCTCACTGGACTGGCTTGATTTTTTTAAAATTTTAATTTGATTAATTGGGGTTTTAAATTTTTAGTAATTTATAGGGTGTAACTGTGTTTTAGTTTTGGCCAATTGAATGAGTTTTTTAAGGGTTGTTTTTAATATTGTCTGTTTTCCTGTATTTTAACTGGCTGTTCACTGCCCTGAGTCCTTCGGGAGAAGGGCAGTCTATAAATTAAAATATTATTATTTATTATTATTAAATACAAACCACCTGCTTCGAACAAATTATGCCATGGAAGTTACACATTGAAACTGAACTGCACTTGCAGTTATAACTTTAGACTAATGGCAGGTTATTAAAACACCTCCATTAACATGTGCAATTCACTGAAATCTATCTATAAATACTTAAGCTAGAAAATAGGTAGAAGTATTTCAGGCTGCAGCCAACTGCAAATCCACAAGCACCCTAAAATTGTATACCTCTGTCTTCATACTATCTCTTCAAAACCAGTTCAAATTCTATTCTTGAATATGTCATATGTTTTCTGTAATAGAGTTGTCAAAATCTGGAATACTCTACCTGAATCAATTGTTTCAGGTACAAATTTTCACAGTTTCAGTCACAAATTGACTTCCGTGGACCTTACATCATACTTAAGTGGTCAGTAGAGGGGCCGTCCATAACTGCACTAATGTGCCTATCATCCCTGTCATTGTATTTTAATTTTATTATTGTTCTTGTTTTGGTTTGACAAATTCTAATATATATGTGTGTGTGTGTGTGTGTGTGTGTGTGTGTGTGTGTGTGTGTGTGTGGTTGGGTGTGTGTGTGTGTCTTTGGTTATTTGGGTTTTCTCCCACGTAAAATTGGAAGTGTCTTGGCAATGTTTCGACAAAATCTCATTTGTCATCTTCAGGCTGGTGTTTATAGTTTCATGCTTCTAAGAGCAAGACCAGAAGCCAGACCACAGCTGCATCATTAGCCATTTCAAACCCCTCCAATCCATACATGCAGCAGACTGACAGCCACCATGAAGATGTAGCACCACCATGAACGCGAAGCCAAACAACAGCAATGCAGCTCACCAACTCAAATCCCCCTGCAACTCAGACTAACCTGAGCACAACCAACCCCCCCACCCAAACAGAACACAACCCCATCCAATCAGAGCACAGCCAACCCCACCATCCAATCAGAGCACAGCCAAACCCCCAACCAATCAGAACACACCTCCACCGAATCAGAACACAGCCAAGCTCCCAACCAATCAGTTCAAACCCCCACTAGCAGTGAAAAGGAAGAAACAGCTGCGATCACACATTGCTCTTAGAAGCACGAAGCTGTAAACACCAGCCTGAAGATGACAAATGAGACTTTGTCGAAACATCACCAAGACACTTCCAATTTGTATGTGTGTGTCAGGGGGGCCCAACCCCCAGGATATGGACCAGTACCATTCCGTGGCCTGTTAAGAATTGGGCTATGCAAACTGCAGGCGAGCAAGCGAAGCTCATCTGTGCATGCACAGAATATAGGTTGCACATGAAACCACCCACCCCCCGGGTCTGTGGAGAAATTGTCTTCCACAAAACCCAACTCATAGATAAGTATAGGAAGTACAAGAAAAAAGCAAGCCACAAAAATTAACAGAATGCCCCAAAACAAGTTTTCCAAAACTGCATTAAAATGATGACATGTTATGAGGCATTAGAATTTAACTCCAGAATTGATGGGAAGAATAAAAAAGGGGATAATTTTTGAAGGTGTTCTTTAATTAGATAAATAATGTTGTAGGTTCTACACTTCAACAATCATAAGAACTATCTACAGGCAATTATTAATTTTCCATTCATAGGAGAACTCCAGGAACATTGCATATGTGGATAAATTAGTTGGCCTGCTGAAGTAAGAGAAACTATGGACTATTAAAATGTATTGAAACACAGGCTGTGAGGCATCATCCTTTGTTCACTCTGGGAAGACATTTGGCAGTTCTCTATCCTAGCAAAAGATGCTAGGGTGTAACCGATAAATGGGTTTATAAATGGGGAGTGAAAAACACATACTGCTTTAAGAGCTTTGAAGATAAAAGTCTACATATGAAAAGTTTATTTTTTAAGTATTGAAAAAATATACAATTTACATTATGAAATAAAATAAAAGCATCTTACCTTGAAGCATCAAAGCTGTCATATGATCCAACAGTATAATGTCTAAACAATTTCTTTGTTCTATCTGCTCGAGTTTCTGTTCAAAATACAGACAAAGTATTCTTATTAAACATATTCTATGTCCTAAGATCATTCTCTTTTAAATTAACCTGAAATGGGTCAATAATCAGGACTTAATTTCAACATTTACTGATACTAATTTAGGACATAAATTCTTATTTACAATATGTATATACAAAATATATAATAAGAATTTAAGAAGTAGATCAGGCATGCAGAACCTCTGGGCTGTGGGCTAATTACCCCATGAAAACTACATTTTATCCCACAGAGTGTACAAATAGTTCTTGTTCTCTTTTTCAAATTCTACATTGTTCATTGTAATTGTTAATACACAATGTATCTCAATCACTTTACCAGAAATGCAGTGGTGGGATTCAGCCAGTTCGCACCAGTTCGGGAGAACCGGTTGTTAACTTTCTGAGTAGTTTGCTAAACTGGTTGTTGGAAGAAACCATTAGGGTAGAGAACCGGTTGTTCAATTACTTGAATCCCACCACTGCAGAAATGTATTGTACATTGTATTGTTTAACAGAATAACAGAGTTTGGGGTGGGGTGGGGAGACCTTAGAAATCTTCTAGTCCAACCCCCTGCTCAAACAGAAAAATCCTATACCATTTCAGACAAATGGTTATCCAATATCTTCTTAAAAATCTCCAGGATTGGAGCACCCATAAAGGTTTCCAGAGCAGTATTTAATATAATTTATGAAAATACGTTAAAATTAAGCATTACCAAAAGTGATATCCTTTAGAAAGAACCATATAATGTTACTAACTTTACTAACTTCTCAAACTATCTCGGTTTAATTTTTAAAAAACTTAAAAGCTTGGCCTATAACAGATACAACACACTTGAAGCTTTAACTACTGTATAATCTACTTATTGGCAATTTATCCAGCAATAACATTTCAGTATATTCTATCAACTCTGCCAGTGTTTGGGTTAAACAGGCCGCTTGTAGGCTTATTTGCAAAAAATTGCTCAATGAAGAAAACCACAGAAGAACCAAGGAAAACCTCCAACTTTCTAAAATCATTTTTGTCTGCTTCCAAATCTATTTTTAATCCAAATTCTGGACACTCTTTATGACCCATAGTGTCATAAATAAAAGACGCTAAAGACTTAATACTTCTTGTCTCTACATGTTCAGGGAAGGGTATATTTTTCTCAGCTTTTATGATTCATTAAAGCAGTTGATGCTCATTTATAAATTACAAGCATATAATAGAAATGCATCATGACCATCATCCTTAGCTGAAATTTAATATCACACAAATGAGAGAAACTGAATAAGATTTTAAAGGTATTTTGTGGGAAGTAAAATACATAAAGTTGAGGCATTAAAGACTTGTAAAAAAATAGTCTGGATACATATATACATATATTAATTTAAGGCATTTTAAAGATCAATATACAATTGAGACTAGAGACATTTTTGTTGGGGCTGATGAAAAAAACAATTGGAAAAACTGCATGGAACTCTATTCTTATACGGTGACAGCAGCAAGACTTTTATATTGTGGAAATATGCAGTAATACCCACAATGGAACAATGGTTGGTAAATGGTTGGTAAAGTTGATGGAGTTGGTCAATAACAGAATTGACAGCCTTGATGAAAAACATTGATTAATTTTAACGCTAATTGGAAACCCTTTTGGACTTTTTCTGTGAAACGGAGGAAAATGAAATTTTATATATATGTAAATTTGATGATCGATAATACTAAAAACTATTTAAAAATGGATGTTATGCTGTTACTATAGAGTAAGAGTTTAAGGTAAGTTTCATGTATAAGTCATTCCTTCTTTGTATTTCTATTTTTCTTTATTTTACTGCATTCTGCTCTCTCTTTATTTTTATTTATTTATTTATTTATTTTTGTCACACAGTATATATAAGCATAAGCATGTAATAACTATACAATATATAAGCATATATATAAGTATGAGTATTAATAACTATATTAATTGGATATAACGAAAGGAAACAATAGGACAGGAACAGTAGGCACGCTTGTGCTCTTATGCACACCCCTTACAGACCTCTTAGAAATGGGGTAAGGCCTATAGTAGACAGTTTTTGGTTGAAGCTTTGGGGATTTTGGGAAGAGACCACAGAGTCAGGTAGTTTATTCCAAGCATTAACAACTCTGTTACTGAAGTCATATTTTCTGCAATCAAGATTGGAGCGGTTAACATTAAGCTTAAATCTATTGTGTACTCGTGTATTGTTGCAATTGAAGCTGAAGTAGTCTTCAACAGGAAGGACATTGTAATAGATGATTCTATGAGTTAAACTCAGGTCATATCGAAGGCGGCGGAGTTCTAAATTTTCTAATCCCAGGATTTCAAGTCTGGTGGCATAAGGTATTTTGTTGTATTCAGAGGAATGGAGAACTCTTGTAAAATATTTCTGGACACGTTCAATTGTATTGATGTCAGAAATGTGGTATGGGTTCCAGACAGTCGAGCTGTATTCAAGAATTGGTCTAGCAAATGTTTTATATGCTCTGGTTAGTGTAGTGTTTTTGGAGAAGAAGCTACGCAAGATTAGGTTTACAACTCTTAAAGCCTTTTTTGTGATGTAGTTGCAGTGGGCTTTGGCACTTAGAAGATTTGATATGAAAACTCCAGGGTTTTTAACAGGATGGGGGTCATCTGTAAGGTAATGTCCATCAAGTTTGTACTTAGTGTTTAGGTTCTTTTTTCCAATGTGTAAGACAGAGCATTTGCTGGTTGAGATTTGGAGTTGCCAAGTTTTAGACCATTCAGATACAAAGTCATGGTCTTTTTGAAGGGTAGTTGTATTGTTGGTGGTGTTAAATAGTTTGACATCATCAGCAAAAAGAACACAATTACTTGTAATATGGTCACAGAGATCATTAATGTATAATATGAAGAGTGTTGGTTCAAGAACACTGCCTTAGGGAATGCCACTTTTGACAGGAACAGGATTTGATAGAGCATTGCCAATTTTGACCACTTGTTGTCTGTTTGACAGGAAAGCTGTTATCCAATTGTGGAGAGGTCCTGAAATGCTGTAGGATTTTAGTTTTAGGAGAGGTTTATCATATACTACTGTGTCAAAAGCTTTACAGAAATCTATGTAGATTGCATCTATTGCTTTGCCCTGATCAAGATTTGTAGTCCACCTGTTTTTGCAGTGAAGAAGTTGTAAGTTACATGATAATTTTTTTCTGAAACCAAATTGTTTATTAGAGAGTAGCTTGTTTGTTTCTAGGTGGAGGGTAATGGATTGGTTGATGATAGATTCCATTACACAGCATAGAGAGATTGATCTGTAATTTTCAACTAGGCTGGGGTTGCCTTTTTTGAAGACAGGGATGACCGTGGCTGGTGACCAAAGTTTGGGAAGGGAACTGGTCATGAAAGCTTTTTCAAAGATTATGCTTAAGGGTTCTGCTATATTAGTGGAAATTTTTTTAAAGAAGTATGCACATAGTCCATCTGGTCCAATAAATAGGGATGGTTTCAGTTTGCGAAGAGCTTTTTCAACATTATCTTCTGTGAAGTTTATATGTGTTAGATCGTTATACTCATTGGGGAGTACGATTGGGGAATGTCAGGTATGAGCTATTACTGTTAACAAAGACTGAGCCAAAGAATGTGTTAAAGAGGTTTCATCATTATATTCTTTGCCGTTAGATTCTTTTAGTGGTGGGATGGATCTCGAGTCTTTAAGTTTGTTGTTCACAAAATTATAAAAAGCACGATTGGAATTTGTGCGCAGAAGGTCTTCTTCTTCTTGCTTGGTGTGGTAATTGGTGAATTCGGTTTTTATTTGGTTGTATATATTTCTGTAGTGGTTTTCGAAATTTGCTTTTTTCTCTTCTCTTTCTTGACTACTAGGTTTTTTTCTTTTCATTATAAAATTTAATGAATATATTTTTAAAAATTGAAATATTTCGAATCAGTTGAAATAAGACATTCTAAAAAGTTGCCTCCATGCATAGGTTCCGTCATTGTGAGCAAGAGAGAAAACCTTCAAGGCAGGCTTTTGGAGAGGGGGTGGGGAGAGGAGGAAGAGTTCTTAAAGAAAGCACTTGCCAAATAATTCTGAACAGATTGTAGTGGAGTTTGCCATGAGTTGTTATAATGTAAGGAAAACATTAAGTCTAATTTTTCAGGTGAATATTTAAAAAAAACACGGCATATTCACTCTGACTGCCTGTAAACTCCAAAATTATAGATTCTTTAGAAAAGTCAGCTGTAGGGGCAAATTGATTTCTATAGGTATGTTTTCAGAGTTCTATTATTGTACTGAAAGTGGGTGGGAGGAAACGCAAAATGTGCAAGTAACAAGCTTTATACCATGTCAGCTATCAAAAAGTTTGCAAAGCAAAAATTGTATTTCAATAATTTAAATATCTAAGTGCGTTTACAGGAAATATAAATTACTGGGACAAGCAAGGTAATCCAAAGGGCAAGGTAATAATATATATTGTTTAGGATCATTATACAGTGGGAGGTTTTTTTTTATTCAATAGAGAGAAGAATGTATAATCTCTCCCTAGTAAAAAGAGGACCCAATGAGAAAAGGTGCATAAATTTAGTTATATCCCATATACTAAACCATGAATAGTTATCAGTTTTTGGCCTGAGGCCTTAAAGAAGCAGAAGAACTAAACATATCTTTTAAAAAAAATCAAATACAGAAATATCACACATTTTATTAAGTGAATGTAATCCTGTCCACTAAGATGTAAATCAGATAAATAATAATAGCTTTTCTCTTAACAGGCTGTAAAAAGAACACTATTTAACATTGCAACCTAATGATGCGCCTTTTATCATGTCAGGTAGTGTTTATAGAAGTTGAAATTCAACCCATTTGGAAAGCTGGAATGTTCTTATTAAAACAATCTACAACCAATGATGCGCTTTTCTTCAGTATACCTTCCCCCTTTCTTAGCAGCAATTTGGTCATTTTTAAAACCATCGTGAGATTTAGAACACAATACTTCATGCAGAGGATCACAACTGAGTGTCTGTAGTGGGTTCACAACATTTTTTAAAAAAGCTCATTTCTTGTTAATCACACATTGAAGTCAGTCAATTAACAATTCCAGGAAAATGGTGTTTGTAGAAAATCAGCATCAAAAATAGTCAATTCTGTATAATTTTATGGAAACATTTAAGAAAACGGGAACACTTTGGGTTGTTTGCTTTTTTGCTTCTACTCTTTAAGCTGTAGTTTATTTTAGCAGCTATATATTCATCACCAAGGAAACTATTGTGGGCTATGTTTGATTAGATATGTTGCCAGATTTATAGGCAAAATTTAGTGGTTTGCAAATATTGAATCTATAAATTACAAAAGTATAATAACTACAAAATCTATAGCTGTTGAACTTATATCATGATTTTTATTATTATTTTTGGCTTCATGGGTCTGATAAATATTTGGGGGTGGGGGGGAAATGAACAGGATAAATTCATGGACTAACTATATTATATACAGATAGAACTATAAGAATATATGTATGTATGCGCACAAATATGCACACATACACACACATACACACACAATTGTGAGAGTAACATTTGTTAAGAACATAGAAAAACTAATTCATTAAAATGATTAATTAACAACCCACAGCAGATGGACAAGGACTAGAATATCAACCTATAATGGAGATATAGGAATTGTTAGTTATTTTTAATTGTTCTTTCTATGTAAAACATGGGTCAATGTTTAAAATTAAGTTTTTTCCAGGCATGCATTTTTGTTACACACACATGAAATCATTTACATTGTGTGTGCATACATATAATTTTGGAAACTGTACATATGTAACAGCTTAATTTTATATATAATTATTTGTTTACAATAACAGAATGAATTATCAGAATGTCGAAAATGAAATTTCTTAAATCCTCTTTAGATTTCATATGTAAATGATTTCATGTGTAAAAATATAGGTATATAGAGCAAACATGATATTCATACATTGCTTTACTATGTCAAAACCTGTAACATGGTTTATGCTATGAAATGCTGACTTGTTAAGTCAACATAGACTTGGTTTTTTGTTTTTTTTTTGTAAAAAAAATATTTTATTTTAATACAAACAATCCATCTTCCATTAAACAATGTGTCATCTGGGTACAAATGTCTTGTGCAAATAACAATTTAAATTTACTGCCATATTCATTATTTATCTATTCTTAAACTTAATATAGATATACATAGCATATCTAATACTATAACAATTCTCTTAATTTATTAAATTCTGTTTGTATATTTTTTTATATTTCAGTAATCTACTTTCATTTCTAACTTTGATATTTATTCTCTAACCATCAACAAAATAGTTCCCATGCATTATAATATTCAGTTTGTTCCTTTTCTTCAATTGCAAGTGTTAACTTATTAATTTCTGCACATTTTAATATTATCCTAATCACACTCTCATCTGTAGGAATCTCTTTTCTAGTTTTGTGCAAATTCAATCCTAGCTGCTCTTATTACATGAATAAGCCAAAAAATACTGGACAAAAATACATATATGGTTGGAGAAGATGACACAACAACGTATTGATCTGAAACCCAAAATATTCTTGTTGTGGATTTTACCAGAAACTTATAGTAAAGAGAATGTATAGACCTGGTTCATATATGAACAAATCCATCTATTCTCTGTATATGTATGTCATTAAACAAAGGAAGGCATACTGGCACAAACCTGCATAAAAAATAAATTTGCAACTATGAGAATTGGTTGAGAGAACCAATTCTCTCTACCACATGTAATCAATGTATGTCATTTAAAGGTTGACTCAGCCTTCCATCCTTTATAAGGTAGGTAAAATAAGGACCAAGATTGTTGGGGGCAATAAGTTGACTTTGTATATAATATACAAATGGATGAAGACTATTGCTTAACATAGTGTAAGCCGCCCTGAGTCTTCGGAGAAGGGCAGGATATAAATGCAAATAAAAATAAAAAAGATAAAATTTGGGGCAGATATGGCAGACGCATGAGATAAAGAAAAGGAAGGAAAGATCATATTGCTCACTACAAGCCAGAAATTTTTATGTTGGTACTATACATTCTAGAACTATGTATGCTTCAAAACATGTGCAGAAGCAATGCTTCCAAAAACACAAGAGCACAATTGTAGAACTTCTTTAAAACAGTTGTGTCTTTTTTTCCAGATCGCTACATTTGCCTGAAAACCAACATGTCTGTTTTTTAGAGGTGCTGCACTCATTGTCTAAAACGTTCCAAACTACCTTTTTAAGAACCATGATATATGCGCTCTCTTGTAAATATTATGCCAAGGGGACAGAGAAGGGATTTCCTTTGGAAAACACCTATTGCTCTTTATATTTTTAACCTGAAATTCAAATTGATAAATATCAGTATGTAGTTTGATATAGACATATCAGATGTGATTTTGGCATCCTATTGTTTGGATATTTATAGAGAAAAGTGTTGATAATTTATAGAAAATTTGCCTTCTGTAAAAATAGTTAGTTAAAGTAACTGATAACCTCAACATTAATTGTATTTTCCTGTAATCCCCATATTAAAACTCTGAAGCAAAAAAACGAGGCCCATGTTAATATTGTAAATAACTACGATTTCACTATCACCTATCTTTTAATTTTATATTCAATATACCCAATGGTACTCAAATATGACACTGGTATTGATATTCAAAAGAATAATGCCCTCTGTTGGATATTAAAATGAATGAAGTTTATACATTCAAAATTAAATCTATATATTTTCTATATGCATATCATGGTCACTTAGATAAGTAACCAACTGATGCTTACACACTCTCTTCAACATAATTATGTTTCAAACTGAATGTTTCAATTATTTATTATGCGATTTAATTTATTATTAATTAATTAATTAATTTCAAGTGAGCTCATGTCAGCATTTACTTTAAGTTTTTTAAACATTGCAAAATGTCACAGCTTGAGCAAGGGCAATAATTAAAATATCAAAGAAAAACAGACTATGGATTAGACTTCTTTATTCAAAGGTATTATTATACTCACATTTCTCACTGTTAAAGTTTGTAACAATTACAACCATCTAATTAGGATATCAGGAACTGAAATACTGAAATTCTAACATAGCTCTCAAACTTTTACACTATCGGAATCCTAGACTTCCAACTTCATAATCCCCACTAAATTGAAGTCAAATATTAATTTAGAGTACTTTCAAACTATAATGAAATTAGTTATTACACTTCACTAATTGCACTTAATTAATATCCTAAAAATGAACTTTGGTTGGGCTCTTATCACTCCTAATGTCCTAAATTGATTTACTATTGGACAGGTAGCTGTTGTCTCTTCACATGTTATTCTCAAACCAAATCTACAAATTGCTAAGTGCAAGTGCAGAGTAATGCAAAGTGACAATCAAGTACTTCCAATTTTCAGTTTCTGGGATAGTATAGGAAGCTAGTGCTTTGAGGAAGGGATGAAAAGACTACCTGAACTTTATAAACTATAATAGTATGTACTGCAAAATTTAAAATAAAATGATTAGTTATTGAGTCAAAGCAATAATAAAAAATAGAAAAATAATAAACTTTCAATAATTAAACATTTAATGAAAATTTCAAATGGATTTTTAAAAATCAGACTAGCACAATTCAGATTATATAAGTGTATCTTCCACAAATCCACAATTCTAATTAGAATCTAAACTCCTGGAACTTTTCAGGTAGAGCCTCGGGCTCAACTGGAACCGGTTTGCGTTGCTGGATTCCTGGTTCTTCAGGTGCGTACTCAGTTTCCGTTGGGCTTGAGTCTGCTAAAGAGGGATTATACTTTAGTTCATTATTGACCCGTTCTTGAGTTTCTTTGTTAGGGCAGAGGTGCTGCTCTGTGCTGCTTCCATAGTCACCTGTCATCTAATTTAACAACATAAGACATGTGCCCAGTTGCTTTTTCTATTGTCCCTGGTAGCCATAGGGATCCTTCGACAAAGTTTTTTGTTAATGCCAGGTCTCCGATGCTAAAGAACCTGGTGCGGTTGATTGGTTCCTTTATTGTTTCGGGGGCATATTTTGGATAAAGCCGGTCTAAGACTGACTGAAGCTGGCAGCCTACCCAGGGCTTCCGTGGCAGACCTTACCATCCTTTCAGCCATGCCCTTGCTGTTCAGGTGAAAGGGTGCTGTGAGGGCATGTCATATGTCCTGATCTGCCAGGAACCCTTCAAACAGCATGGCAGTAAATTGTGCACCATTATCTGACACAAGCACATTGGGTAGGCCGTGTGTGGCAAACAATTTCCTCAACACCTTAATTACTGCGTCTGCCCCTCAGGATGATCTCCAACCATTTGGAGTACACATCCACGATCACTAGGAATTTTTGGCTGTGGAAAGGCCCTGCAAAGTTTATGTGGACCCTTGCCCATGGTGCTCGGGATGTTTCCATTCCTGCATGGTTGTCTTTGTGGGTGCTAGCCATGACTCTTGGCATGGCCTGCACATTGCTACCATTCCTGTATTTCTTAGTCCATTTTGGGCCACCAGACCTAGCTTCTTGCTAAGTTTTTCATCCGGACAATCTCTGGATGGCCCTTGTGTAATGACCTCAAAATAGGTGTTCTTAAACTTGGGGGTATTATAACCCGATCCCCCCACAATCAATACCCCTCTTGAGCAGACATTTCAGTTTGTTTTGCCATATAAGGCATGAATTCTGCACCAACTGGGCCTTTGGCCATCCCCTCCGCACCCAGTTCAAAAGAATCTGGAACATGGCATTTTTAGCTGAATGCTTTGCCACTTCAGCAGAAGTCACAAGTCCAGAATCAAGGCAGTCAATGAGGAGGATGGGTTCGCCCGGGGTAGGATCATCAAACAGTTCAGGCAGCAGGCAGTGACTGAGGGCATCAGCATGTTCCAAAGATTTTCCGGGTCTGTGGAGGAGTTTGTAGCTGTAGGCCAAAAGGAAAATGGCCCATCTTGTGAATCGAGGGGACAGAGCTGCTGGCATGGGGCGGTCCCCTGCCAAAAGCCCTAACAGCAGCAAGTGGTCAGTCACCAATTCAAAATCCCTCCTAAACAAATACTCATGAAACCGTTTGACCCCGGCCACCGCAGCCAGCACTTCTCTGTCCAGCTGGTATAGTTCCTCTCTGCGCTTGACAGAGTCCTGGAAAATTAGGCGACTGGTGGCTCATTTCCATTTGAGAGTCGGTGGCTGAGGACTGCCCCCATGCCAAAGGGGGAAGCATCACAAACCAAGATAAGGGGCAACAAGTCATTGGAAACTGTCAGCCGAGAGCAGCCATTTGACTGCCTGAAAAGTGGCAGCTTCCTTGTGCTCCCAGACCCAGGGGCACTGCTTAGCCATTAGTCTATAGAGGGGATCCACAATTGTGGCTTTGTTTTTTAGAAATACGCTGTACAAGTTCAGTAAGCCCAGAAACGCCTCCAGTTCGGTCTGGTTCTTTGGAGTGGGGGCCTCTTGGATCGCTTGTATTTTGCTTTTCATTGGGTGTATGCCCTGCCCTGTGATCCTGTACCCCAGGAATTCAATCTCATGGACTCCGATTTGGCATTTGCTGCACGGAGTCCTGTGGTGCGAAATTTCGTTAATACTTCCCATAGCCTAGAGTATAGCTGTTGTTTGCTGCTGGCAGTTATTAGCACATCGTCAAAGTACAGCACCATCCTGGGAATTTTATGTAACAGCCTTTCCATAATACTTTGAAAAATTCCTGGAGCAACGCTAACGCCAAACTAAACGGTGACATCTGAACGCCCCTCTATGTGTCACTATGGTTTGAGCCTTGGCAGTAGTGCCATCTACCGGCAGTTGCTGGTTCGAGTTTAGCAAAAATATTTCTGGGCCCCAGAGAGTGTAATAAATGCTGGATGATTGGCACCAGATAAGCCGACTGTTGAAGTGCATTGTTAAGTATGCACTTATAGTTGGCGAAGATACACACTGACCCGTCCCCTTTAATGGGAGTTATGATGTGGGTCTCCCACTTGGCTTGGATGACCAGTTCAAGAATGCCTTGCTGGATTAATTTATCTAACTCTAAGTCTATTTTGGGTTTTAAGGTGAATGGGACCCTTTTTGGCTTCATTCGTATTTGCGTAACTCTAGGGTCCAGGCTAAAAGAAATAGGGGTACCCACATACTTGCCAAGTTCAGGGTTGAACACCCTGTAATTCCCAGATCAGGCCATCTGCAGTGGCACTGGTGATGGTGTTGATGTCAGTTACCCCCAGCCCGAGGGAACTGAACCAATCTAGGCTGAGCAGGCTCGGGAGGTCTCTGCTGACCACTGTCAATGACAGCTGTCCCTGGAACTTGTTGAATTTCACGTTGAACGTTCCGCAGCCCAATACAGGAATTCAATTCCCTTGATAGTCGCTTAGTTTCAGCTGTTGGTGGTTCCATTGTCGCTTCTGGAGTCTTGGAACCCCTCTGTTTAGTGCTTGCCAGGATATTATTGTCACTGAGGACCCGGTGTCTATTTCCATCTTGCAAGGAGACCTCTCAATTAATATAGTCACATTTGTTTTTTGGGGGGAGGAGGGTGCTTGCTTGGCCAATTCTCATCTGGTTGGTTTCCGGAGCTGTTGCTCAATTTCCACATGTCGCGCCATGGCTGCTTTGGTGTCTCCGGCAGGGTGGCCTCTGGGGTAGTTCTGTGGTTGAGGGGCAGGTTTGCCTGGCAAATATATTAATTGATGGACTCACCGTCCTTCTGCATTCGATGCTGGAATTTGTAGCGTCTCACTATTTTGGACGGGGCCGGAGCGTAGTGACTCTTCAGCGTGTTCTGAAGCACTTGCCATGGAACTGATTGCATCAGAGTTGGTTCAGACAGGGATTCTGCCATGTCGAACACACCGTGGCCGCAATGGCTGAGAAATAGTGCCCTTTTTCAGTTGTCAGGTAATCCGAGGAGATCATTTGCTTCCATTAAGTATTCGAATTGGGTCATGTACGTGTCCCGTTTTTCTTTCTTTGGATCGAAGGGTGCAGGCGGGTGGAACACAGACATTCTTGCCGCTTTTTCACTCTTTGAATTTGGCACACAAAATGGCCACTGTTTTTCATCCACCTGGCTGAATGTTCGTTGTCAGCTCTTTTTGCCTTAGTTCTCCTTCATGTATCCCATCCTTGTCACCAGTGTTATGTTGTGTGAGTGAAGAGACTGGAAACAGGCTTCAGACAACAGCTCTTTATTGAACAACTATCTACAATCCAGCAGCTTGCCTCTCTGACAGCTTGCCCTTATATAGGAAGCTGTCAAGGGGTTCAACCAATCACATTTGAGTATTTTCCCACTCAAACACCAGACCGGATAGAAACCTTTCAGGCTGTCAGTATGTAACACTCTACTGTCTAAAAAATTTACTGTTAAGAAAATACTAACAATAATAATAAAATAGAGAAAGACACAATTCATGGGAAAATTAAGAAACAACTGAAAAGCATTTAGAAATAATAACCAGCAAGTTTACCTGACAGATCCAACAGAAATTAAAAAAAAGAAAAATGAATAATTACATTAATTCATTCATTCATTCATTAATGGGTGTATGGACTATATCCTCATTCAAAATTATAATATCAAAGGAATTTATAGGCAATGTACTGAAACAGAGAAAAGGGCAAGAATCAACCGCATGAAAATATAAGAAGGCAAATTCAGGCTGAGTATTAGAAAGACTTTCCTAATTTTTAAGAACTGTTAAGCAATGGAACAATCTGTCTATCACACCAGTAGACTCTCTTTTGTTGGAGTTTTCAAACAGGGACTAGATAGCCACCTGTTCCTAATGGGCTAATGGGTTCTTGCACTGAGCCGGGGGGTGGGTGGATAGAGTAAACCTTCAAACACATATATCCTATGATTATATTGAAATGTTTAGCAATCTCCTACAAAACTGAGCAAAAATATGAAGAAGTCCTCCATTTTAAGCAAATAAGCATACCCTGATAACAAAGAAATTCACCTACTTCCTATTCTCTACAATAGTACTTTACGCTGGAAGTGATTAAACCTATCACATACATCAGTGTTTTGA
Source organism: Ahaetulla prasina (assembly GCF_028640845.1). NCBI lineage: Eukaryota > Metazoa > Chordata > Lepidosauria > Squamata > Colubridae > Ahaetulla > Ahaetulla prasina. The sequence continues at coordinate 285,608,517 of NC_080539.1, forward strand.
GAACTCTCTGAAGTTAATAAGTGAGTTTTCCCAATAGATATATATCTTGGAAGAGAATTGTCATTTAATAATTTAAACATAAGGACAAAAGTATTCTTAAAATTTGTTTTCAGAGCAAACTTTACATTTAGCCACTGTTATTCACACTAACAACACTACACACATGCAGGTATACACACTCAGAAGTTTTAAAAGTTACACAATACCTCCAAAATGAACTTTCTTCTTGAATCTTGGATTTTCAGTCATAATTTCTAACTTGGATGTAACCATCTCAGATGCATTTGTTGTATATTTCCACCATCACAAACACACAAAACATAGTCCCCAGTTTTCAAATTGAGCTGTTTCTCATTACTACTGTGAAATCTCTTTCAATAAGAAGAAAAAAGAAACAGCCATTCAAATCTTTAAATCCATGATATTGAAGGGTTGTGAGAAGAACTTTGCGAGATCAAGACATCAGTATAAATCAAGAAATCAGTTATTATATGCAAGTTAAAGGTTCAGTAATATAGTCGGTATCCTTCCATTTCACACTGTACCATCACATTTCCCCGAGTCTTTTAGTAAAGGTTTCCATGGAAATGCATCAGTCACTAAAGTAAGTAAGTGCGGGTGAAGGACGCCTGAAAACCTAGAGCAGTTACGCATGCCATTAGAGAGGAAAAAGAATGATTCAACCCAGCTGTACTGTGTTACTAATAGCTATCGTTTCTACATTTTAGTGCTCAACGCTAAACAAAATCTGCTCTACCAGCAATGAAAGCCCACTCTGCTTGCCCTGTCTCTAACACGCCCATAATAAAAATAACCTTGATGAGTGCATGCTAGAAGTTAAAGCATTTCAAATGCAAATTCTCTCTCCTCCCACAAATGCCAAGCATGCTTGGTTTGCCATAGCTTTAATACTGTATGTTAATTTCCTCTTTTAAAGCATGACTATATTGTCTGTCTACTAGTACTGTGGGACAAGAAAAGTATTGGCTTCTTTGATTGATGTTAAAGAGAGCTAAACCCTGAAATTAAGCATAAAATCTTAGATTTAAGATTAGCTAGTTCAGCATAATCACTTGTGACTGTATATCAGAATTTAATTTTTTATGAATTCTTGCCAATCAAATGTTATTTCAAAGGTCTGACTAGCAGCTATTTATTTTTTAAAAACCCTAGAACAGGGGTCTCCAACCTTGGTCCCTTTAAAACTTGTGGACTTCAACTCCCAGAGTTCCTCAGCCAGCTTTGCTGGCTGAGGGACTCTGGGAGTTGAAGTCCACAAGTCTTAAAGGGACCAAGGTTGGAGACCCCTGCTCTAGAATAAGTACAAGAGATCAAATCCAGATTGGAAGTGTGGTGGGTGGGATGGGAAGCTTGTAATTTATTCCCTTTCTGACGAAATTCTCATCTAAGTAGCTTTCTGTTTGAGACGTCTGATTTTTTTGTTTTGTTTTACAGAAACATCAGATCAAGTCAGACTGATGAAGAAAACAAAACAACTAATTATAACATCTTTCTGAAGTTTATACAGGTAGTCCTTGACTTACAACCATTTGTTTAATGACCATTCCAAGTTACAATGGCATAATTATCAGTTCTCACAATTATGGCCATTGCAGTATTCCCTATAGTCACATGATCAAAGTTTGAGCGCTTGGCAACCAGCATGCATTTACGATGGTTGCAGCTTCCCAGGGTTTGTCATCTGCAACATTCCTAGGGAGCTTCTGATAAGCAAAGTCAATGGGGGGGGGAACCCAATTTGCTTAATGTTCGATTGATTCACTTAACAATCATGGCAAAAGATTGTAAAATGGGATGTGACTTACTTATCGATTACCTTACTTAGCAGTGGGACTTTTGGACTCAATTGTGGTCGTATGTCAAGGACTAGCTGTCAAGAAATTCAAAAAGTATCAGTTGCATACCTACTCACATAAAGCCAGTGGTGGGATTCAGCCAGTTCGCATCACTTCGGGAGAACCGGTTGTTAACTTTCTGAGCAGTTTGGTGAACTGGTTGTTGGAAGAAATCATTAGGGCAGAGAACCGGCTGTTAAATTATTTGAATCCCACCACTGCATAAAGCCCACTATAATTCAAAAAAGAAACTCAACCTTTATATACTGTTAAAGTGTTCTTCTGCTGAGGCCTTAAAAACAACTGAGTCAGATCTGGATTATATTTAATAAGAGAATACATGATATTTGATCAAAGCAGATTTCCTCAGTCAATACAGAAGGTACGTTTTCATTATGATATGGGTAATATTTTTGTGACGCTACTTAAAATGAAGCTTGTGCCAAGTCATAAATGTCAAAACTTTAATAGCAGACATGGTGCTAGAGAATTAACATATGCTAAAATGTTTTAAAAGAAGCCAGCATAATGTCCATGGCCAAAATTAAAAGTAATAATTTTCACCAATTGTTTCCAGGGAGTATTTTAAATCATTCTGAATGGCTAACTATAAAATAAAATTATCTGTATAGTGTAATTGGTGGAAACATAAATCACTATGGAATTAAGAGTGAGGTCAGCTAAATCTGAGAAGAGTGGCACTTTAAAGATCAGCAAATCTGTCTATATAAGAAACTACATGCAATCCTCAATTTACAACCATGTTTTTAAACAACAGTTCAAAGTTATGATGGCCTTGGCAAAGGTAGCCTACTGATTGCTAGGTTTCAAATCAATACTATTCTATATGACAGACAGCTATTATAACCTGTTCCAAATTACAAAGAGACAAAGCAGCAATTCAACCAAGGGAATATTCCAGCCATTGTGCATGAGGTCAAGTAAAGTGCGGGTGTTGTGTAGAAGACAATAAAGCACAGTAAGCCATACAGACAACAATGCATGAGTTGGCACAAATGGACAACACAACTTTCTACATGGGCAGCGGTCACAGAAGTAAGTAGGACACAATGCCATCAGTTCCTGCCCTCCAAAATGTTACTGGGTGGTTCTCACATAAGTCCAGGCTGGGAGAGCAGATATGCCTTTAGATTCTTCCAAAACTGTTTCCAAAAGTAATAATAATAATAATAATAATAATATCAGAGTTGGAAGGGACCTTGGAGGTCTTCTAGTCCAACCCCCTGCCCAGGCAGGGAACCCTACACCATTTCAGACAAATGGCTATCTAACATTTTCTTAAAAATTTCCAGTGTTGGAGCATTTACAACTTCTGCAGGCAAGTTGTTCCACTGATTAATTGTTCTGTCAGGAAATTTCTCCTTAGTTCTAGGTTGCTTCTCTCCTTGATTAATAATTTGATCAGTAATTTGAGTGTTTCAGAAGCTGCTGACAGATCAGGTCCAAACGGAGAAAATCAACAGATGTTTTAACTGAATATACTGCCATTTGGTAGTTAAGTCAAACCAAAAAGTTTTAGCAATGCATCAACTATTTTCAAGAAATAATAAGCAATAGGTTTATCTTGAATATTAACACCACCTTATGTGGCATTAAAAAAAGATTCCTGCAATTTTAAAATCAGGATTAACCCAAATCATATTTTTTGGGCCATCCTCAAATATTTGAAGGTATCTTGCAATCATTAATACTAGAAACATATCACTAAATTTTGCCTTAAATAAGAGCCAAATCTTCAAAAAATATCAGACAAATGATATATGTTATTGGCTTATTCTACTGTGCCAAAAGGAGTCAGAAGTCAGTGCTTTTCTTTTTTTTATCCTTTTATTTTACGCTTTTTCCTCTTTCCCTTTTCCTTCCCTTTTTCGTTTTTCGTTTTTTATTTTTGTATTTTATATTTTGATAAACTAATAAAATATAAAATGGACTTATTCCGATTTACTGAATAACCTGTTAATTTAACAGACTGTTGTCCAAAAGATTAGAAAAAGAAAATTGTTAATTAACAATAAAACCCAAAGTATTTTATATATGTAATAATTTGTGTTCAACTCCAGCTACTTGTTCACAAAAGGGATTATGTGACTGCCTAATAAGACAACCCCATGGTTCCAAAACCAAAATTAAATATAAGAGAAGATAAAGGACACTGATAACAATTTATGCAAAATATCTTAATGAATGAAGAAATACTTTTTTGTAATAACTAGCAAAGGAACTAATTTATTACATTTTAATCCAGCTAACAAAAGCAGAAAGAAAACCATTGTTATAAAAAAAAACAGTTAGACTTCCGCTTGGTGCCACCTTTCTTGCTGGGTGCTAATTTATGGTACTCTGCACTGGATATTGTAAAAGCCGGTGTAAATAGCTACGAACAGCTGTTCCCGACTTAATTTTCCCTCTCTGGTTGAGAGAGCAGGGGAAAGAGCAGGGAGGAGAGAGGCAGATTCCCCTAGGGGCTTTGTTTTTGTTATGCAAAGTCCCGAAAGGTCGAGTCCCTTTGAATTCCTCCTACCTCCATTATCCAGCGTGTCTCCTGCAACAGCAGGGAAAGAGGAAGGTGTCCAAGTTCTGCTAACAATTGATTTCTTTTTGTGGATTTCTATAAGCAGGCGGAAGAAGCATGAGTGAACAATTATTGGTTTGCAAGTATTGTTGATTTCTTGACTTCCTCCTTTTTTAAAGAGAGAAAAATTATTATTATTTTCCTTCTCTTAAAATGGCGTTTTAGACTAACTGCAAATAGACCAGCCTTGCTGCGAAATCGAAACTGAATGGAGACATCATCTTATTGTGTTGGATTCTGGATTGTTGGATTATATTACGTTGTTTAAGTATTTCATAAGGGGATTTTCAGCAAGAACTTTGCCATGAAGGTTCTTTCAGAAGAATGGATTCGTGACTTTATACAGGATTACACAGAAAGAATGTATTTAATTATTCAAAAATACGAACTGAAACAGGACTTAAATGCAATGGAGGAGATACAAATAAAAATGGATAAATATGAAGATATGATCGTGAATAAACAAGTTGATGTAAAGAAGTTTCCTTTAAATAGTTTGGATGAAATGTCAGAATTTGTGCTACAGGAGGCTGTCTCCCGAACTGAAAAAATTTACAGGCTTAATGCTTTTCAAGAATTCTCTCTTTGGATTGACGGAATATATGGTAGTAATTTGTGGAATTTGAACATAAGGATCTATTAGGCAATATTGTGACTGACTTTTCAAAAGGAGAAATGAAGGAAAGACAGAGATTAATGCATCAAAAAAAATGGCAAGAGACAAAAGTATTATTCTTTGAATTATTAACAGACAAAAATATTACTGTCCCTGAAAGACAATATGTGAGGAAGATCTGGAAGAAATGGGTTGATTATATGTTTTATATCCATTATAAAAGACTAGGTATTTGGATTTATACTGGATTTTGACGAGGATGAACTAAATTTGAATAGCTACTGTAATTCTTGGTATTGAAATTTTATAATGTGTTGTATTGTATTTTGAATAGAATATTTTTGAAAGAGTTTATGTAAGAAAGACCTGGGGGGAAAATTATATGGTTATAGAAGCTATAAGGAAGATATTCTTTGAATTGGATTGGATTTTTATGTTTTAGTTGGTTTTAAATACTTTAGGACTAATTTGTTTTATTGATTTACATATTTTGTTATTCTTAATTGTTAATTTTTTTTTTCTTGAAGGATTTTGGTTGTGTTAGGAGGAAGTCAGAGCTAGAGAGGGAAAATTGGTATAATAGTTTTTGGGGGAAATCTTCTTAGCATATGTTTGTTTTATTTTTAACTATACCTTGTGCTTCATCCGGGAAGTCAGGGGGGAGGGATTAGTGAAGGGAGGGGGGTTGGGGGAAAAAGGGGGGGGAATTTTTTTTTGTAAAACGTTTTGAATAAAAAAAACAAAAAACAATAGGACAGCAAAAAAAAAAACAGTTCAAGAATTTAACCCGCACCGTATCAAATCCTCTCCCCAATAAGGTTCCTATTGTCAATTCAAGTTTTTCTATTTATACTTCTAAAATATCAAATAACATTCTAAAGCTGCTAAAGTTGTAGAGCTTCTCCTATTTTGTTTATCATATGGATTGTAATTGGTTTTATTGCCTGATGACTATTTTATTTATTTATTTATTTATTTTGTCACAACATCATATAAAAAGGATTATATAGTATATAAACATATATATGAGTAAATATTAGGAGGTATAAGCATCAATATATATATAGGAAGAAGAAAAGAAAAACAATAGGACAGGAACGGTAGGCACCTTTGTGCGCTTATGCACGCCCCTTATGGTCCTCTTAGGAATGGGGTGAGGTCAATAGTAGAAAGTTTTTGGATAAAACTTTTAGGATTATGGGAAGAGACCACAGAGTCAGGTAAAGTATTCCAAGCACTGATGATTCTGTTACAGAAGTCATATTTTCTGCAATCTAGATTAAAGCGGTTGACATTAAGTTTAAATCTGTTGGTTGCTCTTGTATTGTTGCAATTAAAGCTGAAGTAGTCTTTAACAGGAAGGACATTACAATAGATGATTCTATGAGTTAAACTTAGGTCCTGTCGAAGGTGGCGGAGTTCCAAGTTTTCTAAGCCTAGGATTTCAAGTCTGGTGGGATAAGGTATTTTGTTGTTTTCAGAGGAATGGAGAACTCTTCTTGTAAAATATTTCTGGACTCGTTCAATTGTATTGATGTCAGAGATGTGGTGAGGGTTCCAAACAGGCGAGCTGTATTCTAGAATTGGTCTAGCAAATGTTTTATATGCTCTGGTTAGTAGTGTAGTGTTTTTGGAAAAGAAGCTACGCAGGATTAGGTTTACAACTCTTAGAGCCTTTTTTGCTATGTAGTTACAGTGGGCTTTGGCACTTAGATCATTTGACATGAAAACTCCAAGGTCTTTAACGGGATGGGGGTCGTCTGTAAGGTAATGTCCATCTAGTATGTACTTAGTGTTTGGGTTCTTTTTTCCAATATGTAAGACTGAGCATTTGCTGGTTGAGATCTGGAGTTGCCAAGTTTTAGACCAAGACTAGCAGAAACTAATATATAAACTAATAAACATAATACAATCAAATACCTGAACCTTTTCATGATTAATAGAAAAACATGGGAAGATATCAGAAGGTCAGGACAATGAAATTTTGTTTTCCTTCTTCACTTTCCAAAGCTACATGGTTCTCATCTGGGCAGAACACTGAATAAAAATACTTTGTTAGAAGCCTGTGATACAATTGTACCACCTAAAAACCATATACCTTAACCATCTTGTTAGATAGCATCTAGTCATAATATAACAACCAGCTTTAACGTTTTGTTAAATTGTTCCACCTTAATATAATATAATATAATCTTGATTTCATTTCATTATTCACTACTTCCAACATAATCATATGTGCATTTTTTTCATACTATTAAAACATCTACATTAAACTGAACCAGAACAAGTAGAGCATGACACGCTCTCAAGAAGCCTTTATTAGCCTGAATTAAAAGGAAAAACTTCTATCACAGCTGAACTTAAACTGAATACAAGCAAAAATTTTGAGTCTTTCCTTTTGAGAATTGCCTCAAGCTAACATACAGATCTTATATAATGCAGATGAAAAATATCTAAGCTCAAGATAATTACACAAATTAAGAAACTCATAGAAGTGGTTTTAAAACCTTTCTCTGTCATGAAGATCCTGAAACTGTAAGAAAGAAAAGGCAACAATAATACCATTCAACGAAGAAATAAAGGATATTTCACATGCAAGAAATGAATTAGTTTAAATAGATGTTGCTGCTTCAGACAAGACCTCATTAGATAATAGCCTATAATGGAATCTAAGTGCAGGTTCTATGGTTTCTTAACAATGCTTATTTTATTCATTGAGGTCCGCCCAGTGACCAATATCCTTTCACAAACATCAATCACGGTCCTGTTCAGCAAAGACTCTCTACAGTATCAATTACAAGGATGCTTCAAGCAGTTTCTGCTACCTATTGCCCTGCTTATAAGATGCAATAAAACTGTAAACAGAAACATTTTAAGTAATAGCAAGATAGCCTTATAAAGTCTCCAAAGGTCTTTCTTCAAAGTTAGGCATTTGAATCAATTTTCAGAAAAAGATATTTATTAGACACAAGGTCAATAGCAATCCAAACATGGTATCAAATTAGGTGATGAGGGATCCCTTGAAGGATAAGGCAACAATGACTGCCTTAGAGAATGCTCTTAGAACAATACAGATAAGGACAGAAGCTAAAGAGTGTTCTGTCTCATACTAGGGCATGTATCTTCCTGTTGTCATACAACTCAACCATGCATGAAGAGCTATAACATCAGAAACTATCTAGGTGATGCATAAGGGTTGGGGATGTGCCTCCAGGACCCTGCCATGGATGCTTGTATGGCTTTTTCTATTTTATTTTTAGACTGCAATTGTTTGCATTTGATTTGATCGCATCTTGCCCAAGCATTACTCTTAAAATCCAAAGCTGATTAGTTGAAATGGGTAAACAAGTATACTGAAATTGTGACATAGCAGCACACACACTAGTCTTGCTCCATGTGGACTGGAGTCTTCCTTTGAAAATACAACTTAGCAGTTCAAGGAAGGAAGCATATACAACTAGAGACAATAGAAATTAAGAAACATTTAATAGTTATCAGTTTGCTTAACTTACACATTAGTGACATGATAAAACAATGGTAATGCCAGGAAGATTCTATCTCAGGAGAAAGACTGTACTGTATTATTCAGGAAGAATGCTATTTTGATAGAAGCATCTGGGACACATATGGATTGTACTTTTCTGCTCCTGGGGGAAAACAGAGGGTCTAACACTAATTCATGATGCCATTAGTGATATATAGAAATAATCTAGCTCCCACAAGGACCATTAAATTCAAAGCAGCTGCTCCATGGCACATAGATCATTATGACAATAGAAAGATTTAACAAGGCGAGCAAAAAATGCACAGAGACATTCATTCAATGTAAAACATTCAGTGTAAATTCAAAGAGTTAATATTCTATTCCTAAGACTTTAGTGGACAATGAAAAAAAAACATCAAAATTTGAGATAAAATGTAATATTACTACTAGATCTGCCGCATAGCAAGAGATCCATTACTAATGTAACATTTGAGTATAGAGTTCAATACTCTAGTATAGTGACTTTCCTAAAATTTCAGATTTAGAAATTATTATTGTATATAAAACATTATAGTTCTAATCTGGCAAACTCTGTAAACTTCACTATAAAATATAATGAATATACCAGGCCAGGGGTCTGCAAACTTGACTCTTCTAAGACTTGTGGACTTCAACTCCCAGAGTTCCTCAGCCAGCCAACATGGCAGTTCCGTGCAGACCAATAGAAGCAATGCACTTTCTATCAGACAATCAGACAATTGCTGACTTTAGCAGCCATAGTAATATCTATCTCTGTGCTAATTAAAACATATTAAAAATAAAATTTGTACCAAGCTTGGCTTCAGGTTTTTTTTCATCTTCTTAAATATCAGCAGTAATCTTTTTTGAAAACTACCCTATCCAGAAGACAGGGATTCAAAGCAAACTGCCAGAATGAAAAAAGGAAACAAGACACATTTTTTCTTCATGATACATGATTACATAATAGAATCACTCCATGGAATGTTTCCTTGTCTATCTAAATGATGCTATGAGATTCATACTTAAGATTGAATACTTCCAAAAAAACACCACCAGTGATCTGCAGGTCATAGACAAGGATTCATACTACATAAGCATTTCTGGAAAAGGAACCCACTCTAGTATTTTGTCAAGAAAATCATATAAATATATACACAAGAAGAGCAGTATCAATGTTACTGGGAATTAAGTTCCTATCCCCTTATTGCATCATATCTAATAAGGTACTGGAGAAGAACTGTGAAGGGCTTAAGGAATGGCCTTAAGAGACAGGTAGCTTTGCTCCCAAGACAACAGATAATAGAGGTCTGACTCGGTTCAACAATATAACATGAGCAACCATCTCACACAAGGCCTTCTTTAGCTCTCACAAAAACAAAGGGAGGGAGAGCTGGAAGTACATTCGTATTTGCAAGATGCAAGATTTTGTTACTATAGCTTTACATACATGTAGTACAGTCCTACATTATATTGGTTTCATGGTCTGATTTACCTTGAAGGATTAACAGGAACAGAGGGCAAGTGTTAGAAACACAAAAGTGTTTAGAAAGGACAAAAGGTAGAAACACTGATGATGATAAGACTGGATTAAAACTGAAAGTATGAATATCCATACACTGAGCCATTCAGAGAAAAGCCAAGATTGCTACACAGAATTTCAGAACTATGAATAGATATTGTGAGCACCTGCCAACATGGGGTCATGTCTACAATAAAACTATCCCATCCACCCATCCATCCCCAATTTCTAGAACTAGAGAAATTTTTAGAGAAGTTTAACTCTTTCCAAGTTAGTAGGAAAACTGGAGAGAAATTGTTGGACCAAGGCTGGGCAAGAGCATTTCTCCCACTACTCTGAATTCAAGCTTGGAATCCTAGGAGAAAGGAAAGTCCAGGTAAAAAAGAAACAGAGGGTCTTTGCTTCAGGATTCTCTTTTTAGAGAAATAAATATGTGCTGTCCTTAAGTGGTAACTGTATTATCACATTGTCCTGCAACTCAACAATATAGGCAAAGCTATAAAGTAACTGGGTGATGCACAAGGAGTGGGGATGTTCATCCACAAATCTACTATGGATGTTATTCGTAGTTTTTTTTAAATTAGGGTTTATTTTTAAACTGCAGTTTTCAGCATTTAGAGAAATAAAGAACACGCTCTATCAAGAAATGTGCTGCTATTATTTATTGATGGCTACCACTTTATTCAATTTATATGGCTGCCTATCTTACATAAGCAATTTTAAGCAGTGAACCCAGTTAAAAATGTCCGCATAATAATATAAAATAAGAACAAAAAATAAGAATACACAAAAGGAATGAAACAAAAAAAAGTGGCACCCAAGAATGATAATCGGCAATAATGGATAATATCTCACCTAATATCTTGACACTCATGCTTTGGAGAACAGCCATGTCTTTGGGTCTTCTGAAAGGCTTGCTGTCAGGGTTCCCAAAGAAAAAGATGTGGCAGGCCTGAAGGCCCAAATGTAAGAGATGGCTTCCAGGTCTGACACTGGCTGTGTTGGGGCCAACCTATTCTCAGAGGGAATGGGTGGCTCAGATGGCAAGCACAGTGACAGAAAAGAAATGCCTTGTTGCTTCTTGGCTTTTTCCTTGCAAATGTTTCATTACCAAACTAGGTAACAGCATTAGTCCTTTAACACAGGGGTCTCCAACCTTGGTCCCTTTAAGACTTGTGGGCTTCAACTCCCAGAGTCCCTCAGCCAGCAAAGCTGGCTGAGGAACTCTGGGAGTTGAAGTCCGCAAGTCTTAAAGGGACCAAGTTTGGAGACCCTTGCTTTAACATGTTGCTTTGACGCTGAAAGCTTGGTAATATTGGGAGGGCGTGATGACTCAGTGGTTAAAGATACTGAGCTTGTCAGCTGGAAAGCAGACAGCCTAGGTTCGAGACCACATGAACACGGAAGCATCTTTGGAAAACAATGGGTTCCTTGGCTAAGAAAAGGAGATGAGCACCATCCCCCAGAGTCAGACTCGATCAGATAGAGCAAACCTTTACCTTGGTAATAAAACATTCACAAAAGAAAAACTAAGTTCAGAAAACACCAAGATTCCAACACTAAGGCAGCAATCTGCCTTTTCTGATATAAATCTCCACAGTTTTTTAAATGATGGTCTCTTTTTTTTAAAAAAAAAGTCCCAGTAGCCTGATAAATGCGTAATATAAGCTGTAAATCAGGCTTTACAAAATAAAGTGAGATTGCAAACAAACTACAGAATTATTAGCACAATGCACAGTACAAGCTCAATCTATTCAGCATTAATACTCTGAATGCTCTTAGACAATTGATCTTTTTGCTATTAACATAAAAAAACTATGTTCTTCTAATATTATGTGAATGCCAGTCTGTTGTAAAATAAGAAGCCGAGAAATACAAATTCAGTGACACTTTTTTGAATGTGGATATGAGGCATAGATGATATATTAAGCTTGTTTCTGATTTTGGAATGCTTAATTACAATAGGAAAAGAGGCATGAACCAATCTTTGGTGACCTCTAGAATATTACTGCTAGTCAAAGGCATATGCATTCAATTGCCCATTTTTCATACAAGCAACCTACTACATTTTGCTTCATTTATATTTTCTGAAGCTTTAATAACAGTTTCCATTTTAGGGAGATTGGAATTATAATCATATCATTGTTTTGAAAATCCAGTTCATTAACAATGTGGGTGAATCCACTACTTTTTATTTCAGGATAGGTAAATTGCTTTCATTTGGATACTTATCTTCCAACTGTAAGAATATGCTTTATTTCAGTTGTGGACTATATAAAATCATCATCATCCCAAAACCTGTACACATTTGGTGCACATTTCCCATCATGCATTGTTTTTGTACCGTGCATGTATATTTTCAAATACATTGTCCTCATATAAAGAAGTTTCACACTTTTGAGATATCTAATTTTGGCATTGCAAACAATATCTGAAAATTCATGAAAAATGTGGTTTTTGTTTAGCAGTTTATGAGATGTTTTCAGGACAAATATGTCACATAGCAAATTCTTAATTCTTTTTTAGTATATCTAGTATAGAAAATGTCCAGGTATGTTCCCTTTTTGTCCAGTTGAATAAGATAAAAAATAGGGTTCTAAAGCACACATCAGAGAAGGAAATTACTTTCCATTCTTCAATCTTTGTTTTCCATTAGAAAATGAAAAAATAGGCTTTTATTAAAAGATTTGAAGAAGCTCTCCCATCTCTGAGGAATTCCAAAGAGTTAGATTAACCCCTGACCTTTCTGAGATTTCAGGGGTGGTATCTAAATCTTGTAATTTTGAAAGCTTTTCTTGTTAATGAAACCATTATAGACTTCTGTAGAGAGGTTATACAAAATTTGGTGAAGGAATAATAGCTCAAATTGGCTTCCTGAATATGAATAGAGTGGAATTTAAAATGGTAGTTCGTATCTCATGAGAAAATAATGAATCAGTTTCAGTGTGTTGATAAACAATTTGCTATAGATGTTGACAAGCTGCTAAGAGGAAATAAAAATGTTCAAAATGTAATGTCTTATTTACAGGTCTTAGAACATAGAAATAGTTTTCTGAATATACCTATAATGCTGATTTAAATCAAGTTTTGGTGATATCTCTCTCTCTATCTATCTATCTATCTATCTGGAAATTCTTCTTCATCATCACCAAAATTTTATCCCTTTTTATATAAAACTGAAGGTGGCAACATACCTAATACTCCTGCCTCCTATTTTCTCTGCAACAAGATGAATTTTTCTCATTCGTCTAGATCAGTGATGGTTAACCTTTTTCCAGACCAAGTGCCGAAAGTGTGCATGCACACACGCATCCAAACTCCCCAAAATGCAATACATGTGCATGCCCCCCCGCACGCCCCACCCCACCCCCGCACATGCGCAGCAGAGACCCGATGACCAGCTGGCCAGTGGGAGGCACGCACACATGCGCGACGGAGCTGGACTGGGGCGACGGCTCGTGTGTCCACAGAGAGGACGCTGCATGCCACCTGTGGCACATGTGTCATAGGTTCGCCATCACGGGCCTAGATAATACTTTAAGATAAAAGCTCCATACCATTCAGGCCTCCATTTTCATTCATCATAGAGACAGTGGTCCATTACTTGAGATATTTCACTAATGTGCAGAAAAACTGATTATTTGGCATGGAAACATAGCAAGATTTTTCTGGATTTGGACCCATGGATAGTTAATAAATGCACATTTTAATAGGGCATAGTTAGCAGCAAAACAATGTTCATAATTTATATATCTATATTCATGTTTTTTTAATCTGTGGATTCTGGTATGATGAAATTATCTGACCATGAGCTTTGGACAGATTTAAACCAAAAAGATCCCATTTTATTTTCATCTACCATTTTTCACATTAAAAAAATTATAGGGGTAGCTTGGTATAGAGTGCCTGTAAAATGATATCAGTATGTTTTTCTACATATAATTTTTATGTTGATATCAGTAATTCTCTAGAATGTTCAATGTTTAAGGCTTTAGATGGCCTTAAAAGAGATATTTTTTACATAAATTGGGTAGTTTAAAACCATGTTTTCTATAGCAAGAATTTCAGACTCACAGTTGAAAAGGGTTCTTTAAAAAAATCTAGGAAACACTTAAATGAAATGGTAGTTTCAGATTACTTGGGGAAGGAGGAGTAACCCTGATTAATAAGTCATCTATGAGCAATAAGAAATAAGTGATTCAGGAAGATATTCTTCTAATATTAGTAATTAGGGGTTGTAATTGTAAAATAGAATATATTAACTACTAAAGTCCAACTAAAGGTTAGCCAGATGTTTTACTCCAACATTTTGCTTATTTTCCTTGTCAGACAATTAGTTGATGAGATAATTATGGCTGGAGTTTTGGATCCTTCAGTTGATCACAATTCAGTTTCATGTCAATTGCGCTCATAATAACTGACAAAGTTATACCCCTAGCACTTAATGTAATACATAATACATACATACATACATACATACATACATACATACATACATACATACATATATATCTTCTGAATCCATCACTATGAACATGTATGTGTGTGTATACATGTGTATACAGACACAAAGAAACACACACACACACACACATACTGCATGGAAATCTTTAACAAGTGCGTTTGAGGTTGGTTTATCATTTATGCTATGTGAAAAAAGAAAACAAAAAATCAAAATAGGAACATTAAGGAAATAAACTTAAGGAATTTTGTAAATAGTTATATGAAATGCTCTTTGCTGTGACTATGTAATGCTTTTATTTGTATTAAAAGGCTTAATCATACTTCATACGTAAGAGCTATGGTGGCGCAGTGGTTAGAATGCGGTACTGCAGGATACTTCTGCTGACTGCCAGCTTACTGCAATTTGGCAAATTGAATCTCACCAGGCTCAAGGTTAACTCAGCTTTCCACTCTTCTGAGTGGGTAAAATGAGGACCCAGATTGTTGTGGGCAATATGCTGACTCTGTAAACTGCTTAGAGAGGGCTGTAAAAACACTGTGAAGCAGTATATACTGGTAAGTCTAAATGCTATTGCTATTATATCTGGACATATAAAGCAAAATTAGAAGTAAGGGAACTAGAAATTCCAGAATTCACTGCACTTTTGCAAAATCTATAAATAGGTCAGGAATCTACAAACTGGACATGTAGAAAGAGTTTGGTCCAAACTGAAGAAGGCTCTACATCCGCCCCTTGTTTATTCAACAAGTACTGAATTGGAAGAAGGATGGTTTTAAAAGCGACAATTTGGTCTTTACTGATGATGACACTGTTCTGATAGCTAAATGATTTTAAAGCTCTTGTAATGAAAAATGAAGTATACTGAAAAAAAATGGGGTTAAAATTAAATATAAAGAGGACAAAAGTAATGATGACAAATACTGAAACTATCCTTAGAACTGACTGTGAAGATACTGAAGTGAATAGCTTTTACTTTTTAAAATCAATCAACTACCAACTAGAAAAGTACCAGCAATCAAGAAATGTGCTGAAAAGTAGCACTTGGATATATTATATGAATATATTATATGAAGTCCTAGCTCTCTAAAGAAATCTAGAATGGTTGGAAAGGTGGAAGGAAAGAAAAAAAGGAGATGACCAAAATCAATTTGGATAGACTCAAAACTGCAAATAATTTGGAGCAACATGTTAAAATCCCAAAATCTCCAAAACTTTAACCTAAGACTGACTACTGTTGATCTCATCCCATTCCTAAGAGGTCTGTAAGGGGTGTGCATAAGAGCACCAGCATGCCTACCATCCCTGTCCTAATGTTCCCTCTAATTGTATTCATTTTATGTATTCAATTCATGCTCATACATATATATATATATATATATATATATATATATATATATATATATATATATATATGTATATGTATATGTATATATATAAAATCTAATATGTACTCAACAAAATAAATAAATAAAATAAATATCTTTTAAAATATTTATGGACTGGAGTTTTAAGAAGGCTAAATTAGTATTCTATGATACTAAGATGCAAATGAATTCAACAAAATATTCTTTTTCAGGTTCATGAATGAATTTTTCAGGTTCAAATGAATTCAACAAAATATTCTTTTTCAGGTTCATTAGAGACCTCACTGAATTAAAATTCGAATGTTTTTTGACTTGCTTGGCAACTGCACTGTTTTGATTTAATATTGTCAATATTAATTCGATAGGTAGCTGTGTTGAAAAAGAAAGTTAAAGAGGTGAATGTGATATTAAATGATGTACAAAAACTCGAAATCTATCAGAGTATAAAGAACTACAGATTCACTGTGAGTGATTTGAAGCTAAAAGAATTTTATTCTGATGAAAACCCCTACTACACTTGATTTAAACCCCACACTGGAAATATATTTATTTTTATACATGCATTGGCTTTTTATCAACATTGTATGGAAAATCTGGTCAAGGTTACCCTATATGGTCAAGATTTAGTTTACTGTTTAAGAATTGCATTTTTAACCACATTATTTCACTATAGTTCTTTTGAGGGGGCAGGGGTGTTCTCCATTCTTCCCCTTATTTTTAAAGTTTCTGAATTTGACATTTTTTCTTCTCTTTGTTTTTACAAAAGAGACAAAAACAGTAACAAAGCTTCTTCCGAAAAACTGCTCCTAAATAGTAATGTTCAACCTAACAGGAGGAAATGATTAAATATATTGGAATTAAATATATAGAGAATTTAGTTTTGATTATTAAAATTAAACATATTTAAACATGGCCTGAAGCACTTAGAGCTGGCTATACCTGGAATTACGTTCTATTATACCATTCAAATAAAATATTGCCGTTGGAAAGAAACTAATTGCATATTCTGCTTTACTCTTAATATCAGGACACAAACTCACCTAACCAAGATTATTGATATAGGTTATACCACTGCTGCTGAACCAAAAACCAACATGATAATTGACAATGGTAAACAAGGATAAGTAACTGTAGATTGTACTACTGTAACTACATTTGGTACTGTAAATGTAACATGTACTTCAGCCCTAATTTTCATCATATGTTGAAAATAAACCCAACAAAATCAACTTCACATGAGAACTATTCTCTATTTTCATGAACATATCTAGTTACTGTAGACCTATTCAGTCCCAGTGATGTCCTGAAAGTTGCATTTGTTCTGGGAACAATACACTTGATGCATCATATCCGTTCCCCATGTTAACCTACAATTCACGGGAGACTACCAATAAGTCTGCTATGTAGATAACTAATAAGTCCTTCTCCTTAAGTTACTGCATTAACTATTTCCATGGACAAAAAGCCATTAGGGAATTAAGATTTCCTTCAGGAAAAAAAATGGCACAGGACCTTAGTGTGGATTAGGAGGCATCTGGCAGTACCTCCTGCTCTCAAATAATAAAAATAAATCTGCCGAGCAAATTGTGATTACTGAAGCACATGATTAACATCACATGCGGCTTGGCTCAGAGAACTTGATTTGGGACAGGCAAGGTATGTCTGAAGTAAGCATCACAAGCACTTTCATAATAGCCTCACTGTTCTAAAAATACTGCATCTTCACCAGCAGTTCCATTTTTCTTGTCAGGGAACATTCATTATCTACTAAAGACATAGCTGTTAAGTTTGGGTATTGACGAGGCAGGAGACCAGGTTAGTGACAACAGCTCTTTAATATAGTGTGACCCAGCAAAACTCTGGAGAAAAACCTCTCCTTATATACACTTCAGCCTGAGGCTGCATCCAATCAGAACCGAGATATTTCCCGCCTAAAACTCCCGCCAAAACTTACAGTAATACATTACACTCCTTCCCTCCCAGAAGGCACTTTGCCAATATTTGCATATTACTTCTCTACGTAGTCCTGCAGGTACGTGGGCCTCCTGACTCTCCCGGACCTGCGCAGTTCACTTTCTGGAGTTGAGTCGAGCTTGCGGAGGGACTTTTCGTTCCTCTGAGCTCCTCCTCCCGCCATCCGCCCTGGATTATTCGCCGGCTCGGACCTGCTGTCCTCTAGAGGGACCGGAGGGTGTCGCTGGACCTCGCCTGACTCAGATAAGTCTCTGTTTGGTTCTTTGCTTACGCTTTCTGTTTGTTCTTGGCCCAGTCAGCTGTGGGGTTAATTAAATCATAGTCAGGGCTGTTCTCGCCTAATTCTGCCTTATCGCTCAATCTGTTTCTTAATTGATCTATGTGGCGCCCAGATTCTGCCATCGTCAGTTCCACTAGATAAGATTTGGGGCCCGTTTGTCTATGACTATCCCCTCTTCCAGTTAGGGCCGTCGCTGTAATTATGTGCCCACACTGAGTCTCCTATGTTTAACTCTCGGATTCTATCTGGTTTTGTTTTGAACCCGCCCTGTACGTAGTTCGGTGTAGCCGGTCTAGCGGGCACCGTAGCTTCCGCCCATTAATAGCTCGGCTGGCTGCGGCCGGTGGCCACACAGGGGTCCTGTGTTGACGGTTAGGAATGCGCCGACGTGCCTGCCAATCGCCGGGCCGCTTCGTGATAGCGCTTCTTCGCACCCGAACAAAACGCTCAGCAAGGCCGTCGACGAGGGTGGAACGGCGCTGAGAGGGCATGTCGGATGCCCTCTTCAGCCAGGTACCCTTCAAATAATGCTGCGTGAACTGTGCGTTATCGGACACGAGGGTGTCCGGTAGCCCGTGTGGCAAAAGGTGTTTTAGTGCTGAGATGACAGCCTCATGGGTTGTGGATTTCATTAGGATGATCTCCAGCCATTTGGAGAATGCATCCACCACAATTAGAAATGTTTGGCCGTGGAAGGGGCCGCAAAATCAATGTGTATGCGGGACCAAGGGCCTTGGGGTTTCTCCCACTCCAAAACTGGGGCCGAAGGCGGTAGTGGTCTGGATTCCTGACATACTTGGCATCGGCCAACCCTGTCACTGATTTCCCTGTCCATTAGGGGCCACCAGACATAGCTCCTAGCCAAACCCTTCATCCTCACAATTCCTGGGTGACCCTCATGCAGGAGTTCCAGAACTTTTTCTCAGCTTCTCTGGAACTACCACCCTATCCCCCAGAGCAGGCACCCCTTGCACAGACAATTCCCTTTTTCTTTACAAATTCCTTGTGTGTCCAATCACACTTGGCCAATAAATTCTATTCTAATACTTACAACACTTAATGATAGTCATAGGGTAAAAATAAGCAATCAGGAAACAATTTACATTTACATATAAAGAACTAGAAAAGAGCAAGAATCTGTTTAACTGTGCATACAGGTAGTCCTTGACTTATGACCGTAATGGAGCCTACCCGTTATGGTCGTAACTTGTGATGGTCTTAAACTGGTTCATCAAGCGACCAATCCAATTGTGTGGCCCTTTTTGCAGCGCTCATTCAGTGAATCTATAGTTGTTAAAGAGATGCTGTGATTATTAAGTGAAGCAATTGTTTGCTGTGGGATGGTTTTGTCTAAAACAGAAGTAAACATTAGTTTTCAGCAATAATGTAAATTGTGGTGACATGACTGTCAGCAACTGCAAACTGGCATAAATGTGGGTCAGTTGCTATGCATCTGAAACGCAGTAACATGACTGTGAGAGGAGACTGTGTGAATTTTTTAACTGAATCATAAGTACCTTTTTTGGGGGGGGTTCCATTATAACTTTGAATGGTCACTGGGTGCCTGGTCATAAGTCAAGGACTGCTTGTATTAAACTTTCTTTTATAACACAGGGGTATCATTGCCACACATCCTAAACAGATATATATATGGACACATTTCATACTAAGTTATTAGCTTTGGTTACGATAGCATTGTTTCTTCCTGGCCTGATTAGTAACTCCATTTTGCAAACTATATCAGATTAGCTCTCAAGCTGCTTTGACATGTAAGTGGAGAAAGTGAAAAATGTTCTAAAGAAACTGCTTCCGATTTCTCTTTTGCACTTAAAAAGCGCCATCTAGTGACCATTTATACAATAGAACAGTTAGAACAAAATTCAATTTGTAAGTATAACTGCTGATAAAGTAGTATTACCTATAAAACACTGCTTTAGAAATGTTTTAGAAATCATATCTTAATTTTGAGTAAGCCACATTTGTGTATTTATTCAAGAAAGGGAAAAACACAGACTTCAGAGGATAATTAGAACTGCAGAAAAATAATTGCTACCAACTTGCCTTCCATTGAGGACCTGTATACTGCACGAATCAAGAAGAGGGCCGTGAAAATATTTGCAGATCCCTCGCATCCTGGACATAAACTGTTTCAACTCCTACCCTCAAAAGCGGCTATAGAGCACTGCACACCAGAACAACTAGACACAAGAACAGTTTTTCCCGAAGGCCATCACTCTGCTAAACAAATAATTCCATCAACACTGTCAGACTATTTACTGAATCTGCACTACTATTAATCGTTTCATAGTTCCCATCACCAATCTCTTTCCACTTATGACTGTATGACTATAACTTGTTGCTGGCAATCCTTATGATTTATATTGATATATTGATCATCAATTGTGTTGTAAATGTTGTACCTTGATGAGCGTATCTTTTCTTTTATGTACACTGAGAGCATATGCACCAAGACAAATTCCTTGTGTGTCCAATCACACTTGGCCAATAAATTCTATTCTATTCTATTCTATTCTAATACTTACAACACTTAATGATAGTCATAGGGTAAAAATAAGCAATCAGGAAACAATTTACATTTTACATTTACAAATTTACATATAAAGAACTAGAAAAGAGCAAGAATCTGTTTAACTGTGCATACAGGTAGTCCTTGACTTATGACCGTAATGGAGCCTACCCGTTATGGTCGTAACTTGTGATGGTCTTAAACTGGTTCATCAAGCGACCAATCCAATTGTGTGGCCCTTTTTGCAGCGCTCATTCAGTGAATCTATAGTTGTTAAAGAGATGCTGTGATTATTAAGTGAAGCAATTGTTTGCTGTGGGATGGTTTTGTCTAAAACAGAAGTAAACATTAGTTTTCAGCAATAATGTAAATTGTGGTGACATGACTGTCAGCAACTGCAAACTGGCATAAATGTGGGTCAGTTGCTATGCATCTGAAACGCAGTAACATGACTGTGAGAGGAGACTGTGTGAATTTTTTAACTGAATCATAAGTACCTTTTTTGGGGGGGGTTCCATTATAACTTTGAATGGTCACTGGGTGCCTGGTCATAAGTCAAGGACTGCTTGTATTAAACTTTCTTTTATAACACAGGGTATCATTGCCACATCCTAAACAGATATATATATGGACACATTTCATACTAAGTTATTAGCTTTGGTTACGATAGCATTGTTTCTTCCTGGCCTGATTAGTAACTCCATTTTGCAAACTATATCAGATTAGCTCTCAAGCTGCTTTGACATGTAAGTGGAGAAAGTGAAAAATGTTCTAAAGAAACTGCTTCCGATTTCTCTTTTGCACTTAAAAAGCGCCATCTAGTGACCATTTATACAATAGAACAGTTAGAACAAAATTCAATTTGTAAGTATAACTGCTGATAAAGTAGTATTACCTATAAAACACTGCTTTAGAAATGTTTTAGAAATCATATCTTAATTTTGAGTAAGCCACATTTGTGTATTTATTCAAGAAAGGGAAAAACACAGACTTCAGAGGATAATTAGAACTGCAGAAAAATAATTGCTACCAACTTGCCTTCCATTGAGGACCTGTATACTGCACGAATCAAGAAGAGGGCCGTGAAAATATTTGCAGATCCCTCGCATCCTGGACATAAACTGTTTCAACTCCTACCCTCAAAAGCGGCTATAGAGCACTGCACACCAGAACAACTAGACACAAGAACAGTTTTTCCCGAAGGCCATCACTCTGCTAAACAAATAATTCCCTCAACACTGTCAGACTATTTACTGAATCTGCACTACTATTAATCGTTTCATAGTTCCCATCACCAATCTCTTTCCACTTATGACTGTATGACTATAACTTGTTGCTGGCAATCCTTATGATTTATATTGATATATTGATCATCAATTGTGTTGTAAATGTTGTACCTTGATGAGCGTATCTTTTCTTTTATGTACACTGAGAGCATATGCACCAAGACAAATTCCTTGTGTGTCCAATCACACTTGGCCAATAAATTCTATTCTATTCTAATACTTACAACACTTAATGATAGTCATAGGGTAAAAATAAGCAATCAGGAAACAATTTACATTTACATATAAAGAACTAGAAAAGAGCAAGAATCTGTTTAACTGTGCATACAGGTAGTCCTTGACTTATGACCGTAATGGAGCCTACCCGTTATGGTCGTAACTTGTGATGGTCTTAAACTGGTTCATCAAGCGACCAATCCAATTGTGTGGCCCTTTTGCAGCGCTCATTCAGTGAATCCTTTTTGTCTATTCTATAGCCCAAAAATTCAACAGATTCGACCCCTATCTGACACTTGCTTGCTTTGACTTTTAATCCTGCCGACCTAAAATGGCCAAAACTTTCCTTAATCGCTTCCCCAGTTCTCTTAAATCTTCCCTGATACCAACACATCATCGAAATAGGGTACGACTCGGTAACCCTTGTAGGAGCCGCTCCATCAAATTTTGGAATAGCCCGGGCCACACTCACCCGAACTGTAACGGGTGCACTTAAAGGCACCCGGTGCGTTACAATGGTCTGGGCTTCAGCTGTGCTAGCATCTACGGGTAGCTGTTGGTACGCTTGTGCCAAGTCTAATTTGGCGAAAACTTGTCCGTGCCCTAGTGAGTGCAATAAGTGTTGCACTACTGGAACTGGGTAGGCGCTCTTTTGCAATGCTTTGTTCAAGGTAGCCTTGTAATCAGCGCAAATTCTTATGGACCCGTCTGGTTTTATAGGGTGACGATTGGCGTCTCCCATTTGGCATGGTCAACTGGCACTAGTATCCCTGGCTGACTAATTTATCTAACTCTTTGTCGATTTTAGGTTTGAGTGCAAAGGAACCCTCCTTGCCTTTAACCTAATGGGAGCTATTTGGGGTCTAAATTGAAGGAGATAGGGGTCCCTTGTACTTGCCTAAACGGTCCTCGAATCGTCTGCGAATTCCTCCAGTAGGGCGTTTGCAGGTTGCATCCGCTCCGTGGACGCCAGTCACCCCATTCCCAACGCCCGGAACCAGTCTAGCCCCAGCAAGCTTGGCAAGGTTCCTCGACTAACGTGATGGGCAGGGTCTTTTCGTATGTCCCGTGCTTGACCTCGACGGTCGTTGTCTTACAACACTTAATGATAGTCATAGGGTAAAAATTTAGCACTTAATGATACAACACTTCATGATAGTCATAGGGTAAAAATAAGCAATCAGGAAACAATTTACATTTTACATTTACAAATTTACATTTACAAATCATAAGGATACATAATTTGTTTTTTTTTTCCTTCTGCAATTGAAAAAGGGAGCATAAATTGTAGCAAATAAATAAATGAACAGGGCACAGGTTCTTCCAACTAGTCTAAAAATTAATCAGATATTTTAAAATCTGGGCATGTTATTTTTTTAATGGAGTGCTATATAAAACAATAGATAACAACATATTTTTTGTTTGTGCTGCTTTGTGAAACGAATTGGAATCAACTCAGTATAAACTGACCCAAGTGAGTACAGTAATATTTTTCCCATGGTTTCTAATGAACACATTTAATAATATCCTGCTGCAATGAGGAGTCTTGATGCTCTCTGAGCTTGCTTGTTTTCTTGCAGATGTTTTCTTACCCAAACCAGGTAACATCATCATGCTACTGTTATTTGGGCAAGGAAACATCTGCAAGAAAACATACAAACTCAGAGAGCACCAAGGACCCCTCATTTCAACCCTGAGCTACAAATATTCTCCTTTATTGTTGACCAAGTATCTTCAACAACTTGGCACTCTGGAAGTTGAAGTCGAACATCTGTATGGCAGGAGGCTAGAAAAGATTACTGGAAGTTTTATACTATTGAATGCTTCTTATATTAATACATTTACATATAAAGAACTAGAAAAGAGCAAGAATCTGTTTAACTGTGCATACAGGTAGTCCTTGACTTATGACCGTAATGGAGCCTACCCGTTATGGTCGTAACTTGTGATGGTCTTAAACTGGTTCATCAAGCGACCAATCCAATTGTGTGGCCCTTTTTGCAGCGCTCATTCAGTGAATCTATAGTTGTTAAAGAGATGCTGTGATTATTAAGTGAAGCAATTGTTTGCTGTGGGATGGTTTTGTCTAAAACAGAAGTAAACATTAGTTTTCAGCAATAATGTAAATTGTGGTGACATGACTGTCAGCAACTGCAAACTGGCATAAATGTGGGTCAGTTGCTATGCATCTGAAACGCAGTAACACGACTGTGAGAGGAGACTGTCAGAATTTTTTAACTGAATCATAAGTACCTTTTGGGGAGGGGTTCCATTATAACTTTGAATGGTCACTGGGTGCCTGGTCATAAGTCAAGGACTGCTTGTATTAAACTTTCTTTTATAACACAGGGGTATCATTGCCACACATCCTAAACAGATATATATATATGGACACATTTCATACTAAGTTATTAGCTTTGGTTACGATAGCATTGTTTCTTCCTGGCCTGATTAGTAACTCCATTTTGCAAACTATATCAGATTAGCTCTCAAGCTGCTTTGACATGTAAGTGGAGAAAGTGAAAAATGTTCTAAAGAAACTGCTTCCGATTTCTCTTTTGCACTTAAAAAGCGCCATCTAGTGACCATTTATACAATAGAACAGTTAGAACAAAATTCAATTTGTAAGTATAACTGCTGATAAAGTAGTATTACCTATAAAACACTGCTTTAGAAATGTTTTAGAAATCATATCTTAATTTTGAGTAAGCCACATTTGTGTATTTATTCAAGAAAGGGAAAAAAACACAGACCCAAGAAACTACAGACCAATCAGTCCAACATCAATACCTAGGAAAATCCTGGAAAGGATAATAAGAAAACAGATCTGTGAACAACTAGAAGCACATAAAGTTAAAATTAGTAGCCAGCATGGGTTTGTAAAAAACAGATCATGCCAAACCAATCTTATTTCATTCTTTGATAAAGTCACTAAATTAGTAGAGCAAATTAGTAAAGCATTTGACAAAGTAGATCACAATCTACTTCTTAGTAAGCTAGAAAAACATGGAATAGACAAAACATCACCAGATTATTTTATTTTATTATTTTAAATTTCCTGGCTAATTGAATAAGTTTCTTAAGGGTTGTTTTAATATTGTGTATGTTTCTGTTTGTATTTTACTTGCCTGTTCACCGCCCTGAGTCCTTCGGGAGAAGGGCGGTATACAAATTAAAATATTATTATTATTATTATTATTATTATTATTATTATTATTATTATTATTATTATTATTATTATTATTATTATTATTATTATTATTATTATTATTAGATGAATTTGTAGCTGGCTGACAAACCGTACTCAATGAGTAATCTTTAATGGTACTATATCCACATGAAGAGAAGTAAGCAGTGGGATGCTACAAGGCTCCGTCTTAGGCCCAGTACTCTTCAATATCTTCATTAATGACTCAGATGAGGGAACAGAAGGGGAACTCTTCATTTTTTTTTTTTTTTTTTATTATTATTATTTTTTTTTGCAACAAACAAACAAAAAGAAAATACATTATTACACCCTTGTGCTATACATAAAAGGAAGATTTGGGTCTTCGGATATATCCTCATGATTCAGAAGGGGAACTCTTCAAATTTGCAGATGATACTAAACTAGTAGCCAGAAGACAAGCTCAGGATCCAAAAAGATCTTGACAAACTTGAACCGTATCCAACAAAATGAATTTTAATAGGGAGAAAAGCAAGGTTTTACGTTTAGGCAGGAAAAATCAAAAATGTAAGTACAGATTAGGTGAGACCTGGCTCAAAAACAGTAACTGTGAGAGGGACCTTGGAGTCCTATTGGATGATCACTTGAATATGAGCCAGCAGTGTGCAGCTGCTGCCAAAAAAGCTAATACAATCCTGGGTTGTATAAACAGAGGAATAGAAATATTAGTGCCGCTTTATAAAACCCTAGTAAGACCACACCTGGAATACTACAACCAATTTTGGTCCCCATACTACAAAAAGATGTTGAGACTTTGGAAAAAGTTCAGAGAAGAGCAACTAAGATGATCAAAGGCCTGGAGACTAAACCATATGACGAATGGCTGCAGGTTTTGGGTTTGGCTAGTCTAAAGAAAAGAAGAATTAAGGGTGACATGATACCAGTATCCAGTATTTGAGGGGTTGCTACAAAGAAGAGGGGGTCAAATTATTCTCCAAAGTACCGGAGAGCAAGACAAGAAACAATGGTTGGAAACTAATCAAATAGAGAAGCAACCTAGAATTGAGGAGAAACTTCCTAACGGTGAGAACAATTAACCAATGGAACAGCTTGCCTTCAGAAATCGTGGGTGCTCCATCACTGGAGGTTTTTAAGAAGAGACCAGGCAGCCACTTGTCTGAAATGGTATAGGTTCCCCTGCTTGAGCAGGGGTTGCAAGGAAGGGGGTCTAAGGGCCCTTCCAATTCCTATTCTATTCTATTCTATTCTAGTCTATTCTACTCTACTCTACTCTACTCTACTCTACTCTACTCTATTCGTCTAGTCTAGTCTAGTCTAGTCTTAGTCTTATTCTACTTTATACACTATATCAAAGTTGGGGATTTCCCATCTCACTCACAAAGTGGGCAGACTACAATTAAAACTTAGAAGTATAGAAGCCATATAAATATTATGTTTCAGTAGGAGGCAATTAAAACAAGGATAAAGTTAATAAAGTTAAAAAGGCATTAACCAACCCCATGGCTACACGCTCCTATGTGAGCCTTAAGTGAATTGGCAAAACCAGGGCTTCAGTCATTTCTGAAAAGGCCACGAGAGGAGCCCTAAGCTCACCTCTGGAGGTGAATCTTCCAAAGGGTGGGTAACAGCAGAGAATTATTGAACATTCTTTGTGTCAAAAATTATGCACTAACCTTATAACTGCTAAATAGTCTATTAGGCTGCTGAAGCGTAATATACTGAAGCACACTTGGACTGAGACTTAAATTCAGCTTAAGGCAAGAGTATAATGTTTCTAAACCTAGAAAAACCACAATCTGAAAACCCCATTTCATACTCCACACCAACTGAACTACGAAAGTTTTCTTCAGTCTTGTATTCTGTGAAGGCTTCACTAATCAGTGATAAATATGCCATAGCTCATCAGGATCTATTACATCAATGCTGGGCTGGATTATCAAACTGGGTTTACAACAGGTGCTGTTTCTAGCGTCATGCCTCTGCTAATCTTGCCCACTGAATTATTATGCAAGCTGAAATTCATGGCACTTAACAAACCTCAATGAGGACAACCTTTCAATGGAAATGCAATGGACGCTCTCATTTGAAGATTAAAAGTCACCTGTTTCCCTACATACGCAATCCAATATAGACGGTCCTCCTTTAGCGATGGTCACAGACAGTGACTGCTCACAGTCGGTGATGAAAAAAATAACTTTTGTGACCAATACTCACATTTATGACCTTCGCAGCATCTCCCTCAGAGGTCACATATTCACCATTAAAGGTAAAGGTAAAGATTCCCCTTGCACATATGTGCTAGTCATTCCTGACTCTAGGGGGCAGTGCTCATCTTCGTTTCAAAACCGAAGAGCCAGCGCTGTCCGAAGACGTCTCCGTGGTCATGTGGCCGGCATGACTAAATGCCAAAGGCGCACGGAACGTTGTTACCTTCCCACCAAAGGTGGTCCCTATTTTTCTACTTGCATTTTTACGTGCTTTCAAAACTGCTAGTTTGGCAGAAGCTGGGACAAGTAATGGGAGCTCACCCTGTTCCGTGGCACTCGGGATTCAAACCGCTGAACTGCCGACCTTTCGATTGACAAGCTCAGCGTCTTAGCCACTGAGCTACCGTGTCCCTTATATATTCACCATTACAGTCAGTTAATCCTATGCCTGTTTCCCCACCTCCACCACCTTCTCAGAGGGGAAAAATTACCTAAACAAGCTATGTCTTCCTGAGCTGATTTCTTGATGATGCAATGAGTCCCAAAAAAGTGCCAAAAGTAAACAAGCTCTGCAACCTTAATTGGTTGATTAGAACCCTCCAATAGTTGGCAGGCATTACTGCCTGACACTGACTAGATCTTCATCCAAAGTTTTTTTGCCTTCTAAGCAGCTCTTGGCTGACAGCCCCAAGCATAACAGGCAAATAGCGGCACTAGCATTTATTTTTTCCAATTTGTATTTGCCATTGTACACCTGCTTACTCAGTTGTAGTCCCTACTTCTTCAGTGAATGCAAATACAAACATCAGTTCTCTTCTTGATGATAATGCCAGTGCCACCATTCCAAAGGGCAGAGGAGTGGGGGAGAAAAAAGGGTTACAAGATTTGCTCTTTTACCCAGCTTCCTCTTAAAGTTGAGTTCCAAAAATTGTGTTTGGGCTCACCCAGGCAGTGTGCAGCAAAGGAAAGCTGAAGCAAAATAATCAAGTTATGGTCAGGTCATTTTTCACTAAGTGACTGCTTCATTTAACGACCGAGTAGCCAGTCCCAACTGCAGTTGCAAAATAAGGACTATCTATGTGGTTGTGCTGCCCCCACTCACCCACCCACATCTGAGGGTTGGTGTAGAGAGCTTTATTCAGTCTGTTCCCTCAACAGTTCCATTTCGGGTTTTCAGTTAACCCCCAGTTGTAAGCTTAGGCACAGTAATTGGCTTGTGACCAAATAGATAACCAAAAGCAAACTTACAGCCAAACCAAAACAGTCTTGAAAATAAAGGTTTTGCCTGGATAGGTTCCAAAAACAAACAGCTCAAAATCCACTCCGAGATTAGGGGCCTCCACTGAGGTTTGTCAACAAGTCCGGTGGTCTGAGTTTCAGGGCTTGCAAGGAGAAGTCACAGGAATAGTCCAAGCCAGGAATGCAGGAAGTCGTTTTCAGCAAAGCCAGCCATGAACAAGCTCCAGATTAACCTTTGAGGCAATGGCCAATTAGTCCACCCGACAGATAACCGGCTGCTCCA
Source organism: Ahaetulla prasina (assembly GCF_028640845.1). Lineage (NCBI taxonomy): Eukaryota > Metazoa > Chordata > Lepidosauria > Squamata > Colubridae > Ahaetulla > Ahaetulla prasina. The sequence goes on from NC_080539.1 coordinate 285,637,634, forward strand.
AACACGAACATAAACGCTCTTCGCAACTGAATTAAATCCACGAGCTGCAGTGTTCCAGAAACACAAAAAACCATCTGTCTGGCCACGATCCACACACCTTGCTTCCAGCAGTGCCTCCCTCTGCCTGCCATGCTAAATAGCCTTCCCCCGCCCGGTGCAGCCCATTAAGAGGGGTGGGGCCTTTTTCCCATCAATCTGGCAGATCTCCGCCTCTCTGCCCTGCGTGCTCTAGCATCTACCAAGGCAGGCAGCTCCTCCCCCTCTTCCTCATTGGCCTGTGAGCTCTCCCCAGCCAAAGCATGTTCAGCTGACAGCTCAGGGTCAGCAATACTGGACTTGCCAGGAATGCTCTCATTCTCCCCCAAGGTCTCTGAGGAAGACGTAGACGAACCATCATCCACAGGAGACATCACGATGGTGAATAGTGAACCTGCACTATCTTAACTAAAAAGATCACCATATTAGTGAAAAAGTGGGTCTGACTAATACTTTTAGGAACCCCACTTCTGTTCTTAGCAACTATCTTGACCATTCACAATTAAAACAGAGATGAAAAAGGAACTTTGGTACCAATCCTCCATTTATAGCCTTTGCAGGTCTGTAAAGCATAGGAAAGCTGAAATAAGATTCTAAGTTGCGGTTTCACTTAGCTGCTGCATCACTTAACAACCGATTTGCCGGTCCCAATTGTGGTGGCTAGATGAGGATTACAGGTAGACCACAATTTATGACTGGTCATTTAATGACTATTCAAAGTTATGACAGACTTTTGAAAAGCTACCGATGACCCGTCATAGAAGTTATTACTGCTGCCCTTTTCCACAGTCATGTGATCCCATTTGCAACCTGTTCACACTTACAAGCAGTTGCCACACAATCACGGGATAGCCATTTACAATCTTAACTATCAGTTTCCTCAAAAAGCCAATGGAGAAGGCAGCAGGGAAGGTTGTAAGCTGTTGCTGCTGCCTTCTGAAAGATTTTCCCCCCCCTCCCTTTGTGTGTGCGGGGTGGGGGGGAGGCTCTTACAGCAGTCTGGAAAAAAGAAGTGTGGATCATCATGCTCCGAGTTTCCTTTCTTCAGCCCTTCGCTGGAGTTCCTTTCTGTGCATGTTGGGGAGGAGAACTCCTGCAGTGGGCTGGAGAAAAGACACTCAGATCGTAGAGATCCAAACTTATTTTCTTCGCTAGAGTCTCCTTCTGTGCATGAAAGAGAGCTGCCTGCCCAATTCCACAGGCAGATCTTTCATTCCATCCGCTTAACGATGAATTAAGAGAGCCAGGACTGCTGTCATTTGGTGAAACGGCAGCAGTCACTTGGTTTCTCTTAATGATCGCTTCGCTCAATGATTGAAATTCTGGTTGCAACTTGAGGATCAACTGTACTTGGAGAAAAAAATATATAAACTCCCCAAATCAAAAGCAGGATATAAATGCAACAAAGTAAGAAATGCCACTAACAACAATGGCATTTGTTTCTCAATAAGCCCATACAGGTTTGCATTAGTCTCTCTCTCTCTCTCTCTCTCTCTCTCTCTCTCTCTCTCTCTCGAGCTCATTTACAGAATTTGAAAATATATATTATCTTAAGTGCAAAATAGCATTTCATACATGCACAGATGTACACTCTCTCGTATAGGAATACAGGGGCTCATACATTCCAGCTGTTCCATCATTAAGGATTGCTGCTTTCTTCTTTACCAAATTTATTGAGTGAAAAGCGAAACAAACTTCAACCTCCAAACTTAAATTACTAATGCTGGGTTTGCAAATTAGATCTCCTTATCTGGAAACTGCAATCTGTCTGTTTGGCCAGCTGTAGATGACAAGAGCCAAGAATCCTAAGAGGTGTAGGCAGCATTTATTTTCATCACATGAATCTTCAGCAGTAGGAAAAATGGAAATAACTCAGAGAAGCAGCTAGCTGCAAAAAAAGCCCTTTGCATTTATAGGCCAATCTTTTGGAACATGAAGATGTCTTCATTTAATGATTGGGAAGGATTCAACTACTTTAGAACTGTGTTTCTTAAACTGCAGACCTGGGAACACCTCAAGACCCTTTCAGTACCTCAAGACCCTTGAAATAAAATTTATTTGCCAGATATTGAAGAAATTTGCAAAAATGTTAAACAAGGACACTTTTCTCATGATATTTCTTTAAAACAGGTTTTTATGAAAAATATTTTTGTTATAAATGATTTATGAGTATTGTTATTTTTACATGATTCAATAAATAAAGATTCTATGAATGTATCCATTTTAATTTGTATTGTGGTAAATATAGATAAACATAACCCGTACTAACAAATGTTTTTGGGGGATGCTCTCTAATTTTAAAAAATTGGAAGGGTTCCTAAGAGCAAAATGTTTAAGAAACACTCGTTCAGGACAATATTCTTCTACAGTTATGGTATCATTTGGCTTATCCAGACTGCCTATATATTTATGATTACGTTTTTGCAATATGAAGACTACAATATAGACAGGGAAAGGAAATGAGTTTAAAAAAGAGGAATGTGAACAGCACAGCTATCAGACCCCTCAATTTAACCACAAATAAAAAATGTAATCTCTAGATTGTGTTTTAACAATTTACTTCCAGACTTTTCTTTTTCCTTCCTAGCAAGCAATAAGAGAAAGCAATGTTGGAAGCATTTTTTCTTGGCACATCCTCTTTTAACCCAAGGGCCACATTTTAAAGATATTTCCACCACACAGATCATCAGGAAAGTGTCTTATGGTTAATCTACATTAAAATACTAACTCCTTAATAAGATTGTTTTAAATTAAATGTTTGACTTATATACACATTCTTAAAAACAGAAAAATGGATAAGTTTCCTGAAAGATCTAGCCTGGAACAGTATCTTGTTTATAATTTATCTGGCACTAAGGATGAGCACCAAAGTAGCCAAGTCTGCTAATTAGATTAATGCAGATTACCAAGAGAACTTTAAATGTTGATCTGTAAACCGTAAGAGTAGGCATTAACGTTACAAATGTAATTTGGTCTAAATCAATGTAAAACTCAACACTATCAACGAGTGCTGGTCTTGGAAATTATTTTTTATTTATTTGTATCCCACTTTTACTATTTTTATAAATAACTCAAGGCAGCAAACGTATCCAACACACCTTTCTCCTCCTACTTTTCCCACAACAACCTTGTGAGGAGAGTTGAGATGAGAGAGAGCGACTGGCCCAAGGTCACCCAGCCAGCTTTCATGGCTAAAAGGTGGGACTTGAATTTAGAGTTCCCCAATTTCTAGCTTTATGTTAAGTCCAGTATTAGATGTAATATGTCTCCAAACAGCACTTGCTAATCAGCCTAAACAGAAAATGGCATAAAATTGCTTGATAGCATCACTTGAATATCTGGTATTATGGGAATACAGGTAGTCCTTGACTTACAATCATTTGCTTAGCGACTAAAGTTACAGTGTCACTGAAAAAAGAGACATGATTGGTTTTTACACTTATGGCAATTGAAGCATCCTCACAGTCACGTGATCAAAATTCAGATGATTGATAACTGGCATGTATTGATGACAGTTGAACTTACTTCTACTGCATTACATTCTCCTGGTCTAACAGGTTTCTTTTCAACTGGCCTTAAAAAGCAATTGAGATACACTTCAGATTGCTATACAAAACTTTCCTGATGAATCCAAAGGAATTTATTGTGCCATTACTGTTGGTACTTCATTATTATATAGCCTGTTTCCCTTACCAAGTAAGATTTCAATATTTCAAGCATAATTAATGCTGCCTCAATGCCAGGGGTACAATAATACTAATGAAGACACCTATGCTTAGTTCGGATCAGGGCCAAAGCTAAATTTTAGTAACTTGTCAAAGCATAACTTTAATATCTTAATTAGGAACGGAATATATCTTGAGAGTGTTTCCAGACAGACGGTTCTCAGCATGATCAATCAAAAGAAATTTTGGAAGCTATGCCAAAGGTCCTTCTCTCCTTAACAGATAAATAGAAGAACAAAGATTATGAATACTGCCACCTGTGAAATCACAGTTACTGCATAATAAAAATCTTATCTTCTATTATAGGGTATTTTATCTTATTTATTTACTTTGTTTATACCCATCATTCTGCCCAATGATGGACACTTAGTGCTAGTATTATAATTAGTCAAATCAAATCTTTATTTCAATCATAGACCAACACCAGTGAACATAAACACAGTAAGAATTCTGGCCCTTCCAATAATATTAATAATCAAATCGATGAGATATATAATATGTATTGTGGATATTTAGAAAACACACCTACAAGTAAACATTAATAACATAATGCTAGGACAGTATAAAACACTGAAGTATATATATATATATAGGCAGTCTAATAAGTTTCAATACTAAAACAATAAAAAGTATGAAATAAAAATACACTAACCTAAAAAAAACAATATAAGAAAGTGAAAAAACCAACGATAAAACAAGTATTGAAAAACAGAGGTCCTGTTCTGTCTCCTTCCCCACTTCAGATCCACGAGCTGGCCTTCAGCCAGTGGATTCATGGCTCTTATCAGTCCTGGCAGAGAAATCGCAGCTGCCTGCCAAAGTTCAAACAGATGACTCACGTAGCAAGACTTTCAGCTCTTTTTGAAACAGTTCAGCTAAACTTTTGCTTCCCGTGGAGTGAAAGCAGTCCCAAAGCTCCTTATATATCCTGTGGGGTGGGACTCCTGCCCCACCCTTCCTTTTGATGACGCCACCTCTCTAATCTTCTGAAGCGCGGGTCAAGCCAAGCTTGATTATTATTATCAGCCGGGTCTGAAGGCATAGCCTGAGGAAGGGAGGAATCAGGGGATGACGGCCTCATTACGTCCTCCGACTGGTCTGGTTCTGGCTACTGGAGCCGAGCCAAAGGCATCGGTGCTCCCGAGGTAAGCCTTACTGGCCCTTCCCCCTTACTCTCGGAGTCACTTTCGGGCATGGGGCCAGGTTCGGGGGCTGGAGTCACAACAGGTCCTCTCATCTACTGGTTCATGCTAGTGATCAATCCTTGATGGATTTTTTCATACTGCAACTTTTAATAAGATGACTTCATATGTGGTAAACAAATTATATTCCAAAAGTAATAAATAGGCTGGGGATTCGTCTGTGCAACCTGGCAATCTCCCAAGTACAGTACTGAGGGAATAAGAGCACTTTGACTGTCTCTATCAAATGAACATTAAAGAACGTGGTCATTTAAAATATACAAACTTTCTACCATTTGCTGAAAGAACAGCAAAGGGAGAAAATAACAACATGCCTAAAGTAAAAGCTTTTCTGCATTTTGAGAATTCTAGTTGTATAAGATATATCAGAAATTTTACTATATATATGCAAATGTAAAAGGAGTATTTGTTGCTGTACCTAAAGTAACCTTAGATATAGAGTGCAAGGCTGTTTCAGCCAAGAAAAAGAACTTTATTATTCAAACCTTTAGAATAATTGGGGGGGAGAATAGCTGCACCTTGTATAGGTGGTCCTCAACTTATTCGTTGATTTCAGTCTCATCTTAAATAAGTGAATATAATGAAAGTGAAGCTTCTTAATGTAAGATTAATCTTGTCTGATTAAAGCAAGGTGAGACTAAAATAGTTACTTTAAATATTAACATAACATATATATAACATATAATATATATATATATATATATATATATATATATATAATATATAACATATAATATAATATATTATATGTTAATATATATATATATATATAACATATAATATATAACATAAGCAAGAATTTGGCAGACTGATATATGCCATCCATATATCATGTCCAAGGAATTCTAGAAATTGCCCAAAGCATTTGGAGGTCACCTCATTGCTCATCACAGATTTAAATGCATATTCAAAGAAAAATGAATTTTTTTTAAAAAAGCATCCATAATTATTTTTAAGCGAAGAATCAAATCGTACATGCATTTAAGTTTTTTACGGATTTCACATACTTCTGAAGAACTATCTGCATCATAACATAAATCTATAGCTACTCTTCTTTTTTAGAGTAATTTCTAGTTCAGCAAACACTCATGTGTTGAAAAATTGTAAGCACAGCTTACTCTTGAATTGCACATCTCACCTGGTTTACTTTCATTTGGTTTATATTGCACTTCCTCAACGCATTCTGCAGGAAACCATCCAACATATCCCCGAGTACTGCCTTCCCAGAATCCACCCTCGCCGATGTTCAAAACTAGAAAGAAAATAGGAAAACACTGTTCAGTTTTTGTTGTTTAATGTACAAGTTTAAATAATAACCCCCAAACTTAAATAGGTAGATTGCACTTAATGCGATTTCAGATAGTGCAATGTTCTATTTAGTGCAAATTATAAATTGACATTTGGTGATGTTTAATATAAGACCAAGTTCTATTATTGCTAGAGTGCATTGAGGTTACCATATGTGCAGTTGTGGTTTTAGACACTAATTGTCATGTGAGCAAAACGGGAAAAGGAACGTTCCATTTGAGGTAAGCTCAAAAAAAGAAGAATCTCATTTTGAAGAATGGTTACAGAATGCAGGAGATAGGTACAGTTTGGATGTGGGCTTATCCTCCAGTTTGTCCTTTGTTCACTTAATTTACTTATTTTAAATATTTATGTGATCTATGGATAGTATAGCAGGTCATAATCCATTACAATTCAATAAAAATCACTAAAGCCACATAAAGTTAACTGCAGGATGGACTAGAAAAGGATCTAGTTAGCACATTCTGAATTAAGTAGTAAAGAAGTTTTTATCAGTGTACAGTAGGCTTTCTTTTAAGAATTATACTTAGATTTTTTTGTTTATTTTGCTTTCTATAACCACTTTGCAATTTGCTAGAAATTTAAATTTTATATATATTCTTTTAAACTTTTGTTATATTTCATTAATAAACATATAAAAATTATGTTTAAAGTTTTTCATTGCCTATTTCTGTGGAACTAATTACCCATTTCCCATAGAAATATCACTCTGAATAGTGCTGATTCAAATAATGCAACTATTTCATGGGATTTCTCATCAGCACTATTTGAGATGAACCTGTAATAATATTTGCAATAAACTAAAGATACTATCAATAATTAATTCATACAAATGATTTATGCCCATAAATATGAATAACAATGCAATATAATATAAACATCTATATATAATATATAACATATATATATAAATAAAACATATAATATATAACATATAATATATAACATATAATATATATATATAAATAAAACATATAATATATAATATAATATATAATATGTATTGTGGATATTTAGAAAACACACCTACAAGTAAACATTAATAACATAATGCTAGGACAGTATAAAACACTGAAGTATATATATATAATATATATATAACATATAATATATATATAATATGTATTGTGGATATTTAGAAAACACACCTACAAGTAAACATTAATAACATAATGCTAGGACAGTATAAAACACTGAAGTATATATATATATATAAATAAAACATATAATATATAATATGTATTGTGGATATTTAGAAAACACACCTACAAGTAAACATTAATAACATAATGCTAGGACAGTATAAAACACTGAAGTATATATATATAACATAAGCAAGAATTTGGCAGACTGATATATGCCATCCATATATCATGTCCAAGGAATTCTAGAATTTGCCCAAAGCATTTGGAGGTCACCTCATTGCTCATCACAGATTTAAATGCATATTCAAAGAAAAATGACAATGTTAGCACATGTTCTTAAAAGACTAAAAGTGCACGTAGACATTACTTTTTAAATGTGGGCACTGTAAAACTGACAGCTACAAAAACATCACTAAGAATTCTTTTTAAAGACACTTGACAGATCTTAATGATTGCTCCCTTGCCTTGTGTGAATTGACTGAAATATTGTAATGCTTCTCCCTCATTGTTCCCCAGAAAAGCACATTCCTTACACAGAGACCTACGCACAACTGTTAAGTATATTTAATTTTAATATATGTTTAATAAATATTACATGTTATGAATTGTCAACATACATAATAATAAATATTCAATAATATATATCTTTAACATATAATATATAACATATAATATATAATATATTACACTTAAATAGATACAACTTACTCTCCAAAATATTCACTTTATCATTAATTTTATTCACATCTCCAGATATTTGTTTTAGAGCTTTTTCTTAACTTCCCTTTCATCTCTTCTTTCATTCTTCACTCTTTCATCCATTTTTAAAAAAGCATCCATAATTATTTTTAAGCGAAGAATCAAATCGTACATGCATTTAAGTTTTTTACGGATTTCACATACTTCTGAAGAACTATCTGCATCATAACATAAATCTATAGCTACTCTTCTTTTTTAGAGTAATTTCTAGTTCAGCAAACACTCATGTGTTGAAAAATTGTAAGCACAGCTTACTCTTGAATTGCACATCTCACCTGGTTTACTTTCATTTGGTTTATATTGCACTTCCTCAACGCATTCTGCAGGAAACCATCCAACATATCCCCGAGTACTGCCTTCCCAGAATCCACCCTCGCCGATGTTCAAAACTAGAAAGAAAATAGGAAAACACTGTTCAGTTTTTGTTGTTTACTGTACAAGTTTAAATAATAACCCCCAAACTTAAATAGGTAGATTGCACTTAATGCGATTTCAGATAGTGCAATGTTCTATTTAGTGCAAATTATAAATTGACATTTGGTGATGTTTAATATAAGACCAAGTTCTATTATTGCTAGAGTGCATTGAGGTTACCATATATGCAGTTGTGGTTTTAGACACTAATTGTCATGTGAGCAAAACGGGAAAAGGAACGTTCCATTTGAGGTAAGCTCAAAAAAAGAAGAATCTCATTTTGAAGAATGGTTACAGAATGCAGGAGATAGGTACAGTTTGGATGTGGGCTTATCCTCCAGTTTGTCCTTTGTTCACTTAATTTACTTATTTTAAATATTTATGTGATCTATGGATAGTATAGCAGGTCATAATCCATTAGAATTCAATAAAAATCACTAAAGCCACATAAAGTTAACTGCAGGATGGACTAGAAAACGATCTAGTTAGCACATTCTGAATTAAGTAGTAAAGAAGTTTTTATCAGTGTACAGTAGGCTTTCTTTTAAGAATTATACTTAGATTTTTTTGTTTATTTTGCTTTCTATAACCACTCTGCAATTTGCTAGAAATTTAAATTTTATATATATTCTTTTAAACTTTTGTTATATTTCATTAATAAACATATAAAAATTATGTTTAAAGTTTTTCATTGCCTATTTCTGTGGAACTAATTACCCATTTCCCATAGAAATATCACTCTGAATAGTGCTGATTCAAATAATGCAACTATTTCATGGGATTTCTCATCAGCGCTATTTGAGATGAACCTGTAATAATATTTGCAATAAACTAAAGATACTATCAATAATTAATTCATACAAATGATTTATGCCCATAAATATGAATAACAATGCAATATAATATAAACGTTTATATACAGTATTCATACCATATTAATAAAACATGTTTTGACAAAGGACTAAGGAAATTAATTTAAAATGTACTTAAAACTAAAATAAATAATCTAATATAAAAGGTGCCTTATATTTGAAGCATTTTTCACACAATTACAGACGTTCCTTCAGTGAATCTTAAAATGGGTTATCAGAAATTCCAGAAAATGAGTCTTTGAAAATTCAGTGAGACTTCGAAGATACTGCTTCAAAGTAAGTGCTACATGAATTGCAAGTTAAGCCTTTTATAAACTGGGTTGGAAATGACACCACTTAATTTTATTCAAAGGAAAGGCACTTGTGCCAATGACTAACAGCTTTACTTGAAAAGCCATGTTCATTCAACCCACAATCAGTATAGAGTACATTTTTGAATTCTATAAAAATCTTCACTGTTAAAGAAAAATGACAATGTTAGCACATGTTCTTAAAAGACTAAAAGTGCACGTAGACATTACTTTTTAAATGTGGGCACTGTAAAACTGACAGCTACAAAAACATCACTAAGAATTCTTTTTAAAGACACTTGACAGATCTTAATGATTGCTCCCTTGCCTTGTGTGAATTGACTGAAATATTGTAATGCTTCTCCCTCATTGTTCCCCAGAAAAGCACATTCCTTACACAGAGACCTACGCACAACTGTTAAGTATATTTAATTTTAATATATGTTTAATAAATATTACATGTTATGAATTGTCAACATACATAATAATAAATATTCAATAATATATATCTTTCAAATTAATATATCATTCACTAATAATATATTACACTTAAATAGATACAACTTACTCTCCAAAATATTCACTTTATCATTAATTTATTCACATCTCCAGATATTTGTTTTAGAGCTTTTTTTCTTAACTTCCCCTTTCATCTCCTCTTTCATTCTTCACTCTTTCATCCATTTTTTTAAAAAAAGCTTTCAATATAGTGTTCAGTGATTTAGACAATTAGACTATCATTATTCAGCTAATTTAGTGCACAATTTCTTAAACTTTTCCCAAAGTAAATCCTGATGGTGTAATTCTTCTCTTTGCAGATTGTTCTAGCAATCCTCTTCTCCCCTCTGTTTTTGCTGCTTTTCTGATAGTTGCGATTCTAATATTGTTATCCAAAATGAAAGTGTCTCAGTTGCAAGCAAAAAAAAAAATTTCTATTATGTCTTCCAGTGCCCTTAATATTTTTGTTTTGAATGGTGATCTCTAGTTACATTCAGCATCACTGACTGATTCATATTACATTTATCTTTTGTTTTGTTTAATGCATCAATTGTCTGACTCTTTAACAGTAAAAAAAAAAAATTGTTCCCATGAAAGTCCAGTTCATTTGTGGATTTTAATTCCAATTTCCTCAACAGCACTTTCATCAGAAAATTATTTTCAGAATAATTATCCTTTTATCTGTTTTAAACTTCATTGAACTTTTTCTCAAAAGCTTTAAAATCTTTAAAACCCTTTTTTCCTTTTTAGTCCAAAAATAATGCTGATCCATTATGTGCAATTCTCTTATCCTGCCAGTCAGAAAATATCTATTTAGCTATAAATTAATTACATTTGAAAATGGTTAAGAAAGTGACCTTGTGCAAACCTTTTGTCCATATCGATGTTAACTCTACCAGCTAAATCAGACAGGAAACATGGCTAGGTAAACTAGATTTATTGTAATAAATTTATATTTATTAGAAGGTTACATTAATGGTGTCTTTCAAGTCTGAAGTCTCATATGAGACTCTATAAAGAGTGCAGAGAAGAGCAACAAAGATGATTAGGAGACTGGAGGCTAAAATATATGAAGAACTGGGTATGTCTAGTTTAATGAAAAGAAGGACTAGGGGAGACATGATAGCAGTCTTCCAATATCTCAGGGGTTGCCACAAAGAAGAGGGAGTCAAACTATTCTCCAAAGCACCTGAGGGTAGAACAAGAAGCAATGGGTGGAAACTAATCAAGGAGAGAAGCAACTCAGAACTAAGGAGGAATTTCCTGACAGTTAGAACAATTGATAAGTGGAAAGACTTGCCTGCAGAAGTTGTGAATGCTCCAACACTGGAAGTTTTTAAGAAAATGTTGAATAGTCATTTGTCTGAAATGGTGTAGGGTTTCCTGCCTGGGCAGGGGGTTGGACTAGAAGACCTCCAAGGTCCCTTCCAACTCTGTTATTATGTTATGTTATATTACCATCTAATCCATCTAATCAGTTCTTCCAAAGTTTTTCTCCAACCATTAAGTCCTCGGGACTTCCCCCTTTCTTGGTTAATTGTTTCTAGGCAGTATATCATTCCCTCATTTCCCAATGCCATCCTCATCTTTCAATACATTACAGCTGTGAACTTGATTGAAAATCTTCAACTCCCAGCAGCTCAATTCATGAGTCAATCACGAAAACCTCATTTGGTGAAGCTGTCTGGAGTGCAAATGAGCAATCTCACAATCTCTTCTTTATCTGGAAAGATAGCGGTGGCCAGAATACACCATATGACTGCTGATCAGGGGTGAAACCCAGCAGGTTCTGATGGGTTCTGGAGAACCAGTAGTGGAAATTTTGAGTAGTTCAGAGAACCAGCAAATGCCACCTTTGGCTGGCCCCAGAGTGGGGTGGGAATGGAGAAAGAGAAAAAGCAATAAATGTTAAATTGTAGCAATATCTGAGTTAGACATTGTCTAAGACTCCACCTTGATCACTGGCATTGCTATGATGGAAAAAACACTCCCACCAAATATCAAATTTATTTTTATCAGCTGTGGATTTCTTTGTGTCATGGGTGTTAGACAGAAATGATGTCACTGGACATGACTAATGGCTCAAAGTAAAGAGATATATTTAACTAGATTACCTAATAGTTTGTTAATGCATTAATTTATATGTATTTTTAAATCTTTACCTGAACTTGACCCGGTTTCAGCTTTCTGGAAACCATGTCTACCCTCCAAATCATTTCATGCATGATTTAGGCTTGTCTAGCCTTGTGTTTCCAGATATGTTGAACTACATAACTTCCAGATATGTTGCACAAATTACAATCCAGCATAATAAATGGATATTAATTAGCTCTGACCTGGCCCCATTAATTTCCAATATGGTATCGTGTAACACCATTGAGAATAAGATACATTGGAAGATGGAAAACTGTGAGACATGAAACTAGGAAACTATCTCATTGGCAAGTGTAGGAACACAAAAGGAGAAACTGCTACATATACCAAATATCAATACCACAGTATAGTCATCTCCATCGTCAATTCCTTTATTCATGTTCTATAACATTTTTTAAAAAAAAGAATGCTAATTAGTGTTACTTTTTTGTATTTTATTGCGAATGCTGATTTTAGAATATTGGTATGGATGAAACAGAATATAATTGGATGTTTTGGTCAGGAGTTCATGGCCTGCATGACATCCATCTGCCTCTTCCAGGTAATTTCTGGCCTGACACATCCAAGCAGCAGGCTACATGGTGGACCTTGCCTTTTGCTTAGGAATACCTGTCTTCTGACTTGGACATGGAAGGTATGACATCTAGCGCTTTGTTAGAGTCAGATCAGTTCCTGGCTCAGACAATACTAACTACCGCCAACAGGTACTTAGTGGAGTTTTTAAGTGAAATGACAGATGGTTTCACCGAATACCTGATCAAGCTTTAGCAGCAGGAGATCCCTCTTTGATTGCCTTTGGAGCTCTCCCAGACAATATCTGGAGAGTAAGCTGACAGTGTATGAATTTATATATATATATATATATAGTTCTATTTTTACTTTGAATTTAATTATTTTGCTTATCACAGGCATTTTAATTGTTAAAATGTATGCTGTTTCTTACAGCTGTTAAAGTGATAACAGTCCCTATGGATTAGGACACTATATGAATTTAATAAACAAATTTTAACAATAAACTAAACAAATCTTAAACAGTGCGTTATTTATTGAAAATCTCCTAATCCTGACACTTTGCAGGTTTCCTACCTGAAGGCTCACCGGCTATATATAAACTGCTAAAACAGATATAAACACATAAACAAACAAGTATAAATGTATAAATATTTATACATCCGTATTTTTATGGCTCCTCTTTTATAACAGTCATTGCTAATATCATTATGAAATGTTATGGTTTCTTAGGTGGACACACAGTATGTTACATATCATTTTAGTCACTATTTCTCATAAAAAAAGGATTAAATTTCATTTAATTAGGATAAGCTTAGAACACTGTAGAGGTTTTAGGTGATTTCCAATGGCATCAGTACAATCTTTTTAAATCAGACAATGGTGAAGTGATCTATTATCTGAATTAATAAACGGGGTATCAAACCCTGAAGTCCAGGGTTTGCCATGATGGGGCAGGACGTGTGGTGTTTTTATAATGGTTAGGTCTGGAGCTCGGACTGTTGAGACTGGGTTCCAAACTATGGCAATGCAAATTACAATTTCCCATCATTCTGGAATGTGCTGAAGCTTGGATGGCCAAAGATATTCTCTCATGTCCTAGATTGGATTTCAACCTATCTAAGACAGGAAACAGAATGTATGTATACGCTATAAACACTTAAAAAATATGTTTGCATGGAATAAAAGAAGGCAATAGAAAACTAATTCTGCATTGTTGCCAAGAAAACTGCATGGAAATGTCAGTGAAGACATCAGAATTCAAACTTGACTTTAAGAAGACTATTTTTAGTCTACTACTATACACAGCCAGGAATATATAATGAAGCAGATTAAGATACATGGCCACACTACAGGGCAAGTACTGGCATGGGTAGAAGATACAATCTCTGCTAAAAATTGTATAATTGTAGATAATAACTATATTTGTAGAGTGTATCACTGGATACAATCACTATTAAAAACTGTAGAATATGTAGAGTTGTGTATTAATCATTGAAAAAGACAGCCCTGCAAGCAGTCACGTCAGGGTAGAGGGACCTCATCCCACAAAGAGATCTAACAAGACTGCAACTAAGGGCTGTGCAAAGCACTCAAAAGATATGCTTTACAAACATACAAAGGATGTTAGCACAAGTAAAACACGTACATTCACAGTGTGAAATCAGCTTCATCCTTTGGAAGGCTGTTTGAAATATTATCCCTGCCTATCTGCCTTTTGCAGATATGCAGATAAGCAAGGACAGAAAATCACCATAAACTTTCCAAAGAGAATACAAATATTGTATTTAATTTCCAGGATCATGCCGCTTAGGAAGAGAAGGCAAGAATGGACACTCAGAGATCAAGAGATGTGAGCTCTGCTGACCAAATAATCTCTTCTGCAAGGAGAAATAAAGCAGACATTGCCGTCTGGCTAACAGAATTGGTCAACAAACAGATATTGCAGCAACCTCTGACTAGAGATATGCTCCAAGATACCATCCTCATACTCTGGAAAAAAAATCTGTTCTTCAAATTATTTTTGAAGAAGGAGAGAAGAGCAGGGCAAAGTCTCACTAAGCAGAGAACTTCTCCACTCAGTGTGCTACCTCCCTTTCCTCCTCTGGGCTAGAAAAAAAGATTTTCTAACTTCCTAGTGCAAGGCGGGGAAGAGAGCCAGGACTGGAGGAAGAAAGTTTGAGATCTGGGCTTTCTTTTTCCAGCTCTGAATGCTGTCCCTAAGGTGCTTTTTCAAAAGGCAACTGGACTTTCTGGTATTTCTTTGAAGGTGTTTCGTTTCTCATCCAAGAAGGATGAGACAAAGCACCTTTGGGACAACCGTGACCTGGATGACTGAGAATCTCCATAGACATTTAGCTCAGAATGCTGGTTCTGTACATGGAGGGAAGCTGCCTGTCTTCTTTCAGCAGACAGTTCTTTCACTCCATTTGTTTAATGATCCACATGGTCCCTTAGCAACTGAACCTTAGGGGGCCGGGACAGTGGTCGTTGAGTGAACTGATCACACGGGTTCCTCATTTAACAATTGAAATGACTTCTGACTATATTGGGTAGGCTCCATTACAGTCATAAGTCGATAACTACTCTTTGTGGAGAAGCAACAAGAAAGAAAGAGGGGGCTCTTTTGAGGGACCAGAAGTACTTTGAGGATAGAATATAAGGAACATGAAGGAGTATAGTGGTTTATGAAGCTATAGCAGAGAGAGAGATGGCTAACGTCGGAAGATTGGGAAAAGGATCTTTAGCTAAGATCCTTAACTATAAACTTAAGATTTATCTCAGGGGTAGTCAACCTTTTTATACCTACCACCCACTTTTGTATCTCTGTTAGTAGTAAAATTTTCTAATCGCCCACCGGTTCCACAGTAATGTGCCGTGTATCATCGTCTGCGCATGCCTCTTGCGCATCATGGATTGGGTTGGGGGAGGGGCACCAGCTACCAGCTCTGCTTGTCTGTTACAGCTGGGTGGGGTGGGAGGAGATGCGCGAGCTATTCTGGGACGAGGCTCTTTTGTTTGCGGTCGCACTATAGCGCCATTTAGTTTCATTTACATAACGTGAACTAAACTTATGCGTGGGTGATACAAATAGTATATTTTCAGAAATTTAAATTGTCACGGGGAATTTTATGAAAACCTAATGAAAATGTTTTTAAATAATGCTATGAAATTTTTTTAAAAAGTCAATTAAATTTAAAAAAAAGGAAAGTGCTTCAGTATCGGACAAAACCCCTACCGCCCACCATGAAAGCTGGAATGCCCACTAGTGGGCGGTAGGGACCAGGTTGACTACCACTGATTTATCTGAATGATTTTATTAAGAGAATGCAGCATTTACACAGGAACCTCCCATCTCTTTCTTTTCTCTGCAGGGTTTTTTTTTTCTTTTTGTTTTTTACATAATGGCTGGAAAATCTCTTTAAGACTAATGCACCATTTTTCAGGGAATGGTAGCTGGAGTATGAATTTGCAGCCATCAGCTTTCTCCATTAGAGCAAAAATCCTTAGATCCAGAGCAAAGTACGTGTTGAGTACACAGGCAGTCACTGTGAGTAGTGAAGCCAAAATCCTAGTTAAAGTTTTATCATCATACCCTTGAGAAAAGAATGAAAGCATTGCATTCACTATAATAGTTTCTCATGTCTTTTCCTTAGTGCCAGGAATTATAGAAAAAGAAAAGAAAAGGGTGTAGGGGCAACACTGTGCTGTGCTTTTCATTTTTTCCCTATTTTTCCAAATCTGGTGATTCATTAGAATGCAATTCTCATCATACATCAATAATGTTATCCATGATAGTTGTGGATTGACATACTAGTGCAACATATAGTATGACAGGTGGAAAAGATTATATTAGCTATTACTGATTCTTTGGGAATCATTGATACTTTTCTAGTATTGTGATTACTAAGTGAGAAAGCATATTGTTCAGCTTGCTCTTGTGGCAACAAATGGAAATCATGATGGTTTGAGCACAGTTTTGTGTTATGTTGGTTATAACAGAACATATTAGTTAATCCATCTGTTAGCAAGCAGCTTCAAGCAAATGTTTCATTATTAATATGGGTCCTGCCCATCTATCTGTTACTATAATTATTAAAGTAAACTCTAATAACTATAGTAATAAATAGATGGGCAAGGTTGTCGTTCTTTCTATCCATCCATTCATCTATCTATCCATCCATCCATCCATCCTTCTTTCCTTCCTTCATATCCTTCCATCCATCCATCCCATCTATCATCTATCTGTCAATTAAAGTTATATGGCTCCCCATCTCACAAGAAATGACTCTGGGCAGCATACCATTGTTCAAGTCAGTACATTAAGTGTTTATGCAACAGTGCTATTCTTTGTGACACCTTGACCATAGCTTCTCCTTTGCAAACACCCCTCTGCCCTCAATATTTTGAGGGTGTTTTCTTATCAAGAAAATATTTAGTTAAAATAAAGCTATGTCAATGGATAGGTTGATTCAGCACTAAGGACAGCTCTTGGATGTTCATACTTGATTAGCATTATAGTTAATATAATTTTCATAAAAATGGGAATGATAGCCTATTTGTGATCTAGTCTTTTCATCAGCATAACCAGGATCCCTTAATGCAAATATTAACAATCATGAAGAGCTGTATTACTTTGAAAAGTAAATAACATCGTATATATCATTTATCTCTACTTCTATATCATAAACGCTTGTAAATAGATAAAACTGCTAATATAACACTTATATCCCAAAATAACAGTTGTTATAAGGATCTTGAGGGAAGAATGTAGAAGAAAAATTAGGTGGTTCCAAGTATATTAAGCTTAAAGAAGCAGAGACTGAGGTGAAACACGACATCTACCTTCAAGCATTATTAAAAGTAGAAGATGCGACAAAATTATTCAGAAATTTAGAAAAGATACCATGAGAAACAATAGGAAACAGATTTTGGTTGAATAGCAGCAAAAACAAGTCTCCTTACAACAAGAACTGTACAACGATGGAACAGACTTTTCTAGGAGACGTTGGACTATCATTTGATGGAGTACAATTGTCAGAGACTCTATAATAATGGATTATTGCAGTGGGGAAAGGATTAGATCATAAAATCTCCTAGCTCCTGTGACTCCTGTCCAAACCTTACATGATTTTACAGTTCAATGGCTTGGATTATTTATTTATTTAGCCTCACTTGATAAAGCCCTGAAGTTGTCAACCAGATCTTGATGAAATTAGTCCTGCAGTTTTTGCAGCAGTTTTTATTTTTAATTGAGTGCGTTAATTTCCTACTTTGCTGTTTTCACCTCATGTTTTTCCTTTTGCTTTTACAGCAAATGCTGCAGATACTGTACATTATTACATCCAAAGGTCATGCAGGTTTTTATCAATTTAACCTTGGTTGCAATGTATTCATGATCAAGCCAGAAATTTGATTTGAATTTACTTCTGGTATAGTTTATTTTATCCATTAACAGTTCTGGGATTATGCCGATCTGTTGTGGAAAAATAGTATTTCTCTCCTATCCTTTGCAGGCCAAATAGGCTGTCTAAGCTGTGAAGCTACAGCAAACTAAAAGATTGGAAAATATCTTTCTCATACTCACTGTTCCTGTCCAAGACTATTTCATATCATGGATATAGTCTGCCTAGATACAAGAGCATCAAAGGATAATCTTGCAATAAGAGAGGAGTGATCACTATCAGGATAAAATCAATTTCAACATCAATAATTAAGTTTTGGGTATCTTATCTATAATATACCCAATATATTATAATATACAATCATGCTTACTCCTTGAAGACTGGAAATAAATTGTCTTTTATGTGCCCATTTACTTAATAACCATAAGCATTATATGGACTTTTATGTTCAGTTGCCTGCCTCAAAAATTTATACATGACTATCCACAAATTTTTGAAAAGAAAAGAAACTGACCTTTTACCCTGTCGCCTTTGTGCAAATGAATTTCCCCTTCTCCTTGAGGCTGATATGGCTTCACAACAATAAATAGTCTTCCAGGTACAGCACTATACAGTTTACGTTTTTGACCCTGATAATCCAAAGCAGATATAATGTCCTTGTTGGCACTGGGATTATAATTGGCACTGAAAGACAGCAGAATAGAATGGTTTCATTTCATCTTTTAAAACACTTATAGCATAACTTATCTTTTAAACAATTAATTTGCTCCCAATTAACAGAAGTAAAATCATGCAGCATTATCTGCTACCTATCTAACAGTTTAGATGATTTTTAAAAAACTCCATATGAAATTTTTAAGGAGAAAAGGCAGTTAACTGCAGTATTATTATTTTTATTTTGCAATGAAAACACCATAAATTCCTACATTGGCCTTCTTTTGTGACATTTACGGAACTTAAAGCAGCTACATTGATCTGCTTCCCTCTTCTCCTTCAGATGGAAGGGAAGTGTGTTCCTTAAAAATTGCTGCCCCCTGCAGCCAACCTTTTACCACATTTCAAGAATTCGATTGCTAGTACTGCTGCCTGCATAAAAAAATAACACAGTGGGGTGCAGTGGAGCTATCGGTTGTTTTGGGTGTTCACAGCATGAAAGGATGTTTCTTGTTGCTGTTTCCCAGTCCACCTTCTGACTGCATAAAGCAGCAGGCAACGTTCACTCCAGCTGCAAGCATCATGTGCAGAGTCTCCACCAAACCAAGGTCTTTCTTTCTTCCTCTTAATTCAATACTTGCGCTGGGAGAGAAAGTTGTCTATTGCTAACTCAAGTCTCTTCTCTGCTGACATAATTCTTTTCTTCTTCATTTCCTTCCCCCAATTTACCTATTCCTGTTAAAAGAACTATGGTGCATCCCCTTTTACAACAAAGCTGCATCCATCATTTTGCAATTTCTTGATTAGTTTAACAGAATAACAGAGTTGTTGGAGGTCTTGTAGTCCCAATCCAATGCTCAGACTTGATAGAAGCCATTTGATTTGTGGTCAATATTCCACAAAATGGGTATAGCATAAATAACTCCTCTCCCCCCCCCAAAAAACAACAACAACACAGGCTGGTCAATCCAGTCTCTCTGCCAGCTGTTGCAAACAGTTCATAGAGGTCCAGAATCTCCCAATCAGACAAAAGAATGCAATCCAAAGGTAGACCAATTGGATCCCTGCAGTCTACTCACTCTGAAGGCCCTTCCTTCATGCATGCTAGAGTGTTCCCTGTTCTCATTTTCATGCTGGGCCATCGTAATCTGTCTACATACCAGGCTGACACAGAGATAGATGCCCTGCTGTTAGGACATCAGAATACGCTAATGGATATCCTGGAACTGGAACAATGGGGTTGCATAGGTGAGCCCTTATAATCCAGCAACACTGTGGGTCAAAGTCAGTTCCAAAGTTCAGCTATATGCTATGAAATCATAGTTGTCTCCCACTTCTACCAATTATAATGCTTTCAAGAAAAATAGACAAGCTGCAGATGAGAAATAATTCTAGATAATGAAGTCTCCTTTCCCCTTTCATTTTTGAAATTATAATGCAAATTGAGACTCACAAAAATAGCCTGCATTTTTTAGATACACATGTCACCCAAACAAGACCTACTGTCCCTAATAACAGACTTTAGAAATTGGAGAGGCCATGCTACTTACAAGCAGCCTCATTTGTGCAACTTTATTCACTTTGCAAATGAGCAAATTTCCTTCTATCTCCTGAATCTCCACATAAAGAGGGATATATCAGTGACAGGAACAGATACAAAATCCTTAGTTTATGGAACAAGGGCTAAACCTAAACTCTCTATATCAGAGTTTCCAGAGGAGCTAATCTGGAAAAGTTACAAATTCATTCTTGTTCCATTCTTGTTAGCTAGCTCCATGACAGCTTCCCAGAATCTTGCAAAATATTGGTATTATCCATAGCCTATGTTCCATTAGAATTCTGACCAACGCACACAGCAGGAAGAAGCAATTATCTGTATCCTTTTGGGGGGATGACAAATACTTGTGTGGAAAAAGAAGGCTTAGAGGAGGTGGTATAACAGGAGAAATTGTAGAAATTAAGACTAAAATTCTCATTTTAAAAAGGCCAACAGTGCAAAGTTACCTCATGTGCCGTTGCTGCTGGCGCTTTGCATCCTCTCCTAGCCTATTTAATGATGGAGAGCGGCTCCGAGAAGATGAAGTGTAACTTCCCACAGTTTTCACAGTTCCATTAGGATTATTCTGCATCTGTTGGAATAGGTGAGGCGAAAGGCTACGGTGTGAAGAGGGTAAAGGGGAAGCTGACCAGTCAGGAAGATTGACGTTCAAATTGTTATCGCTGTTAGACCGAAGCAAGAGGCGAGGTGTGGCCAAAGTGCTGTGAGGTTTCCGTCGTCTGTTTGAATAAGTGGGAGCCTCTCTGAATGGCACTGCAATTCAAGAGAGAAAAGCACTGAAAAAAACTCTTTTAAAAACACTTATTATAGCCTGCAAACATTTCAGTGATATGTAGTATTTTTTTAATTTTTCATATAGAGTATTAATAGTGGATTGCCTATTCAGGTGAACATTGCAGTTGTATTTAGACAGAAATTCAAATTAAAAATCATTTCCACTAGAAAACTTTTTAAATGAACCAGATTTAATGAGACTAGTATAATCTTGTATTCATTACAGGTGCTCTTGGATTTATGACCACAACTTGGACCAGCATTTTAATTCCTAAGCAAGGCAGTTGTTAAGTGAGTCAGGGCCAATTATAAATCCTACTTTGCCATGGTTCTTAAGCAAATCACTGCAGTTAAATGAATCACATGGTCACTAAGTGAATTTGACTTTCCCCATTGACTTTGCTTGTTGGAAGCTGGTGGAGAAAGTTCTCCTGTGGTAAAATGGGTGGGAAGGAAGGAAGGAAGGAAGGAAGGAAGGAAGGAAGGAAGGAAGGAAGGAAGGAAGGAAGGAAGGAAGGAAGGAAGGAAGAAAGAAAGAAAGAAAGAAATGCAAATACATGCCAATTGCCATTTGCCTGAACTTTGATCATGTGATAGTGGGGGCGCTGAGTCATTAAGTGTGAAGACCAGTCATAAATCACTTGTAATTTCAAATGGTTACTAAACAAATGATTTTAAGTTGAGGACTATCCATATAGATAGAATACTGTTAATAGTATAGAATTATTGTTCAAGAATGAAGAATTCGAAGTTAAGACTCAGCAATGAAGATAAAATATCTGACCAATGAACAATGAGCAGTATGAATAGTTTCATTAAAAAAGAAGAAGTAAATGTTATAGTATGGCAAGAGTAGACAGCTTGTCATTCTGCAAAAATAATTTATTTATGACAGAAAACAACAACAGATTTTTCTCATCCACAGTTGGCCCTTAAGCTAACTTGCTTTGCAGTTACAAGAAACACAGAATAAGATACAAGATTCTACCCTAGAGATATTGCCTCAAGAGAATGAGGTTAAAAGGAACAAAAAAATGCTAGTATCCTCAAGCAGGTCTTTTCATTTACTGATGTTTCTGTCAACTTACATAAGGCTCTCAGACTGAGGTCACCTTTGCATAGGCCACCGGCCCTGACCTTATTACCTTGTACTGCAATTTCATACTGCCAAGCAAGTGCCCTACTGCTGCTCCCTTGGACTGAAGTGAATAAGGGGAGAATAGAAAGGTTGTTCAGCTGCCCAACGGAGTAAAAACATTGGTTCCAAAAACACACTAGCCTCTAATCCATTATGGGGCAAAGCCACCTTTCTGATCAGCCCTAAAAAAATGGGAAAAGGTGATGGCGGGATCTAGGCAAGAGATACCAGAAGGTAGGATAAAATGAAGCTCTCTTGATACTAGGGCACCAGTTGCTCTGTTTCTTCAGGCAAGCTCACAAAAACTGATTAATTATAGCATTTGCTCTGGAGCAGCAGCTGTACTGTAAGTTAATCATGTGGCATCCATGCAGCATCATGAGAAACAACAGCACAGGTGAGATCTCAGCAATCTGGTTTGTGGAAAGAATCAGAGTTTTTATCCACAGAACAATCATCATAAAAATGTCTTGGCCTTGCATGATGGCCTAGGTTCAGGAGGCTACCCAGCATGCAAAGTTCTCACCTTTTTCAGAACTACATGTTGGTTATCTGCTGAACGCACAGAAGCTATGACCCCTTTTAAACACAGCCAAAAATGTATTTTCACCGGTGAATCTATTATGGCCCTTGTTAAAGAATTTTCGGTTAACTTCACTCATTCTCACTGAATCATCTGGAGGGAGAAAATCCTTAAATAAATACTCAGATCGTTGTTAAATATTAAAAATTACAACATGAAAAGGGAAAAGAAATCCTTTTTTTTAGAAAAATGGAATCAAATGATTATAAGCTAGGCTGAAGTAGCTTTTAAACTTCAGCTCCATTTATGCAAAATCCATATTTAACAATTTTGTTGTCATCATCTCTTACAAAAAAAAGAGAGAGAGAGTACATAAATATTAGGACATGAACAAAAATGAATGCAAGCAGCTCAAATGGGCAGCTGTTATAAAAGAATATTACACAGAAAAGCCACGCTCTGCAATAAGTCAGATCTGATAGAACAGAAAAAAGGCTAAAGACTAAAACAACTGGGGCCCTCCCTTCTGCCTGTATCTTAAGAGGATGGTGTGAATTTGTTATCAACATGTCTCTGGCAAACCCTGGAGATGTCAAAATCTCATGTCTATCATGATGCTGTTGTGTAATTATGTCTTTACATAATACATACTGTTAAGTATTAAGTCTTGCCTTTTTGTGACATCATGACATATGACATAATTTGCCTCCCTTGCAGAAAACCTTGTATACCTGTTTTCAGTCTTTTTTAGTAACTAGGTCACGTCGGATTTGTGGATTCCCTGAATTTCTACTTCTTAAATTTTACAGAAGTAACCACTTTTCTATTTCCATTGGTTAATGAGCTAATGTAGTTCAGATATGTTCATAAAGATTGATGGTTTCAGGTATCAATATGTATTCTTTAAAAATTTCTTCATCATTTTATCCATTAACTGAATTTCTTGAATTCTTTCAAATAGCCAGGAACAATGTTTGTACATGTAGCATCAAGAAATAATAGCCCTTGTCTGCAACTAACTGACTTTGGTCAATCTTAAAAAGAGCTACCTAGGATGAGATCTGGTTAGCAGCTAAATGGAAGATGACCAAAAGCTCACAGGAGTAGAGACTAGACTGAAAAGTTTAAAAAACATCCTGGAAAAAGATAGTGGCAAACCATTACTGTATTAATGCCAAGAACATTAAGAATGTCCATGTAGTCACTCAAAACTAAGTATGCTTCGTGAAAGATTTTATCTTTTTAATAACTGAAATGACTTACATCACTTCAGAACAAAATCATTATACCTTTATTTTTTCATTTAACATGTTCTGGATAGTGATTCCATTTCATGACAGGGAAATGGCCTTTCCTGTGGGGGGTTTTTTTTTTGGTTTGCATTCTTCCAGAACATGTACTAGCTCAAAGACCATCCATGTTTATTCCGCCTTCCTCACATATTCTGGACTGAATTCCAGAACATTTAAAACAAAACAAAAACGTTGACTCAGGAAACATCCACGTGAAAAGTTTTGTCAGCTTGAGAGTAGCTGTAGATCTCAGCCTATAACATCAGCAGTCTTGCGAACTAAGCGGAATCATTCCTAGCTCAGTAATATTATAGTTGGAAGTCCTGTAACTCCATTTCCTCCTATAATGAACTTTGCTCTCAGTCCTCTTCCCAGTTCTAGCACTCCAGGTCATATAAGGGGTATACTAGCCTGAAAGCTTTGATGTTGTTCCCTTTTTCAGTAATTGAAAAGAATGAGAAGAGGTAAAATGGGTGACAAAATGGGTTTGTCAGATTCCCCCTTTCTTCTATATGAACCCAGCTTGTAAGCACTAGACTACTGGCATGTTTTTTCTTCCCTATGATTGGACATTGCAGAATAAACTGCAGGACCTAAAAACATTGGCTCCTTGTTTTACTGTTTCTGAGTCAAAGTCAAAGCCTGACTAGGTGGTTCAGTGGCTAAGAGACTGAGCTTGTCGATTAGAAAGGTCGGCAGTTAGGCGGTTCAAATCCCTAGTACAGGTCTCCTGCTTGAGCAGGGGGTTGGACTAGATGACCTCCAAGGTCCTTTCCAACTCTGTTCCTGTTACATTGGCTCCTTGTTTTACCATTTCTGAGTCAAAGTCATCCTACTTCCAAGGGTCTAATAAAAGAAAACACTGTAAACAGTGTGGAAGTGTTGAATTCAACAAGTTGCAACCAGACTCCACTCGTTGGTGCTAAAGGACAAGGGAAGGAAGAGCAATTTTTTTCTATTTCCTCCTTCAACCTGCAGTCTCCATTCACATATTCTCTTCTGGAGTGACCTTCCAGAACATTGTGAGAAGGGACCTGGAAAGCTGCAGAGGGAACAGGAAATCAGAAGAGTATCCCTGCCTCCCTTCTCCAGGAAAATGCTTCATCCATCTTTCTTTCTTTCTTTCTTTCTTTCTTTTTTTCTTTCTTTCTTTCCTTCCTTCCTTCCTTCCTCCCTTCTTTTCTTTTTTTTTTCTCTCTCTCTCTCCCCCTCCCTCCCTCCCCCCCTTTTCCAAACAAGGATTCAAACCATATACAGATCTCAGGTTAATTATTCAGTAAACAACAAAAACAATAACACGGATTTAATCTATGAAATCCAATTTAATCTTCTCCTAAATTGTACTGTAAATCTACAGTAAGGCTCCTACATTTAAGGAGAAACAACATACCAAGTAATTTTCTTTAAGAACATATCCCCTCTTTTCTCACTATGTGGCATTATTATTAGATTTTATTACTTTGTGAATTATTTTCACTTGATGTTGAAAACAAAACCTTTTTTTAAATATTAAGTTTAAAATGGGTGCAGTTTTTAAATGACAGATGCACATATCATAAGTATTATAAAAAAATCTAAGGACACAAACAAGCCTCTCCTGCTCACTATGTTTTCTTCCCTTTTCCCAGTATAATTTGGGCAATACAACTGGACAGATATTTCCAATCTGCTTCCTACATGTACTATTTTTGTAATAAAATTGCATGTGAATAAGAGTATACATTCTACAAGTTATATAGGATTGGTTTCCACTTCATTCATTTCTTTTCCATAATCAGTTATACTTGTAATGTTTTAGATGACGATACATAAAAAGCATCCCTCTAAATAATCCCTAGATAATTATCATGATTATAAAGGATTAAAAATATTTCATAATCTTCAAAATGTTCTTCCACAAACACTTAATAATATATTAAGGAATTCTTTACACTTACTAAAAGCATACATTAGGAAACAACAGAATTTTTTAACACATGGGATAATTCAAAAACATACCAAAGCGAGCAACTTAACAGGCAAGCTCTTATAATGAGTTGTCTAAAAGGAAGCCTAACATAAAGGAATTCTAGAAAAAATACAGAAGGAACTTACTATAATTATAGTAACTAGCAGACCACATTAAGCGTGCAGGAAAAAAAATAGCAGTTCTTAAACATCAAGTGCTTTGTGCTCAGTGCTTACCTTCTTTCTTTGTTAAGGCATTTAACAAAGACTTCATTTTTCCTTTTACTTAAGCAGCAATCCCCTCATTATATAACCTTTGCTGAAATGAAACAGGAATAAAAGCTACCCAGTTTCTATACTATTTAACTGCCTGAACTCTGGCATAAGCATCAGATTTCTGGGCGCTGTATAACTACAAGCATAGCTGGGCATCCAGTTCCCAACATTCTGGTGAAAAAGCCCACCCCACATTCTGTCTGTCAGCTGGGAGCCAACTGTGCGTAGACTGGAGCTGCTCAGAAAACCTTCCTGCATTTCGTAGTATTAGTCATGTGAACACCATCGGCAGAGTCTTTCAAATGTTCTCCCGCTTTTGTAAATAAGACATTTACGAGTAAGAAAATAGGGATGACTGAAACAGAGAGAGAGAGAGACCGCGCAGACCGAATATAGACAACATTTGGAAATAGAAGAACAGTCATTCTGTTTTTTCTCTCAGGGCTGCATTTCACAAACTAAGCAGAAAAAGCTTGAAAGATCGGGAGATACAGAACTGATGAAATGCAATCGTCCTTAAACCCTAAATCCTTCCTGACAAGTTACAAACAATGTGCTCTACTGTACAGGTAGCCCTCGACTTATAACAGTTCGTTTAGTGACTGATCAAAGTTACAATGGCACTGAAAAAAAGTGACTTATGACCATTTTTCACACTTATGACCATTGCAGCATCCCCACAGTCACATGATCAAAAATTCAGATGCTTAGCAACTGGCTCATATTCGATGCTTGCAATGTCCCTGGGTGATGTGATCACTTTTTGCAACCTTCTGATGAGCAAAGTCAATGTGGAAGCCAGATTCATTTAGTATCTTTGTAACTAAATTAACACCTGTGGTGATTCACTTAACGGTGGCAAGAAGGGTCATAAAATGGAAAAAAAATTCACTTAACTGCCTCGCTTAGTACCAGAAATTTTGGGCTCAATTGTGGTTGTAAGTTGAGGGCTACTTGTATTCCTATGCCCTACTAGTATATAATTAACTTTTTTCGAGTTTCATAGTCTTCTTGTTGATTCATATTTGTAAAAATGCAGGGTCTTTTTTATTCTTCAGTTTCATTAATTATGTGCCATTAAGGTGTCACCTCATAGACTATTTCTACAGTAAATGGAGCTCCTCCAGGATAATCACAATGATGCTACGTCCCTTGTGACATTAACGAAGTCCAGCTATTCTGCCATTGGTCATCCACTTTGCTTTCTTTGCCAGTACATAAACTTTTAAAGAGGGCAGAACTTTTCATAAGATGTCCAAAATATAATAATCTGACCCTGGTCATTTCTGTTTTGAGTGAGAACTCTGAACTAATTTGTTGTATGAGCCATTTGATACCTGACTTGATTATTTTTGGTACTCCCAGAAGTTTCTTCCAACATCAGAGTCCAAAAGCATCAATACTCTTTATATCCAGCTTCTTTCTTCAAAGTCCCATGTTTGCTTTTATAAGGATGCATGATTTGGATCTTTGTATATATAGACAAGTTATGGCATCTGAATATTTTTCCATGGCTTTCATTGCTATGCTACCCAACAAAGTGCCAGTCAGCGGCATATTTCTTGATTGCCAGTTTCTATACTACTGATAGTGGATCCTAAAATCAAAAAATAAATTGGGAATAGCATTTTCTTTTTTATGTACTGCACACTGGAAGTGATATAATCAATGGTGAAATGTAAAATTTGTTACTACCAGTTCTGTAGGCGTGGCTTGGGGGGGTAATGTGACTGGATGGGCGTGGCCAACTCTTTTTTTAAACTTTTAGAGCATTTTTTTACAACCTCTTCACCCGAGGTTGAGGTTTAAATGCTTTAAAAGCTTCTTCTTTTTTTTGCCTTTAAAAGAAAAAAAAGCCTCTGACGATAAGGCAAATCAGCTGGGAATGTCAGAGGAGCCTTTTAAAAGCATTTTTTACAACCTCTTCGGGTGAAGAAAAAATGCTTTTAAAAACCTCTGACAATCCCAGCTGAGCCGTGGGATCATCAGAGGTTTTTTTTTTTACTTTTAAAAGCATTTTTTTCGGCCAAAGAAAAAATGCTTTTAAAAGTAAAAAAAAACAACAACCTCTGATGATCCCGCGGCTCAGCTGGGCATGGGGGGGGGCAGGGATTTTTGCTACCGCTTCTGCGAATATATCCATCTCTGGATATAATGTACTATATTCCTTATTAAGAAAACTGAAGTACAGTTATGTAAAAATTTACTTGTACTTTCAACCACAATATTAATTTTGTAGTGTGATAAAAAAATTGGCCTAAACATGAATAAATAGATTTATCTCTAATTTATTACAATTAGTAATAATATTCACACTTCAACATTGTCTGCCTGTTGTTTGCAGACTATGTACAATTAAATTCTGGATCTTTTAATTGCCAGGTTGTTGTTTTTTTCAGGAATAAAAAAAGGAAAAATATAATTCATAGGAAATTAAATATTTACCTCTATAGTTTAGATACAATTGCTGCAAAAATGTAGTAAGCATAAATATGTAATTCAAAGAATTTAGAATTCACTTAATATTACAGTGTTTATGTTTCCCGTAATTTACATGAAACATCTTCTTCTAAATTTTAATAAGCTACCTTATTATTTTTTTAGGTTTGGATTTTAAACATCTGATTTTGCAAAATGACTCAGAAAAATGGTTCCTTTACATGAAAAATGAACATGAGAATTAAAAACACACACACAAACAGACATTGCACTTAATTTAATCCCAAATTCTCTTCTAAATTACTCTGTAATAAATATAAATTAGATGCTTTTAATACTGATTAGGTGTGTTTGCATTTCTCTCCCCATTGTGTTTGGTAAAAACACAGACAAGGAGATGAAGGATAAAAAATAATCCAAGGTCATAGTGGCTGGCTTTTAAAGTAAGTTTGGGATTAATTTTTGCAATGCTGGTATATAAATGAAAGAAAGATCTTTTACTCAATACAGTTTTCATAACTTTTTAAAAATAAACTGTATCAGTAACTTTAGTTATACAAAAATAAATAATAAATCAAATACTCCCATATTAGTAAAAAGAGACCAATTCTTCTAAATAGCATACAGCTCTATGATTTACTTCAATAATGTATCTAAAATATTTACATCCATCAATATTTAATTCTTATTTTATAATTGGTGGCAGATTTGTGTTATCCTACCATTATAAAGCATTGCGTAGACTAGGTTGTCAGGCTTTAACCCTTGTGTTCATACACAGGCATATTCCTATTTTCATCTGCCAAATAATAATTAAGCCTTTGAAATAAGAATCAAAACATTTTTCAAAAATCACCCACATATGACTTTGATAGTGACACTCGCATGTCAGCACACTGTGTAAATCAAGAAATTATTCTTGTCACAGTTTCAGTTTTGGCACAGTTGAAAGACGAACATAGATTTAAAAAACTTAATATGAAAAATGAATTCAGAATTTTCCATTTGTATGGTTGAATATTTTCCCTACACCTTCCCAATTACTATTTCCTCCAAAGTCGTCCTTAAATCACATTAATAATATACATATGAATATGTTTGACTGAACTAATCTGAACCCAGTTATCTTGTTTTTCCCGCTCCACAAAAGTAAATCCGCAGACTTTCAATGGGATTTATGAACAGAACTGCTTGAGGAACATTTGCTATTACATTTTTCTGTACACAGTGACAAAAACTGCTGGTAAAAATCCAGTACACTTTTGGGACGGAAGAATTGGTATCAACATTTGGTTTTTAGGAGAATCCCAAAAACATTTTGCTGCCTGAATTACAGGAAAGATTATGTTGTCCTTAACTTACAACAGTTTGTTCAGTGACCATTCAGAGTTACAACAACACTGAAAAAAGTGACTTATGGCCATTTTTCACACTTAAGACCATTGCAGTACACCCATGGTCACGTGATTTATATTTGGATGCTTGACAACAGGGTCATATTTATGACGGTTGCAGTGTCCTGGGGTCATGACATCATCTCACAAGCAAAGTCACTAGGGAACCAGATTCACCTAACAACCATGTTACTAACTTAACAACAGCAGTGATTCGCTTAACAAATGTGGCAAGAAAAGTCGTAAAATGGAGCAAAACTCACTTAACAAAATTTCTCACTTAGCAACATAAATTCTGGTCTCGTGGTTGTAAGTCGAGGACTACCTGTACAAAAGCGAGACCGAGAGTAGAATCTTCAGCTCTGTTGATTTTTCTCTACACTCAAGTAAAGCAATTGGGAGATTTAATTTTGACTGACACCAGCACATGCCAGTGAGGCATCAAAAAGTTCTCAGGATTTTGGTGGGCTGCATTTTACATTTACTCTTCTGAGAGTCATCTTGCTTAGAACTGCTGAGCCCTGAATTTCAATAATATTTTTGGGGTGGTGGTGTTATATTGATGCTTATCTTTCTCTAACAAGTATGTGCCCAGGTATTAAGAGCATCATCCAAGGCTCTTCTTCCAATATGCTTCCATTAATAAATCTCTAAACAGCTTTCTTACCTTGGCTTTAGAATATTCTGAAGGAAGCTTACTGGCACTACCCTTCATAACCTTTAAATGCCAAGAAAATTCTGTTCCAAATTAACTTCTATTGAGCTCAATAATATTTACTTCTAGATATGTTGTGTATTATTACAACTGGGAATTTCTGTTATAACATTAATTCTTACTTTATTTTAAAGCACTGTTTTATTTTAAGGCATTTTTAAAATGACATAATTGAAAGGCGAGAGGGATGTGGATGTGTTTCAATAAATAAGTCCACCAGTAATACAAATGTTTGCTTTGTACATTTAACAGTGACGTGAAGAACTAAAAAGTATTCAGATACATCTCATTGTAAAACGGTGACTTTTAAAATGAAATAAAACTGTCCTCCCAATAAAGTGTTAGTATTTGGAAGAGAACAGGGATATACTTGGCACTGAATGTTTAATATACTTTGAGGATAAAATCATCAGTCTCCATGGTGATCTGAACACCTATTGAGGTCTCCAATATTCTGTCTTTCTCAACATTGTGAGTTTCTGCTTATGGTGTTTGAAAGGTATTGACAAGTTTTACACCAAAAGCAGTCAAAGACTTGACTTCTTGATCATCGTCACCTTGATCAACTATTAGGGCAGGGGAGGGGGAGATTCTGATAACTGCAGGATCGTACGGTGGAATGAATACCTTTGGGGGAGGAAGCTATCATGCACTAAGTTCTGATAAGCAACCTTTCCCAAATC
Organism: Ahaetulla prasina; assembly: GCF_028640845.1. NCBI lineage: Eukaryota > Metazoa > Chordata > Lepidosauria > Squamata > Colubridae > Ahaetulla > Ahaetulla prasina. Next base: position 285,669,345 of record NC_080539.1, read on the forward strand.
CAGAGATTTTTACAACTATTGGCCAGTAACAAGAATCTCCTTTTTGAGCAACCTGCCTGAAAAAAAATACTTATTATCTGGACTGACTGCAGTTTTGAGTTTAGGCATGGCCAAGCCAGAAATTAACTTCAGTCATCCTGGTGAGTGATGTCAAAGGAGAGAGACAGAGTGTGTGTGGGATTCTGTTTCTTGTCCCAAAGGTGCTTTTTCAAGAGGCAACTAGACTTTCTTTGAAGGTGTTTTCCTTGTCATCCAAGAAGCTTCTTCAAAGGTGCTTCTTGGATGAGAAGAGAAATGTCTTCAAAGAAAAACCAGAAAGTTCAGTTGCCTCTTGAAGAAGCACCTTTGGGACAAGAGTGACCTGGATGACTGAGAATCTCCATAGACGGTTCTGTTTCTCCTTGATCTTTCTCTTTCTCTGTGATATAAGCCACCATTGTGTCCTCCTGGATTAATTTCATGCAGCTGGAGTGGGAACCACTGTTTTGTAGTGCTTTTTTATTCCTACCTGAAGAGTTTATTTATTACTACCAGGAAATTGTTTCAACCCCTTTCAAAACTATATTGTGGGAAACTGTGGGACACCATTGTATCCATAAAACTAAAAAATTGTTGCAATTGTTTTTTAAGCCCCAAGTCAGTGGGTACGAAAACACAAGAGAGCCCAAAAACTACAGGTCCCTAGGCAACAACCAAGCATCCGTGTGTTAGTATTGACTGCTAACCCCTACTCCACTCTTCTCCACCACTACTACACCTCCTACTATTACTCCTCCAATTACTATTTTTAGTGAGTCCTACTCAGTGATGGAATTCAAATAATTTAACAATGGGTTCTCTGCCCTAATGACCAGCTGGGTGGTATGGCCATAGTGGGCATGGCCAGCGGGTATAACAGGCAGCACTCGGCCTCCTGCACCTCCCTGGGAGCAAACACAGGTCATGGGGGGCACCCTCCCCTGCAGCCCATTTTGGGCCTAGTAGGCCTCCCTGCAGCCTCCTCGGAGCAAAAATGGGCCAGCAATTTAACAACCAGTTTGCCTGAACCGGCTCAAACCAACTGAATCTCATCACTACTATTAGAGAAGGTATCTTTTTCTAACTGCTTCAGACTGCTTTATTTCCAACAAAAAAACAGACACTGACTTCCTTGACTCCCATACACCAACACTCCAGCTGTCTCTCAGCACAGCTTTTATAGCCAAGTGCTGTGCTGACTTAAGAGAGGGCTTAAAGAGGCAGGATAACATCTGCATAAGGGCTGGCCATATGGGCAGCCTGTCCTCTCACAGTAACACATACAAAATCACAAGGAATGATTAATAGAGAATTTGGGGAAATGTGTATTCAGAAGACTAATATTACATAGATCTGTATCTTTCCTATTATATCACAGTAAGGTGTGACCATGTACAACTAGTCTGGATGAGAGCAAGATGATCAAAACTGAATCCCAATAAGACTTTAGTTCTACAAATATATAATTCCTGATTTTGGGACTTATGTATACAGTATAGGTAATTGACCTCATTTGCATAGATGAGTAAATTTTCTGCAAAGAACTACATAGTCTGAAAGCACTTGGACTGAAAATCCATGTAACTTTTTTTGGCAAAGATGCACTTTAGCAGCTTCAGCTACTACAACTACAGTTTTTCTGGGTTAGATTTATCCAGGCCTATGAATTAGTAACGTCAGGCTAGATTACTAAAGGAAGATCAATGCAAAGTTCTTTCAGAGACAAACACTAAGTGCAAAACAACATAGCATTGTTTTTAAAAAAGAACAAAATAAACATAATTCCTGATTTTGGCATCAAAAACAACTAACCATCAAAAGTACACTGGGCTAGTTACTACATTTCCTATATAGATATGGATATTCATTTATTAATTAAACATATTTGTATGCCACTGCACTTAAAATGGCAGCTCATTAAAAATATAAAACAAATTTCATATAAAAGTTAAAAATATAACATTATGAAGAAAAAATAATATAACAACCACTCAAATGTGGAAACGCTGTCTGAAAAAGCTCAACCTTTAGAAGCTTGTGGAAAACCAACTAAGACAGAACCATCCTAATCTTCACAAAGAGGCTATTCCACAATATTGGCACTGCTACAAAATATCAGGGTCTCCTTGCAGCCCAACTTATCCAAACTATGGGAATTGAAGTAGGTTTTCATTACTGGAACTAATCAAATAGGCCAAAGTTGGTTGGAGAATGTGATCCTCAAGACAGAAGATGTGAAGGGTATTAATAGTACAAAATTGAATCCAAAAATTAATAATAGAGAAGAAGGAAGATGAACACGTGCAAACCCCATTGCCAAGCCAACAAAGGCTAAAACATGTTTTAAATCCAGAACATCCTGATAACATTCAGAAGCAGCTTAGAAAAACACCACCCTAATTTATTAAACAGTTAAAAAGAGGAGGATGTACAATACAGCCAGACTTTGCAAGATATCTTGGTCTTGGCTCACCAGGCAGACCAAACCAAGAAATCAACTCCAGAAGAAAGTCTGCAGGTATGGATAGTATAACATGAAACGTTAAAGTACAGATGTGCTTTGTTTATGTTGCTGTGCAAGTTTTCAAGCATGCATTTGAAGATTGTATTTCTGCTTACAAGTGGAATAATGCTATTACCGTTCCCTTATATAAAGGGAAGGGAGCAACAATGAATGCAAAAGCTACAAGAGATCTGTTTAATAACTATGCCTGGAAAAATGTTTGGCAGAATTTTGATTAAAAGAGATGACAAGGAGACAAATTTACTGGGTTGCTTTATGCTGGACAGTGGATGTCATTCCAAACCAAGAAACAGATGTCAGGTGTACCTAAATCCACTTTTATTAAGACTGCCTTTTTAATGAAAGCTTGCAAGTCTGAATGTGCTTCTTCTCCTCTCTCTTTTATCTTTTAAGTAAATTTGGGAGGTGTTTGAGATATTTTTTAGTCCATTTCCCTTCATCTGGTCTCGGCAATGTTTATCTACTCATTGCCTTGGTAACAGTTCTTTTTTCTCTACATTAGGGCCATCCTCTTTAATCTCTACAGTGGGTGTGCAAACCAGAATTTTTTCTCTCTGGAAACTCACTGGGAAATATATGAATGTAAGAACATTCCATAAAGCATATGATAGCATGAATGGGTTTCATTATGCAAAAACAAGAAATTGAAGCTCGGCTACTGAAAGCAGTACATGATGGAAACAAGCATAAGCAAGAATATAAAACTTAGTGAATGTTTCACCCTCGGGCAAGAGTAAGACTCAATGAGATTTTGAAAAAGAGAGACACAGGAAGGGTCTAAAGAATGAATGGCATGCATGCGTGTGGTGAAAACAAGGATGGTTTGCAAGGATATGAAAGTCAAAGAGGTGGATAGGATTTAATTGTTGCTGTTGACTTTGTTTGCCCTTTATCTCCAGATTTTTAATTTATTTTGCATACTACTACAAACTCTTTTTGCAACCTTTGTCTCACGTCACTTTATCATGAAACAAAATAATGTGAGGCTTATACGTATGTTTCGAGTATGTACTTTTAAGAAAATGTATCCGAATGAATTAGTATCTTTTTTTAAAAAAAAAAAAATTTGAGAAAGCTTCTAGAGTTAATGATTTTCTTAATACCAAGAATTTGGAACATTTAAATTGTATTAGTAGGCTGCATTTCCTCTTTGTAAGAACAACTGTTAATGAATCATACTTGTATAAATAACAGATGATTAAAAAAAGAATCTCACAGCAGCACTGCAGGGTTATCTTTGTACAAATATGTAGGTGTTGGTTGGTAGCATTTGCCATTTTCTATACAGTCAACTCCATTAAGAGAATGAAGATGTGAAAATATGTTTGGAATGGTGAATAGGTAATTTAAAGTAAGCCTATTTTTAGCAAGAGACACTGTAATTTACATTTTCATTAAATACAAGAAAAAAATTGTCTGTGTTTGGTCCTGCAAATTTACAGATTCAAGATGTTGCTTTAAAAGCTAAAACTAAAGGCTATTTTATAAGCAGTGGCTTACCATAATGAGTATGAAATCTAAACAAGCCAATATAAAATTATTTTGAATCATTTTTTATCTAGGATCCATTTCGCACTAATTTGCTTTATTCTGTATGCTATACATATTTAAGATTTATGATGCTTTTTATAATTCAAGTTTTTAGATAATATTTTCAACGATGTTTTATAAAATGGTATAGAAAGTATTTGTTCTGAAGTATGATGTATAAAATATAATATAAATATAAAATAAAATCAAGAGGACAAGCTTCCTCTAAAATATTCAGGGTTAATTTTCAAAATAGAGAATCATTAGTTTCTTTTTTGATAGAATGAACATGGGTAATTTAACAGTTGCTGAGTGAACAGGAAATGCAAAAGGGGAATTTGGTAGTTTGATAAAGGAGACTGAAGAAGATAGAGGAGGGAGAAAAGAGAAGAGCCAGGGAGATACGTAGTGGTGGGATTCAGCCAGTTCGCACCACTTCGGGAGAACTGGTTGTTAACTTTCTGAGCAGTTTAGCAAACTGGTTGTTGGAAGAAATCATTAGGGCAGAGAACCGGTTGTTAAATTACTTGAATCCCACCGCTGGAGATATGGATGCTTTAACTGCAACTGACTCCACACTGGACTGCTGACTGGACACTTTGTGTGACCAGTATTGTTTGATACAAATCTAACAGAGAAAATTTCAGGGGACACGTAAAGGAACGGGGATTTTAAATATGTGGATGCTTCGAAATGGCGTGGTCGATGTGTGGAGAGAGGTTAAAGGAATTGAGAGAGTATACACTTTTTTCTCTAAGATATATAATACATATTCTAGAATTGATTATATTTTTCTTTCTAAAGATTTGTTGAATAATGTGGATAAGGTAGATGTGGGAATTTTTAAAGATTCTGATCATGCAGAAGTTATGGTGGACTTAGATTTTAATTTTGAGAAAAAAAGAAGCTATTGGAGATATGACGAGAAATTGTATAAAAATGAAAAGGATAAAAAATGGATACTTAAAAAACTGGAGGAAAGTTGGAGATTAAATGATAACGGGGAGGTTAAATTTGAAATTGTTTGGGATGCGATGAAAGCGGTGTTTAGAGGGGAGAGTATTAAATTATCAAGTAGGAAATATAAAAATTATAAAATTAAAATGGAAAGAGATAAAAATCAGATTAAAGAATTGGAAAATCAATTTTTGCTTACTAAAGAAAAAAAAATTCTTCAGGAGCTTAATATGTTAAGAAATAAAATGATAGAAGAAGATACAGAGTTAGTAAAAAGAAATTTGAGATTTTTAAATAGGAATTTTTTTGAATTTAGTAATAGAAATTCTAAATTATTGGCAAAGATGGCGAAAGATAAAAGAGAGAAGAGAGAAATTGGAGTTTTGATAGATGATAGAGGTATAAGATGTTATAAAAAATTAGAGAAATGTGAAGTGGTTAGAAATTTTTTTCAGAATCTATATTCAAAGAAACCAATTAATCGGGGAAAATTGCAAAGCTATTTAGAAAAGTATGTGGTGAAAATTGATCAAACATATAAGGAATTGATGGAAGAAGATATAACACAAGATGAGATTAATGGAATAATACAAAAATTAAAATTAGGGAAAGCTCCAGGTGAGGATGGATTACCTGTTGAGTTTTATAAAGAATTTAAAGAATTAATAATACCAAGATTGCAAAAATTATTCAATGGAATATTACATGGTGGGGAAGTACCTTCGTCATGGAATAGAACGGTGATATCCCTAATTCCTAAACCAGATAAAGATTTAGAAAGGATTGAGTCCTATCGGCCCATTTCTTTAATTAATCAGGATGCAAAGATATTTACTGCTATTATAAGTAATAGATTAAATAGATTTATAGATAGATATATAAGTTATAATCAAGTAGGTTTTGTGAAGGGTAGATACATGAGTGATATTGTTAGAAGAGTATTAAATATTATAGATGTAGCTGAATATAATGGTGATAAAATTGGTATAGTATCATTGGATATTTTTAAAGCTTTTGATTCTGTACAATGGGAAACAATTAAAGTAATTGTGGAGGCTTTAGGCTTTGGTAATAAGTTTATACATGTTATTTCAAAATTGTACCAAAAGAGCAGTGCAAGAGTGAAGGTGAATGGAATATTAACTGAAGAGATAAAATTAGAAGCTGGTATGAGACAAGGATGTCCCTGTCCCCAACATTATTTTTATTGGCTATGGAAATATTGACAAAATGATAGAAAAGATGAAGAATTAGAAGGATATAAGGGTATAAGATAAATTTGTATGGATGATACTTTAATTATTTTGAAAATGTAGAGAAAGATTTGAAAAGATATATAAGCATTTGATAGAATTTGAAGAAATGACAGGATTGAAAGTAAATTGGTCAAAGTCAGAATTATTGATGGATAGTAATGGTAATGAGTCTGAGAATATGCAAGAGCAATTTGGGATAAGGATTAAAACACATTGAAATATTTGGGTATAGTGCTTTCACTTAAGGTTAAAGAATTGAAAAAACTTAATTATGATGTGGTGATTAACGAAATTGAGAAGAAGATAGATAAATATAAAATTTTAAAGTTGTCTTGGTTTGGTAGAATTGCAATGTGTAAGATGATGTTGCTGCCCAAGTTCAACTTTTTATTCGAGGTGCTACCACTAAATTTGACAGAGAAAGATATTGAAGGATATCAGAAAAACTGGATAAATTTAGCAATGGTGGCAAAAGACCTAGATTAGTGAAGAAAATGTGGTATCAAAATCAAAAGGAAGGTGGATTAGGAATCCCCAAATTATTTAATTATTACTGTGCGTATGGTATACGGATAGTGGTAAAAATACTTAAAGGTGAAGATAACTATTGGAGAAACTTAGAGTTAAGGGATATAGAAATTTGGATCAAGGTGGTTTTAGATAAAGCAAATTTAAAATGTGTAAGTAGAAGTTATTGGTTAAAGGGATTAAGTAAAATGTGGAACAAATTTGTTAAAATTTTAATTCGGATATAATCTTTTGGGGAGACAACTGGAATTTGGCGATTAAAAATAATATAAAACGTAATGAAGTGATTAAAGAGGAAAATATAGAAATTATTAGAGATTGGATAAAAGTTATGGGAAATGAAAGGAGGAATAAAGAAATTATTGAAAAATTAGGGTTAAGTTGGTTTGAAAAATACAGATAGAAAATGGACAAAAAACTAAAGGAAAATTATTCGATAAATAGATGTGAAACTGAATTTGAATATTTAGTATCTCGGATTATGAAAGATGAAATTGGGCTAAAGGGACTCGTTAGTAGGGTTTATAAGATTATAAATTCTGATGAAAAATTACAAAGAGTGATGAGGACAAATTGGGAAAAAGATCTTAATATTGAAATACCAGAGTCAGATTGGAATGTGAATTGGAAGAGTAGAATTATGAGAACTTTATCTATAAGGATTAAAGAGCACAATTATAAAGTTGTTTGGAAATGGTATTTGACTCCAGTAAGATTGTCACAAATGGATAAAAAATTAGTAAAAATGTTGGAGATGTGAGATGGAATTGGGGACTTATGAACATATGTGGTATAATTGTGATAAGGTTAAAACTTTTGGCAACAATTGGAGAAAATGATATTTGAAATGATGGGGAAAGTAATAACATTGAGAGTGGAAACTATATTATTGTTGGTAATTAAGGAAATAGAATTAACAAAATATGAAAAAGAATTGATTAGAATTATGATTATAATAGGTAGAATTATAATAGCTAGATATTGGAAACTAGATGTGATTTTTAGAATAGAAGAGTGGAATTCTGAAATGTGGAAATTAGCTTTAAATGATAAAATGACATGTGATATTAAAATTAGAAGTGGTGTATATAAAGAAGATATTTTCTGGAAGACTTGGAAACCATTTGTGGACTTTGCGCTTGGAACATTGGACGCTTCAGTACCTGTACCTCGAGAACGTGGATTTTGGCAATCATGAGGATATATCCGAAGACCCAAATCTTCCTTTTGTGTATAGCACAAGGGTGTAATAATGTATTTTTTTTTGTTTGTTTGTTGTAAAAAAAGTAATAAAAAAATTAAAAAAAAAAAAAAGAAAATTTCAGGGGACACGTAAAGGAACCGGCACCCTGAAGAGCAAGTTCATTAAGTAAGCAAATAAAAGTTTCAAGAGTGGTCAAGAGAGAGGCACTTATTGTTCAACAGAGGAATGTGTGCTCTCAAAGCTTGCAAGGAATGTGCTTCATTTGTTTTTTTCCCCCTGAAGATAACTACTGTAAATACTACAAGTTAATTGAGATACTGAAGAAATTAGAAACAAAACTGTTGCCACCAGGAGTGAAATGTTCCCGGTTCGGACTGGATCAGCCGATCTGGTAGCGATGGTGGTGGGTGGTTCAGAGAACCGGTAGCAAAAATCCATGCCCTCCCACAGCTCATGCCCCCCCAATGCCCGGTCGTCCACTTCCCCACTTGTTGCTTCTTTTGAAAAATGCTTTTAAAAGATTTAAAAAAGGCTCTGATGATCACAGCTGATCATCAGAGCCTTTTTTTATTATTTTTAAAAGCATTTTTTTTTACAATCTATTCGGCCAAATAGGTTGTAAAAAATGCTTTTAAAAGGTAAAAAAAAGGCTTCAGATCCCAGCTTAGCTGCCTGATCGTCAGAGCCTTTTTTTTACTTTTAAAAGTGTTTTGTTTTGTTTTTTGCAACCTATTCGGCCAAATAGGCTGTAAAAAATGCTTTTAAAAGTAAAAAAAAAAGATAGTGCTCCACAACTGATCACCCCCCCATGTGCGCTGTTCTATTTACCCCAGGCATCCTTTTGGTATGTACTGTGTGTGCGCATACGGTTGTGACTCGTCCTCCCTCCTCTCCTCAGCTGGGCCCCTCCCATCTCCAACCGGGCCTTTTATCAGACTCCAAGTTTGATAATGAAGATGAACGGCCTGTCATGACTCCAGCCCCCGGCCCTGGCCCCATGCCCGGAGAGGATTCAAAGAGTGAAAGGAGAAGCCCAATAAACCTCACTTTTTTTTGTTTGTTTACATTTATATCCCTCCCTTCTCCGAAGACTCAGGGCGGCTTACAGTGTATAAGGCAATAGTCTCATTCTATTTGTATATTTTTTTACAAAATCAACTTATTGCCCCCCCAACAATCTGGGTCCTCATTTTACCTACCTTATAAAGGATGGAAGGCTGAGTCAACCTTGGGCCGGGCTTGAACCTGCAGTAATTGCAGGCTACTGTGTTCTAATAACAGGCTCTAACAGCCTGAGCTATTCCGGCCCTTTACTCATACAGTGTGTGTTCCTTTGGCTCAGCCTTCAGGGCAGGAAGCCAGCCAGGTGGTGGAATTACCCGGGCCTACTCCCTCTGACCACTCCCTTTCCCAGACGCTGACAGCAGATCCAGCTGAAGACAATTTAGAGTGGGTGGACCCTCGCTTCCGGAGATCTGAGAGGCGACACCAGCAGAAGGAAGGGTGGGGCAGGCCTGGATAAATGCTGAGTCATGGAGCCACACCCCACAGCCTATATAAAGGACCTGCTTTTGGCATTCCAACCTTGAGTCAAGCAAAGTCTTATTTAGTTTGCTGATATCGGACCCTATCGCTGAAGTCACAACTTGGACTCCTGCCTGTCGAGGAAACCTCGAAGGAACTTGGCTAGCTGCAGAGGCTTCGTCGCCAAGTTTGTTACAGACTTTCTTGACTCGTTCGTCGGAGTGGGGGGTGGGACACGACACATACCTCACATTTGGTGTGTGGTGCGTACTGTGTATGCATGCGCCCAGTGCGCATGTGCAGCCAGTGAACCAGTAGTAAGCCGGTTCAGATTTCACCACTGGTTCCCACCCCCTCCCTCCAAACCAAGGAAGGCTGGAATTTCTTAAATTGTGCATATGAAGTAACGAACAATTGCACCAAAAATCCTTCCAGAAAATATAAGAAATCTCTTTATGGAAAAATAACAGGTATGTATCACAGCCCAAATCTATCCAGAAGAACTCTTTATTATCTTCAAAATGAATTCCAAGATTTTACAATTGTTTCTGGACACCTGGATGAAAATAAGTTTTCACAAGCCGTGGGAAGATTGAGGAAGAGGATTGTACTAAATTTGCAAAGAAAAAAAATCCTGTTTCTACCCTTAAAAGATAAAAGCCACAGGCATGGCCATAGGTAGAATGTAAGGAAGATGGCCTTGGTGGAAACATGCACCTAGGCAAAGAGGATGAACCCCTTTTTTAAGGCCTGAGAAACAAGATACCGTTTAGAATCAGCTCAGACACTTCCCTGGCCCACTGGAGAGTTTGGGGGAGGGAAGGGAGGGGTAGTTATAGCACAATCAGACATGCAGTATTCTATGAAGATGATTTTCTAGCCTGGTCTACATAAACGGGCTGACATTATGAAAAACTCTATTTACAAAGGGGCAGCCATCTGTTGGCTTGATGGTTTATCAGAAATGTGTATTGATATTCTGGTGCACAAATTCATGATGCTAGGTAAACACTCTCAACTCTCTTTCAGCCCACTGACAAACATTATTTCTATTAATCTACATAGGAAGAAATAATAAAACCAGTCCAAATCCTGAAATAAGTAACACAACCAGACCAAGTCCACAAAAGAAGATGAAGTGAGCAGAGGGCTTTCTTCATTCTTTCTTGTTAAAGGATATGGTCCAGGAGGAATAAAAATGGAAACGAGTAACTGGCTGCAAATATGGTGCTAATGGGAATGGTATGAGTTTCTTGAAAACATAATGGGATTCTGAAATAAGGTGATTTCTGGCAAATGGTGGGATGCATCTCACTAGAATTGGGAATAGATGTGTTTAGAAAGCATCCTGATTCAGAGAGTTTTAAACTGGGCTCTGTAGAGAGATAAAAGAGCTCAGAAAGTGCCAATGACTGAAACTGGGAATGGAAGGAATATATTTATTTATTTATTTATTTATTTATTTATTTATTTATTTATTTATTTATTTATTTATTGAGTATGTATTAGATAATATATATAAGTATAAGCATGAATTAAATACATAAAATGAATACAATTAAAGGGAACATTAGAAGAGGGACCGTAGGCACCCTAGTGCTCTTATGCATGCTCCTTACAGACCTCTTAGGAATGGGGTGAGGTCAACAGTAGACAGCTTGGGGGTTTGGGGAAGAAACTACAGAGTCAGGTAGTGTATTCCAGGCATTGACCACTTTGTTGCTGAAGTCATATTTTCTGCAATTGAATTTGGTGGGGTTTACCTTAAGTTCGTGTCTATTGCATGCTTGTGTATTGTTGTGGTTGAAGCTGAAGTAGTCGTTAACAGGTAGGACATTGTAGCAGATGATTTTATGAGCTATGCTTAGGTCAGATTGAAGGCGGTGTAGTTCTATATTTTCTAAGCCCAAAATTTCAAGTCAATAACAAGCACCAAAATATAATAAGGAATAGGTCAGGCCATATGCCTGTATAGGAATGTAGCATTAGAAGATTTAGAAGTCTTTTAAAGTAGGAAAGCAGATATGATTTCATAAGCATTATTGAAAATCAGTGAGTCAAAATCAGGGGTGAAATGCTCCCGGTTCAGACCGGCTCGCCCGATCTGATAGCAATGGCGGCTGGTCGTTCGGAGAACCGGTAGCAAAAATCCCTGGCCCCGCCCCCTGCCCTAGCTGAGCCTCGCCATTATCAGAGGTTCGGGTTTTTTTTACTTTTAAAAGCATCTTTTCTCCAGCCGAAAAAAGGCTTTTAAAAGTAAAAAAAAAACGTCTTTGATGATCGTTGGAATCATCAGAACCCTTTAAAAGTTTTTTTTTTAACAACCTCTTTGGCCGAAGAGGTTGTAAAAAAAAAAGATTTTAAAAGGCTCCTCTGGTGATCCCAGCTGAGTTGCCTGATCACCAGAACCTTTAAAAAACATGTTTTCTCCAAGCTCTTCGGTCAAAGAGGTTGTTAAAACAATCCTTTTAAGAGGTTCTGGCGATGAGGCAACTTCAGCTGGGATCATTAGAGGAGCCTTTTAAAATCTTTTTTTCCTCTGGCGATCCCAGCTGAGCTGTCTGATCATCACAGGCTTTTAAAGTCATTTTTTTACAACCTCTTACAACAGCCCCTGCCCATGCCCACCCAATCACCCCCTCCCACTTATCTAATTACTGCTCCTTTCAGGCTTGCTCTGCCTTGTTTTGGCTGCTGCAATGTTGCATCAGCTAGCAACTGAATCTGCCTGCCTGCAATCCATTTCCTCAATGAACAACTCAATCTGCCTGCCTCCAATTGGGTAAGTAAATGGGGGGAGCTTTAAAAAATAGTTAATTGGGTTTTTTTTAAGGAGTTGGGTTTTTTTAGACAGAAATTTAAAGTTAAGGAAGTTTTAAATTTAGCTGCTTTTATCTAAAAATATAAATAAAATAAAATAATAAAATAAAATATTTGTGCAGCTTTCTGAGATTTGGTGTGTTTCTGTAGTGTCTCATTCTAACTAAACAAACACACAAAATCTCACAAAGCTGTATGTGACATTTTGTGTGTGCGTGTGAGAGAGTCAGTTGTGTTGTGTTGTGTTGTGTTGTGTGTGTGTAAAATGTGAAAGTTGGTTTTTGAGCTTTTTGTGGCTGTGTGAGGTTCCTGCTGTTGCAGGGGCCATTTTGGGTGAAGTGCAGCTGCTTTTACATTGTGTGCGAGTCGGTTGTGTTGTGTTGTGTTGTGTTGTGTTGTGTGTGTGTGTAAAGTGTGAAAGTTGGTTTTTGGTACCTCTTATTGTTTTGTATACTTTATTATTTTTATTATTTATTGTTATTGGCCATGCCCACCCAGTCATCTCACCACCAAGCAACACCTACCAATTAAGCCACACCCACAGAACTGGTAGGGAAAATTTTTAGATTTCACCCCTGATCAAAATGTATCAATGGAACACAAGGATTGAAAGTATAATTTATTCAAAAACAGCAGGCTATTCAAACAGTTACCTTGGAGAAGTTGGAACAAAATTATTTAGCATTGTTGCAGAGACAGGGAAAGAAAGAATGGGTTCAAATTACAAGGAAGTATATATTGATTGAACATTAAACAAAATACAGGCAATAAGAGCTATTCAACAATGGAAAAGACAGCTTTGGGAGACAATGGGCTCACTTTGCTGTATTTAAGCAGAGGCTGGATGGCTATCTGTTGGGGACAACATAGCAATGGATTCCTGAACTAGGAAAAGAATTGGATTACAAGGTCTCTTTCAAATCATGACCGTTCATTTACAGACAAAACATAACATCAAACAGAGGTCAAAATGAAGGGATGCATGCTCTATTCTACTAAACTACAGTATATATTATGAAGGTGGTTAATTGACAATCACTCATGAATAGAATCATTTTTCATCATTCAACCTGCCTGGAACAAACTCATTAAAACACAATACATAATCACAGAGACAGATGTTTCAAAACAATTGTAGGCAATTTATTTTTCTGTCCTCATTAGATACCAACTACATTAATAGCTGTAAGGCTATTTTTTAAAAACTGGAATTTTTAAAAGTACAGAAAAAAAATACACAAAATAAAATTTAAAACCAGTAATAGCCAGCAAATTAACTAAGAAATTATAACATAAAAACAAACAAAAAGAAAAAAATTAACATAAAAAAATACAAGAATTCAAGAGTTTTATAATTTTTTTAAAAACTATTTTTTCTACTAATTACAAATGACATATTTTCCTTTGGTATAGATTTCATAATGTTAAAACAGAAAACATAATTTTAATGCACAACTTGCTACATTGTTATTACTTGATTAAACGAATATGGAAATATATTTAGGTAATTTATATTAATGTCTTGATTTTTCTAGGATTTTTTCCCCTCTTTTTTTCGTTTAAGCAATAAGTCTTTTCAGAACTTTGGGAACATCCAATTCAGGCAATCAATACCCATGAACCCAAGTTACTTCATTCAGTTTTAGGACTGAGTGCAGATGTGTTTGCTCAAGCTACCATATTTTTTGGAATATATCTCAAGTTATTGTGTTCTCTTTGCTGACGATGTCAAACTATTTAACACTACCAACAATACTACTACCCTTCAAAAAGACCTTGATTTTGTATCCGATTGGTCTAAAACTTGGCAACTCCAAATCTCAACCAGCAAATGCTCAGTCTTACATATTGGAAAAAAGAACCCAAATACTAAGTACAAGCTTAATGGACATTATCTTAAAGATGACCCCCACCCTGTTAAGGACCTTGGAGTTTTCATATCAAATGATCTAAGTGCCAAAGCCCACTGCAACTATATAGCAAAAAAGGCTCTAAGAGTTGTAAACCTAATCTGCGTAGCTTCTTTTCCAAAAACTCTACACTACTAACCAGAGCATTCAAAACATTTGCCAGACCCATTCTTGAATACAGCTCATCTGTCTGGAACCCATACCACATCTCTGACATTAATACAATTGAACGAGTCCAGAAATATTTTACAAGAAAAGTTCTCCGCTCCTCTGTAAAGAACAAAACACCTTATTCCACCAGACTTGAAATCCTGGGATTAGAAAACTTAGAACTCTGCCGACTCTGACAAGACCTGTGTTTAACACACAGAATCATCTATTGCAATGTCCTTCCTGTTAAAGACTACTTCAGCTTCAATAGCAATAATACAAGAGCAAACAATAGATTCAAACTTAATGTTAACCGCTTCAATCTTGATTGCAGAAAATATGACTTTTGTAACAGAGTTGTTAATGCTTGGAATACACTACCTGACTCTGTGGTCTCTTCTCCAACTCCCAAAAGCTTTAACCAAAAACTGTCTACCATTGACCTCACCCCATTCCTAAGAGGACTATTAATGGCATGCATAAGTGCACAAAAGTGCCTACCGTTCCTATCCTATTGTTTCCTTTCAATATATGTTCTTGTATATAATGTTGTGACAAAATAAATAAATAAATAAATAAATATAAGTTGTACTTTCCCTGCCCTAAAAGAGGCTGAAAATTTGGGTGTGTCTTTTACTCCGAATGTAGCCCCACCACCCATCAGCCCACACTCTTCAGCCTCTGTGTGTCCTCTTCCTGGCTGCAGAGATTGCCACAGACAATGGCTTGCATTTTTGGGCTCCACACTTCATGTTTTCAGCCTCCAAATGCTCCATTTGAGAGCTGTTCAAGGCTGTGGGGACATCAAAGAACATCGCCACCCATCGCCGCCTCTGAGCATCACGTTTTTGACTTCTGCACATTGCGTTTTAGGCCTCCGCATGTCCCGTTTTTTGCCTTTGTGTGTCGCGTTTTCAGGTGGTGATCGGCGGCTATGTACTTTGGCAGTTCTCGCAGCCTGGAATGCCTCTCAAACGGAGTGTTTGGAGGCTTAAAATGCGAGGTGCAGAGCCCAAAATGGCAACCCAGAACAGCTGCTACCTGTCTTACTGCTTCCACACTTCGCTTGCTTTACTCACTGGAGCTCCCACCGACAATCAGCTGTGCTTTTCAAGCTGCTTATCAGCCACAATGCACACATGCTCACAACCAGCAAACTAATATGCTGAAACTGAAACTGACCAGGCTAAGGATGAACACCTGGTAGACAGAGGCAGATTTTTTTTCCCTATTTTTCTCCCCAAAAGCTAAGGTGTGTCTTATACTCCAGAGCGTCTTATTCTCCGAAAAATATGGTAGATACTTTGCCAAACTATCAACAACAAAAGACAATATGACTACAAAAAAGTAAAGTAGAATCAGCCTTTTGTGGTAGGCAAAAATAAGAATGGGAGTTTCCAGGAGTGTTGGGATGGATTTTAATGTGGCCAGAGTATGGTTATAGAATATTGAAAGCCCAACAAAGCCTGTGCCTAGATCAACCAATATGTAATCAAGGCAAAGTTTTTTGAGTTTCTTATGTTTTCTACTTTCTCAGAACTTGGATGTCATTATTGGAATCTTCTGCCCCTTCTGATTCAAACCTACATTTTATCAAAAATAGAAAATAAAACAGAACAAAGTTTAACCTCCGACTTCATCCAAGAATACTATTTAAATAGGGGGGGGGGGAAATCTATCAATCTGCCTTTCATGAAACTTCTTGGAAAACTGGCTCTTTTTTTATCATAGCAACATAAAATCTCTTGTCTTCTTGCCGGGCATTGCCCCCCCCCTTCCCACTATATGTTCATTTTGGCTTGAACTACAAGGGAGACTAGATAACTGGTATGAACAAAGTAGAACTGTCAGCTGAGTTTTGTTTTGCTCATAGTGGGCAACAATCAATAATAACAACAAAATTCCAGAGGACAAATCAATGGGTGTATGAGAAAGTCAGCTAGTGATCTGTGTGTGAACTCTATTCTGAATGACAGGTTATTTTGTTGTTGTTGTTTTGCCACAAGGCTATTAATCTCTCTGGAAATTGATGGTTTTAAAGTTCTATGTCAAAGAAAAATACTCATGTAAGAATTGGACAAAGCATTAGGGAACTCTGTTGATCTGTGTGTGAACTCCATCCTTAACAGTGAGTGAGGGATGGATAGTTGGATGGATACACACATACATAGACACAGGCAGGCAGGCAGACAAACACACACTCACTCACTCATTCACTCGTGTGTGTGTGTGTGTGTGTGTGTGTGTGTGTGTGTGTGGTTGTCTGCCTGTCTGTGTCTATGTATGTGTTTATCCATCCGTGTGTGTGTCTATCTGTCTGTCTGCCTGCCTGCCTATCTGTCTGTGTCTATGTATGTGTGTATCCATCCAACTATCCATCCATCTGAATGGTCCACAGAGAATAGGAGAAGTATAGAAGAGGCTTTATACATGTTACAGAAAGTTAGTGCAGGTTGTTTTTTTCTGCTGGAAGTAATGCTGAATAGAAAGGAAACAATCCACCAATTGCTATCCTAAAATTTGTCTTATAATAGATTTGCAAGAATATCATTTCCTGACCTCATAGTTAAACCATAGCACAGGGGTCTCCAAACTTGGTCCCTTTAAGACTTGTGGACTTCAACTCCCAGAGTCCCTCAGCCAGCAAAGCTGGCTGAGGAACTCTGGGAGTTGAAGTCCACAAGTCTTAAAGGGACCAAGGTTGGAGACCACTGCCATAGCAAACCTTAGTATGGGGGCAGCACAGTTCAAACCGGAGGAATCCATCTGAATGATTGCCCTTATGAACTGAATGCTCAAGCAACCATGTAATTCAATTAAGTAAAACGTTTTATAACATTTAAGCTATTACCACACCAAATATTTCCCTTCAGAAAATAATCTCCTAAATTTCTCTGGTAATTGGAAAAGAAATTGCAAACTCAGATCCGATTTTGTAATTCCTTTTCCAACTACCATAGAAATTTCCTGACCTAGCCTCTAACATTGCTAAAAGGGGAAGGTTTCAGGGCTATAATAAATGAAGCTTCTAAACATAATCATTTCCAAGCTATCCAATCAAGATTTTTTTTTAATCTAGGAAATACAATTTGCCAAAAAGTGGGGAGAAAAACCTAATTGATATCAAGGACAATAACAACAAAAATGTAGGCTAATAACCAAAGTATATTATTCTTAATTCAAGTTGCCTTGGGTTACTTACTTTAAAATAAAAAATGTTTTAAGTTATTATTAATGGGATGCGATAGAATAAAGCAATTCTGACCATAGTTTCAGTGAAAAAACTGGACTCAGTTAGATAAAGTAGCACTCAGCAGTACAAAAAAGTGATGATCTACTTTATAATTAACAATTTTGGAACCTGAAATTAACATGTAATATGAGACGTTAGAAAAAATATTACCTAGGTATGGGAGAAATGGTATAAATGGTTGGAGGAAAAAGAAAAAAGGCAAGGAAAGATTAAATAATGGTTGAAATAGGAGTAGAAATATAAGAACAAATAGGAGGAAACAAAAATTGTTGAAAGGAAATTGTGTACACGTTTATGTCTATGTATAAATGTAAATAAAATAATTAATATTAGAAATAGATGTATAAAAGATACATTAGGATTAGGGAGAAAAAATGTATAAGTATTGGGTGCCAACGCAAAATTGTTGAAAAGAAAAAAGTGTTAAAATCTCTTTTTGTTTTTTTTAAAAAAGTTTAATAAAAATATTTTTAAAAAAGAAAAGAAAAAATATGATTTCTGAATTACTTTTTATTTTCCTAGGTCTTTATTTTTATATGGTTTTGGCTTTTCCTGCAGTAGCAATAAGAGAAAACATCTTCCTGCTTTCTCTTCTCTAGGTCTTCCCCCACCCTCTATCTCTGCCTCCTTGTTCTTAGAAGGCAGCTGTAGTAGCTTTCTAGGCACCAGGGATCCTGGAACATGTAATTTTCCCAGGGGCACCCAGCAGGTTTCCAAGCATCAGAAGGGAAGTGATGTAAGGGAGGTGGAAGAAAGAGAAAGAAAAAACTGGGGTTCCTATTGTTCCTGTTGACATTTCTGAAACCAGCAGTACAAAGGCCCAACAGCTGCAGGTAAAAGGCCTCTATTGCTTATAGGGGGAGACTGCTGACATGAGAAGCTGACAGCTAGAGATGCCAATTACAAATAACTGTTAAACTTGTCAGAAAAAAGAGACTTTTCCAAGAACATTTAAATATTGCTTAAAATTGTCGGTTCCTTTTTGAATTGCGCCTTAGCCAATATCAAAAATATATAATTTTAAGACATTATAGAATCTGAAGAGTACGAATGGGAAGACACACGATAATAAAAACCACTTTCTCCAATAAAACAGTTGAGTTTCCTTTTGAAGAAAAAAGCACATTTGAAACAACTATGACCCAGATCACTGAGAATCTTCACAGACTTTTCTCCAATAAAATAACATTTGTTTTATCTAGCTGAATGGTAGACATCAATAAATCATAAACTTTTAAAACTTGTTTCATTTTTTTAAAAAGAGACATTTCTCATAGGAGCTGGATTAACCAATGGTTTTGCTAATAAAGGGAGCCATGGAGATGATGTTGGAGAAGTCATCCAGAAGCCATAAAGACCTAACAGATGCAGACACATACTCTTCCAACAATAATATAGTCAATTTAATTTCTGGGTACTTCATTTACAGTAATCATGTCTTGGTTTTGGTTGTTTGAAGACTGCGTTAGAAATGAAGAAATCATTGGACTGGAAAAAATTATTTAGACAGGCTCCTTCTTTATTTCTGTTTTCTAGGCCAATTACTGTATGTTTTCTTCCTTATTATTTCCAATGCTGGTATTCCAGTCCCCAACCGCAGCACGGAGCACATTGTGTGTTCATGTTGTCTCAATTTAAAATTAAATGTGATCATAAAACTCATCACCCTCTTGTTTTACATAAACTATGGTAATCATGGTATTAAAGGATTGTCCCCAAATTCTGGGTCATACTATCTGGTCATTAATCAACTGTACACAAGTATTGCTCTTGCTATATCCTTCCTGCTTTCTGAAAACTGCTGTTTGTTTTTTGGGTCCTGAGTAGAAAACACGATTTCTGATGGAAAGTGTCAAATTCCAGTCCATTCCTATTTGCCAAAGATGTCAATGTGTGGTTCATTCATTTCATGTTTCATTGTGTTGAACTTTCATATGTTCATGCTGCTGACCATCCATGTTCCCACTGAAATTCTGTCTGCATCTTCCAATTTTCGCTTCTTGAACGCCAACATTAAACAGATATCTTTCATCTAACTGCATCATAAACACAATTAGTACTCAGACTTCCCCAGTAGAATGTTGAGCGCCATCTGATTGGATGGGTTCACCATCCAGCCATCTATTGTCAGTCACTTAATAATGTCTATCCATCCACATGATTTTCTTGGTAAAATGCATTCACTTTCAGCATCTTCCTACATTGCTCCTGTCCAAGGTACCTACTTCCTGTAGCCGAGCATCTGGATTGACCTTCATGCAGAGGTGGGATTCAGCCAGTTCTGTCCGGTTTGAGCAAACCGGTACTGGTAACTGGGTGGGAGGCTCTGCCCACCCACCCAGACATAATGCAGTCCTATTTAGCCACGTTTTCGAGGCCGGGCACATGCACGGAAGGCACATGTGCGACCAAAGACTATGCATGGAAAGCCAAGCGCATGCACAGAAGACGCATGTGCGAGTGACGAGAGAATGCACCCATGCTCACATTTGTGAACCAGTAGAGAAGAAAAGTGAATCCCACCACTGCATTCATGGCTTGGGTGATCCTGCTGGGAGTTTATAGTTTGGTTGCATATTCCTTGCTTTTTGATCATTCTGCCACAAAAAAGTCAGCATAGCAAGATTTGTAGTGGAAACAATTCACTCCTGATAAAGAAATGTACCATGCACATAACAGTAGATCGCAATAAAATTAGACCTTTTAGTTTTTATTTTCAGCTTTATTGTCAATTCCACATATATTTTTTATGATTACCGTGACATTATTTCTCTAAGTCATGATGTCATTATGTTTCATACTTTACTGGATGTAAGCCCATTTTTTGTTGAGTCCCAACCTAATCTTACAACATATGACAGAGCTTAGAAAAGTTGTTGTTATTGTTGTTAGATGTTGTATTGTCATATGAAAAGTGCCAACTATGCAAATTGTAATCTGTCCATAAAATATGGCAGGATATATTGATTCATACTAGCTACATAGCTAGAGGGAGAGGGTATATAATAATTACTTGAACAGATTTCATAACCAATCATGAACACTCTATGATATTTATTCTATCCTCTCTGGAAATGTTATAATCCGCCCTTTACTCTCAATTGAAGGGAATATTGCTATGTGTAATATTGCTATTTAATATTAAAGTTAATATTTGTATTTTAGGTCAACATCCTTTGAAGCTGTTGCACTCCAAAAGTGGCTCAGTATGCATCATCATTTTTTAATATTCTAGGAACTTTGGCTCAGAGATACCATTATATTAATTGTGCAGAGAAATCATGTTAGTCAGTAAACAATACAATGTTATTATTATATACTAATATAAATGTTGATTATTTGCTATTAACTCATTTTCATCTCCTAGTGACAACATAGATTTTCTCCATGAAATATTAATATATTACACTATTGATATTGCCCACAGAGGAAAAAAGCTAAATCAAGGAGCTTGTCCAACCCAATTAGAATGATCTTAAAATTTAGGAATATACCATTTACATATTCTAAATCCTCTCTACTTGTTCCCCCAACTAGTAAGACATGAATTATCTTTGCAGCAAGCAAGCATACTAGGTAGGGCATCAGATGATACTCTTATCCCTTGATACAATTTCTAAAGCAACCTCTTTCATTAATCTGAATCAGAATTCGTAGAACAATGTAGTAGAATTCAATTCAATTCAATTCAAACCATTATTGTCAATACACAACATGTGTATAATGAAATTGAATGAGCCTCCTTGCTTTTGTCTGGAACAAATTTGAAGTCTACAATCTGGGAAGTTTAAGGCCAACCTTTGAAAGTTTTTGCACAATATTTAGGGCACATAAATATAATTTTTGTTTACCAAAAGTAGTTATCAAACTTGAATGTTTCAGTATGAAAACTTTGACCACCCAAAAAATTGTGTACATTTTAATAAACATATAGAAACTATTGAACATATAAGAACTATTGTAAAGGTTATTAAACTAACTGAATTTGGTTTTGAGAAAGCTAGTATATAAGCACATGCCTACAGCTGATTTGCGAAGAATAACCCTCAAAATTTCTTCTCTGCAATGTACAATATTTTCAGCGGTTCTTAAAACAGAAATTTTGCATTAGTAGATTAAAAAATAGATGACAGACTGTTTCATTGACAGCCTCAGGGCTCAAGTGTCATCATAATAAGAAGAGATGGCAGTAGTTCTTACAAAACCATAAACAAACATGGCATATGAAGGCTGCTAAAGCGAAAAAAGATATGTATGCAGCACAACACTTTTCAGTCAAAATACTGTGTAATATGTGAATAAATAGTCACACTGCTCCAGCAGATCTAACATGCTAGCATTTTTTAAAAAATGAATTCAGGAACTAAAATTTTTACTCCAGTTCAGTACCTTGCCTATGGCTCTTTTAGGCATGTTCTGGAAAAAAAAAATCCTAGAATGCCATTGTCCTGGGTTTTGACACAATTGGGATAATTGATCACAAATTTTGCAAAGTCCCCTTTATTGAGAAACCTGAAAGCCTCGTATACTTTTGATCAAAGTGCAAGGAACGCTTATAAACATTATTTGGACCGGGAACATTTTCAACTTCTGAGATACCTGAGACACTAGAACAATTCATTAAACTAAAAAAAAAACTAAAACTAAAAACAAAAGAAGAAGCTACTATTAGTTTTACAGGTATTTTTATCAATAAATCAGTCTGAGATGCATATGCTAAGAGATGAATGGAATAAAGAATTAGCGGTTCCAATATTGCCTATGGGACTGTATCTTAATTTCTATAGCAGAAGTGTATCAATGCACTTTAAACTACACTATATAAAACAAAAAATAATATGTAGAATTTATTGGGAGTCCTTTATGCTTGTATATAAAGAATTATTTAAGACAGCATTTTGTTGGAAATGCTTTTACAATGTCCTTACAATGTAAGTTTTGGAAGAAAGTAGTGAACCATATAAATGTGACTGTGTGACAAGAGCTAAATTGTCAGAGTATAGTATTATCTTGAACTGCATAACCTAGAGAAATTAACAATGAGACAACACAAATGGACTTTTTCCCTCTACTATGGCTAAAAAAGTGGTATTGCAGCATTGGAAAGATAAGCGTATCACCCTATTCACTCAGTGGATTGAAGACCTGATCATATTTGCCACCTATAGCAGATTGCCTATAGACCAGTGGTGGGTTTCTACCTGTTCGGGCGAACCAGTAGTGGCAGCAATGGGAGGCTTCGCCCACCTGCCCGGATGTCATCACAGATGCTCTGTGCACGCGCGGAGGAGCTGCACGCAAGCAAAGCAAGCGCACTCCCGATTCCGAACTGATAGTGAAGGTAAGTGGAACCCACTACTGCTATAGACATATATTTTGTGTGGACAAGTATAATGAAATATGGGAGTCATTTATACAAAATATAGTATGTTTAAAAAAAAAGAGTGATAGTTATAGAAGTATATTAGAATATGCATCTGTGCACGTATATACTATTTATATTTATATTTTTATCTATTTATATTAGATAAAAATATAGAGAATTGTGCCTGTTTACCGCTGTAAGAACATATTACACTTTATGTTTTTTTCTGTTGTGTTTTTTTAATTTTTTTAAGCATCTGTTATGCATTTTTAATAATCAGATACATTTAGTTTTGTTCTTTTTTTTGTTGTATTTTACAAGAAAAAAAGCCAAAGGGCCAGGAATCATGGCAGAGCAGCACATAAACTTTATAAAATTGGAACAGGATGCTGGATTACTTTTTCTTAGAATATGACTGAGGATGGCTAGGAATTACTCCTCTTATATTTCTTATGATATTTTTGACTGCAATATTACTACTTTCTTTGCATTTGTATATATCTTGGTCTTTTTATTTTCAGTATTTGATCATAAAAATAAGAAAGAATAATTGTTTTAGATGAATACTTAGGTTTTTCTAGAAATTCTTCTTGCCCAATCATTCTAACCCAAGGCTTGGGGAAAATGTCAAGTTTTTAAAAGTTCACCCAAAGGAGGCAAGATGAGGACCATATACTGTAGTTGTCTAGCACAGCAGTCACCAACTGGTGGTACATGGACCACTGGTGGTCTGTGAGAAAATTTTGGTGGTCCGCAGAAAAATTATATGCATTTTTTATGTTGCACTAAATCAGGGGTCCTCAAACTATGCCCCCTGGGATGGATACATGCAATGAATGCTTGTGTTGCTGCAGAGAGCCTCCTCCTTCGGGTCTTTTTGTGTGGGTTGGAGGGGAACAGAAATTCTGACTTGGGGTCTGATTCAGCCTCTTGGTGCAGGGCTTTGGGCAAAAGCTGGAGGGAAGAGCCGCTAGTGGCAGAGAGCTGGGGGATCTTGTTCCAGTGGGACTGCATCATGGCCTGGAACTGGCTGACCATCTCAGCCCACTGAGCCTCCAGGTGCCAGTACCTGACCTTGCACTCCCACAGGTCTTCCTTCTGCTTGGAAAGCCTATGCTCGTAGTCCTCAGTGAGGTGCTTCTGCTCAGCCTCCTTCTCAGTAAGATCCAATTTCAACTGAGCTGTTTTGCCAACTCTTTCTCGTGGTGGCTGCTTAGTTCCAACAACTGCTTCCTGTTGGGGCCCTAAGAAGCTTGGGCGAGGAGGTGAGATGTGGCTAGGAGGGGAGGGGCGAGTAGAGACTGGTGAGGTGCCCCTTGATGTGAGTGACATTGAGCTGGCCATGCCCACCCAGTCACATGACCACCTAGCCACACCTACCCAACCAGTCATTAGGCAGATCATATTAGTGGTCCATGGGATTTAAAATTTTGAATTTAGTGGTCCCTAATGTCCGAAAGGTTGGGGACCCCTGCTCTAGCAGATAATTGGATATAACAACTTACAATAATCTGTTTAATGTTATAATAATAAAATAACAAGAATAAGAGAGGTATACTTTTCTAATGTTATAGTTAAGTTACACTTCTTCTCTATGGAACATAGAAAAATCTTTTTAAACTAAGAATTATTGCATACTGTATATTTAATCTACAAGTTTCTACTGTTTAGAAATAAAAGCAAGATATTACTGCATGGAAAAGAATTTAAATCACACTACTGAAAGAAATGTCAAAAATTCCAGTGTAATAGTAGGACTTATAAATAATCAATTAAATAAGTCTTATGGAAGACTGATTTTGCATATGGTAACTGCATCAACACAATTACATTCAGAAATATATAAAAGTATTAATATACCCACTTTGGAAGAATGGATTGTGAAGTGGCAACACTTGCAGAAATGGTATAATTGACATGTTTGATCAGGGATACACCAGGTACTTTTCTAAAACAGAGGTCGCCAACATTTTCTGCTTTGCGGACCCACCAGGGTGGCGGGAGAGGGGATGGTTCCATGCGATCAATTGGCAAGAGTGCATGGGCAGGCACAGTGGTGAAATCTTCCTCAGATCGCCACTAGTTCGCTGCCTGCACATGTGTGGTGCACACCAAAAGCACATTGCATATGTGCATCCACTGCATGCATGAAAAACATGCTGTGCATGCTAATTGCGCGCTTCGCACAGAAAAAGAAGACTTCACTAGGTAGAGCAGCAAGGGGGCGAACAGCTGTGCCGCACGATTTAGCTTCACTAGAAAGCAGAATTTCCTGTTTCCAGCAAAGCTAAACTGCGCAGCACAGCTGATCATCAGAAATACCAGTTCAGATGAACTGGTAGCTTTTGTTAACTACCGGTTTCTCCAAACCAGTAGTTTTTATCACTACCCAAATCACCCGAACCGGACAGAACCGGTAGCATTTCACCCCTGGGCAGGCAGCTCCATTTGCACAAGCATCACACAAATGGAACACACTCACCTGCACTTCCGTGGCCCATTTACAAAAGGCTCAAGGCCTGGTACTGGGCCACTGCCTGGAGGCCAGGGACCCCTAATCTAAAAGACTAGAAATCTCATATGGACTTTTGAAAAGTAAATAGAAAAAAAATGAAATAGTAATTTGTGGGCTTGCTGATTAAAAAGGGTTGAATATGTGAAGAAGAGAACTGGTGGTGTAAGTTTAGGAGGAAGGGAAGAGATAATAATTTGCTTATAATTGCTGTATAGAGTGAAAGTTGATTCTTTATATATCTTTTCTTTTTCTGCCTGCACTTTTTCTCATTCTTGTATCTTTTAGCTATTTCTTCATTTTATTCTATATAATTTCATATTTTATTAATCTGAATTATTTAAAAATCCCAGAGTAATATAAAAATTACATTTAAGGTTTAATAGTGTATTAATTTATTAAAATGAACTTTCCTCCAGCAGTCATTTTCAAACAACCTGATATATATCAACTCAGGTTAAAAGAGGTTGTTCTATTTCAAGAAACTTAATCCACTAATATCAAATTAGTTGTGAATGTCACCCTATAATTTTTATTGTCATGCTACATCTGTTACAGGAATCCTGTTGAATTCTCCATTCTGCTAGCTCAGCCAGGATTAAATTGTATGTTCTGATATGATATCTAAGCTTGTCAGATGTTCTGGCAAAAGAAAGCAGGCCAAAGCTGCCAGCAGACAGATGAGAAATTTGGGATTATAGTCAGACCTGTCCATGCTAACCTTTGATATTTTTGTTTCTTCTCCTTCTAACGTACTTTCTAAAAGAAAGAATTGAAAAACGTAATTGATGTGATTGCTTATGATAAAAGACTCTGATAATTAGTGAAAGATACAAGAAAAATGAGAGATTGTGAATGTATTGTTTTAGAAAAGAATGGAAAAAGAGTAATAGCGAAATAATAATAATAAAAATAAAAATAATAAAAACAATAATAGTGAAACAAGAAGAGAAATAAAAAACATGTACAAAAAGGTATTAAACCACCATAGAAATGAAAAGTGGACATAAATAAAGAAATGTAAAACTGCTTGAAGCGGAGGAATAATGTTGCAGAATGCCACAGAATTATGTATGTTGCATTTACTTACTCAGATTGCTATGCTACTCCAATCCAAAGAATCTATGTAATTAACAAGCTTTGACCATCCCTCAATCAACAGTACCAATGTCCTCAAGAGTTATTTCTCAATTTCATTCTACAGGTCTTGACTATTTTTTGGAAATATAACAGGGACACTGATGATTCAAGGGAGTTTGTTCCAGAAAAAGGGGGCATGACTGAAATGGCTCATATACAGGAATGCCTAGGATACATGATGTCACATTCTTTTGGAGGAATGCCTCTTAATATGTCTTTCCTTCTTGATCTCTACAGATAGATTAACTCAGAAATCATGGGCTTTTAACCATGCAGGACTTTAAAAAGTGGCCCAATCTCTACCAAATTCCTAGAAGTCCCTTAAAATGTGGCTGTCAGCAGGATTGGATCTCTCAGGGAAACTGACAACTGATGAGATGGCTACACTACACCACACGAATTCAAGAGTCATATATACAAGGATTTTTCTTTTATCTCCTTTCTTTAATTTCTTTTTATTACTGTTTCTTACACTTTCCATACCTTGCATAATGTTCCAAGCTCCAGAAAGGAACATCAAGATGGATAAGCATGTATGTAAGTCCTCGTTATCTGACTCCTATGCAAAATTCGTTGCCAATTTTTCATGCCAGAATTGATATTAGAATGAAAATCACATGAAATTAGGCAAGGGCCACCTGTAGTCCTAAGACTGCACATTACCTATCCAACACCTTACAGTTTGGAACATTCATTGCAATTAATGAATATTTGCTTTCTTCTTTTTTCCCTATTGGTAATGAGCAATATACAGTTGTTTGCTCAAAAGGCCATAATGGTTGCAGGCCTGATTATGAACGGCGAGCAGGTTAAAAAAGTAATATGCCATTTGAAAACTTACATTATAGACTATTATAATACAGCAATGTCAATTTCATGCATTGTAAACAAAGCTAGAACTAACTGAAACATGAAACCCATTTTCAAAAGATTTTTTAATGTTTTTGGATACTGAATGCAAAATAAAAATAATCCATAAATATTGGAAACAGGCAGAGCTTTAGATGCATGATGTCAAATCTGTGTTCATTAATTATTTGTACAAAGTCTGTTTGTTCAACTTAGAATCTAGAGGAGCATTGTTGGAAGATGATGACATGCATTATTTTATAGGAAAAGCATGTGAAGACACCTCTAATTTTGTTTGTGAAATTGTTGGATCCTGTGATGGCACAGTTGCTGTAAATGTCAAGGAAAGTAAAGATCTGGATTTGTCGCCAGGAGTTAGACATCAGGAATCAGAAAAGACAATATCAAAACATTTTAACTTCCCATGACTCTTGATTATAGATTTCAAGATAGCTGTTTTTGAAATAATTGAACTACACCACCACTGTTGAGCAAGAGGTTGTGGAACTCATCTAGATCAAAAGGTGTCAGGCCATTTCAGAAGGTCTTAACAAACATGGGTTTTGAACACCTTGCTACTTGATGAGGTATTTGCAATCTGTCTCACATGTAACTTATTCTGCATAAACACTCTTTTTCCTCACCCATAGCTTCATTCCAATTTACATTGCTTCAACTACTTTATGGTCTAAAGAAGAGATATATAGTTCACAAATAATAAAAATTGTTAGTCTGACAAGGTGTTACCAGACTCCTTCCAATTTACTGTTAATTGCTATTTCTTGCAAGGCAATGTAAAACTAGTATAAATAAATGAATGCAAATAAGTACAATCTTAGAAATAATATCCTTCTCGGATATTAAGAAATAAATTGTCTACTATTACAACATATATTTAAAAGTACTCCTCTATTTATATTTTAGAAAAGCCTCCTGTTTCAAGCCTCCTGTTTCTAGCCTCCAATTTTACTCATCTCCCACTTATACCAGTTTTAAACATATAGTGTGATCCAAACCGGGATTGGACCAGAGGTGGGTTTCAGCAGGTTCTGACCAGTTCTGGAGAACTGGTAGCAGAAATTTTGAGTAGTTCGGAGAACCGGTAGTAAAAATTCTGCCTGGTTCCACCCCCATCTGTTCTCTGCCTCCCAAGTCCTAGCTGATCGGGAGGAAATGGGGATTTTGCAGTAATCTTCCACTGGATTGGGGAAGGAATGGAAATTTTACAGTATCCTTCCCCTGCCACATCCACCAAGCCACGCCACCAAGCCATGCCATGCCCATCAAGCCACGCCCATATAACTGGTAGTAAAAAAATTTGAAACCCACCACTAGATTGGATTGAAGATATTATTATTAATAAGATAATTCAAGATTATTTTCCTTTAGAATTGGTCACATGTTCCAAACTATTCTCAAATAAAACAAGTGTAGCCTTCCTAAGTTTATGAATGCTTGTTGGTAAAGTATTTGAAAAATTGTATCAAAATAATATCAATTATTCCATATTCCATAAAACATATATTTCAAATATAACAATTCTCATGAAAAACTTTTTAAAACTATGGGAAGAGGAATCAGAATTGAAGCCTATTGAGTCATTATGGAGCTCTGAAATGGTGTAAGATTTCCCAATATACCTGATCATAAAAATAATTCACTTAAACCCTATCTTACTCAATTACTGGTAGTGTCTTCATCGAGATGTCTTTATTTTAGAATGGAGCAGGAAAAGTGCATAGATTGCTATTCATCAGCAAATGACCACTCTCAAAACAATCTCATCCCACCTCTTCACCAATAAAAAAATTATGTTTGGGTAGTCTGTGTAGCAAGGAGAGTTAATCCCACATATCACTAAGTAGGAAAGAAGTTATACTTTATTGCTATAAGGGCTAAGTACTGGTAATCAGCAAAGATTCTTAAGATAGATCATTATAATTACTCCTATACTGAAGATGAGAGGGATCCACTGTTGATCCTGAGACTGAAGTGAGTTGCCCAAGAGACATCTAATGAATTAAACAGTGAAATTAGATCTGAATCACGGTTGTCACATCTTACACAGTGGCACAGTGCTATTAACCACTCATTAAAAAGTAATAATAAGGTAGGAAAAACCCTAGAATTCTGACTTGCCCTGACTTGATCTTTTAGAAGCAAGTAAAAATGGAGTTCTTCTGGATGTATTTTTTTAAACTTGGGTTTACTTCAGCTAATATGACACTACTTTTTGAATTGGCTTCTTGTATGCTCTTTATATTTGTGTGATTTTAATTTATTTTTTGTGCAATTGGCATTTAATTTTCTGCCACAGATGCCAAGAGTCTCACAACTATGTCAGTAAGAAAAATCAAATAAATAGGTGTAGAATAGGTGGTACCAGGTTCAGTAATGGTAACTGGGAAAGGGATTTAGGTGTCCTAGTGGACCACCACTTAAACATGAGCCAGCAGTGTGCTGCAGCTGCCAAAAAGGCCAATGCAATTCTAGGACGGATAGCATCAAGATCACAAGAGGTGACAGTACTACTCTACACTGTATTAGTGAGCCCATACTCGGAAGGCTGCATCCAATTCTGGCCACTAAGGTACAAAAAAGATGCTGAGGCCTTAGAAAGAATTCAGCAACAAAGATAAGGGTTTGGAGGCTACATTGTACAATGAATGGTTAAGGGAACTAGGTATGTCTAGCTTGAGGAAAAGAAAGCTTAGGAATGACATGATAGCTGTCTTCCAGGACTTGAGAGCTGTCACAAAGAAGAGGGAGTCGATTTATTCTCTGTATCACCTGAGGGTGGGACAAGCAGCAGAGGAAGAAGTTCATCAAAGGAGAAATTGGAACTAAGGAGAAATTTCCTGACAGTGAGAACAATTAATCAATGAACAGCTTGCTTCCTAGAGTTGTGGGTGATCCATCGCTCGAGGCTTTCAAGAATTGATTGGATAATGATTTGTCTGCATTGTACAGTTCTCCTTCCTTAGGCAGGGGGTTGGACGAGAAGACATCCAAGTTTCTTTCCAGCCCTATTATCCTATCCTATCCTATCCTATTTTTTAAAAACATGGATTTATAAGTCATAGTCACCACTTTAGGATGTGCATTTGCTATAAGGCAGCCAATCATGTTTATATATACCAGCCTCATCCATGAAATGAACTATAGAATTTTTCCCATCTGAAGAAGCTTTTAAAGATCATGAAATCCAATTCCATCCACATAGAACTGCTACCTGAAGCAAATACTGGCATTTATATAGGGGCTGGGGCACAGGAAGAATATTGAAGCAATGTATGGAAACAGGATACAGTGTCCAATGAATATGAATAACCAATCAAGCATGTGAATGAAGTCAATCAGCAATGGAGCAATGCATTTTCTATATAAATAACCAAATTAAGCATCATTATGAAGAGCGTGGTAGTACAGTGGTTAGAGCGCAGTACTGCAGGCTACTTCTGCTGACTGCCGGCTGCCTGCAATTTGGCAGTTTGAATCTCACCAGGCTCAAGGTTGACTCAGCCTTCCATCCTTCTGAGGTGGGTAAAATGAGGACCCAAATTGTTGGGGACAATATGCGGACTCTATAAACCACTTAGAGAGGGCTGTAAAGCACTGTGAAGCGGTATGTAAGTTTAAGTGCTATTGCTATTAGATGGGCTTATGACAATCTTTCTGCCAAGCATCCAGTTGATCCCAACCTGATAAAGACATTCCATTGCCAACTCTATCATGAGTATAAAGTAAAATTACATACCAATTAACTCAAGGAGAAGATTCTAGACGTGACATTAGACATTAAAATGCATACAGTTAGTCCTCGACATACGACCACAATTGAGCAGAAAATTTCCATTGCTAAGCAAGACAATTATTAACTTAGTTTTGCCCCACTCTGTGTCTTTTTTGACATAGTTGTTAAGCAGATCACTGCAGTTGTTAAATGAATCATGTGGCTGTTAAGCAAATCTGGCTTTCCCCCATTGACTGCTTGTTGGAAGCCAGCTGAGAAGGTTACAAATGGCGATCACATAACACTGGGGCAGTGAAGCTGTCATAAATGGATGCCAGTTGCCAACCACCTGAATTCTGATCACATGACCATGGCGATACTGCAACAGTCATAAGTGTGAAAGCTGCTCATAAATCACTTTTTCAGTGCCTTCAAACATTCACAAATGATTGTAAGTCAAAGGCTACCTGTATACAGGTGTCTGTGACAAATATAAAAAATACCTTTAATTTACTCTCTTAATTCTTTTTTTTAAAGAAAGGATATTTCTCAGTTGTAAATATCAATACAATTATAATACAAATATCAGGACAAAGCACTAATTACTGACCATGAAGTATCTTATTAACAGTTGCTTTTCTGCAAGCTTTAGAGTCTTCAAAACAGCAGAACAAACCTGTTTCAGCATCTTGGTGTCTACAAACAGCCCAAGCTATTTATACAAATCCCAGCACATTTTAAAATAGAATCAGAAGAGCTGGAAGACAGAGCCATTTGGCAGTACTATATAGATCGAGCAAACACCGAAAAGGACAAAAAATTAAAAATGTACATCTCGAGAAAGAGACCCTCTCTACAGATTATATTCTTGATACTAGATCCAAAATTCACGTAGAGAATATTACTTCAAGAAGTGAGGAAATATAGCCTCAGAATAATATTATGTGGAAAAACTGCACATGGTTAAGAAATTAAGCATCTATAAAACTTCTACCTACATGTAATTTAACTTTTATTCCCAAATACTTATACACGCACAAATGTTTTCTTCTCCCTCCATACATAAAGATTTTTCCCATGTTCCTACCAGTACACAAAAAGCTATTCTGACCTTACATTCATATAGACCCGTGATGGCGAACCTTTGGCACGTATGCCACAGGTGGTCCACAGAGCCATATCTGTGGGCACGTGAGTGTTGCCCTAGCTCAGCTGATTTTTGGGCCTTCCGGACCCAGCGGAAGTCAGGAAATGGGTCATTTCTGGCCTCCAGAGGGCCTCTGGGGGGAAGGCAGTTTTTGCCCTCCCCAGGCTCCTAGAAAGCCTCTGGAGCCTGAGGGCGGCGAAAAACGGACCAACCTGGCCCACCATGCCTTCCCGTGCCAAAAGCATGGGGAGCATGGGGAGGGGGTTGTGCACAGGGATGAAATCTAAAAAATTTCCCTACTAGTTCTGTGGCCATGGCTTAATTGGTGGCCATGGCTTGGTAGTCAGATGACTAGGTGGGCATGGCCAATAACAATAAATAATAAAAATAATAAACAAAGTATACAAAACAATAAGAGGTACCAAAAATCAACTTTCACACTTTACACACACACAACACAACACAACTGACTCACACACACACACACACAAAATGCCACATACAGCTTTGGGAGATTTTGTGTGTTTATGTAGTTAGAGTGAAACACTACAGAAACACACCAAATTTCAGAAAGCTGCACAAATATTTTATTTTATTTATATTTTTTAGATCAGGGGTCTCCAACCTTAGTAACTTTAAGGTTTGTAGACTTCAGTTCCCAGAGCTCCTCAGCCAGCAAAGCAGGCAGATTGAGTTGCTCACTGAGGAGATGGATTGCAGGCAGGCAGATCACAGTAATTAGGTAAGTGCCTCATTGCAGCCCAGAACCTCTTAAAAGGAGGTTTTCTACAAGCTCTTTGGCTGAAGAGCTTGTAGAAAACATGTTTTTTAAGGTTCTGGTGATGAGGAACTCATCTGGGATCGCCAGAGGAGCCTTTTAAAACTTTTTTTTTTACAACCTCTTCGGCTGAAGAGGTTGTTTAAAAAAAGGGTTTAAAGGGTTCTGACGATCTCAGCTGAGCCACAGGATCATCAAAGGCTTTTTTTTTTTTTTTACTTTTAAAGGCATGTTTTGGGCTGAAGAAAAACTGCTTTTAAAAGTATATAAAAAAAAACCTTCTGATGATGGTGCGACTAAGCAGAGGCAGGAGGCAGGGCCAGGGATTTTTGCTACTGGTTCTCTGAACCACCCGCTGCCATTGTTCGGATCTGGTCCGAACCGGAAGCATTTCACCCCTGGTTGTGTGCGCATGGGGGAGGGGCAGAGCGCATTGAGTTATGGCATGCGCATTGAGTTTTGACATGCGACGGCAAAAAGGTTAGCCATCACTGATATAGACTGAATGCATGCATATTGTATACAGGGTCATAATTCCTTTTAGTCCAGCCTAGTTCTCTGTCTACCCACTCCATCACCCCCACCTAGGTATTCAGTTATGCATATGTTCCACTAAAGGTTGCAGATTGTTCCTTCAAACATTTCTATTATACAGAAAACTGACTCCAGGTTAATAATTTGATTCCCAACATCACATACTTCCTTGATCTAATCTTGTGCCACCTCACCTGCCTCCGCAATTTCCATATTTTCCATGCAATTTTCCATGGTTCATAGATAAGCCTTTCTATAACAGAAATAGCTAGTGAAGATGTAGTTTATCCTTACTCTTCAGCACTTTACACTTATTGTAATGTAAGCAGAATATAGATTAAAATTGGATTTAGTGTGTGTTCCTTCTTTTTCATTCAGCCTGTTCGCTCTATATGAAATTGCTAATTTCAGGATCTTCCTTTTGCTTTTGTTCCCAAGCCATGCATGCGTTGAGCTTTTTAATTCCATCCGGAGCTCCAAACAGAATGTAGCTAATTGGATGCAAGGCTTGGCCCATTCCTTGCAATCTCCCTAAACTGATATTCTTACTGTTAAATTTATGAAGCCACATCACTAATTCTTGCTCTTGCATGAACATTCATACATGCATTTGCTTTCTCCAACACTGTTCTTGCAGAGGGCAGACTGAGGTCAGCACAGTACAGGCACATTTGTCCAAAAGGAAACTGCAAGCATCACTTCAAAAATATATTTCTGTGTTCTGTACCTCTGCAAGGATCACAGAAGGAACAGCAGGAAGCTCTTCTAGGAAATGTTTTTGGGGTAAATAACACCAATAAAACAAAAGGCAATTAATAAGCCAATTACAGAAATTGCAAAAAAGAAGGGGAAAAGAGAGAATTAAAAGTGAAAGGGCAACAAGCCAAAGGAGGTTATATTTCAGAGGAAAAAGAATGAGGAAGTGAAGTGGCACCTCCAGAGCAGCCAAGCTAGAAAGAAATATAAAGCAAAAGGAAGAATTATATAAATATTCCTTATTATCTATGTAAAATGTGATTATCATCATAATTAAAGTAATACCAAAATGAAGACGGAAGACCTTGCATTGACCTTATTAGATAAGGTTTAGCAGAAGAGAAAAAGTAGAGATAGAGAAACAGAGCATATGGCAGAAAAAGTGCTCCTGAAATCACTGCGATTTTGAGGCTATAAGACCAGCGGTAATTTTAGAAAACAACACAAAAAACTCAGATGGCTCCAGGCTAGCAATTTTCAGGTGAAGAAAAGAAACATCAAGGAAAACTGTCTGACACTATGTTTTGGAGCAGGAGCAGGAGGAGGAAGGAAATCATTTTTATTTGGTAGCAACTTGTTCTTAAGGAGAATGCAAGCAAAACAATAAAAATAACAGTGCAATATAAATCAGTCTCAATCTACATCGCTATAAAAAAGATCAATATAAAAATATTATCTAACCCAAAGCACAACTATAATTTAAGTTGGAGTTGCATGCTGCCATTGGAAATAAAAGTTCTTTGAGCTTCATAAAGGTCCTGAAAAATAGAAAGAGCTTTTTTAAGCCTCAGGCTTAAACATAATTCAAAGGGTTTTGATTCTAAAGAGTAGGAGCAAAATGTCAGATGGCCCTTCTCACAAGAGGGAAAGCTAAGTGATCCCGATAGCTCAATGAAGGCAAGCAATTAGGAGTATGAATTGTAATCAAGTTATTAAGAAAGCTGGAGCTCCTTGTGTGCATAGATCAGAAGGTCAGACTGGGGGAAGAATCAGGACAACAATCCATGGGAGCAGTCCAAAACAGGTTACAGAAGTAGATGCATGCAATAAGATTAAAACTGCAGCAGCTGAAACAGGTTCAGCAGGTTAGCTAAATGTCTTTAACTGCATGGACCCAAACATCTTCATTTTTTTAACCTGTAGGTTTAAAAATAATCCTTATTCAATTTTAATGTAAGTACAATAAAGGTGTTCCTTGATTTATGGTCACTTAGTAACTGAAGTTATGACAGAACCTGAAAAAGCTACTTATGACCCGGATTGGAAGTTCTGATGGCCAATCCATCTCCTCCCAAAGTCACATGACTGCATTTTGAGCCCTTGGCAACTAGCCCACATTTACAGCAGTTTGCGGTGTACTACAATCACATGAACACAATTTATGTTTTTGCCGGAAACAATGGGCTAGCTTAACAATCACAGCATTTGCTTTACAACTTCCACATTTATTTAACACAACCACAAAAGTTGCAAAATCAGGCACGGTCATGTGATGACTCGCTTAATATCTGTCACAACTTACAACCATAATTACAGGCTCAATTTCAATCATAAATCAAGGAGTATTACATATTATGGATTCAGTTTTGTCTCTGCTTAGCAAAATTAAAATGCTGTGTTTAAAAGGCATAGAAAAATATAACATCGTTTAAAAAGTCAATGTGCTTTTTTAAAGAATGATCAATAGGTATACTAACAGTTATAGCATCAGAAAACAATGCTATATTTCATCATAAATTAAAATAATACAGTTCATAGAAGTGTTACTTTTAACCTACTTTTATCTCATTATGCTAATTTCTATCAACTTTACAATGTATCCTTTATTTGTTTCTTTTATAAAATCCATTTCCCTTCAAAAGTTAGAAAAGATATTATTTCATATGATGTTACCATTCTAATTCCTATTAAAAATAGAGAAAATAATTAAAACTTCAAAACAGCATGAAATTTTTCCTCATACTTCTTAGTAATCCTTTGCTCCGTCAACTCAGTGGGCCATTGCAAAAAGAGAAAAGCAATTCTTGAATGACAAGAGCAGTAGAATATTGTTATTTCAAATTCCACTATGGCATTTGACAAGTCTTTTAAAATTATGGTACGCAACCAAAAATCCTAACAATTGAACTATTGTATGATAAACCAATTGAATTAAAGATTTTTAGGGATATAGAATATCTTGAATTGTTTGGATGTGGGGAAGAATTACTGAGCAATTCAAATTTATAAGTAATACAAGATTAAAGGTGAAGATTTCCCTGTCTACTCATGTCCAACTCTATGGGGCGGTGCTCATCTCCATTTCATGGTTGAGGGAGCCAGCATTATCTAAAGACATTTTCTATAGTCATATGGTGAACATGACTATACATCAAGGCACATGGAACACTGTTACTTTACCTCCAAAGTGGTGTTTGTGAGTGCGTGTATGTACACACATTTGCATGCTTTATGAGCTGTGGTAGCACAGTGGTTAGAATGCAGTATTGCAGGCTAATTCTGCTGACTAACCGCAGTTCGATTCTCACCGGCTCAAGGTTGACTCAGCCTTCCATCCTTCTGAGGTTGGTAAAATGAGGAGCCAGATTGTTGGGGGCAATACAGTAGTGAAATCTGAACCAATGTACTACTGATTCACTGGCTGCGCATGCGCGTTGTGCATGCATGCACAGTGCACACCACGCACCATATGCAAGGTGCGTGCGCAGTGCACGGCAAAAGGAGGCATGGGGTAAGTAGAACAGCATGCTGGGGGGTGATCAGCTGTGGCACATGATCTTTCTGTTACTTTTAAAAGCATTTTTAACAACCTATTTGGCCGATTAGGTTGTAAAAAAAATGTTTTTAAAAGTTAAAAAAAGGCTCTGATGATCGGGCAGCTCAGCTGTGATCGTCAGAGCCTTTTTTTACCTTTTAAAAACATTTTTTAAAAGAAGCTGAAAGCAGGCAAGTGGCAAGCGAGCGCCCTAGCAATTGGGTGGGCATGGGCGGGGGCGCAGGGATTTTTGCTACCAGTTCTCTGAACCACCTGCCGCCATCGCTACCGGATTGGTTGATCCGGTCCGAACCGGGATCATTTCACCCTGGGGCAATATGCTGACTCTGTAAATTGCTTAGGCAGGGCTGTAAAGCATTATGAAGCAGTGTATAATTTTCATTCTAGATGCTATTGCTATTGCTTTTGAATTGCTAGGTGGGCAGGAGCTGGGGAAAGGACAGGAGCTCACCCCGTTGTGCAGCGCTTAAATTTTGAACCCAAGTAGTCAGCTTTTCAGCTGACAAGCTCAATGTCTTTAACCACTGAGCCATCGTGCCTCCTTTAATACAAGAACATTATTTATGTTCTATAAGAATGAACACTTCTAAATTCTATTAAGCAAAATAGGAGCAAGTAGCTTATCTATTTTCTAGCAATGGCAACTTAAAATTTTACATCTTAGTCAGTTTGATATCTTAATAATCATTTATATTTTTATCAATTAAATGCACCAAATAGATTTAGATAGTGAGGTGTTATATTCTTTTCTGGCTTCAGAACAAAAGTTTTAGATTTTATGGTTACAGATAAACAATGACTTTAAATTTATGACATCTTTTACTTAAAAAAATAAGCATGTTAAATTGTCAGTATTGTTTTATTTTGGCTTTTAAAATAAAATTGCCATGAGAATTCATTATAGCATTTGAATGAAGATTAAGATTACTCGTAATTAAAATGGTGAATGAATATGGCCACAATAATACTTCCTACCCTTTTTAGTTATACTAAGGAAGGCAAGATAAAAATAGTACAGCTCACACATGCTGCTCACTGTTTTATTTAAAGTTCCTTTGGTATTTCTAATTTCAGTTGGTGAAAATCAGGATTTTAAAAATTCTGATACCTGAGTCTGAAAGAACTATATTTTTATAGATCCCACTATTAAACAATTCATTTGAAAAGCTATAAATAAATGAATAGAATTAAACCAGATGGTAGTTAATTCAAATTCTTAGTTAAGAAGCAGTAATATTGACCTCAATCACTCTGGCTTCAAAATAAATGCTCAAGATGCAAATAAGCAGAAACGACAGCTGTTTCTTCAAAATATAAACAAAAACCATTTTCCATTATAAGCAGTATGTTTAGTGCATTGATATCCGGAATACCAATATATTAATTCTAAAGCAAATGCCAAATATAGCACATATAATAAAGAATGGGTTGAATGCATCAGCAGCCATTTGGTATCCACATATATAAAATTAAATTTTAAAAAATGCTTGAAACACCCACAAATCATCACATATACACATTCCTGCATAATTATAGAGGGATACAAGAACTCTGACTTGAAGCCTAGCAACAGTATCTAAGTATTAGTTAGTCTGCTAATCAACTACCAAAACTCACACACCACCACCTCAATGTGTTTCATATTTAAAATAAAATCCCTCCTGTTTCTATCTTCAGAGCAGCTGAAGGAAAAGGAATATGATAAAACAAACCTTGTTCACTTGAAGAGGAACAACCCATGTCATTTAATCCATCGGATAATTCATCTCATCACAAACAGCCAAGGCAGTACAAAATAAAAAGAAGATTTAAAAATAGATTATCCAAGTCAAAGGATCCTCGGTTTGCAACATCTTTCAAATGTGCAGACCTGTATTTAAAGAGATAGTCCAGATTCCTATAGATATTATTGCTAGTTTTTTGTATCTCCATCCTATAGAGGCCCTAGTAAATGCTGTATGGCAAATGCTTTCTAAAGCTTCAGTGCTCATTTAGTCACAGACAGCTGTAGACTGGATGAAAACAATCAGGGATTAACTTTTTTATTCATCATAGCCTTTAATCTATTACTTTCTCTTCAGATAAATAAAAACATAAAATGTGACAACTAACCGCAGTACAAGCAAGCAAGGATAACATGTCAATCAAGGATTTTTATCTTTTCCCTCTTCTTTCCCTCTTAAAAGACAGAACATTGGTTATAAAACATGCAGTAGATGAAATGTGCAGCTCTCAAGAATAATTTAAGGTGCTTATCAAAAAAATACTCTGATAAATCTGTAATATTTATATAAAAGGCTTATTAAAATTGTGAAATTTGAATGCCTTAAACTAAATCACATTTAGTGTAATACTTAAAATACAGCTACACCTATCAAAGAAATACGTATGACTCAGCCAGAAAAATCTGATATATATATTAAAGACCAGGATCATTTGTCCTATCAAAAATGCATTAAAATAGAATTAAATATCTGTATCTTTCCAAGTAAGAATTTGATTTTTTTAAAGATATGAAAACACACACTGATCACTTTCTTGATCTAAAAATAGCTTTACTAGTATACAGCAAGTGATGCAATAATGAAATGACACAAACCAAGACCTTATTTAGATACTATTTTTACTTCAGATTAGAAACACGTCTTAAGTTTGTAAATTTTCCTAGCTTCCCCTTCTATAAAGGAAAAGAAGACTAAAAATCTGTGAATATAATGGTAAAACGCATTTTTCTCTTGCTGACATCTTTAAAGCTAGCCTCCAGTGTGTGTGTGTGTGTGTGTGTGTGTGTGTGTGTGCTGACTTCGGGCAACTGCCCTACAGTTTTCTTGGCGAGATTCTCAGAAGTGATTTGCCTTTTTATTCCTAGGGCTGAGAGATAGGGACCCGGTATAATATGACGTATGACTGAGGCAAAATGTGTTTTTTCTGTTTAAGTCTACTGCTGTAAATAAATTGGAGCTGGTAAAACCCACACATCTATAGGCACACTTCTGGATTTCAGGGCCACCTATGCTTCTGCTGTGCATGCCAAATCTTAGGAAAACCTGCAGATCACAAGCCTCAAGTCTTTTACAGAATGGAAATTCAAGCACGACCTGTGTTCGACCCTTAAGCATTTGGTACAAATCATGATGCAAGAATGAGGGAATGACATCACAGTGCAAACCTAGTCTTTGTACCTGCATCCCAATGTTTGACATAAATATATGGGTCACATGCTTATGTTATGCCACAATGCACATTTTATTATTTGCCCCCTCGCTTGCACTTTCCCAAGGATGCCATTTGTGTTCTACCTCTATTTGATCCAACAAATTTCCTAATATATAAAATGTCCATCTTATCAGGATTTAGCTCGTTTGCTTTTCTTCATTGCTTCTTATCGTCTTCTCAGAAAAAAACAATGTTCATCTCATATTGATATTAAAATATCCAAAAATTCTCCCAACAGTTTCAGATTATTTTAAAAAGCTCCTGTGACAGAAGGAAGAACCCTCTGACTACATCTCAGAGTTGGAGCTACATCATATTTCAAGTCCTCAAAGTTTTTATCAATTTTCTTCCTAGTATAAATAGTGTTCTAAATCTGTACAATTTTTTACAGTCAATATTATCTAAGTAAAAAGATCCAAAAACTCACCACAGAAAAGATCTTCCCTCTTTCTCCGCATATTTGACATATCTTCTAGTTTTAAAAACTCTTAAAATATAATGTATTGTATTGCACTACATTGGTCATTCCCCAGACTTGTATAAGAGTATTAGGGGGGGAAATTGATTTTTTTTCTGATACTCTTCTGAGAGAAGTAACATTTTGACAGATATCAATAGAAGAGAATATATGTAGTTCATGTTTGAACTCTGAAATCTTTAATGGTCTCTGAGCTTGGTTGTTTGCTTGCAGACATTTTTTAGAGCTTTTGGAGTTTTTCAAAGTGTACTTTTAATTAGTTTAATTAGGGACTCTGGTGGCTCAGACTGGTAAGACAGTCTGTTATTAACAGCAGCTGCTTGCAATTACTGCAGGTTAAAGTCCCACCAGGCCCAAGGTTGACTCAGCCTTCCACCCTTTATAAGGTAGGTAAAATGAGGACCCGGATTGTAGGGGGCAATAAGTTGACTTTGTATATAATATACAAATGGATGAAGACTATTGCTTGACATAGTGTAAGCTGCCCTGAGTCTTCAGAGAAGGGCGGGATATAAATGCAAATTTTTAAAAAAAAGTTTGGGTTTTTATATATCAACAATTATTTAACATATAATACAAAAATTATTTCATTTTATTATCATTCTATATAATTGATTAGTGCAATAACTTCCATTCAATATTGAACAGAAATCCCAATGTACATACCAATATCAGTTTCCTTATGGTTCTTGATATATTCAGCAAGCTCAAAATTTCCAGCAATTATTGCCACCTGAAAAATTATAAAACAGGTTATATCTAATATTTCAGTGTATAACGTACAGCATACGTTTCAAATTCTAGGAATCAATATATACATGATGACAGACTTCCACAGTATAACCTTCATGTTTTCTAACCTCTAATGAGTCATGTACATAAAAAGGTACAAGTGTGTCTGGGGTTTTACTCTACTAGTTGGCACTAACTTTAGAGGACGATGCTCATTTCTGTGTCTATAAACTATTGAGCCAGTGCTGTCTGACAATTCCACAATCCTGTGGCCAGCATGAAGTCACATTGCAGTGCAAAACATATGGCAAAACATGGAATGCTGTTACCTTCCCACTAAAGTGGTATCTATCTATCTACTTGCATTTACATGCTTTTGAAGTGCTGGATTGGCACGAGCTGAGGCAAGTAACAGGAACTTACTCCATCATGCAGTGGTAGGACTGAAAAAAAACAGACCATAGACCTTCTCCAGTATCTATTAAGTCACTGAGCCACTCACCACACCTCCCCAGTCATATACATACTGCCTTTTAAAAAAAAAAAGCTTTAATTTCTGCAAACATTGATTTTAAACATCTGGTCAACTGATGATTCACAAAAATGTATGTTGGCCACAGAATTAGCAAAAGCACATTTGGCAACAACACTTCGTAATAGTGACACGTTGCAACATTTTTCCATGAATAGGCAAGTAAGTACCAAAATAAAATGCAAATATAAAAAGCAAATCATAGAAAGATATGTTATTATCAGTCCACAAAAGTTGATAAGCATTTTTTCAATTTTTAATTCTTAATTTTGCAGCCCAAAAGCCTTACTGCAAAATTTGATTTTTATATATAAAAATTATTAGAAAAAAGGACATTATTATTTGAATGCTATGTTTTTAACTGAAAATATGATGGCACAATATTAGAACAAAAAGTTTGAAGGGTACATTTTAGCCATTAATATAACTCTCTGTTCTCTGTAAGGATCTAAATGAAAACGTATCTAACCTACCTTTGTTTGAACATAACCTGTGAAGTTTACAGACCAGAATGATGCTTTGAAATTAATTTACAGCCATGGATAACCCACTTAGCCCACAATCATAAAGACTGGGTAAGTCTATAAATTTAATAGATAAATAAATTACTGCAGGTATTTATTAGTTACTATTTCTTTTGTGCCTGTTTGATGATGATGGTGATGGTAGGGATGGTAGTAGTAATAGTGGTATGGTGGTGATAATGATGGTTTTTTAAATTCCCTGGATTATATCATGTGATAATCCAGTAAATTTAATAAGCCAAAGCTGCTTTGGAGTGTTAACAGTATTAGTCTAGGAACTACACTGCATTTTCAGTTTGCAACAGAAATTTGCATACAAAGAATTATCTGATAGTTTCCATTTTACAAATAATCTTGTCTCACTTACTCTTTTAACTATTCAGTTATCTGTAAACTTTACTGGATTTTTGATGAATATTATTCTGCTCGTCTACATTTCTGTGAAAAACTGTTCTCTCCCTTCTAGATGTTCAGAATCTGAAATTGCTTATCTTTTTGACTGAATGTTATCAGAAATTCAAGAAGATAATCGTGAAATACATTGAGAATGTGAGTGAACATATAATGCCAAGGTTTGGTGGATGTTTCATTTATTTTAAAAGCAATTCATCCAATGTGCAGCGTATCATTGTGAAAAAGCAACTGTTCTTAAGTTAGTAACTGCATTCAGTAACTTGTGGTGTGCCAAGAAGCATACGCAAGTCAGGGCTTCTAGGAGCATCACAACTTTAAGGCTACAAGAAGCTTCTGAGCTGATGCAAAACTAGGCTGGCAGCGCACAGCTGAGCCATTTCATCTCAGCATCCAGACCAGCCCCACAGCAAGAAAACCGCAACCACCTCAGGAAGCCACAGCTGTGCCTGTCAGCACCATGAAGCCACAAACACCCGGGAAACCACAGCAATCCCAGCAAAACCCAGCAGCATGACGCAAAGCCACAACCACCTTCAACTCTTGAGGCCCTCACTTCCCTGTGTTCTACT
Organism: Ahaetulla prasina; assembly: GCF_028640845.1. Classification (NCBI taxonomy): domain Eukaryota; kingdom Metazoa; phylum Chordata; class Lepidosauria; order Squamata; family Colubridae; genus Ahaetulla; species Ahaetulla prasina. Next base: position 285,713,074 of record NC_080539.1, read on the forward strand.
GTCCCAGTTGAACTTTGCCATCTTCTTGCTCACACAGCTAGCTACACAAGCCTTCCTCCAGAGTGCTTGAGAGGAAATTGCTATACACAAATTCTCCTATAGGAGTCTCCAATACAAATCAAAAGTCATGTTTCTTTCTCTAATGGCAAGTCATCTTTGCATAAAGAAATGGATAAAGTAGAACAAAAGTAGGAAAACAAATGTGTATATACCATTCAAACAACGCAACCCAAATTAGATAGTAAGAAAAATCAATTGCTAAATAATGTAGACCAGGGTGTCCCCAACTTGTGGGCCTTGACGGGTTTGCAACTGAGCCTTGGAAACAACTGGTGAGCAAACACGTGTGCATGCACATCCTCACTTACACATGCATATCCTCACTTACATGACCAGTGGGTAAACGTATGTGTGTGCTCCATTTGCATGAGCAGCAGGTGTGCGTGCACACTAGTTGTGCAAATAGAGCTGCTGGCTGCTTGCACGGAACTATCCCTCTCCCCCTTCCTTTGGTCTGCAAAGCCAGAAACATTAGAGAAATCTGATGTAGACTAATAACTTAGGTTTTTTTTAAAACTTAATCATCAGGAAAAAAGAAAACAAAAGAATAAAAAAAGTTAAAAAGCCATAAAAAACAACAGTAATAAAATGATATTACAAAATCCCTAGTAATAACTCACCTAATACAACTCATCTTTTACATTAGTTAAATGTAGACCATATGAAATTTTATTGCCTCTTTCCTTTCCTCAAAGCCAATTCAAAGACTGAAAATTGACAAAAGTTGTTAAACTAAACATTAGTCAATACACCCATAGCATCCTAACAGTACTTTTTTTCTTTTTTTGGCTGCAGCCTAAATTTAACACAGACCATGTTTGATTTTAAAAAATGCCATCTTTAATCCATAACTTCCCTTCCAAGAATCTGGTTTATCATACTATTGATGCTTAAGCAAAAACTCCATCACACGTATCTGAAGAGTATGCAATAAATTATCTCCCCAACAGATGAATTGGAGTCGGTTTTAAATATTGATGGAAATCAAAATCTATTTTTGTTCAATTAAACTAAGTTTCACATCAGACTTTTTTCACATCTAACAAAGGCAAGAGAACGGCTCCATTGTTATCAGAATAAAATGCTAAAATAACTACCCATAGTCTAGTATTGTTAAAAGTTTGATGACTTTTCAAAAACCCAAATTAATTTGGATGAATTACTGAATACTATTACCTTCTAAAACGTATTTGTCAAAAATTTTGAATCTCCATTTAATAGGAACGTTGTATAATACAGGCAGTGTTTGTCTTACAATCATTCCTTCAGTGACCATTCAAAGTTACTATGGCACTGGAAAAAAATGACCTATGACCATTTTAACATGACAGTGGCAGCAACGCCATAGTCATATGATCAAAATTCAGGCACTTAGCAAATGGCATGTATTTATGACAGCTGCACTGGCCCAGTGTCATGTGATCACTATTTGTAGCCTTCCCAGCCAGCTTCCAACAAGCAAAGTCAGTGGTCATTAAATGACCACGTGGTCCTCTTAAAAACTGACAAAAATGGACCAAATCTCAGTGGAAATTTTGGGCTCAGCTGTGGTCGTAAATTGATGACTACCTGCAGCTTGCACAATTTGTAGCATTCTTTTCTGTTTCAAAAGCAAGCATTATGTAGTCTCAGAAAACGATATAAGTAGAGCTCCTTTATCAGAATATTCATTACAGATTTCTATAGATTTGTTTCTAAAACAGAAACCAGATATTCCTTATGGCTTTTTTAAACCACTCAATAGGATCTATTATCCCAGTCGGTCTTTTGTCCTTATCAAATTTGATTGTTTAAAAGTATCAAATATTTCCTTTGAAGTTAAAGATACAGCCCAAATCTTTGAAGGGGCTTCCAAAACCCTTGGAAGATTTATTCTATAGAGAAAAAATAATGATATATCTGCTCAGTAAGTACTTCTATATTTACAGTTATAGAGACATGAATAAAATTCCATAAACTGAGAATACATGATTTCATAAGAACAGACATGTTCGTGGATCTACTTTAACTTAACATTCACTTGAAGTTTATCTTACCTAAGAAAATGATTTACTTAAATAACAAAGCCTCAAATTCAAAGACAAATATATACACTATGAGAACAGATATAGTATAAGAAGAAATCCTGACTTCTGACACCTTCATATTTATAACAGAAAGTAAGACAAAAGAGCTGACAGACTGTATTGGTATTGGGTAAAGTTGGAATGCAGGTTTTATTATCTTTTAGAATTTCTTCCTTATTAAACTTAAAGAGTGTTTGTAAATCTTGATGGTTTCTGTATGCATTTGTATATAATATGAAATGGCAGAATATCAGATGATTAGATATATCCAGTGGTGAAATCCTGCCGATGATTTCTGATGATCAGCTGTGCCGCATGATTTAAAATCTCTAAATCTCTAAATCTAAATCGCGCAGCACAGCTGTTCTCCTCCTCACTGTTCTACTTATCTTCCCAAGCATCCTTTTTCCATGTGCAGCGCATTTGGTATGTACTGCGCATGCGCGTGCAGTGTGCATTTGACGCACACTGAGCATGCATACCCAGCGTGCATTTGGCATACGCAGCGTGCATTTGGCATGCACTGTGCATGTGCATGCACAGCATGCATTTGACACACACTGCACATATGCGCATGCGTTTGTTGCACAGCAAGCATGCATGGGCAGCGAACCGGTGGCAAACCGGGGAAGATTTCACCACTGGATTTATCCCAAAACTCAATTTAATTGATGCAGGCTGTGAAGCCTACAACATTATAAGATATTGCCTAAACCAAAGTATGAATACTTAGATAGTAACTGCAACATTACAACAGTCCACTGACATGTCAGTTCATTGATTGGAAGTTTTTTAAGGCTTATTCGCAGTTATATCTAACAGTTAATGCATGGATATCATAATGAGGAATAGAATAGAGAACTTTTAGTGATTACCTAATATCAACATGAATAGAATAGAATAGAATAGAATAGAATAGAATAGAATAGAATAGAATAGAATAGAATAGAAATTTTTATTGGCCAAGTGTGATTGGACATACAAGGAATTTGTCTTGGTGCTTAGGCTCTCTGAGTACATAAACAAAAAGATACATTCATCAAGAATCCTAAGGTACAACACTTAATGATAGTCATAGGGAAACAATCATTATAAATCTTAAGGATACCAGCAACAAGGTTACAGTCATATAGGCATAAGTGGGAGGAGATGGGTGATAGGAACAATGAGAAGATTTATAGTAATGCAGAAAGTATAAGAAAAAGAAATTAGGAAAGATTTAACACAGTCATTTCGGAGTGGATTTGGAGTAGTCTCATTTTGGAGTAGATTCCTTTTGATAGGGTAAATAAAAGTAATGGTGGAAGTATAATTATTTGGTGTAAATTATGCTTGGTAATATCCATTAATCATCTTTGTGTTTTATCAGCTTTACTCTGGAGACTTTTCTAAAAAGTTTGAAAAGTTTACAAAAAGTTTGCATTTAAAAAAAAATATTTTCAAAACAATCATCTATAGGCTGAGTGATAGATACACAGATTAGCACTTTACTATTTTGGTAACTGAGAGAAAAAAATGAGAGAGCAAGAATTTTCTTAGAATTCCCTTTGTTCCTTGTAATAGAACACTTGAGGTGTCTGAAATGTTTTAAGATGTTTCAAATTTTGTTCCATTTTAAAGTGGGCTGGAATGTCCGATTTTCATTTTGAAATTTTATGAACAATGTATTTCATGAATACCCCAAAGCCTTACCTCATATTTATACAATGACAATCTATTTTAATCAGCATTCAACGTTTACCACTTAAAATTTAAAGGGAGACAAGGTGTAATTATTAAACTGAAATGCTGTTGACAAAAAATTTGATGTAACACAATAAATCTGTCATGAAAAATGGTTTTTCAGAACAGTGTATCATTTATTAATCCATCTTGTCTTTCTATTGAGCCCACAAACATTCTTATCTTCAAAACCTCCTAAATAAGTAAAGTGAAGGTTTTTTTCAAATGCCTTTTTCATTTATTTCCATTTCCTGTCATCTCTATCTTTATTTACCTTAATCCCCTGTAGCTTTCTCTTTAACCTGTTAATTGACAGTACCTAACTGACCCTGGGTGATCTTGAAAAGCTAAGCAGGATTAGTCTTAGCATCAATGTTAAAGCATCCATAAATCTCCATAAACTAGGTTGGAAAGTTGAACAAACTATCCCCAAGAAAACAACAAGAAGTCATTTCCATATTTGTGAAATCATAAAAAGTCAAGTTCAGTTTGAACTAGAGTTTACCTTTAGCTCATTCCAGCATCGTTAGGTTCCTGCTTTTCAGTAAAAGAACCTAACCACACCGCTCAATGCTGAAGGGTTGTTGACCAGATCTTGCAGTGGCAAATTGTTGGGGGCAATAAAAGTTGACTTTGTATATAATATACAAATGGATGAAGGCTATTGCTTAACACAGTGTAAGCCGCCTTGAGTATGCGGAGAAGGGCGGGATATAAATTCAAATATATATATAAGAAGCCAAACAACAACAATGCAGCTTACCAGCTCAAATCCCCCTGCAACTCAAACTAATCTGAGCACAACCAAGCCCCCACCCAAACAGGACACACTCCCAGCCAATCAGAGCACACAAAAAAAACCCACCTAATCAGAACACAGCCAAGCTCCCACCAATCAGTTCAACCCCCCTCTAGCAGTTAAAAGGAAGAAACAGCTGCGATCACACATTGCTCTCAGAAGCACGAAGCTGAAGCCTGAGGATGACGAATGAGACTTCATCGAAACGTTGCCAAGACACTTCCAATTTTATGCGGGAGAAAACCCGAATAACCAAAGACCTACATACATACATATACATACATACATACATACATACATACATACATACATACATACATATATATACATACTGTTTTTGAGGTAGTGTTTTATGTTCGTTGAATATTAACATAAGTAAGAAAAATATTACACCCCTGCTTCACAAGTGCATTGGTTGCCAGTGTGCTTCCAGATCTAATTCAAGGTGCTGGTTTTAATCTTTAAGACATTCACGGCCAGTCTACCTGGGGACCAGTTACATCAGCCTGCTCCAATAGATCTGATAGAAAACGTACGTTGTGGGTACCATCAGCCCACATGTTTTCTCTGCCATAGCATCCACCATGTGTAACATTCTTCCCCCAAGACCTGATAATATTACCAGGCCTGGGGCTCCCAGAAATAGACATACTTAGATGGCTCCATTTCTGAGATGGCCATTCTTATCCTCTTTCCTTTTGTTGTTTTTAGATACATGGTTTTATTTGATTGTTGTATGCATAAAAAGAGCCATTTCTGGTGAGATGGGCAGCTATACAACTTTAGTTAATTAATATTAGTATAAACGAGAAAACATCCTTACAATCTAACATTGCTGTCCTATGCAAATGTGCAGCTTTTCCTTACTTTTAAGAAGCTTTTTTAAAAATAACATGTTTTAGAAGGTATCAGATTTTGCTCCATATACAATCTAAGGCAAAAAAAAAATTTCAATATTTTTTACTAACAATATATTTTAAAAAGTAATTGACATTAAAAATATCACACAATATTTTCAGGGCCTTTTTTATATATGTGGGTATGGTGAAATTTTCAGGTACCTGACAATTAAAACCATGGAAAAGTTTATTCATGGTGTAGATGAATGTTAGCAAACGTGACATTTGCTATGATTGAATATGCTTAATGAGTACATCTAAAGTACCTTAGTGATTACCTAAGGGTTGCTTAATATACATGATACAATTCCTTTTTCACTTTTAATTGGAGAGATTCAATGTCTCATGTTAGAATTTACAGCAATCCATTTGCCCATATTTCCACCAAAAGATCTGGTTACTGTTTAAATTTAATCCACTATCCTTTGAATTTCTGAGGATTAAAACATCATCAAAAGAACAGTGTTTGTTTGATTTATACAGAGTAAACTAAATAGATTTAACAACGAAACCCGCTTTATTTATTTTATTTTTTTATTTATTTATATGTGTTAAAGAAGTTTGCTTTAACTGTTTTATTATTGCATTCTTTACCGTTAGATCCTTTTAGGGATGGGATGGATCTCAAGTCTTTAAGCTTGTTGTTTACAAAACTATAGAAAGCGCAATTGGATTTTGTGCGCAGAAGGTCTTCTTCTTGTTTGATGTGGTAATTGGTGCATTCAATCCTTATTTGGTGGCATATATCTTTGTTGCGGTTTTTAAAGTTAGCTACATAGCCAGTTTTGTTTTTTCGCCAGAGGGATTTTTTTTGGATTGAAGCTTTTTTATTGTTATGGGTAATTTGTTTTTCCTGATTTTGGTGGTGATTTGTGGTACGTATAGTTTAATGATCTATTGACTTCAAGCAGGAAAACACGATAGTGGTCTTCAGCAGTGATACAGTTAGAGAACAGAATTTGCCAGTCAAGAGATGAGAGGTCAGTGTCTATAAGATCATAGTTGGCTTTTTTGAAGTTATAGTTTGGTATACCATTATTATGGAGATTTTTATAAGGGCGTATATGGAGACAAAAGTCTATCATGCTGTGGTCACTGTTGGAAAAGGGTCTTTTATTTGTAGTCCATAAATTGAGTTTGCGTTGTTGCAGAAGATGAGGTCAAGGCAGTTGTTGAGTCTTGTGTTGTTAGTTACTAGTTGATCAAGACCTAGATTTGTAACAGCATTGTACAGGGTAGAATGGATGAGTTCAGTTGTACATTCATTTGTTTTCCAATTAATAAGAGGTAAGTTGAGGTCACCCAGAAAGATGAGAGGATAAGGGCAAGAGGCAGCCCATGTTAGCAGTGTGGTTAACTTGTTCGCATATGCGATGTTGTAGCTCTGTTGGGCTCTGTAACATAGTAAGAAGCGAAGTGTGTTGTTAAAGGACAGTTCACAGATGATAGATTCTGGAAGAGCGAGTTTATATGCAACTTGAATATTTTTTAGATTCAGTGCCTTTTTGTAAAAGATAGCCACTCCACCTCCCCTGCGGGTTTCATGATCCGACCGGAAAACATGATATTCTCTTTCTGAAATGATGGAGTCAGGGAGGGATGAGTTCAGCCATGTTTCGCAGACCAGCTTTCTGTGTTCAATCAAAATTTTCAAACCTGAAATCTCAATACTGAAGCCATTTACATTCAACCTCCAAATGGTGTCGGAATCAATATGCATTATCTGTTTCAGCTAGGTTGTGATCACCAGAAAACAATGCAGCTGCTTGAAATATTTTTTTTCTTTTCTTTTCTCCCTCCCTCCCTCTTTTATTTTTGCACCCTGGCCTTCACATTAGGATGCCAACTCAACCCTGACAGACAGCATGAAAAAAGTTTAGAGAACAGTTGTGAAACAGGCCAGAAATGAAGATTAATTTATGCCAACACTATTTTTAAAAATCAAAATAAAACATAAAATGTTGACAAGAAACTTACTAAAAGGCAGAATGGCCACCTTTTTATAGCAGACTGGTTAGTATTTTGGGTTATGAGTAGGTACTTTAAAAACTGCCAAATACGTTTTCTGCTGGTTGCAATAACTAACAAAACTGATTTTAAAATATTGTATAGTTTGTACGATGGCAAAACGTTTCAAGAAATTATTCAACATTAGTTTGGGCACTCCGTCAAAATTATAACTGTAGTAATAATTAATATCTTCTGTACAGACTAAAATGGTTTGGCTTTTAGTCCTGAACTTGTAATTAAGTAAACTTACTGCAAAATCAAGACATATAACATGGAGGGTGTAATATAAATGTTAGAAAGTAACATTTGGAAAGGCTATGATGTCAAAACGATATCTGATGAAATCATTTCAAAGAAATATCTCACTTCCAACACAAAGTATTAAACAATAACAACACTGTCCAACATTAATTTATTCAGAGAAGAAAATCATTGTCCATTAAGCCTTGTAATAAGGTAGCAAACTCCATCTGCTTTCCTTTGAAATCCAGAATTTGTGGAGGAGGTTTAGATTACCAAACAGATGATGGGAGACTAGAACAATCAGTTAGATGAAAACTTTAAAGTTTTTTGCAATTATTTCTCAAAAGCTTGGATATACTTCAAACTGGTTTTTGGTCAGATTTTTATTATGAACTATCTTAGTCATCCTAATCAATGACTGGAATAGCAGGAATATGATTATAATTCTACTGGATATAACTTCTTTAAAAATCACTAACATAAGATCGTCTTCATACTGATGGCTTTCTGTCACTTTTACCTGTCTAGATTTTCACAATTATTGTGTGTTCCATTTGATCTCACAATAAAGTGGCTTTTATTATACCGGTAATAACATATTATACATATTGAAAGAGGTTGACATTAAAATCTAAGGATTACTTGGGGGTAGGAGAAGGGGGTGGGGAATTAGACTTCCTGAAAGTACTTGAATTTGTATGAAGTAGAAAACAAGAGTAGGACCAACTATATACAAAACTGTCTCAAACAAATGTCTAATCTCTATTTATGATCCTGATTTTAGCCTGACTTCTGTTTTCCTTCATGATGTGCTTCTTTTTTATCTTTGGTGCTATCTGTTCTTTTTCGGTTAAAATTTTTCTGGAAAAAAATTATTATAGACATAGACAAGCGGTTGCTAGTAACTGAAGAATCATCCAAGAAACCATTTATGAGTAAATATTAAAGTGGGATTATTCAAAAGTTAGTTTATCATGTTCATCTGTGAGTCATGTAGCAATTTCTGCTCATTTTGCACTGCTAATTTCAGAAAAGTTTATGTTATAGATTCTCTTTGAATCACAATACTATCATATAAGCTAGAGGTCTTTATTTCATTTTATTTATTTCATAGTGCATAAATAGTGAAATTGAAGCAATTCCTATTGCAAAAAAATAAATCTCGATATCAGTTTTACGATTCAGATGAATGGAACATACATTCACATATTTTAGCCAATCCCTTTTTAAGCAGATTAGGACTGGAAGAGCCAAAGAGAGCTATTGTTATATACGAACAAACAAGTCTATAATATTAATACAAATAATAATTTCTAAAAAGATAAGAATGTATCTTAATCTTTTAATTCATTACTTATCTGTATGTTTTAATGTACACAAGCTTTAAATATGCTTACTCAAAATAACAATAAAGGAGAATATCTGTAGTTTAAAGTTGAATGATGAGTCCTTTGTGCTCTCTAAGCTTGGTTGTTTTCTTGCAGACTTTTCATTATCAGCACTGATGATGTTACCTAGTTTGGTTAATGAAACGTCTGCAAGAAAACAACCAAGTTCAGAGAGTACAAAGGACCTCCCTAATTCAAAATAAGCATCTAGAATTTTTGACTTTGTCATAACAAAACACTAAAATTTGTCCAACAAGGTAAATGATGTGGTTTAGAGCCTAACAATTTTTTTGCTATAAATACTCATTACACTTACGCTTTAAAAGCACAGTTTTACACATTATTCTTAAAAATAAAAGCTAGCACTTACAAAATATTAAACAAATTACTAATATGACAATACTTATAATTATTTTGAGGTATGAGATTAACTGCTGTAAATATCTGCATTCTAATATTTTGAGACATATAAAGGATATCTGAAAACCACTTGACAGCTCACTCATATTTTTCTTAAATATTTTATACTACAAAGTATGTACATGTCCTGCAGACTTCAAAACAATTAGATTATGTCTTCGTATTTTTTAATACAGATATTGAAAACCTAGTGCAATTCTGAGTTTTATATTAATATCCCAGAATATTTCACTTTCAAATTATAAAACTTTGCTAAACTATATCTATACATTCCAAATCTGCTACGTCCATGCTTAGCCATTAAAAGTATATCACTCCAAAAATTATACAATTTTAAAGCACTTGATCAGAGTAAGACATGCAAACATTTAGAAACAGCCAGGGAAATGAGGAAAAAAATAGAAATGTAATTAACACAATTACAATTAATTGAAGCTTAGTCCATGTTGTACAAATAAACATATACACAAACACACACCAACAATTATTTAACTTTTCATTTCTACTATGCAATCCTTGTGCCCATTTTTTTCTTGATGAGCTTTACCTTTCAGATTCTATCAAGAGTTGATTTTAGCTGTATATAAATCTTGTGTCCTCGATCATACCAAGCTTCTTTTTGTTGGTCTTTTTAATCTATTTCCTTCTTACCACAGATTTTTTTTAGCCCTAGTGCCTATTGATTCTGTCCCAAAATTTAGCATCACATGTGATATTTGTGCACAAAAATTCTCCTAGCAACTCTGGTTTAATACCTAACATTTTCTTTATTCAAGCTATGATTCATGGTGCCATCTGTAGTTAGATATTGACAGGCAGTAGTCTTAGAATAGCTATTATATATTTGTTCAACGATTAGTTTTAGCATTTGCAAATTTAAATCATGGGGGAAATCCAAAATTTATCAGACTACATTTGCTAAAACGTTTTTTTAAGGGATGCTTTTTCATTGTACAATTTCATACATATGAAGCTTATTTAAGGGTCAAACAAGAAATTTAAGAAATGCCAAGATATGACCTACCTTTTATTAGGACAATCATTTTGGGCTGCTTTAGGAAAGGAATTTTAAAAGTGAGGTTCAGCTATAATGTGGAAAAAAGAGACCAGCTTGTCTATCTTTAAAAAAAAAAAAAAGCTTCTCCAAGTCTGCAAATGTGTTTCCTAAAAATAACCCCAAAATCACCTTCAAAATTACAAATGAACAGAACATAATTCCATTTAATATATTTTCAGCTACTGCTAAATGGAAGAGAAGAACAGGATTGTAGATCATGAAAGATAAAAGTAAATCATTGCCTCTCATCCTATTGTCCCTTCCAAAACTAGTATTCATACATTCTTAATGACATCTTTCTGTCCATGACCACTACTAAACAGTAAGCAAAAACGCACACACTGTTCATGAATTCACATTTTATTGAATTATATAACTAGGGCTACTGAGAAATTATTTCTGTTATACTTCAGTCTACTGTTTTAAAAAATATTTTAACCCTTCATTTGATTAAATAACCTTTCAGATAAAACAACCCCTTTCTTTATTTTTCAAATTCATCAATGCCTACTAGTTCTTGAAAAAAGCAAAAATTGATATTTATGTATTGTTCTTCCATATCATTTTATTTCATAGCAGCTAGAAGATATAATATGATCTTCTCAGAGAGAGCTTTCAGTCATGCTTATTTGGTAAGCCTTATACTCCCATATTAATCCTAAATTATAGGTTGTGAGACTAGCCAGAAATACCTATCACAATCTACTTAAAGAACACTGGGAGCCATTTTCAAATAGGACTGTAATTTCTTCCCTGAACTACTTTGCAATCACAGGTTTTATGTGGGATTGTGCCAATTTGTTCTAACAAGCATAGGCATAATTATTATATCAACGATATAATATTAGCATTGATTTCTCCCAAATCTTGGAAGTATAAAACAAGAAGGTAGTTTTCATTCATTGTATTCTATTTATCACAGAAAATATATGGCTTGTTTTTAGGATGTGAAATAATGAGTAAATATTGTAATGTCTGTGATGTCATGCTGGCCATGTTATTATGTATTGAGACAGATGCTAGTTGAAGGTTTTATTCTGGTTTTCTATTGGAGTTGAGAAATACCCTCTCCTGATTGGTTGTTGGCTGATTAGTTCCCTATTAAAAGGAACTATGTCAGCTAGGGAGTTTTTAAGTTGCCTTACAGACAGTAATAAATAAAGAGCTGTTAGAGATAACTAGCCTAACCTCCAGTCTTCACCCAGAACATAACAGGTCACATGACCACAGAAATGTCTTCAGGCCGTGCTGGCTCTAGGCCTCAAAACAGAGATGGGCATCTAACCTTATAGTTGGAAACTCACAATCCACAGGAACTTCTTTCCTTTCCTTCTATTGTAATGTGTACAATACGTATAGTATTTATAATGTCATTATTTTTACTGAGAAATCATTCAAACAAAGGTTTAAATAATACAACTGAGAATTAAAAAAAGAAATAATATTTAAAGCAGTATTAATTGAATGAACTTCTGCCTGGTTATAACTAAAGGTATTAATGCATTTCTTATCAAAGATGTAATTTTACTTTAAATGTCTTTTTTTCTGTTTTGTAAAATTTATCGTAAGGCAGAAAATGTCAAGGTTAAGAATTAGGACTACACATAAAATTAAGTTGGTTTATTGCTCATATCTTTACACAAAATCTAGTCAGCACTAAATTGGCACTAGTTAAAAGTTAATGGAATTCAAGAACTGGACTTGGGTTGCTTGTGGACACGTAACAACTCCAGGCTTATTCCTCTCTTAACTCCACCCACAGGCTCTGCCTCTCATTCTCCTATAGAAAATGAAACATTCAGTTTGTCTCATTTTATTTCAGAAGACAATACCTGTATTTATAAAAAGAAGCTTCTTTTAAATTCCTTTTTATTGCAAACATAGACTAATTTATGCAATGGATCAGATAAAGCAAATATAAACCTGAATGGATCTGATCTGATCTGCTTATTTGAGAAACAGCTTTTTATTTATTTATTTTATTTATTTTTCATATTTTTAGAAGACTCAGGGCGGTGTACAGCAAAGGTAAAAACATAGATATCAAAAAGTTTAAAATACAGTAACAAATTAAAAATCTAATTCAATATGCTGAGAAAATTTTAAAATTTAGTAAGTAAAAGTTAATAAAATATATTAACCCCTTAAACCCCCCATAAAACCCTCAATTAAAAATGTATTATTTAGGCCAGTCCTGCTTGATGAAAAAAGAAGGTTTTGAGCTCGCGCTTAAAGGTCCAAAGATCAGGGAGAAGACATAGCCCCACAGGTAGTTCATTCCACAGGGCCGGAGCTCCCACAGAGAACGCTCTTCCCCTGGGGGTCGCCAGCCAACATTGTCTGGCAGACGGCACCCTGAGGAGGTCCTCTCTGTGGGAACACACAGGTCGAAGGGAGGTTACTGGCGGCAGAAGGCGGTCCCGTAAATATCCCGGTCCCATGCCATGGAGCGCTTTAAAGGTGATAACCAGAACCTTGAATCGCACCCGGAAGACCACCGGCAACCAATGCAGCCTACGCAGCAGAGGTGTCACATGGGAGCTACGAGAAGCTCCTTCAATCCCCCGCGCGGCCGCATTCTGTACCAGTTGGAGCCTCCGGGTGCTCTTCAAGGGGAGCCCCATGTAGAGAGCATTGCAGTAATCCAGACAGGAGGTAACGAGGGCATGAGTAACTGTGCATAACGAGTCCCTATTCAGGAAAGGGTGCAATTGGCGAATCAGGCGGACCTGATAAAAAGCTCCCCTGGCAACGGCCATCAGATGGTCATCTAAGGACAGCCATGCATCCAGGAGAACGCCTAAATTGTGCACCGATTCACCCCCCACAGTCAAGGATGGAGTTAATTGACTGTGCCGGGACGCTGGTATCCACAGCCACTCCGTCTTGGATGGGTTGAGTCGGAGTCTGTTCGTCCCCATCCAGACCCCAACGGCCTCAAGGCACAGGGTCATCACATCAACGGCTTCGTTGGGGTGGTTCGGGGTCGAAATGTACAGCTGAGTATCATCAGCATACAGTTGACAACTCACCCCGAAACCACGGATGATCTCCCCCAGCGGCTTCATGTAGATGTTGAACAGGAGAGGCAAGAGGATCGACCCCTGCAGAACCCCACAAGTGAGCTGCCTAGCGGTCGACCTCTGCCCCCTTGTCAACACCATCTGCGAACGGTTGGAGAGGTAGGAGGCGAACCACCGAAAAACGGTGCCCCCCCACTCCCAAACCCTCCAACCGTCACAGCAAGATACCATGGTCGATGGTATCAAAAGCCACTGACAGATCCAGCAGGACAAGGACAGAGGAACAACCCCTGTCCCGTGCCCTCCAGAGATCATCAACCAACGCGGCCAAAGCCGTCTCCGTGCTATACCCAGGTCTGAAGCCGGACTGGCACGGGTCCAGATAGACAGTTTCCTCCAGGTACTGGGGAAGTTGTTGCCATGCCACCACACTCTCAACAACCTTCGCTACAAAGCGAAGGTTGGAGACAGGACGATAATTAGCCAAAATAGCCGGGTCCAGGGAAAGCTTCTTAAGGAGGGGCCTCACCACCGCCTCTTTCAAGGCAGTTGGGAAGACACCCTCCATCAAAGAAGCCCTAATAATACCCTGGAGCCAGCCTCGTGTCACCTCCTGAGTGGCCAGCACCAGCCAGGAGGGACACGGGTCCAATAAACATGTGGTAGCATTCAACCTCCCCAGTATCCTGTCCATGTCTTCGGGAGTCACGGAGTTGAACTCTGCCCAAATAATATTCTCAAGACCTGCCTCCATCGTCCCGTCTGAATCCACCCAATCAGCGTCCAGCCCGTCCCAGATCTGAGCGATTTTATCATGCAGATACCTTCCAAATTCCTCAGCATGTCCCTGCAAGGGGTCCTCCCGAGCCCCCTGAAAAAGTAGGGAGCGGGTCACCCTAAACAAGGCGGCTGGGCGGTTATCTGCCGATGCGATAAGAGTGGAAAAGTATTCCTGCTTCACCGCCCCTATCACCACTAGATAGGCCTGAATATGTGACCATACTAGTGTTCGGTCAGATTCGGAACGACTGGATCTCCAGGCGCTCTCTAGGAGTCTTTTCTGGTGCTTCATCTCTCTCAGCTCCTCGGAAAACCAAGGAGCTGGTCGAGCGTAGCGCGGGGTCAGAGGCCACAAAGGCACAATGCGGTCCAAAGCTCCTGCCACGGCCCTTTCCCAGGCAGCAACAAGTTCTTCGGCCGAGCCATGGGCTAGATCCTCAGGGATTGGCCCAAGCTCCGTCAGAAACCCAATAGGGTCCATCAGGTGCCTGGGACGGAACCACCAAATTGGCTCTGTCTCCCTGCAGTGCGGGTTTGCAGTTTGAAAGTCCAGGTGAAGAAGCGAATGATCCGTCCATGGAAAGGAAGTAATGACTAAATCCCCCACTTCCAGATCATTCAGCCACTTTCCCGAGACAAAAATCAGGTCCAGCGAGTGTCCCCCAGTGTGTGTGGGCCCATTCACTAACTGGGTCAGGTCCAAGGCTGCCATGGAGACCATGAACTCCCGAGCTGTGGACGATGTCTCGCCTACCAACGGCAAGTTGAAGTCCCCCATGACCATAAGCCTGGGGGTATAACTGCTGACTCTGCTATCACATCGAGCAGCTCAGGCAGGGCTGTTGTCACGTGGCAGGGAGCCAGGTACGTGATCAACAAGCCCACCTGTACCCCTTGGCCCCACCGCACAAAGAGAGACTCACATCTGGCTGTCTGCGGGACAGTGACCTCCCTCGGCTCCAGACTCTCGTTTATAATAACCACTACCCCACCACCCCTGCCTTGAGGCCTTGGCCGATGAAATGCTCGGAAACCCGGTGGGCATATGGCAACGAGGGGAACCCCCCCTTCTGTGCCCAACCAGGTCTCCGTAATGCCTATCAGGTCCGCACCCCCCTCTTGTAGCAGATTTGAAATGAGGGGGGCCTTATTAACTATGGACCTGGCATTGCAGAGCATCAGTCGAAGGTCAAGGCCCTGAGGAATCCCGCCACTCGGGGAACGGGAGAAGGCAGAGGGACTGGAGCATGCAATCGCTTGTAAACAGCGAGAGCGCGCTCCCCGAACATGATACGGTCCCCCCCTTCTGCCATATCTGCCCCTCACATAGACCATGCCAATCGAATAGCCCTCTTGGACATGGGCACCAGCCTCCCCCCTCAATAACACCTTCGGACCTGTCTTCATATCGCGAGCTCTAGCAGGGTCTGGCCCCCTCCCACATTGATCCCCCAATGTGATCCCCACATTGATCCCCCCCAACCCACACTAACCCTCCCTCCACTTAAAAGCCCCTTAAAAGTCTTCATTAAAAAAAGTCTTCATTAAAAAGCTCCTCAAACCCCTTTTAGCCGCATGCCATTTTTTGCTTAGAAATCAAACATTACATGGCATTGCATGTGGCAATCACCAATCAGTCCCAATCAATCCACATATAGTATTTCAATAATGATATAGAACAAGTCCTTGTTGACTTTTAGCAACAACATAGATGGATTGTCACACTGCCAGCCATCTTTTCTTCAATTTCCTTCCTCTTTTGCTGACATTAGAGCTTTTTTCAGAGAGCTGGAATATTTCCAAAGGAGACGCTAATTTGAATCTGTCCACAATATTCTCTAGAGTCTCCTTCAACACCAAAACTCAAAGGCAACAAGACTTCCTATCTTGCTTCTTTAAAGTCGAACTTTTGTTTCCACAGAGTATCAGAGGGAATAACCATGGCTTGTGTGATTTTGATATTTGTGAGTATAGGGACGTTGCAACATTTGAATATCTTTTCCAAGGTTTTTGTAGCTACTTGACCAAGTCTGTTACTCTAAGGCAGGCCTGTCAAACTGGCAGCCCGCAGGCCAGATATAGCCTACAGAGGCCACACTCACCCTGGCGCCGCAAAGGCAAAAAACATTGTGATACATCAAGATCCGGCCTGCAACATGATCGAGTTTGACACCCCTGCTCTAAGGCGTATTACTTGATTGCTGATTCCTTTACTATTGATGGTTGATCCTAAAAATCAGAAACTATCCACAGTTTCAATAGCTTCATTGTCAATTCTAAGGCTGCTTGTCATTAGTTTATTTTTTTTATCTTTAATTTTTCACACTCAAGGAATAGTGACAATATTTGATCCCTTAGACTCAAAATTCAGAGCCTTGTGCCTAAAAATATTAATAATCCATCAAACCAAAATCAGTAATAGTTCTTTCTTCATATGTTAAAACAATTGTATGAGGAGTAAATTTTTACGCAAAAGGAAAAACCAGTCCAACCTATCAAAAACAGAACAGAACCACAACAAACCAGATTAGGAACACAAGTTAAAATAGGGAAGAATATGATAAGTGAGCACCTATCTACCCTAGAAAAATTCAAATCACCAGAACCAGATGGATTACACCCCAAGATTCTGAAGGAACTGGCAGATGAGATTTCAGAACCACTGAATTATATCTTTCAAAGATTCTGGAGCACCAGGGAACTGCCAGAGGACTGGAAAAGAGCTGATGTAGTTCCCATCTTCAAAAAAGGAAAAAAAATAGATCCAGGAAACTACAGACACATCAGCCTGACCTCAATACCAGGGAAGATTCTGGAAAAGATAATCAAGCAAAGAATCACCGAACACCTAGAAGCAAACAAAGTAATAACCAAAAGCCAACATGGGTTTGTGAAAAACAGATTGTGCCAGACTAATCTTATTGCATTCTTTGACAAAGTGACAAAATTAGTGGACCAGAGGAATGCTGTTGATAAAATTTACTTGGACTTTAGTAAGGCATTTGATAAAGTAGACCATAACCTACTACTAGATAAAACAAACATCTTCATCAATGATTTGGACAAAGGGATAGATGGGGAACTCATCAAATTTGCAGATGACACCAAGCTGGCAGGAATAGCCAACACTCCAGAAGATAGGTTTAAGATACAGAAGGCTCTTGACAGACTTGAACATTGGGCGCTATCTAACAAAATGAAATTCAATGGTGAAAAAAGTAAGGTTCTATATTTAGGCAAGAAAACAAAATGCACAGGTACAGTATATGTGGTATCTCGCTCAATAGTAGTAACTGTGAGAGGGATCTTGAGACTTAGTGGACAACCAATTAAATATGTGCCATCAGTGTGCAGCAGCTGCCAAAAAAGTCAACACAGTTCTAGGCTGCATAAACAGAGGGATAGAATCAAGATCACGTGAAGTGTTAATACCACTTTATAATGCCTCGGGTAAGCCACACTTGTAATACTGCATCCAGTTTTGGTCACCACAATGTAAAAAAAATTTTGAGAGTCTAGAAAGAATGCAGAGAAGAGCAACAATGATTATTAGGGGACTGGAGACTAAAACATATGAAGAATGGCTGCAGGAAATGAGTATGTCTAGTTTAATGAAAAGGAGTAGGGGTGACATGATAGCAGTGTTCCGATATCTCAGGGGTTGCCACAAAGAAGAGGGAGTCAATCTATTCTCCAAAGCATCAGAGGGCAGGACAAGAAGCAATGGGTGGAAACTAATCAAGGAGAGAAGCAACCTAGAACTAAGAAGAAATTTCCTGATAGTTAGAACAATTAATCAATGGAACAACTTGCCTCCAGAAGTTGTGAATGCTCCAACACTGGAATTTTTAAGAAGATATTGGATAACCATTTGTCTGAAGTGGTGTAGGGTTTCCTGCCTAAGCAGGGGGTTGGACTAGAACATCTCCCAGGTCCCTTCCAACTCTGTTATTCTGTTCTGTTAAATATGACTTCCCTTTCCATTCTAACCCTACACAGATTCTTCTATACGATGTACAGATTTTTCCATCAACTTGAATGGATAGCAGTGACTGCATATATTTATCCTTACACTAAATTGAACAGGGAACCTATATTTGGAAGTCTCTTGGAACTATTCATGGGCTAGACTGGATTTAATCAGCATTAAAGGCCGAGAGAAAAATGAACGGAAAAGAAAAAACAAAACAAAAAAATACTGTGATGAAATAAAATAACTCAGTTTTTAAAAAGTCTTTATTTATGACCACACTAAATAATGCTTAATGTTTATTGAACAAGGTGTTGCTGATAAGTTGAATGCAAATATATACCATTTATCCAGGACTATAAACCTGGTGGACTGACTATGCACTGAATACATTTTTTTTTTTGCTATCTCTCATGATCAGTAAATTTATAATTTCTCAGTGATAAATTGCAAAATTTTATCTCATCCTTCATCTTTACTGACTTTTTTTCATTCTCACTTCAAAAATAAGCAGTTTAAACAAACAAACAAACAAATAAATAAATAAATAAATAATCAGAAATTCAGATTTGAGGCTTTATCATTTCTTCAAACATTTTTTGTAATATTTCTAAGGTAGTTCCTTTTCATATTGGTTGCTCTAAGGAACCTCTTCTTTCCTCACATTGCTGTACAGGTACTCCTTGACTTACAACAGTTTGTTTAGTGACAATTCGAAGTTACAACAGCATTGATAAAAGTGGCTTAGGACTGTTTTTCTCACTTGCGACCATTACAGCATCCTCATGGTCTTGTGGTCAAAATTCTGATGCTTGAGCAGTAAACTCTTATTTATAATAGTTGCAGTGTTATGTGATCACCTTCTATGACCTTCTAACAAGCCAACTCAATGGGAAAGACGGGTTCACTTAACCATGTTACTAATTTAACAAGTACAGTGATTCATTTAACAGCTGTGGCAAGGAAGGTCATAAAATGGGGCATTACTGAGACATTAACAAATGTCTCAGTAACATAAATTTTGGGCTCAATTGTGGTCACAGGTTAGGTCTACCTGTATACCTTTTCTGGTGATTTTTGTTTTTTGTTTATAATCAAAATTGGTTACCAGTTTTGAAGTAAAACAACCGACACCTCTCTCTCTCTCTCTCTCCCTCCCTCTCTCTTGGTTCACTTTCTTTCTTTACACCATTAAGCTTTAGTTTCATCTGTCTTTCCATAGTTTTAACCACACATTCCATCTCCTGTTACAGTTGACTCCTTGTTTTGTAAATTCCACCAGTTATCTTTTTTTCCCCCCTTTGATGCCAGACAATCAACATTTCCAGGAAGGCCTGGTTGGTTTATTTAACTATTTCCATATAAATACTAAACGCACTTTCTCCAAAATCATTGTCTTTCACATAATTAATACAATCCCCTTTATCCGTTTATCACTTTCTTAGTCAAAATCCTGATTAAGTTCTTCACTGTGCTTCTAAAATATTTTTAAAAGTATTGTTTTCCTCTGTATTTCACTTTCTGCAATTCAGAAAGAAAGGATGACTCACTGAGAAGTTTTCTTTGTCCCGCTATTTTCAAAGACCTCTTTTCAACTGTTGTCAACCTTCCAAGTAGACCAGACAAGAAACACAAGATGAGCTAATTCTATTCTATTATAAGACTGCATTAACAGAACCTTGCAAGTCTAAAAGTAGAAATCTCCCTCCACCTCTTTTTAACCACCTGATAAGTTAGGGTGGATTCTTTCTATGATTCTCTCTCTGCAGTTTACTGGATTGCAGGCTCTTCTTCCTTTTAGTTCCTTTTAGTTTTAGCATCTCTCCCCTCCCCTTCAAAAGTTATTCTCAGATTCCATTACATATGTAATGGATTGATAATATCTCAAGGGGATTAAGAAAGTGAGGATTGGTCATACTTAATATCTTTTAAATGACTGCATTGCTAGTGCAAACCAGTTGTTTCTCCTCTACATCCCCCCACACCAGTCACTCTACTTCCATCTCACTGTCTCCTCCTGAATAGCAGCTGTCCCAGAAACTATCCTTTCTATCCAGAAAGACATTTGTCAGCCAGAAATCACTGTGGACCAGCGTTCCCTTTACTGCTCCATCTCTGCTACTTGGAGATATCACCCTGAATCATTTATTTCCTAACAGCATGCAAATAAGTTTAACTGCCTTAAATACTGGAAATATATTTACTAACTACATTCCTAAACTGCCAATTCTAGTCAAATTACAGCACTTTAAAAAAGCATAAAATGCAAGGAAGCAGCAATAAAAAGCCCCACAAATAACACAGACACCTTCCAGAATATAAGTGACTTCTGGAGACAATAGAAAATAGTGAAATGTAGAATAGAATTAAAGAAAAAAAATGTTGGTAGAATTGGAACAAAATTCTTGCCAAGATTTCAAAGATGTCAGATGTCTGTTCCAATGGTGATTCATATCCCATACAATTTTCATTTCAATAAACAACAAATGATAAAGAAAACATTTTTTTAAGAAAATGTTGGATAACCATCTGTCTGAGATGGTGTAGGGTTTCCTGCCTGGGCAGGGGGTTGGACTAGAAGGCCTCCAAGGTCCCTTCCAACTCTGTTGTTATTATTATAATAATAATAAAAGTTTTTCCTGTCCAGTCATGTGTTATTCTAGGGCATGGTATTCATTTCCATTTCATGGCCAAGGGAGCAGCATTGTCCAAAGACATTTTCCATAGTCATGTGGCCGGCATGGCTATATGCCAAAGGTGCATGGAATGTTACCACCTTCCCACCAAAGTGGTATCTATTTATCTACTCACATTTGCATGATTTCAAACTGTTAGGTGGCAGCAGCTGGGGCAATGAATGGGAGTTTACCCACTTGTGCAACGCTCGGATCTCAAATCTGAGCTGTCTGCTTCCCAGCTGACAAACTCAGCAACTTTAACTGCTGAGCCACCGTGCCCCCTAATAAACAACCTGGACAACTCTGTATTCACATAGCAACCACAGGTTTCAGACAACAACCTTAAGTTCTAACATTTCATAGATTTAAAAAATCTAAAATACCTAAGTAGAATTAATAAATGTATTAATTAATTAAATATATACAAATCGTGAAGTACATTTATTTTCACTTTTTTCTTCTTGATAGACTCATGGGTAATTTATGCACCTACTGTATTAATATAAAAATTAAACTCTCCTATCACATTTGTGCCATTCAGGATTACCAAGTAAAGATATATTGTTAGGAATATTTATTTTTATTTAAGAGAATCTAACAAATCAAGCCCCATTTTTTACATAATTCTATAGAAAACGTATAAGCTATTGGCACAATGTTATAAATATTCCACTTTACTTTATATCCAAAAATATTGTAATATTGCTGTGCTGATATGCACAAATTATACAATTTTGGTAATTATTCAGAAAGACCTAAATATTAACTACATACAGTAACTTGTATGCTACTTATATACTTATGTACCTTGTCCAGGGGTGGGATTCAGCTGGTTCAGACCAGTTTGGGCATACCGGTAGCTCCAACGATCAGCTGGGAGAACAGGTTCGCTCCGATGATCAGCTGGCCCTGCCCATCTCTGCGTGCTTTACTTACCTTTATCCTCTCAGCTGATTCATATGGCAGAGGAGATTGCCGTACTTCAGCTGTGTTTAGTCCCCAGAAGTAACGTGGAAATTTAGTTTTGTCAAAACTGTGCACACATGCATAGCGCTCAAAGTGCAAGCATAGCACACAAAGCACGTGCAAAACGCACAAAGCACATGCGGCACAACATGTGATCACCAAACCGGTTGTTAAACCGGCAGGATCCCACCACTGAGCTTGTCCAATTAAGCTAGTGTTTCTAAAACCGAATTAAATATAGGAGAAAACAACTGATGTATTTGATTGTTTCTCTAATGCAATATTTTCTCACATAAATCATTAATCTTCTATTTAGGGCTATGTATTAGGAAAATCAGTTCAAAATGAGTTACTTCTTTTCACTGAACTCTGGATAGTACCTAAAGAGTTAAAACTGCACACTGTCTATCACCAACCTGATTTTTAAGATTATCAGTAAAAACAAATTGCCTCTTTTGATGGAATCAAACTCTCAAGCATAGAAATAAGTGATTCAGCACCTAGTAAGATTTTGTTTATCCTTTGAGACAGGAGGACAAAATAGGGAGGGAACAAAGAAGCTTATTTCTTATGTTTATGAGATATATTATCAATAAACTTCCAATCATAGTAGAATATTGCTTAATTAATATCACTGCTAATCAAATACTTTTAGCAAGCAATCTAGATTTAGGTTTCAACAGCTTACATACAGAGCAAAGAACAAACTGTAGCTTATAATGACTCCAACCTGACCAGAAGTTATCCTTGCCATTTCCTTTCCATTTATTTTTTATGGGTTTTTAACATTTATACTATTCATTTCAGTTCTATTCTTTGACATATCACTATCAGTACTGCATATCTCTGAAATGTTCATTAAAATATCCTCTCAGTTTTGTCCCAAATTATTTGTTACTTTTATTCTTAATTCCACTCATTCTACTAAAAAGTCTTTGTTTAACCCTTCTTGCCCACTTCTAAAACAGTTTCAGTTTCTATGAACATTGACTTGCCTCTTCCCTATTCTTTTAATTTTAATGATTCCTGGCACTCTGAATCCATTCTTTCAGTCTTTTATTTCTATTCTTACTATAAAATACTTTTCTTTCACCCTTTTATTTTTTTCTCATCTGTAGTCACTTTTACTTCATTTCACCAAGCATTGTTTTTATATGTACCATTTGCATATCTCCCCATATTTATTTTTGTAATATAATTCACTCTGTGTCAAACAAATCCCACATCCTCTTTCTTTACTCTCTATTCATTCTTTTAGGAAATTCACCTTTCTTCTCATACATTTCTTTGAGTTCTTGACTTCAAGGTTGACCCAATCTTCCGAGGTGGGTAAAATGATTGTTGGGGCCAATATTCTGACTCTGTAAACCGCTTAAAGAGGGCTTTAAAAGCACTGTGAAGTGGTATATAAGTCTAAGTGCTATCGCTGTTTCCATAACATTTTCTCTTTCCATCCTAATATGTTTTCCTCCTTTCCTCTTCTTCCAGGTCCATTTGATAGTATCAAGATCCACTCTGGGACCATCAAAGGATGATCCCTCGCACATTTAGTACATCTTGTCAATTGCCTTATTGTTTCATCATATACAATCAGTCATATTTCTTCTCTTTTCGCCATGCCTACACAGATAAGACACGGGCTTAAACTGTGTGTCAAAATAAGCTCATCATACAAAACTGTCTCTAAAACATCCTTGAACTTTCATACGATGAAGTCTTTTTTACTTTATTCTTGTATCATTGCCATCTATTCATTTATGTTACCTAAAAAGGTAATTTTTCCATCTGGATCACATTCAGTCAGGATGTTCAGTTTTTCTCCAAAACCTGATCCCATTCCATTATTGTACTACCATTCATTGGAAGGTAACATGCAGCTATCACCAGCCTATAGATTCCTACTTCTATTTTCCTACTTTCCTATCTACTTCTGCTAAGGTAGGGAAACAATCAACTGTGTTGCCTGCTCTATTTTTATTTATGCCAGTTTCAGCCTTTAATGCTAATGGTTTAAAAATAAAATAAATGCATTTTTGCATTTTTGGTTAGTAGTTATTATTTATAGCAGATATGTACAGCTACAAACCTGATAGGGTTTAAGTCAGGGATAGTCAACCTTTTTATACCTACCACCCACTTTTGTATCTCTGTTAGTAGTAAAATTTTCTAACCGCCCACCGGTTCCACAGTAATGCGCCATGTATCGGTGTCTGCACATGCGTCTCGCTCATCGTGGATTGGGTTTGGGGGGGCGCCGGTTACCAGCTCTGCTTGTCTGTTACAGCTGGGTGGTGTGGGGGGAGATGCGTGAGCTATTCTGGTAGAAGGCTCTTTTGTTTGCGGTCGCATTATAGCGCCATTTAGTTTCACTTACGTAACGTGAACTAAACTTATGCGCAGGCGATACAAATAGTATATTTTCAGAAATTTAAATTGTCACAGGGAATTTTATGAAAACCTAATGAAAATGTTTTTAAATAATGCTATGATTTTTTTTTAAAGTCAATTAAATTTAAAAAAAGGAAAGTGCTTCAGTATCGGACAAAACCCCTACCGCCCAGCATGAAAGCTGGAACGCCCACTAGTGGGCGGTAGGGACCAAGCTGACTACCACTGGTTTAAGTGGTGCACAAAATAAGAGCATGAGTTAAACAGCAACAACATAGCAATGACCTAAGAAATGTACCCAAAAGAATAACAGAATCAGAAAAGAGTATTATTAAATATTTGCCTCCATAAGAACAGCAAGTTCTGCTGCTGTTGGTGCTATGTGGTTCTGCTATGTGGTGAAATGTTGAAGAATAAGCTAACGTGGTGAGCCTCTGTATTGTAACATTGTTTTATTCATATTAGTCATTCTGGATTTATCCCTGATGAATGGTACAGCAGCATCATTGTCTCAGTCTTTTAAAAAGGTGATAGACTACTGCCTTTAGAGTACTGACCTAGCAATTTAATTAGCACTGTGGCAAAAAAAAAAAAAAAAGTTAAATTCCTGTTAACACTCTGGAGACTTGTACAACAGAAAAAGATGTTTTGAAGGCAGAATAAAAAGAGTTTAGGAAAAGGTAAACTGAGTAGTTTGAGAACATTTCATTTGTATATATACAAAGTTCAATATTGCAATAAATTAATGACATACACTAAAACTAAAATATAATCCATACTATATTTATCTGTCTGGTGCCAGTGACTCCAGTACTATTTAATTTCCAAAAACCATCAAGAAAAGCTACATTTTAACAAGCTTCAAAAGCCATGAGAATAAATTTGCCTTCATCTAGGAACACAGAAGATGGCCTACCTCACAGAGCCTTCTTACTGTACCTCTCAATAAGCATTCTGTTCTGAATGAGCAGAAATTATTTGGAAAAAATGGTCCTGTAAATATCAAGATCTTGAGCCATAAGCTTAATTAAAGCCTAGTTTTACCCCAAACATACTTACACTATTTTATGTAACTCAGAATTTTAATCTAGAGAATCACTCGCATGGTGGGAGTACGGTAACCAATATTCCATAATAGGTATAGTTGTTGCAAAGTCATGTCCGACCTATCGCGACCCCATGGACAACATTCCTCCAGGCCTTTCTATCCTCTACCATTCCCCGGAGACCATTTAAGCTCACGCCAACTGCTTCAGTGACTCCATCCAACCACCTCATTTTCTGTTGTCCCTTTCTTCTTTTGCCCTCAATTGTTCCCAGCATTAGGCACTTCTCCAGTGAGTCCTTCCTTCTCATATAGTATAAAGATACACAGATACTAGTATGATTTTCTTTATGGAAAATTCAAATTTAAATCACTTTTTTGTATCTGGAGCTTATTGAGTATCCCTGAGAAATCACTAGCGTCTCAAAATAATTTTATATACTACCATAAGTGAAGTAATGAGTGAGTCAAGATTATAAAATTCCAGATGATGCTACTTTAGATTACAGATTAGTGAACATTTTGAAACATGTCTACCATGCATAAAAGCTTATTCAGTGAACTAGAATCAGCTAAATATATTTCTATACGGCTATGTTAATTACATAATGCAATTTGTCTTCCATTTTTATGCTACTTGAACTGAAAAAAATCAGGAAGGAGGAAAACAATTGTGACCATATTTCTAATTACTTTTGTTCACTTTCTTAATTTGAAACAGAAGTTGACCTCTATGTTAGTATACTTTCCTATGAAAGATAACAAAAATTGTACACTTAAAAAACAAATATTTTATTCATTCTACATTCTAACCTTGCACATCAAGTTGAAATATTAAATTCTTGATATGTTGCACAGGCAGTTTATTATGTAGGCATATATTTACAAAAACTAACAAAATGGGACACATCAAAATTCTACTAAACTAGCATTTCATGTATTTTAACCTTCCGTCTATCACAAAATTACTGTAAGTATAAAAAATACATTCTCTAAACAACACTGATCTTCACAAAGAGTAATATAGACATTTACAAAAATTAGTGTGCAATATTTTTTTTAACAACCCTGCAATCCCTTGCATCAGGGTGGAGCCACGGTGACTAAATGGAGCTAAGCATTTATTGGCCAGATGCCCTTCCTGACCCCTACATGGAGTTCGCAGCAGACAATTACTCGTTTGCTCAGAGAGAGAGAAATATCTGCAGCTACCAAATATTTAACTCACAGGCTCCTGACTGTGAGGCAAGAGCTCCATTTCTAGGCCACCAAGCCGCTCTATATAGTACTTTCATTTCACATTAATACTTTTTACACAATGCACTAAATATAAAGGATATTCATCTGCCATTTAAACTACAACACACACCAAAGAATATTGCTTTCTCTAGTTATTCTTACCTGAAATGGTGATTGATTATTATAATTCTTTAATTCCTTGTTTGCGCCCCGTAACAACAATACTCTTGCACAGCTGTCCTGTAAATAAGTAGATTGTTACAATCTTTGTTTCTATATGCATAATAATAAGCAGACCATCTGAAGGCATAGGCTTTTTAAAATTGCTAATAATAATCTTAATCCCTCCTAGATAGGAATTAGGCTTTCAGAAAAAGCCATTCTATTACTATGCTTATCAATTACAAATAAGAGCTAACTGAGGCTGAACCAGGCTGAGGCTGTTTGTCATTGTAAGAACTGTTTCCCCTAAACTCAATCCAAAATACACATCCCAAAAATGAGAAGCGTAGAGCATACATACACATATATACTCCCAAACCAACATGGATCAAAGTTGCTCCATTTTGGACCACAGGAAATGCCCAATTCTTTTGTCTCAGGCTAAGTTGGAGACTGATAGTGTTACCATCCTTTTCTGGACTTCTTTCACATCTCTTTCTCTATCTGGAGGGAGGAATGATGTGGGCAAGCCTATTCATTTTGGAATTGTTTGTTTGTTTATTTGTCTGTCTGTCAAACATGTACAAGGTAACAAGTATAGGCATGAACATAAACATAAACAAAGGAAATAAATACAAATAAATGGGGATAATAAGACAGGGCCTGTAGGCCCGCTGGTGCACTTATGCATGCCTCCTTTACGGACCTCTTAAGAAGTAGTTTAAGTTTGAAACAACTGAATAAGAATATAGTACAGACTCCGTGCTTATCCATGGAAGTGTTGGCTTTTAAAGCCTACTAATTTCAGCCAATACGGGAGGTTATAGGTTGAAACATCTGGAGAGCCCTAACCTGATGGAGAGTTTGTTGATGGTATTTATATAATCGCTTGCTTCAGGTTTTCAAAGTGTTCTTTTGATAGCCTTAAGAAATTATTGTAAAACATTAAATCAAACATTGTTCTAGTCATGCCTGGAGCACAAAGCCATACAGTTGACTTGGGCCAGTCACTCTCTCTCAATCCTTGGAAGGAGGCAATGGAAAATCACTTTTACAATAAAACTACAAGGTTTAAACTAAATAAACTACCCACACCAACCAAGTGCTCCACTACCCAACCTTCCACAAGAGAAGCTGCGTAAGAACACTATTCAGACAAGCAGTGTATCAACCCTGAACAGCAGAAAAAGGAAACAGATCATCTATACAACATTTTCCAACAAAATGGATTTCTACACAACTTCATCAAAAAGTGTCTGACCATTCATCCCAATATAGCATAACTAGCACAAGCTGTAAGAAGGATAAAATACTGATATATACCAAAAGTATCTCAGAAACCACCAAACTACTACGACCACATGGCATCAACTAAAACCAAGTAAATCCTTCCAAAACATCATAGTTAAACCAAAAGACCCAGAAGAAAAAAACAGGAGTCATCTACAACATACACTTAAGACAAATAGTCAAAAGACTAGCAGACTACTTTCATTAATGTCAATTAGCAGTTACAAGAATATGATGAAAACTGATTAATTTTGCACTTAAACGTAATTTCAACTGGGAAACTGACCATCCTAGACCAAAAATACTAGAGAATTCCTGGGAGCCTGACACTGGGAAATCAGCCAACAATAGGCACAGAGACATAAAAAACATCTACATACCATACAAGAGACAATCAACAAGTCAAAAAGGAAACAAAAGACCAAAATACTTCCCCACCAGCAATCAACACCCAGATGAACAGAGATTAACACCAAGCTTAACATCAGATCAACAATCAAGAAATAAACAATACCCCAATCAAAGAACTGCCAAACAAGCTCACAGATCAACCAAACAACCACCAAGACTACCCTCATCAACACTAACAGGGCAATCCATTAGAATATAAACTGAGAGCAAATCTCACCCCCTACTAGCACTGATGATGTTAACTAGCTTGGGTAATGAAACATCTGTAAGAAAACAACCAAGTTCAGAGGCCCCTTAAACCAGCAGCCCCCAACCTTTTGGGAACCAGGGACCAGTTCTGTGGAGAGCAGTTTTTCTGTGGACCGGGGAGAGCATGGTCTCGTGTGCTGCTTGATCCCATACATGCATGGAGGGGCTTCGTTCACTTATGCAATCCAATTTCCCAACGAGGGTTGGGGGACCCCTGCCTTAAGCCATATATTATTGATCACAAATACACTTCCTAACTATCATTTATTAGACTATGCTTTCTCCCCAGAAAGATTCACAAATACTAAAGTACACAGTAATGAATGTATTTTTTTTATTTATGTCTACCTTTTGCAGTAGTTTTTGATTTATTAAATGCATTCATCCTAATCGCTACTACATTCAATAGGACTGATATACTTTATGTTGGATTCTTCTAAATTAAGACCAATAGAACTTACATCTCCAAGATAAACAAGTAAAAAGGTTTTGATAAGCCACCAGAGATACAATTTTTCCCCCAGCAACTCAGTCAGGAATGGCAAACATTTTCAGGCTGAAAATTGCACTCCTTGAGCCTCCAAGGCCAGCAGAGAGAAGTGATGATGAAACATTGTCACCAATACAGAAGATGGTTCAACATTTAAGACTCTTTGAGGATTGGTTGGGGTTGGATTTTTTTAAGGCAAATTTTAAGAACTCAATTTTAAGAACTCAAAGAAATCATGGAATGGGCCAACTTGCCATGGCCAACTCTCTATGGGCCACAGGACAACCCGTCTCAGGACAACTCGCTGCAGAAAAATTCAACCATTCAATATAATTATTTAAAATAATTAAGAAATTATTTTAATTTTTGTCATTCACAATTTGTTTTGTCCCTCATTTTGCATCCTTTCTTTAATTATTCTATTCCACAATTTCTTCAATATTTTTGTAACTCTTGTTCTATCCTGTGGCGAGTGGACCATGGCGAGTTGTCCTGTGGTGAAATGGCTGCAGTGAGTTGGCCGTGGCAAATTGACTATAGTGAGTTGGCCATGGCGAGTTGTCCTAGACCCATATTTGAGGATGTATAATGTAGCAAAAATTAAATTAAACTGAAACTTAGAATAACTTTGTCACTTTGAATGTACACATCGGCTTACATTAAAATGAAATATAATTTATCTTCCAACTTCTATCCTCAAATATAGGACTGAAACAGAGAATGCTTTGTTAGTTATGCTACTTTTTTACCCATGATATATGTCTTTTTGCATTTTTCTCTAATTATACTGATAAATTTATCTCCAACTACTAATCTTTTTTAAAATGAACAGGCATCTTATCATAGGAAGGAAAAGGAAATATTTGCTTTGACAAGGTTTTCACTACTGAACAGTAATTAAGAAGCAGATGTTTTAACAGATGTTACAACAGGCCTCATTTCTTGGGTATTTCTAATACAGAGCAGCCTTAGAAACCCAACACTGTAATGTTAAAGTTTTGGGGATTGATCAAATACTAAAACCTAGATAATTTGTGTGATGCAGGAAGATATCATTTATGCATCAAAAACAGCCAGAGATACATAGCATAAAAATGTGTTATTTCTCAAATTCAAGCTGTGTATTTATACAAATATGGCTATACTAGCTGGACACCTGTGCTTCACTACAAAACTATGTGCTCGGGCTTGATAAATTGACACTTACAACTTGAAACTTAATGTAGAATGTGTAACTCCGTAGAATCAGAGTGTATTAATATAATGTAAGTGGCAGTTGGAACAGAGGGGGAGGGGGAATAGAATGTCCCAGCCCGCTAGCATCCTGTCAGTGTGTGAGAAAGTTGAGGGGTGTTTGGAAACTCAAGCAGTATTTGCTGTGAGAGCAAGGAGACAGGAAGGGGCATGACTTAGCTCAACAGTTCTGTAGTAAAGCTGCTTGCTGCTGTGAAAGTAAAACTGAAAATGAAACTCCTCTCCTCTGCTTGTGTTTTGCATTTGGAATAGATTTCTTTTCAGGTGGTGAGGGAGAATAGAATTCCTTAGCATCAGAGCATGTTAATAATAATAATATAGGAAATACTAATGCTCTGGTAGTCAATTTGAAAAATCCTTTCTTAGTGAGCACCTAGAAGCCAAGAGGAACATACGTGGCAAATTTCAAATTTGTAGGCTTTAAGGCATGAGTGGTTTTCGCTTTTTTATATATAGATATCAACTAATTAATAAATTGTTTTCTTCTGATGGGTAAAATGACCAGGGCAAATAATTAACTTCTGCTTCTGCTGAAAAATCTCCAGCTGTTTGTATAAAAAAAAATCTAGCCATGTTAAACCATTAAACTTTTCAGTTATTATTTCAATATTTTCTCTTACTGTTTTTCAACACCCAAATCGTAGCTTCATCTCTTCACTACTCCCATTTTGACATTTTAAGAAGATGCAGAATTGTTAACTAGCCATAAAATCATTAACTGCTGCTTTAACTTGATCTTGCAGTAAATGCAGGATTATCCAAACACCTGGCATTATTCCAAAGAATAAAATATACTGAAGACATCCCAAATAGATGCATTATAGCATATATTTTAAAGTTTTTGATAGCTGACTCCCTAAGGCGGGGTGTTAAACTGGCCAGATGCATCACATACAGGCCACGCCCACCCCAGCGAAGGGAAAAACCATTGTGAAACATCATGTGACGGCAACATGACATCGCGAGTTTGACACCCATGCCCTAAGGTACTCACCTTCTAAAACTTTGTATGAATCTTTTTACTACTACTACTTTGGAACTGACATCCAAACATTATTACACCAACTGGCTTATTACACCAAACATAATTCAAAGCCAGATTTTTTCACAAATGTAATTTAAACTTACCACACATTAACCTAAGAACAAATCAAACAAAGGGACCAACATTACATGTGAATCATGTTGTTGTGATCAGCTGCAAGTGTTCAAAAACCCTGCCTAAAATTCTCCCAAAATAGCGGTGTATAAAAACCAGCATTCCAGAGATGCATTATTCTGTAAAATGGGTGAACACCTCATTTATTTTCTGATCATATGGATCTATTGTAAAAGACAATATAATAGTTTTATATTTGGAAATTTCCAGACTTGAAACAATTAGATCATAGTACATTTCTATATCATACATAAAAAATTGACTCATGTAAGATTAATACATACTATTGTTATGTAAACAGCAAATTATATACATTAGCAGGAGCAACCATATGTAGTCCTCGACTTACAACACTAAACAATTCATTTAGTGACATTAAAAAAAACACTGAAAAAAGTAACTTATGACCATTTTTCACACAACTGTTGCAGCATCCCCACAGTCACGTGATCAGAATTTAATTAACTCATATTTGTGACAGTTGCAGTGTTCTGGGGTCATGTGATCACCTTTTGTGACCTACTTACAAACAAAGTCAATGGGGAAAACAGATTCAATTAACAGTCATGTTACTAACTTAACAACTGAAGTGATGCACTTAACAACTGCAGCAACAAAGGTCATAAAATGGTATAAACAACTGTCATTTAACAACTGTCTCTCTTCGCCACAGGAATTTGGGGCTCAATTATGGTTGTAAGTTAAGGACTACCTGTAATTGCTTGACTGAAAAAAAACTAAGCATTATGTATGGAAACAGTAACTTGAATTTTCATTCCCACATGAATGAAAACCATAGTACCCATGCATAACAGAATATTTATTTATTTTTATATTTATTTATTCATAAAAGAATATTTCTCAATAGCAAAGCTATAATAACTAACCTGATTGTAAAGTGCACAGATATGCAATGCTGTGTTTCCAGACGCATTCTGAGCTCCCATATCTGCTCCATAAAACAGAAAATGTTCTAAATGCTGGACATGCCCATATCGACAAGCCTATAAAATAAAGTACTCATATTTTAATTAAAAAGTAAGTCAACTGTAATGTAAAATGTCATTTATATCCCTAAAATTTTAAAGCTTTGAGTATTATATGCACAAGTTATAGATGGTGAATACTGACACAAGCAAACAACTGACTAGCTTGGTTTTTTAATGGCCAAATTATCACAACCGTTCTTTGCTCTGTGTGCAAACTTGGTGAGAATCAACCATTTAATTACTTTTTAAGATTTGTTTTAAAATAATTTTAAAACTTTTTTAGAAGTAAAAATGTTGTTTTGGTGACTGAAAACTTACATATGACAGTCAACAAAAGCTTACTGGAAATGAAAGCAAAATCTATACATGCTTTATACAAGAAAGACAAGAAATGAGTGAAATACATAAAGGTGTCTTTGAAGTATAGCACTTTTCTAAGGGGAAAATTACATGTAAAACTGTGATCTTTTAATTCAAGATATAACTCTAAAAGAATTTTATCTATTTTATTTGAGCACACTTATGGTTTAGCTTCTCAGAAATTCTCAGAACTACTGATATTATATACTAAATCAGAAAGTTCAGTATTGCCTAATGAAGTTAATTCTATCGATCAGCTCAAGAGGGCACTATAAGCACTGAGACGAACTTCAGAATGATTGTTCTAAAAGAAATACATGCACTTGCTATAAAATTAAAGAAGATTCAATTCTAAAAGTTAAAGACCCTCTTTTCAACCACTGGAACTACGGAACTTAATCACTCTCTTTCATTCAAGGAGAAGTAAAAATGTACCTACATCATTTATTATCTTTTCATTGTCTTTTTACCAATACAATAAATAACTTTTTCGTTTTGTTAACATGTGTTATCAAAAAACATAAAGTAGCTATTTAGAGAACCATCAGACACAACTAAAGAAATTACTAAAACAAAATAAATAAATTGTCTCCTCATAATAAAGTTGAACTGAGCAAAGGACACAGAAAGGACCAACAGTGTAATATCATGAATATTTTCACTGAGACAGCTAAAAATCATCAAAAACCTGATGCTTTCATAAAAATGAATACACAAGTAAATAATTTCTGTGCAAGAGTGAATAGGCACTAGAGCATTATGTTAGCATACAAATATCCAGTACATTATCTGTATTGCGTTCCATTGCAATGCATTGTACTTGATTGTATTGTACTGTATTGTGCTGTACTGTATTGATTGTATTCTACCATTATTTTTATCTAGAATTCATGGTGGTGAACACAGCCTCCCTCCTTCTATTTTCTTCACAACAACCATCCTGTGGGGGAAGTTGTGCTGAGAGAGTGTGACTGGTCCAAGGTCACCAGAGGGCTTTCATGGCAGAACTAGAACTCACAGTCTCTGTATATATATTATACATAGCAATAAAAATATGTTTCAAATTGTTGTATGATTTTAGTAAAGAACAGTTTTGTTTAATGTCATTTTTACTGAAGCAATTTTTTTAAGTACAATGGATTTGGAAAATTCCTTGCAACTGATTTCAGAACGGATTATACAATTATCAAATATTTGAGCAAAAGATAAAACTGTCTCAGCAAAATTGGTAAGTATCTTAGTGTAACTTTTCTACCTGGTGGATTTCCTGCCATCCATTTTCGTCTCTACAACCAACCGTAGCATGTTCATGTAGTAGCAACTCACAGCAAGATGGATCCCCTCCTACTACAGCAGTGTGATACAGTGGTGTCAACCCACAGCTATCTTTGTAGTTTGGAGATGCTCCAAGATCTAAGAGAGTCTGTAAAGTAATTTTAAATTGTAACAAAATGATGAAGGTGAATTGATTGTTATCTCTACATTTTATCCTTTTCAGTATAGTGGTAAACTGATCATGCAGTCCAGTGAATTCTTATTTGAAGAACAGCCCTTAGAGAATATAGTGAACCATATAACTACATTGTTTGTTTCCTTTTGGTTAAGCAATTATTTGTTGACTAAACAGAACTATGGTTTTATAAATAATACTAATCCATAGATTATGGTTTGGAAACCCTAATTTGCTGGATTCGCGCATTACACAAAGAAAAAGTAAACAAGCCACATTATAGGTTTGTGTGTTCTGCAAAGCAAGTATGTTTCTGATTGTTAAATACACAAAACTATGAGTAGTACGGCATGACTATTTACTTGGAAATACATTGCATTAAACCTAGAGGACTTTTGCTAGCTAGTCTTTAGGATTAGAAGATCAGACTACAATAGTAAGTCCCAGTAATGTCTGCAGAATCTTGAATGCAAACACCATTTCTTTTTGAAATGCTGTTATTCTATTCTATTCTACCATTTTTGTAACCTCCTGGCAAGCAAAGTCAATGAGGAAGCCAAATTCACTTAACAACTCTTTTACTAACTTAACAACCGCAGTGATTCACTTAGCAATTGTGGCAAGAAAGGTCGTAAAATAGGGCAAACTCACTTAACAAATGATTCACTTAGCAACAGAAATCTTAGGCTCAGTTGTGGTCGTAAGTCAAGGACTACCTATATTCCATTTTCCTAAAGACAGATATACACTGTATGACAATTAACAAAGTAAAGTTTCCACATCCTTTTCCTTTTTACCAAATGAACTCTTCTTTGAAAATAAGTCTTGAAAGCCCAAAGCCAAAGATAGAAACCTTTGAGCAAATCTAGATTTAAAAACCCATTAAGCACACTGGAAATTAGTGCAGAACTTATTACTTCTATTTCTTTTATTAAACAATATGCCTTGTTCAATTTACCTTCAGGGTCAGTTGATTCTTGGCTCTAGCTGCTTTATGTAATGCTGTCATTCCATCTTTGGCTCTAAAATCTAAATGAGCTCCTCCATTTTTCAGTGCTTTGATTACTTCTGCAGTATTGCTAAATTGAGCTGCCAGAGTTAGTGGGGTTTCTAGAATAGACAAGAACAAAAACAAACTGTCTAGAAGTCAACTAATAGGGTTTTGTTATGTATTTTTAACAGTTTATGCATTTAACATTTTTCATTTTTCATTAAATAAATCTCTTACTAACAGCTTGGTTTAATTCATACCTCCACTTTCTAAGTCATGATAGTTAGGATCAAGTCCTCGGTCTAGCATCTTTATTAGTTTTTCAACTGAACGGTGATGAACAAGGTCCATAAATTTTCGAAAATTAGCCTGAAAGTATTAATTTGAAAAATATTTATTGTAGGATAAGCATTTCACTTAAGAGGAAAAAATGATAGATTTTTAGATACAAAATAATACATAAATATTGACAAAATTGTCCATATTGAACATATCTTCTTATCAACTACTTATTTACCTCTGAAATATGAGTTCAGGGACAAATCGCAAAGGAGTATATTTCATACATGAAATTTATGCACTCTTGAATATATGTATTATTGAAATGTTATAAATGCATAGACATAAAATGCTTTCCTGATTTACAATAGAGATTAGTTATAAATTTCAGGTAGGGTATATCTTAAGTCTTACAAGACATTCCAGAAAGATTAGAATTATTTAACATGCAATCTAACAAATGCATGAGTTAATTACAACCAAATTATAAGGGATAAAATTATCAATGACTATCAGTTGTAATGGCTACATGCTACTTGCAGAATTAGAAGCAAGATCCTTTTGTATTTGCTAAAAAAACAAGTCTCTAAAATTTCCATGGCTTGGAGGCCCAACAGAAATTAGGATAATTTGCAAATAATCAATGCACATTGGGTTAGTTACACTACATTTTATTTCCCTAATTTGCATAAATATTCCTCATTGTTACCCTGCTAAATATTTTGTTTGAATTCTAGATCATTTCTGGGTATCTGACTGCTACAGCAATATTATATCTAACTGAGATATTCCATGGTCATAGATTAACATTAATGTGTACAAATGTCCGCAAGAGAATTAATTCACATTACACACATGTAGAAAGAGGTGAGACTTCAATCAACCGCTGTGACTACTATCTTGCCTTTTATGATTCTGTGCAAAGGAACATCACCACTACACCAAAGTTGCAATTTACATTGTCATATGTCCTAATGAAAGTTTGTAACAGCAGTATTTGGGCAATGATGTCACCATGTGCATTATTACACTTTGCTCCAGATGTTACTGTTAAAATTATTTTCAATTTATAAGATAAAGACAGTATTTTAAACGAAGAACTAGCACAGAACCTGCCATACAGCCTTCAAAAAAATTTTGGGTTTTCAAAATTAAAATGTAAACTCTGTTAACTTCCGTTAACTCTGAAGACCTTAAATGATTTGCTTCTCTTGCTGCCATCATCAAATTTCTCTTCTCATTTCTCTATGACTTTGAGATAACATGACTAGGTGATGTGAAGTGTGGGGAAAGATACAGTGGTGGGTTGCCCCCAGTTTGGACTGGTTCGTAGGAACCAGTATAAGACCAGTAGGAGGCTCCGCCCACTGACCCATATGTCATCAGGAAGCTTCTGCGCATGCGCGCGCGGCCCCATTGTGAGCCGGTATTAAAGGTAAGTAGAACCCACCCCTAGAAAGATATAGGATGGATCAGTCACTTCTAACCCTAACCCTACATTCATTTCTATTAAATAATTTAAAAGGGATTATTATAATAATGAATTAAATTTAATAATGATGAATTAAACAATAATAATGATTTTAATTTGTACACTGCCCAACTCCCAGTGACTTTTAGTTATAAACTGGTTCATTAAGTATAACAGTGTATCTACAGAGTGTCAATACTTGCCCTTCCTGATGCTAAATATAATCATATCTTTCTAATAGGTTGAAGGGTCTCCTAAAATAGGCTTCTGTGACTACTTGTTTTCCAAATCCTCCTCTCCTCAGTTCAATTACCATGCTTTGATTGGCAGTAGGGGTGAAATGCTCCCAGATCGGACCGGATCACGCGATCCGGTAGCGATGGCGGTGGGTGGTTCAGAGAACCGGTAGCAATAATCCCTGCCCCCCCCGCCCATGCCCAGCTCAGCCGCGCGATCATCAGAGGTTTTTTTAAAAAAAAAAAAACATTTTTTGGGCCGAAGAAAAAATGCTTTGAAAGTAAAAAAAAAAAAAGCCTTTGATAATCACGCAGCTAAACTGTGTCCTAGCCAAAAAACTGGGGGGGGGGAGTCCGTTTTTCCTCCCAGCAGGCTTCCCTGAAGTTTCTCTGAAACCTGCTGGGAGGAAAAACGGACTCTCCCCCACCCCGTTTTTTGGCTTGTCCAGCAAGCCTCCTGGAAGAGGAAACGGACATCCCATCCCCCACCCTGTTTTTTGGCTTGTCCAGCAAACCTGCTGGAAGAGGAAACGGACTTCCCACCCCCCTCCACCCCATTTTTTGGCTTGTCCAGCAAGCCTGCTGGAAGAGGAAACGGACTTCCCACCCACCCCCCACTCCATTTTTTGGCTTGCCTAGCTGGAAGGGAAAACGGGGTGTGGGGGGGTTCGTTTTTGAGAGAGAGAGAGAGAAAGGAAGGAAGGAAGGAAGGAAGGAAGGAAGGAAGGAAGGAAGGAAGGAAGGAAGGAAGGAGTGCAATCCTGGCACTAGACGCAGCTTTAGAGGATAATCCAGGGCTGGAAGGGAACTGGAGGTCATCTGTCCAACCCTGCTCAAGCAGGACATTGCTAGTGAGTTTCTGTTGTTTGATCCCCCAATCACATAGCCACGCCCACCCAGTCACATGAACCCACCAAGCCACGCCCCACCAAGCCACGCCCACAGAACCGGTAGCAAAAAAAATTAGATTTCACCCGATTGGCAGTTTTATCACCCCATCATCATATGTGTCTTGCACTAGCTCTCATCGCTCCTTGCCATTGGCAAGACTAGTTTGGATTACATATCTACATGTGGTAACTTCTTACGAGCTAATCTGTACTATGGATGAGGTCACTGGCCTTCTATATGTTCCAAATCTTTTATTGTGAAAACACACTACTAATCTGGATTATAGTGTGGGAAGATGTGGAAGTGAGATATTGGAATTTCTTTTCTATCTGAATATGTGAAACATATTTCTGATGTTTCACAGTTCCAATGAGAAAATTTCTAAAAAATTGTCTTCTACTTTCCATCTATAGTTTGTCTGCCCAAAGTCATATTGTAACTGTTCTGTTAGAACTTGTAGATTCTTGGAACATATTAAATATATTGTTTTTATCCTTTTCTCTTTAAAATAACTAGAAGTCTGTATCATTAACACCAAAGATTTTTGTCTGAACTTGGACTTACCTTAGTGTGGAATTTGGCTACTTGTTTTTCATCAAGATTTAATTGTCTATAGACTCTTTTCTTGTAGCAAAACTGAAAAGTGAACAATACACTAGTATTACTTATATTTTTAGAAATAATTCCTGGGAAAATCTATTATGCAAGAGATAAATAAGTTTTTCAACATAAATTCAAATAATTGTAAAATATTTATAAAAAGAATCATAAAATTAAAATACCTAAGAAAACATTTTTTTGACCTAGCCTTTGTATTAGCTATTCTATGGAACCATGTACAACAGCATCTTTTATGCTTACAGGTACATACAAAGAAGACAGCTTCTCTTCTTGAATTTTTCATCTGATTCTAAATTTTGGTGCATTAATTAATAGAGGCAAAACAATAGGCTATTTCTGGAATCATAATCAGATTGTGTCTAGAGATGATCAGAGTTAATACTTCAGCCCACAGTTTCAATTTGTAATGTGTCAGGTAATCACAGTTTGTCAACTCATCTATTTCCTAGATCAAAATTAAGCTTTCTTAACTATGTTTTTGCCTTAATATCACAGGTCTTTTGCTTTAATTGTGTACAATATTTTTACTGATTATCTGATTGAAAATGTTCCTATCTTTTCACAAATTATAAATTTCTTTGTGGAAGATTTTTGTGCTCATGAGGAAGGCAGGAAGGAAGAAAGGCTGCAGTAACATGTAGCATATTGACTCAGTTTGTTTTCAGCTTCCAGAAATTGTTTGCCAAATAAGCAAAAAATTTAACTAAATTTGGTTTAGTTTAAAAACTGAAATTTCTATGCTGTGAGCCATAGAAAGTTTATTTCTGCTCAGAAGGAAACAGAGGAGCTACAGAGGAATTACAAATTAGCATTGTTCGGTAGTCACAAAGTGGAGATGAAATATTTTAAAATATATCTGCCAAAATTACATCAATTCCAGTGGAGATGAAATATTTTAAATAACTACTGCAGGTATCATCTGGTATGCAGGAATTACCCTGGAAAATGGATGAAGATTTTCTACTTAGGAAATGGTCAGATAAAGGGTGCAGGGGAAAGCCTACTACTGAATAATGAGCAGAGAAACAAACTTAAAAATGATCTAAGTTGTAGCCCACAAGAGGCTACAGCAAAAGGCTCAGAAGGGAAACACCTCCCTAAGGGTATAGAGGTGATAGCAGGAGAATTTGTACTTTCATACTTGCAAGGTTCTGTTAATGTAGCTTTACATTAAAGTGTAATTAGTTTATCTGGTCATGTTTCCCGCCCAGCCTACATGGTGAGGCTCACATGATCTTTTTCTCTGTACAAAATTAATTTGTGTGGCCCATTTCCATTCATTGCCCAATTTGTTTTTTCCTTTCTTTGCAGATTAATTTTTGTGATAGTTGCCAAAGGGCACAGTATAATGAATTATGGATGATAGTTGAGTGAACAATTCTGTAACATTATTCAGGCATTTACCCCATCCTTTTACTATACCAGGAATCACTGAGGAAAAGCCCTATTATAGTTTTTGCTATAATGCACTACAGCCCCAAATATTTTCTCAGTCAGTCTATAAACTTTTTCTACTGAATTCCTATTAAAATGAATATAATTGAGAAGTGGAGCTTGAGATTCAGACATTCAATTTCACATAGATAATCATTTAGTCTAAACATGTTTTTGTTCCATTCAGTCAAATTAACTGGATTGGATTGTTGAAGATCACATTTATTTCATTCTTCCATTCCTCTTTAGAAAGTGATTGCGAAGTTCTTTTAATTTCTGATTACAGTCAAGAAAAAGTAGCATTGATAGACAGCAAATAGCTCTATGAGAAATAATTCTAAAGTCCAATAGACTTATGTGGCCAAAGAATCAAGGTCTATCAAAACATCCAAATCAAACATGAAAACATAGTAAGAACTTGTAGTAAGAAGTGAATTTTTAAAAAGAGGTGAATTTTAAAAAAAATTAAAACCAGGATATCTCTATAATTCACTCTAATTTCCACTTAATTATGGGAAACAATTGGCACATATATAGTAATATTATTAACTGTCAACTATGATAAATCTCAGTTCTATTTCTAGCCATTGCAAAATGTTACACTACCACCCCTGTAGACATACGATCGTGATTTAGGTGTTTGGCAACCAGTCTGCACTAATGTGACTCCCATTTGAAATCTTCTCTATTGGCTTCACCAGAAAGTCAATGGGGAAGCCAGAAGAGAAAGTTGTGAGATGCTGCCTGCCAACAAGACTGCATCTTGTCTCTGAGGACTGGCTGAAAGAGCT
Source organism: Ahaetulla prasina (assembly GCF_028640845.1). NCBI lineage: Eukaryota > Metazoa > Chordata > Lepidosauria > Squamata > Colubridae > Ahaetulla > Ahaetulla prasina. The sequence continues at coordinate 285,754,355 of NC_080539.1, forward strand.
GCCTTCCAAAGGGATCTGAACTCCTTCGGTGAGATGAAATCCTGAAGATTTTAGATCCATTTCTGCATCCCACCAAAGGAGTTCATTTTCGTGTACAGAAGTGAGCTGAACTCTTTGAGCAGGCAGCTCTTTCAGCCAGTTCCCAGAGATAAGTGGGAGCCAAAACCCAAGCAAAGAATGTACAGCAACTGCAGTAAGGTAAGGAAGACCAGGGACCTCAGACAGTGGGGGAAGCCAGTATAGGCCACATATGGGTTGTGGGTTTTTTTTGCTCACAGTCTGAAAATTCTACTTGAATTTAACCAGGGATACTTTTCAATTCCTAAGTAGAGGCTCTCAGGGTGTCCTCAACCCTGTGAGGCATCCTTTATTTGGAACTCCATTTGCTTAACAACCTACTAGGACTGCTGGGCAATCATGTGGGCAGTCATGTGACCTCTCGCTTAACAACCATTTCACTCAATGACCAAGATTCTGGTTCCAATTGTAGTCATAAGTTGAGGATATCTATATTCCCTTTGAACCAAGGGGTTAATAATCACACAACACTGAACAGCATCCCTCTGAAAATTAGATTGGCCCCCGTTCTAACATTCTTCCAGAAGGCCCTGAAGACATGGTTCTGCCAGCAGGCCTTCCAGAAGAATGTTAAAGCGGGATGGAGCCCATTAAATGGCTGGTACAAATGTGTGTTGTCACCGGGGTGGGGGGGTTATCATATTATTAATTTAATTTTTTATTATTTTTGTTTTTATTTCTTTTATATTGTGCTTTTATGTCCTGTAAGCTGCCTGAAGTCACCATGTGTAAGTATGTGGCAATATAAATTTTCTAAACAAATAAATAACTATAAGAGCACTAAACATGTAATTGTTATCGCAGTGATTTCCAAATTGTAGTCTATGAGGGAGATGGGAGGTTTTCAAATATAATTAAATAAAATAAAAATATTCTTTGAGGCGTATCAGAAAGAATAGACTTAATGGAATGAAAATGTTAGTGGAAACCAGGACTGGAGTTACATTAAAATGGTTGTTCTGATCTTTATTTACATAAAATTTATTTACTATGCCTTTCAGCAAGGTTTCCACACTGGCAAAGTATTTTGCCCAAAATTCCCCAAAACCTAAACACAGTCCTTACAGGGAATATGTAGCTGCCAATCATCTAAACATCATTTTTAGATACCTTTTTTTCAAAGTCACTCTGCTGAAGTAATTTTAGATTTCAACACCTCATAAAATCAGTGAAACCCACAAACTGTAAACTGTTTCTTTGTCTGTAGCTGCTAGATTGTTAAAATTATAACTGCTCATTAGTATCTAAACTTGAAATAAACTTTTTTTTAAAAAATACCTCTAAGGATGGAACACCCTTGTTGATATTTTGTGGATATTCCATAAGAAGACGTTCTTCGTCCAAAAATTTCCCATCTCTCCCATTGTTTGCTGGCTGGAATAGGCCATAATTGAGAACATCTTTCAAACTTTGATTCAATGTACAAAGAATTCGTTGTTTTGCAACCCATACTGAAGCCTCAGGATTAAACCGAATACACTTCTGTAAAGAAAAAAAGAGAACACACATGACAATTTCTGTATATCAGCAATTCTATACCAGATAAACAGTTAATTTTATTATTTAATGCACATACTACAAATATATAATTTTGCTCATCTCCATTTTATGCTAATAATTCAACTAGAGTAGAGACAAAGAAGTATAATGGCATTGTATTAACCTTTGCTGAAGAAATCTGAATTTAAATACATCACAAACCTTATTAGATATTATAAAAGGAGTGTAGTAATTTATCTGATACAATCCTATGCATATCAACAGATATAATTTCAAATGAATTCAGTTGGTCATGCCATCAGGAAGGTGAAAATAAAATTCTAATCTAAACCTCATTCAATAAATTTAATTTGAATCAAGATTTAGATCAGAGTCAAATAAAATTCTGGATTGTTGGAAAAATGGCTTCAAATGCCAGGTGTTTTTGTGTGGTGGTTCAATGGCTAAGATGCGAAACTTCTCGATTGAAAGGTCGGCAGTTCAGCAGTTTGAATCCCTAGTACCACGTAACGGGATGAGCTCCTGTTACTTGTCCCTTACCTAGCAGTTTGAAAGCACGTAAAAAATGCAAGTAGAAAAATAGGGTCCACCTTTGGTGGGAAGGTAACAGCGTTCCGTGCACTTTTGGCGTTTAGTTATGCCAGCCACATGATCAAGGAGCCGTCTTCAGACAGCTCTTTGGCTTTAAAACAGAGATGAGCACCGCCCCCTAGAGTCAGGAACAATTAGCACATATGTGCGAGGGGAACCTTTACCTTTACACAAAAGATATAATGCATTGAAGTTACTTCTGTTATCCAAAGCTAAAGAGGATCAAACGATTTGGAATTTCAATACCAAAAGAGGTCAAATTTGTCCATTTTATGTTAATCCCAAAATCTATCTGATTCATATTTCTAAATAGGTATCCTAATAAAAGAGAATATTTGTAGCTCAAGCTTGAAATGATGGGTTCTTGGTACTCTCTGAGCTTCCTTGTTTTCTTGCAGATGTTTTGTTACCCAAATAGCACTAACACTGATGGTATTACCTAGTTTGGGTAATGAAACATCTGCAAGAAAACAAACAAGCTCAGAGAGCATCAAGGACCCCTCAAATAAATATCACTTAAAACTTAGCTCAAGGAATAGATTGCAGTAGAATATTGGATTTTTTAAAAACTATGCAAATTTTTGTTCTTGCTTGAAAAACCATGACAGGAAAATTATATGACTATTACATTCCCAGTATGCTCACTGCTCAGTGCATGCTGAATTTTAATATACTGCTTAGAAAACATACCTTCTTTTTAAAAATTAAGTACACTTCATTGAGCAATATTTGATGTATAATAGGAAACAATTGGATATAAAACCAGAGCAGATCAAGTGAATTTGGTACTGACTAAACATATTTAAATTTGGAACCAAAGTTGTAAGTGGGCAAATTACTACCAAGTAATTCTAATGGCTTGCATTAGCAAACTGCTAGCTCACATATAGTTTTAACCAATAGGCAATATCAAGTTAATGAGCATTCTTTCACAAAATACATCAAGCTGAAACAAAATAAATACACCATGAAGTTAGCGTTACAGGCAGACACATATATTATGTTCAAGGGGACAAAGGCTAACTGCATAAGTGTTCCCAAACTTCTATTTAGAAAATTCTACGACTATGAAAAGTTATTTCATGGTAATTATTTACAAAGCTAATTTGACAAGAAAGCCCCTCAGGTTAATAATCCTGAAATTATTATTTATTTAGGGTATGATGAGAACATGACATGCCACCAGACTTGAAATCATGGGTTTAGAAAACTTAGAACTCCGCCGCCTTCAACATGACCTGAGTTTAACTCATAGAATCATCTATTACAATGTCCTTCCTGTTGAAGACTACTTCAGCTTCAATTGCAACAATACACAAGCACACAATAGATTTAAGCTTAATGTTAACAGCTCCAATCTTGATTGCAGAAAATATGACTTCAGTAACAGAGTTGTTAATACTTGGAATACACTATCTGACTCTGTGGTCTCTTTCCAAATTCCCCAAAGCTTTAACCAAAAACTGTCTACTATTGACCTCACCCCATTCCTAAGAGGTCTGTAAGGGGCGTGCATAAGAGCACAATCCTGCCTACCATTCCTGTCCTATTGTTTCCTTTCATTATATCCAATTAATATAGTTATTACATACTTATGCTTATATATATGCTTATATATTGTATAGTTATTTCATGCTTATGCTTATATATACTGTTGTGACAAAATAAATAAATAAATAAAAATGACAGAAGAGAAATAAACATATATCAGATGCACATTTCTTGGGTCTCATGACCATGATAAACAGATGCGTATAAAATCAAATCCTAAAATAATGTCATATTTACCAAACATTAATCAGTAAGATGATGATTAATACATTGCATTAATCAAAATTTCAGAAAATTGTAAAGCGACAGCATTTAAAGCTGTGATAAAAAACAGAGTAGCAAGCATTATATCACAAATTTGATAAGTAGAATGGCATAAAGACTAAACCAGCAGTTTTCTGAGAATGTGCTGTAAAATTTCCACAGGTGTGTCACATCGCTCAGAATCCCAGCTCCCATGACATCACCAAGGATAGACTGCCTCCATTTATCCTCCCATGCCTCAGCAACATTTATGAAGTACAGTATGTGCTCTGAGTTGAAAACATTTGGAAGCTTCTGGTCTAAAGTACTAAGCAGAAATTAACATGGATTAATCTCTATTTATAAAAACAAATAATAAAGTCTGAGTCAAGTTAAGATTTCTTTATTACTAAGGAAATGTTTTCATTGAATTTTACATTAGAATTTCATCAATAGATTTGAGGGATTAGATTTTTTAAAAAATTTAATATATGGTAAATATAAAGGTTCCCCTCGCACATATGTGCTAGTCGTTTCCGACTCTAGGAGGCAGTGCACATCTCCATTTCAAAGCCGAAGAGCCAGCGCTGTCCGAAGACAGCTGGTCATATGGCCAGCATGACTAAACGCCAAAGACATATGGAACGCTGTTACTGTACCTTCCCACCAAAGGTGGTCCCTATTTTTCTACTTGCATTTTTACGTGCTTTCGAACTGCTAGGTTGGCAGAAGCTGGGACAAGTAATGGGAGCTCACCCCATTACACGATACTAGGGATTCGGACTGCTGAACTGCCGACCTTTTGATTGACAAGCTCAATGTCTTAGCCACTGAGCCACCACGTCCCTTAATACACAGTACAGGGGTGTTGTGTCTCACCCACTCCCCCTGCCACAGCCGGGCCCCTCTTATCTCTGCCGGACGCTGATAGTTCGGAAGAATGTCCTGGCATGCCTCCAGGCCCCAGCCCTGGCACCATGCCCGGACAGGCCGAGCAAGATGAAGGGCCTGACGTGCCTTCAGCCCCCAGTCCTGGCACCATGCCCAGGCAAACGGAGCAACTAAACCCCTCCCCCACAGCATGTGAGCCTGAAGGATGTGAAGCCGGTTATGAGCTCAGATTACCAACAGCTGGAGGCTGGAGAGATCCTCGCTTCCGAAGAATTGAGAGGCGACGTCAGCAAAAGGAAGGGAGGAGCAGGCCTGGATAAGTGCTGAGTCATGGAGCCACACCCCATGGCCTATATAAAGGATCTGCTTTCTGGCATTCTCTGAGTCAGGCAAAGTCTAACTTGGATTGCTGAAGTCACTTCCTGGTCTTGCCTGCCTTGAGAACTCTGACAGGACTTTGGCAGAGCTGCAGAGGCACGCTTGATACGGACTTCCCCGATCCGGCCGTCAGCGGAGGAGTGGGACACGACAAGGGGATTATATATTTATTTATTCAGCAATGCCTATATTAAACCTTTCAAAGTGGAAAGAGGGGCAAATAACTAAGACAGAATATCAGCAAATAGCCTGAGCCTGTAAAGATGAAGTGAGGAAAGCTAAGGCTCACAATGAACAAAGGCTTGTGACAAAAGTAAAAAATAACAAAAAAAAGCTTCTTCCAACATGTGAAAAACAAGAAAAAAGTCAAGGAAACAACTGGCCCATTGTTGGGAGAAAGTGGCAAGAAGGTGAGAAGCAACAGGGAGAAAGCAGATCTATTTAACTCATTTTTTGCAACTATCTTTACACAAAAGGAAAAAACAATCCAACCTATCAAAAACAGCACCACAAAAAACAGATTAGGAACACAAGTTAAAATGGGAAGAAAATGGTAAGTGAACACCTGTCTACCCTAGACGAGTTCAAATCTCCAGGACCAGATGGATTACACCCCAAGGTTCTGAAGGAACTGGCAGACGAGATCTCAGAACCACTGAACTATATCTTTCAAAGATCCTGGAGCATGGGAACTGCCAGAGGACTGGAAAAGAGCTGATGTAGTTCCCATCTTCAAAAAAGGGAAAAAAAAACAGAATCCAGGAATCACAGACCTATCAGCCTGACCTCAATACCAGGGAAGATTCTGGAAAAGATAATCAACAACACTTAGAAGCAAACAAAGTAATAACCAAAAGCTGACATTGGTTTGTCAAAAACAGATCATGTCTGACTAATCTTATTGCATTCTTTGACAAAGTGACAAAATTAGTGGACCAGAGGAATACTGTCAATATAATTTACTTGAACTTTAGTAAAGTATTTGACAAAGTAGACCATAACCTAAGACTAGATAAAGTAGAAAAAAGTGGGTTAGACGACATCACCACCAGAGGGATTCATATCTGGCTGATCAACCACACTCAGCGTGTAGGGAAGTATGCAGTGGAGTACCCCAAGGCTCTGTTTTAGGCCCAGTACTCTTCAACATCTTCATCAATAACTTGGACAAGGGCATAGATGGGGAATTCATCAAATTTGCAGATGACACCAAGCTGGCAGGAATAGCCAACACTCCAGAAGATACAGAAGGATCTTGACAGACTTGAACATTGGGCACTATCTAATAAAATGAAATTCAACAGTGAAAAAAGTAAGGTTCTACATTTAGGCAAAAAAAAACCAAAATGCACAGGTACCATATATGTGGTACCTTGCTCAATAGTAGTAACTGTGAGAGGGATCTTGTAGTCCTACTGGACAACCATTTAGATATGAGCCAACAGTGTGCAGCAGCTGCCAAAAAATGCAACACAGTTCTGGGCTGCATAAACAGAGGGATAGAATCAAGATCACGTGAAGTGTTAATCCCACTTTATAATGCCTTGGTAAGACCACACTTGGAATACTGCATTCAGTTTTGGTTGCCACGATGTAAAAAAGATGCTGAGACTCTAGAAAGAGTGCAGAGAAGAGCAACAAAGATGATTAGGAGACTGGAGGCTAAAACATATGAAGAAGGGTTGCAAGAACTCAGTATGTCTAGTTTAATGAAAAGAAGGACTAGGGGACACCTGATAGCAGTGTTCCAATATCTCAGGGGTTGCCACAAAGAAGAGGGAGTCAAACTATTCTCCAAAGCATCTGAAGGTAGAACAAGAAGTAATGGGTAGAAACTAATCAAAGAGAGAAGCAACTTAGAACTAAGGAGAAATTTCCTGACAGAACAATTAATAAGTGGAACAACTTGCCTGCAGATGCTCCAACACTGGAAATTTTAAAGAAAATATTGGATAACCATTTGTCTGAAGTGGTGTAGGTTCCTGCCTGGGCAGGGGGTTGGACTAGAAGACCTCCAAGGTCCTTTCCAACTCTTGTTATTATCATTATTATTACTAAAGACTAACCAGGAGTCTGAACTGCTCAAAGCGAAAATAGTTCCGTAATTCTCTCAAATTAAGCAGGGAATTCTTCTACAAGAATTTTTTTTTAAATTGCATAGTATTAATAAACAGTAGTTTATTGTGGAAAAAAGGTATCACAAAGGGTCACAGCTTTTTAAGTATGTTCAACATTTGAACATGTTTAAGCAAAAGTAAGTTTTGTTTTAAATAAAGAAAATTATGACTGGATCCACAGGAAGTACAAACTAAAGTTCTGTCAGAGGAAGGAAAAGCTTTACATAATCTTCTGCCATAAACCACAACATTTCTACCAAGGGTTCAGAAAACAGACTATAAATGGTTTGTCCTTCCACCTCAAACCCTTTCAATAAGCTCTATGTAATAGGAAAGTGACAACTAAAAAAACTCTGGATTACAAAATTATTTTCATCTTCGTGTATATTTTAGAGGACCCTGATTCATTTTTAGATATGTAAGCTATTTAATAAAGTATGAATGCACTTACAGGTGCATATTCTTTTATATAATAGCTCTATCCAAGATAATGCTCTTAGCTATGAAGTGGAAGTATTTGTTTTCTATGCAAAATAAACATACTAGGTTTGCAAGTCATGTGGAGGATAAAATTATGTCAATTAGCATTCATGGAAGATGCTCTAGTATCAGTGAACATGCCAATAAAGAAGGGTGAAATTATTTTGAGCATTTTATATACTAACATTCAAAAGGGGAATTAAAAAAAGAACTATGCAAATTGTTTGTCTTGCTTGAAGAACAACTGTGACAGGAAAATTATGTGGCTATTCAATTCCCAGTGGGCTCACTGCTCAGTGCATACTGAATTTTAATATACTTAGAAAACATACCATCTTTTTAAAGATTAAGTACACTTCATTGAACGATACTTGATGTATAATATATAATGCTAAATCTATGCCAAAATCTGGGAAAACAAACTCATTTTCTGGAGAAGATTCTGAACTTGAAATAGTGTACACCTTCCCGGTTAAATTGTTAGTACTTAACTTTTGCAATAAGAATGCAAAATGCAGATGAAATTAAATAAAATGCAGATGAGATGAAATAAAATGTGTTTTGGCTATTTCATTAACCAAATGGTGAATGGTGATGGTGAACCTATGACATGCGTCCACAGATGGCACACAGAGCCCACTCTGTGGGGTTCTGCCATGTATGCGCAGGAGGTGGGGTGCATGCTCAGGAGGGTGCAGATTGGTGCAGGAGGCTTTCCAGGCACAAAATGTGCCCTGTTTTGGGCAGGGAAAGCTTCCTGCACTAACCTGGAAGCCAAAACAGGGCCCTGGCACAGGCACAGGGGACGTGCGAACATGTGCAGGGGTGGGACACATGCACAGGACACGTTCAAGACTGCACAGGGCATGTGTGCATGCACGGAGGGATGCTCGCATTGCATTTTGGGGGTTTGGACACACGCGCATGCATTCGGACACACACATATGCTTTGGGCACTCAGCATCAAGCTATCACTGGTATAAGCTATCAATTGAAGATATAAGAGCATAGATGGTCAGTTTTCTCATCTGCTCCACTGCTTCTCCGCTAATCTGACAGCTTCTCCCAAGCACAGCTGTAGCAAGACAGACAATTTCCAGAATGAAATAGGTGCATACAAATGGAATGAATGCAGTCTACAATTAGAAGAGAACATTTGTAGCTTAGGGTTAAACTGTGAGGTCCTTGGTGCTCTCTGAGTTTGGTTATTCAGATATTTATATCTTTATTGTTAAACTTTATCCTTAGAGAAGACAATTTATGGGCTTTTAGAAAGATTTTCCTGAAATGTTACAATCTAGGATTTAATACAAAGCTTGCTTATTTATTTATTTTTTAATTGAGTTGAACTTAATATTGTATCAGTTTGAGATTTTTAAAAAAATACACCCTGCTTTGGAAATTACAGAATATTTTGCCTAATTCATTTTCCCATAGACTTCTGAATGGAGAACTTCATTGCCATAATTGGAGAAATGTACATTTTAAGTTTGTGTTTGCATATTTTTAAATAGAAAAATTGATATTAAAATGTGGCCCAAATTTCTTGCTCATCAGAAGCTGATATTCATGGAAACCTTCTACACCAGTAATTCTTGTCACATAACTTGACAATAAATATGGGTGAAATAATTATTTGTGATCCTTCAGTAAACTACTATTTTTGCATTTGTTCCATTCACATAAAACAAACAGAAAAATATATGATTTAGTAAGACAGAATGTACCGTATTTTTCGGAGTATAAGATGCACCTTAATTTTTGGGGAGGAAAATAGGGGAAAAAAATTCTGCCTACCAGGTATTCATCTGGCTAGTGTCCTTAGCCTGGTCAGCTTCAGCACATTAGTTCACTCACTGGTTTTGAGGCTGGGGCTGGTTGGGGCTAAAAAACAGCTTCTAAAGCACAGTTGATCGTCGGAGGGAGCAGCAATTAGAAAAGCAGGCAAAATGCAGAAGATCACTTTGCTCATAAGCGCTGCATTGGAGCTGAAAAACAGCTTCAAAAGCACAGCTGCTCATCAGAGGGAGCTCCAATGACTAAAGCAGGTGAATCGCGGAAGGGGAAAGAGAAGCAGCAGCTATTCCGGATGGCCATTTTGGACACCGTGCATTGCGTTTTCAGCCTCCCAACGCGTCATGTTTTCAGGCGGCGATAAACCACGATGTGCTTTGGTGATCCCCGCAGCCTTGAAAGGCTCTCAAATGGAGCATCTGAAGGTTGAAAATAAGACACGCAGAACCCACCGACAAACCATTGTTGATGGCAATCTCTGCAGCCAGGAAGAGGAAGTACGGAGGCCAAAAGGTGAGGGCCGGTAGGTGGGAAAAAAGTGTGTCTTATACTCCAAAAAATACAGTATTTTCCATTAAAAGGAATAAACAGGAGCCCTTCCTTTATGTCTCTCAACAAAACATCAATTAAGTAAAAGTGAAATGGAAACAGAATGTTAAGGCACTTTTCCCTAGTTATTCTTGATTTTTCTATACAAATGAAGTGGACATTTCAGTAATGAAAATTATTGCTAAATAAATATTGGTTTATTAAATTCTTATCTTTTAGACACCGTCAACTACAGAGATTAAAGCTCACACCAAGCAATAACTCAATCTGTATGTGACCATACAGATCATGAATTACATTTCCACAGAAAATAAACTAATGAGAAGATTTTTTTTCCTGCTCATAAGGCTTTCAACCTATGAAATAAACAATGAGACCCAAAATGTGACTCGAATAGCAACAGCCTGCTGATATATAAACAAAAAAGGAATGTGCTCCATTCAGTAACTCTGAATTGTTGTCAAGCATTCAAAGGTGCCAGAAAGGAAAAGAGGTAACAGTTTGCCAAAATTAAATAGCCTTTCCATTAAATTTTCAATTCAAGTGCCACTCCATGGCCTGCTTCTGTCATAATATTGCCATCTTCCTAATTCTGCTTAAGCAAATGTGAGGCAGCTAAATAGAACTTTTTTTCCATAAGTATCTCTTTTCAACTGAATGAACTGAAACTGCATTTTTCTTCTGGAAGCCTCCAGCCTCAATCAAGGCTTCATCTGACATTGCTATAGTGAATTTTTTAAAGCACTTTTTGAAACTATAACACAACACAGAGCTCAGTTCAATTGGTTGTAGGAACTGCTGATTTACTTAAATCATGGTTAAGTGATTTAGGAAACTTGTTTTTATGGCCAAAAGTTATGGGAGAAAAATTCTAATAACTGTACTGAGAGATGGAGTTGTACCATGAAAATTATTCACTGACACATCTCCAGGAAGGGAAAAATGGAATACATTCAGAACAAACAAAGGTTTTAATAGACATTTAATATCTCTAGTTCATTATACAAAAGGCAAAACAATAGGCTATTTCTGGAATCATAATCAGATTGTGTCTAGAGATGATCAGAGTTAATACTTCAGCCCACAGTTGCAATTTGTAATGTGTCAGGTAATCACAGTTTGTCAACTCATCTATTTCCTAGATCAAAATTAAGCTTTCTTAACTATGTTTTGCCTAAATTCTTGTTCTTGTTTCAGATGATACCAATAATTAAGAAAGATAAAATTTGGATGAATGGCAGATTGGAATTAATAAATTTATATGGGAAGGAAAAATGGAATACATTCAGAACAAACAAAGGTTTTAATAGACATTTAATATCTCTAGTTCATTATACAAAAGGCAAAACAATAGGCTATTTCTGGAATCATAATCAGATTGTGTCTAGAGATGATCAGAGTTAATACTTCAGCCCACAGTTGCAATTTGTAATGTGTCAGGTAATCACAGTTTGTCAAAATTAAATAGCCTTTCCATTAAATTTTCAATTCAAGTGCCACTCCATGGCCTGCTTCTGTCATAATATTGCCATCTTCCTAATTCTGCTTAAGCAAATGTGAGGCAGCTAAATAGAACTTTTTTTCCATAAGTATCTCTTTTCAACTGAATGAACTGAAACTGCATTTTTCTTCTGGAAGCCTCCAGCCTCAATCAAGGCTTCATCTGACATTGCTATAGTGAATTTTTTAAAGCACTTTTTGAAACTATAACACAACACAGAGCTCAGTTCAATTGGTTGTAGGAACTGCTGATTTACTTAAATCATGGTTAAGTGATTTAGGAAACTTGTTTTTATGGCCAAAAGTTATGGGGAGAAAAAATTCTAATAACTGTACTGAGAGATGGAGTTGTACCATGAAAATTATTCACTGACACATCTCCAGGAAGGGAAAAATGGAATACATTCAGAACAAACAAAGGTTTTAATAGACATTTAATATCTCTAGTTCATTATACAAAAGGCAAAACAAGCCAAAATGGCAGTGTGAATGCATATACTACAAGGAAAAAATATAAAACGCTAGAAAGTAAACATGATCAGCAAATGAAAATACTATTATAGCATGTGGTAATTAAGATTCTTTAAGAAATGCTAATGCAATCAGGTAAATGTCTGATTAGCTTGAGAACAAAATAATTCATGCAAATGGAATGAAACCTATTTCCTTACTATAGCTCATTAGTCCACAGAACTGCAACAATTAGTTCCTACAGTATGTTGAAATAAGGGAAATAATGTGATCATCCTTGTAATTGTTATAATGTAGGAAACAAGCTCACAAATCTCACCTTTAGTGAAAGTAGTGAGGGGGGATTGGCTTTATAGACCTCCCTTCATTTTATCCCTGAAGTATGCTGAACAAGATCATCCTCCCTGGACTACACAGTCAACCGGGTAATTTTAGCCAATAAATATTCCACAACTGGATCTGCTTCACAGGTTTGGTACTAGGAGGATAAAATGAAGGCAGATTTCTGACGTTTCGACGAAATCCCATTCGTCATCTTCAGGCTAGGTGTTTACAGCTTCGTGCTTCTAGGAGCTGTAAATTTCTCCTAGAAGCACGAAGCTGTAAACACCTAGCCTGAAGATGACGAATGGGATTTCGTCGAAACGTCGCCAAGACACTTCCAATTTTACGCGGGACAAAACCCGAATAACCAAAGACCTATATACAAACACCCACAAAAACCTCAGAAAACAAATTATATATTTATTTATTTATTTATTTATTTATTTATTTTATTTATTTATTTAAATTTTTATACCGCCCTTCTCCCGAAGGACTCAGGGCGGTGTACAGCCAAAAATAAAAACAATAAAGTATACAAAGTTAAAATATCAATTTAAAATACATATTCAATAATGGCCGAATTAAAACCGTCAATTGACCCAACCTAAAATAACCCATATAAAATTACAAAAAATTAAAATTTAAAATTTAAAAAATTTAAAAATCAGGCCAGTCCCGCTTGGATAAATAAGTAAGTTTTTAATTCCCGGCGAAAGGTCCGAAGGTCAGATATTTGGCGCAAACCGGGGGGAAGTTCGTTCCAGAGGGTAGGTGCTCCAACAGAGAAGGCCCTTCCCCTGGGGGCCACCAGCCGGCATTGCTTGGCGGACGGCACCCTGAGAAGACCCTCTCTGTGAGAGCGTACAGGTCGATGGGAAGCATAAGGTAACAGCAGGCGGTCCCGTAAGTACCCGGGCCCTAAGCCATGGAGCGCTTTGAAGGTGGTAACCAGAACCTTGAAGCGCACCCGAAAGACCACAGGTAGCCATGCAGACTGCACAGGAGCAGTGTTACCCGGGAGCAACGTGAAGCTTCTTCGATCACCCGCGCAGCTGCATTCTGGACTAACTGGAGTCTCCGAGTGCACTTCAGGGGTAGCCCCATGTAGAGAGCATTGCAATAATCCAGACAAGAAGTGACGAGAGCATGAGTGACCGTGCATAAGGCATCCCAGTCCAGAAAGGGACGCAACTTGCGAACCAGGCGAACCTGGTAAAAGGCTCTCCTGGAGACGGCCGCCAAATGATCTTCAAACGACAGCCGTCCATCCAGGAGAACGCCCAAGTTGCGTACCCTCTCTGTTGGGGCCAGTGACTCGCCCCCAACAGACAGCTGCGGTTGCAGCTGACTGTACTGGGGTGCCGGCATCCACAGCCACTCCGTCTTGGATGGATTGAGTCTGAGTCTGTTTCTCCCCATCCAGACCCGTACGGCCTCCAGGCAACGGGACAGCACTTCGACAGCTTCGTTGGGATGGCCCGGGGTGGAAAAGTACAGCTGAGTGTCATCAGCGTACAGCTGATAACTCACCCCGAAGCCACTGATGACCTCGCACAACGGCTTTATGTAGATGTTGAACAGGAGAGGCGAGAGAATCGACCCCTGAGGCACCCCACAAGTAAGGCGCCTCGCGGTCGATCTCTGCCCTCCTGTCAACACCGTCTGTGACCGGTCAGAGAGATAGGAGGAGAACCACCGATAAACAGTGCCTCCCACTCCCAAACTCTCCAACCGGCGCAGCAGGATACCATGGTCGATGGTATCAAAAGCCGATGAAAGATCTAACAGGACCAGGGCAGAGGAACAACCCCTATCCCTGGCCCTCCAGAGGTCATCCACCAACGCGACCAAAGCTGTCTCCATGCTATACCCAGACCGGAAGCCGGACTGGAACGGGTCTAGATAGACGGCTTCATCCAGGTACTGGGGAAGCTGACATGCCACCACACTCTCTACAACCTTCGCCACAAAGCGAAGGTTGGAGACTGGACGGTAATTACCCAAAATAGCTGGGTCCAGGGAAGGCTTCTTAAGGAGGGGTCTCACCACCGCCTCTTTCAAGGCGGCGGGAAAGACCCCCTCCAACAAAGAAGCATTTATAATTCCCCAGAGCCAGCCTCGTGTCACTTCCTGAGTGGCCAGCACCAGCCAGGAGGGACACGGGTCCAGTAAACATGTAGTGGCATGTAACCTCCCCAGCAGCCTGTCCATGTCCTCGGGAGCCACAGAATCAAACTCATCCCAAATAACATATATATATATAATATATATATGCGAAAACCACTCACGCCGCAATCACGAAATCTCCAATCTCCAGAACTGTAAAAACTTGAAATTTGGCACGTATGTTCCTCTTGGCTTCTAGGTGCTCACTAAGAAAGGATTTTTCGAAATGACCATCAGAGCGTTAGTATTTCCTATATTATGATTAACACATTCAGATGTTAAGGAGTTCTACTCCCCCACCCCACCTGAAAAGAAATCTGTTCCAAATGCAAAACACAAGCAGAGGAGAGGAGTTTCACTTTCAGTTTTACTTTCACAGCAGGAAGCAGCTTTAATACAGAACACTTGAGCTAAGCCATGGCCAGGCTCCTTCCTGTCTTCTTCTTGCTCATACATCAAATACTATTTCACTTTCCAAACAGCCCTCTGATGCTAAGGAGTTCTACTCCACCTCCCCACCTGAAAAGAAATCTGTTCCAAATGCAAAACACAAGCAGAGGAGAGGAGTTTCACTTTCAGTTTTACTTTCACAGCAGCAACCAGGGGATAGGACAGGAGAGGCTTCTGTGGGGTAAGGCTGAGGGAGAGAAGGGGATAGGATAGAGGTGACTTCTGTGGGGCAAGTCTGAGGGAGAGAAGGGGTTAGGATAGGGGAGGCTTCTGTGGGACAAGCTTGAGAGAGAGAAGGGGATAGAAGAGGCCGATCATAACAACTCATTAATTTTCAAGCTGTGTCGATTTATCAAGCCCTATCACATAGTTTCATAGCAAACTAGGGTATCCAACTAGTAATTAAATAAATGTCTTATATGTGACCACCTAGGCACTTGATCAACTGCTACCCATTATGCATGTTGCTGCACTTTTTCATTTCAAATTGCAATGGAGGAATCAAATTTTTTTCATGTCATGAAAAACCTGAATTTCCTCCACATTCAAAACCATCTCAGTGCCAACCATAGTGTAAGCAAAAGCACAAACACAAGAAAGCTACAGGCATACCAGTCAGACACTTTATTTTCATTCCTTTCCATGAAGGCAATTTATAAATAATGTTCAGTGAGTTAACACTGGAGTTCAAACTATCTCATTTTATCAGTCTTTTCTGCCTTGGGATCAAACAACCAATCTGAGGAAGAAAGCATTTCAGTAATTCTTGGTTATTTGCACAAACAGGAATACGTTTATTCCTTCAACATACAGTTATGAAAATGTCAGCGATGTATATAAAAAGTATATATTTGAAAAAATATGCCTGGCTGCAGTAGCTGAAACTAGCTTAGCTCTGACTCTTGGATGTATGGCAAAGGAACAGCATGATAAATACATACAGTTTTAAGCAATTCAAGAAATTAGTTCTTATTTTAACTCCAGACTGATTGCTTCCTGGTTGGTGAATTCAGAATAGTTAAAAGAGACCCAAGTGGAAGCTAAAACATGTTTCTGGATGTATTTATATGTATGCACCTGGAAATTCAAAATATATATACTTGACCATTGATATGACATGTATTAATACATAATTGATTGTAAGTGCAAGACTGCATAGTGATTAATAAAGTATATTTTTATTGCTTCACTGAAGTCTAGATTGCCAGTTCTCACCCATTGATTTTGTTAATGAAAAAACTACTATATTTTTTTTTAAAAAGCCATTCTATATAAACAGGGAGCAAACCCCACATTCATTTGCACTGATGTTGCCCAAACAAGCAAACAACCAAGTTCAGGAGGCACCAAGGACTCCACGGAGGGGGGGGGGATATTGTGGAAGAAGGCAAGAGCAAGCACTTCTATGTTGTTGCAAGAAAAGTGTATGGATTGTCCTGTAGACACCAGGAACCAGACACAAATCAAATGAATTGTTTGTACGTGTACCATATAGTTGTTAACGCTGATGATGATTAAGTGTGTGAGAGATGAGAAACTTCTACAGGAAGAATTGATTAGAAGTAAAGTTACTACATATACAAGTGAGATAAAAATTATATATATTGTCACTTTTGAAAAATGCTCCATTTGTGTTAGTTTATAGCTTAAACCTAAACTCTGCTGGTGACTGGATAGTAGAGACTAACATCCATAAGCAAACTTGCTCGAAAAGCCTGTTCTACAAAATCAAGTATAGGAATGTCAATAAAGAACTGTGCCTTCTGTAAAACAAAGCCTCTTTTTGTTTGCAGGTGACTGAATGCTATCTGTGATTGGGAAAACAGGAACAATAGTTTATACTTGTACTTGCTGTTTATGCAATCTGGAAACTTATGGCTCTATGTCAGATATTAATTAGGTTCTTCACTATAGTAATATGATTAATATATGAATTATATATTATGTAATATGTGTTCCTATATAATATCTACTTGTTTAGCAGAGTAGTTTCATGTAAGGCACTTGAGAGGATAATTTGGGCATTCGTTTTTTTCTTGATCCAAATAAAGCAAAAAAGTATTTTTCCATGATGTGAAGCAAAACATTTTTTTTAATATTTTTTTTTACTGATTTACATTTTTTAAGATTTTTATATGCAATAAAAGTCAAATCTAAAGTAAAGGTTGGAAACGAAAAAAGAAGCAAAAAGGGAAAAGTGCAAGGGGGGGGAAAAGGAAAGAATTTTTTATTATTATTATTATTTCCATAGTAGAAGCTATAAAGGTTAGAGCCAAGTCTTTTCAAGCCACCTAAAGGACAATGTGTTATTGGGACAACAAAAGAAAGACAAATAGGGACAAAGTGAGACTTGGATAATGTACAAGTCCCAGTGATGTAATATTTTGCAAACAATTACTTGGAGTCAAAAAGCAATTTTAAGATAGTGTAGTCTATACAAAAGTACCAGACAAAATGAAAGCTGTCTAAGATATGCACATGTTTTAAAAACCCTAATATTTTTATTTAGATTTTTCTTAAATAAATTTGCAATATATATTGTTCTGCTACTTTTAATACACCTGCACAGATCACTCAAACATGAGTATTTGACGCCAAAGCCCAAAAACGCCATCATACAAATGCTTTGTTCTTTCAATTTGCACTGATGAATGACAAATTAAATAGCACTTATGCTGATGTTAACTCAACTATATCCCAAACCACAAAATTAAACTATTTTTAAAAAACAGAAAGAGCAATACAATCTGAGCTTTTAAAAATCCTTTTTTCATAGTTTTTTCCTAAAATAAATAACAGTTAAATGACAGCGTTCCTTGGTTTATTCACTAACGAAGTGAAATATTCTGCAATACAATCTTACATCTATATAGTAGACGAGCAAGAGATTAGACCTATGCCAAAGGTGAGAATTATTCAAATCATAATCATGGAAACCGTAATTTCCATGCTGGATCAGATCCACAACTAGCAAATAATAGGGAGTTGCCATTTACAGGAGAATTAATAATTCTATGTTTCATGAATTTTCCTTTGTGATGAAAATGTAGCTCTACAGATATTACATAACTATTTAGCCAAATATGTCTAATATGGACAGCCAAGATGTATAACTACAAATGCAACAAATGTAAGTCTTAGCAGGCATCCATACACGGAATCCAACTTATGCAGAAATTGACCATTGTGTGTAGAACTATACCCATGGAGACTATTACTATTACTGTCTTAAATGAGGGGAATTGATACAACAAGCAAGATTTCTGCCTCCTCACTGCATGTCTACCAAATCATTAAAAAGAGGACTACATACAATCCCAGTCCAAGAAAGAGGGCAACTGTCACACCAATCTGTGCAAAGATCCTCCAGCCATGGCTGTGAAAAGCAACTATGAATCTAGAACAATCCCCAAATTGCACACCTTCTCAGTCTGGGATAGTGTCACCCTGTCCAGAGTCAGACATGAAATATCATCTGGGCTGGGCAGCGGCTAACAAAAAGTGGGCTGTCCATTGAAGGGAACTGATGTTAGTGTCATCAAAATCCAAATCATGGTACCACTGCCTAGATTAAAATCAATTTAATGTATGACACACCCCCCCCATGCAATTAGAGTCATGAATAAGTTAGACCAGGCCCATGGCTTCCATGGTGGCCATAAATTCCTGTAACTCTGACCATCTAACCCAGTGACGGGTAAACTTTTTGCGGTTGTGTGCCAAAAGCGTGGGGAGCGTGGGGGGGTGGTCATGCGTGGGCATGCCCACATCCATAATTCAATGCCCCTCACCCCCCAAGCACATGTGCGCGTGACACATACATACACGTGCTCCTCCCACTTTTGGCATGCAACAGCAAAAAGGTTACCGGTGGGCCCAGTAGGCCCGGTTTTTCCCCTCCCCAGGCTCCAGGGGCTTTTTTGGAGCCTGGGGAGGGGAAAAATGGCCTCCCACACCCCCAAGGCCCTCCGGAGGCCAGAAACGGCCTGTTTCCCGACTTCTGGTGGGCCCGGAAGACCCGATAATCAGCTGGCCAGCGTGTGCATGAGCACTGGAGCTGAACTAGGACAACACTTGTGTGCCCACAGATATGGCTCCATGTGCCACCTGTGGCGCATGCCATCAGGACTCTAACCTGATTACCTAGAAAGGACAGATTTAAGTCTCCAAAAACCATAAAATCTGGGGAACTTCATTCATAGCCCAGTCTATGAGAATAGGCAGGGATGTAGCTATACTGTAAGGAGGAAGCTAAGTGAGCAGCAATCCCCACTGATCCCCCTACTGATCCCTATGGCCCAATCACACAAAAAGGGTTTCATATCCAGGCAGACCACCTGGTGGCCACCCAAAACTCACAAAAGACAACAGCCATACCCTCATTCTACCTTGGAATTGTATTTGGTGCTGTATTCAAAACCCTGAAGGACACATTTCAAAGAGGTGAACCCTCCCTTCCTTGCCCAGCAGGGTTCAGTGATACAGGTCACATCAGCATTATCATCCATGATCAAGTTGTGGATAAGGGAAGCTTTAGTACATATTGATCCCCTTATTCAGTGACAGCAGCTGGAATCCAGAACAAGAAAAAGACTAAGCAAGTTGTGGTTTATTATGCCACAACAATTTTATTGGCTTATCAAAATATAAAATACAAAACATATAAAGAAAAATAAAGATAATGGAAAGATAAGAAGGGAAAGGGGGAAGAGAAAAAAAAATCCAGCACAGAGGGAAAAAGGAAAAAAAAGGCATTGACTTCCTTTTGATACAATAGAATAAGGCCATAACATAAAACCTCAAGTTTTTACTTTTATATAGTAATATATAGACTAGCCATTTCTATAACATCAAGCCTATCTAATCGGCAAATCCAAAGTTTGTTTTTTTTTCCCCACAACAAGCACAAAGTCCAAAAGCAGTTTCCAAGTAGAAACAAAATAGAATAGAATTAGAATTTTTTTTATTGGTCAAGTGTGATTGGACACACAAAGAATTTGTCTTGGTGCATATGCTCCCAGTGTACATAAAAGAAAAGTTCATCAAGAATCATAAGGTACAACACTTAATGATAGTCACAGGGTACAAATAAGCAATCAAATCATATTAGGAAACAGTCAATATAAATTGTAAGGATACAAGCAACAAAGTTACAGTCATAAAGTCGTAAGTGGAAGGAGATGGGTGATGGGAACAATGAGATTAATAGTAGCACAGACTTAGTAAATAGTTTGACGGTGTTGAGGGAATTATTTGATTAGCAGAGTGATGGCATTCAGGAAACTGTTCTTGTGTCTAATTGTTCTGGTGTGCAGTGCTCTATAATGACATTTTGAGGGTAGGAGTTAAAACAGTTTATGTCCAGGATGTGAGGGATCTGTAAATATTTTCACAGCCCTCTTTTTGACTTGTGCAGTATATAGGTCCTCAATTAAAGGCAGGTTGGTAGCCATTGATTTTTCTGCAGTTCTAATTATCCTCTGAAGTCTGTGTCTGTCTTGTTGGTTGCAAAACTAACACCAGACAGTTATAGAGGTGCAGATGACAGACTAAATAATTCCTCTGTAGAACTGTATCAGCAGCTCCTTGGGCAGGTTAAGCTTTCTGAATTGTGTTCTTTTCTTTAATCAAAGCAGTCAATTTGGCCATCTCTGCTAACTCCATCAAATTTTGCAACCATTAATTGTTGGAATATTCTTCCAAGTTGCGGTTGATAAAATTGATGGGGTCCTCATAACAGATGGGAAGTTTAAAAAATCCAAGACAACATATGAAGCTATATGTGAACGTTGAGGAAGTAAGAATGATTTGAAAAGACAGGAGGTAAACTAGTTTTAAGTACATTTCCACACATACAACGTATCTTTTTCAGGCTTTTTATTTCTTTGGCCTACTATTTCCTGTTTCTTTTCTGCATTCTGCACAATATTGCTTATTCCAAAAGGGAATAATAACATGATGGGTATGTATACATGTGTTTAATTAAAGTCACGATCTCAAATATATATTTGAGATCATATGTGGGTGCAAGAATCTAGATGATCACTGGATCAGAGTAATAATTATAGAGTTAATATAAGAAACTAGACATCTACCCCCTCAAAAATGTTTTTTTATCCCTTTAGAAAACCATTAACTTCCCATGAACATTAAATTAATTAACAAGTGAACATTACCCAATTATGCTAGTAGATTAATCAATATTTTTAGATGCATTGATGCTTGTGGCAGAAAAGTGCTAAAGAACACTAACTCCTCTGCTTTTACACACCCTTTGAGTGAAAGAATTTTTCCATATATAAATTGAGTTTTCGAATACTAATCTCCAAGAACCATAATCACATTAATTCTTGCAGAAACAATTTGTGCCTTTATGGGACAATATACAATAATCTCCCATTCTGAATAGGTCTGTTATTCTGTATGTATCTTGACACAATTCATATCTGACCAAGATATGGAGGGAGAGAATGCTAAGATCTTTCCTGGCAACATGGTCTCTATGAACTACAACTACATGTCTTAAACATAGGTACAGAAGCCAGCTTGACAACTGATTGTTTTTCTTACTTCCTGCCCATTTCGGCTTTTGGAGTTTAAAAAAAACAAAACAACTTTCTTAATCATTATGAAGCTACTGAACAACTTGAACTGGATTGAGTAGTTTATGATGTATATGAAACAAACAGCTCATCAGGTAACAGGAGTTATCTAGATAGAGAGAAACAACTACTTTAAGGTATCCAAAGGAAATTGCTAAATAAATAAATACTATGTAACATATTCTATGTAACAACTTATTTTGGGTTCAGATGGTCCAATCAGATTGTGATTTCTAAGAATGGCTTGCATATAAAAGTATGCATTTCATTAGGTTTTATCAGGATGATTTGATTCATCCAGTGCTCTTGAGTGAAACAACAATAGAATATTTACACAGCCAATCAACCAAACAAGCATAAGGCTGAATAACTTTTTCCAACACAATGTAATCATCTGGAAACTTCAGTATATCCTCAAAGATCATATTTGAATATGCAGTAAAGCAGCTCTCTTAGAAAGTAGAGAATTTTGAGTTATTTTCACCAACAAACTCTGCTGTGAGAGCCAACAGCCAGATTAACCTCTAAAGTTCTTGTTTTAGAAAGTAGTACAGTAATATTTAACTGCCCTACAGTCACTACAATGGTGTTTCTTTTTGTTATCACTCCTAGCCAAATATTAACCTGAATTCTCCAGCTTCCTTTAATCATTAGTTAAATTTTACCATTATTCAGGATTTAAAAAGGAGCTTCAGTCATACACCGCCCTGAGTCCTTCGGGAGATAGGGCGGTATATAAATTTGATCAATAAATAAATAAATAAATAAATACCATTTATGCCAGGGGTAAACAAGTATCTATTTTCTGTTCTACTAGAGAACCACAAATTGAGCCAAGTCCAAAAGATGTCATTTACAAACCCACCCACTCCCATTCTCTGATAAAGCACAAATTTGGCCTGAACATAGCTAGGATGAGGGTGAAACTGAACAATGATTGGACAAAAGTGCCTGATTGCAAAATGCATATATATGATGCATTAAAGGATTATGAGGCTAGGAATTTAAGTACCAAACTGAGTACTACTTCAAGCCTTTCCATACATAGAAAGAAATCTATTCTGGACGGTTCCAAGAGTTCCAGATAGCCAAGCAATTTCTTTTTCTAACTATTGCCCCAGAAAATGCTCCTGCTGCATTAAGCACTAATATATATTATTTTCTTCACATTTTAATTAAAATTGTGCTCAACGGTCCAATTTCAGTTCAAATTCTTCTCTGGTAGGTTTCCATACAGGCAACTTCTGTGTTCATTTTTCTTATGACCACAGCTACTAACGGTCTGTGTGAGATAATAAACCAGTGTGAAACTTCTGAATAGTCAGGTGTGCCAATGCACATGACAGTTAACCTAGAAATTAAATTTCTCATATGAGTACCAGAAAGGAGAAGGCAGCACCAAGCAAATGCCTTTTGAAATAGATATTAATAATTCAGTATTGGCTAACTCCCTTTTGTTTCTGTATTAAAGATTCAAGTTTTTATCTGGTCACTGATACCATAATTATTTTACATCATTGCAGACAATACTATAGTTGAATTGAAGCTACTGTAATTCAATAGCCAAACCATTTTCCTACCTCTGGGAGTCTGATAGGAGAAAAGACTCATTATCTGACCCAATTTCTGCTACTGTTAAAATGCTTCATTTAACTCTTAGTCATCTTGCTCATTTGTGACTGCTGGGTTTCACAGTATGATGATTCTTTTCAGTAGGCAGATGTTCGCAGGTTATGCCATAAAGAGTTGGTGAAAATGTCTTAATTTTTCTTTTACTGTAGAATGCATAGCAAAATAAATTAATTTCCTGAAAAGCTGTGAAATCTGCAAAACATGAATGCAAAGAAATGGGGCAGGCTTACTGTTTTCCAAGATAAAAATTTAAAATGCTAGAAGGCTCTTTCTGGCAGGGTCATGTTTAGCAACTGATTTCTGAAACAGACACTGTTTTTTTCCCCCAACCTGTGTTCCATTGAGGGGTTACACCTGTAAGAAGACAGACAGCTGTGTGAATTTCAGCCTTCCAGAAGAGACAAGAAAAGAGGTTTAAGGGGGAGGGGATCATTTTGAATAAGAAAGAGAGAAAAGGATTAAAGCAACCCTTTCTTTTGTTGGATTTTCTACTTATGCAATGACTAGAATGCTTAAAAAAAAAAAAACCTGGTGGGATGGGGGAAGCCTCAAGGAAGATGCTTGTATACAAGCAAAATGTAGTTTCACTCCAGTAAATCAGTTTGGCCTAAAAAGTCAAAAGCTGACTTCTTAATGTTTTCCTCGTGTGGTTTTCAAAATGAGGTCATTAAGTCTACCTGCAAAATTTCCTAGGTGGGTCTAAATCATATTATCTTGAATTAGATTTGTCAGAAATATTTTGGGGCAGACCACCTAAATTCTACTTTGTGTATTTGAAGTAATCGAAGTAAAAACCTTTTGTCACCACTGAGACAAGTTTAAATCAGTCTAAGAATGCCCTACTGAAGAATATGGGAGCCACTCGTGGTTCCCATATAACATGTCTCCTGCGCAAGCTGCACTGGCTACCTGCGGTCTTCCGGGTGCACTTCAAGGTCCTGGTTACCACCTTTAAAGCGCTCCATGGCAGAGGACCCGGATATCTACGGGACCGCCTTCTGTTACCATATGCCTCCCACCGACCGGTGCACTCCCATAGAGAGGGTTTCCTCAGGGTGCCGTCAGCCAAACAATGTCGGCTGGTGACCCCCAGGGGGAGAACCTTCTCTGTGAGGGCGCCTACCCTCTGGAATGAGCTTCCTCCTGGACTTCGTCAACTTCCTGACCTCCGGGCCTTTCGCTGAAGACTTATCTATTCTTCCAAGCAGGACTGGCATAACATGGGTTTTAAATTGGATTTTAAAATGGGGTTTTATATCATGTTTTTTACAGTTTTAATTTGGCCAATATTGAATAAGTTTTTAAATGGGTTTTATTGTATATTGTATTGTCTTTTTATCTGGCTGTTAACCGCTCTGAGTCCTTCGGGAGAAGGGCGGTATAAAAATTAAATTATTATTATTATTAATATAATTTAAATGGCAACTTTAATTGATGTATATAGTATCTTTTTATATTTAGGCATGTCTTAATGCACTCATTCCTACTTTCACCTTCTCTTGTGCTGATATACTTTTCTGGTCATCCAGCTATGACACTATGATTCCAATATATTAGTTTAAACATTATATGCATTCAAAACTTTTAAGTGGCAATCCACACCATATGCATTTCTGAAGGGCTCTCTGTTATTTGGTAAGAATAACTCTGTTATTTAGTTAGAACAAAGAATTGTAAAAATTATTAAGCCATTACCACTCAATAGCATTCACAGAACCAAACTTTTTTTAATGAGTTACTATATAACTTTCTTAGACCTGGTAAAAAATTAAACATAGCACAAGTCAATAACAACTGGTATCCAAAAAATACAGCTGTGCCCAAGAATTTTGATATGCTGTGGAAATTTTTTTTTCATTTAAAAAAAAAAGGCTATGCCATATTATAAAATGCATTTCAACATTTTTTTAATCAAAAGTTAATATTGAGTATATGCTGCTTTGAAAAGTAAGAAATTCTAATCTTTTTGTGAACAAGGAACATGGAATTTCTTATGCAGTTCTTCGGATAAATTCAAATATATTTGCATGTTTTCATTATACTATAAAAGCCGCACCGATCTTTAATTATTAGTGATATAGAAAAGTGGGAGGTACATCCTTAAGCACAAAACTAACGAATGCAGCAATTGACAGTTAAAAGATGTAATTTTAACATTTTCTGATAAACAGCATATGCTTCAAATGTCTTCATACTTTCTATTTTATGATCTTTCAAGTAGAGTTAATATCTAAGAAGAATATCAAATTTCTGAATGCAATAATCCTAATAAACATTGAGAGTAAAATGATCTTAAAGAAAACTTTTATAAAATAATGTACTGTTGATATAAAATACCAGAAAATTATCTAGAATATACAAAGATACTTCAATCAATGTTGGATATGGGAACAAAAAGACATTTTACTATGCTTGATGGATATGCAAAAAAGTTAGAATATTTTGCATTTAAATTTTAAACATTAATGTGTAACTGAAATTAGAACTGGGAACTGATGGATACATGGAAAAGAGTAGCTGAATTTTGTTTTTAAACATGATAACTACAGCGAGATTATTTGTACAAGGGATAGAAAGATTTGGCAATATCTACAGTGGAGGAATGGTTGAACGAATACAATGAAGATAATAGAACTTGTGAAGATGACCAAAGAAAATGGAACTTGAGGATATGACCACAATGTTTGATTAAAGAAAAGACATCATCTTTATAACTGGAAACCCTAATGAACTTTTTGCATAAGGCAAAAGAAAATGACCTTATGATCTATGATTTTGACAACTAAATAGGATAGAAAGAAAAGAGCTACGGTGTAACCTTACAGATAAGTAAATCTATAACTGCTATAAAGAAGATCAGAGAAGCTGCTTCTTTGAATCTTTTTTCTTTCTTTTCTATTGTAATATACTTTTTATTTTGTTTTATTCTGCACTTTCTTTTATTTCTTCCTTTTTCTTTATTTTAGATAAAATAAATTATCTTTAAAAAGTAAGTAAAATCATTTAAATGCACTATTATTCGATTCACTGTAACCTAACATATATTTATTGCCCTGTAATATGCCAGTTCAGATGTAGTACAAATAGTCCTTGACTTACGACCACAATTGAACCCAAAATTTCTGTTAAGTGAATTTTGTCCCATTTTATGACCTTTGTTGCCATGCTTATTAAGTGAATCACTGCAGTTAAGTTATTAACACAGTTAAGTAAATATGGCCTCCCCATTGAGTTTGCTGATCAGAAGGTCGCAAAAGATGATCACATGATCCCGAGATACTGCAACCATCAAAAATATGAGTCAGTTGCCAAGCACCTGAATTTTGATCATGTGACCATGGGGATGCCACAAAGTTTGTGTGAAAAACATTCATAAGTCACTTTTTTCAGTGCCACTTCAAATGGTCACTAAATGAACTGTTGTAAGTCGAGGAGTACCTCTACTGTAAGACTATGGCTATTGTTCCTTTGGTTTGTTTACTTATAGAAATGTAATGCAGAAGAGGACATACAGCAGCAGAAAAAAGCGGTATTGCTCAATAAAGGAATCCAAATTAAAGCATCCAGGATGAATGTTCATCTAGACCAGTGATGGCGAAACCTTTAGGCAAAGAGTGCCCAAACCAGAAGGCGCACATGTGCAGGCACACCTGCATGTGCACGCCAGAGCGCAGGAAACCAGACGACCAGCTGGCCGCCGCGTATGCGTGCCTTGGAAACCTGACAACCAGCTGGTTGAGCTGGGGCAACAGCGCGCATGCCCACAGAGAGGACTCTGCATGCCAGCTCTGGCATGCGTGCCGTAGGTTCACCATTACGAATCTAGGCTCTGCTTGAAATCATTCAGTGAAACAGAAACCACCACTTCTCTGGGTAATTGGTTTAATTAATACCCTGCTTACAATCTTTTTGGACTGTTTCCTTCTGGCAGAAGATACAGAACAATTAAAACTTGGGGACCACACATTTTCTGAATAGTTTTTATTCCAGAGCTATAATTGCACTCAACAATGAACTAAAGGGCCACCATCAGAAAGCTGTTGGACAGAATTATTTGGTCTGTTGTGTGAATGTTTGGGTGGGGAATTTGTGGTAGGTAGGGGGGTGTTTGGGGATTGTTATGTGTGTTGGACCTGGTCTTTGGGTATTAAGTGAATTTTGTTGTATGGGTATACTGTGTATATACATACAATGACAATAAATTTATTATTACTATTAACTGTCAAATAGCTCTTATTATTAAAAAATATTTCCTAACATTGAACCATAATCTGTTTCTTGTAGCTTATCACATAGGTCCTACACTTTAGAACAATAAGAATGGTCCTAAAGAACAGAATAACCTGGGCCAATTTTCAGGAATGGTTTTCCTTTAAATACCATTACCAACATTTTCAGAATTTATTTATCAATAAAGACTTGAATTCTTTGAGTGAAATCCTGTGACTGCTTGCATAGGTCCCTGTAGTTTTTTAGGCAAAGTTTTTCAGAAGCGGTTTGCCATTTCTTCTTCCTTCCTAGGGCTATGAGAGTAACTGGACAAAGGACACCCAGCTGGCTTTGTGCCTAAGGCTGGGCTAGAACTCACAATCTCCCAATTTCTAGCCTGTTGCCTTAATCACAATACCAAACTGGCTCTTTTTTCCCCCTCAGAATACAGTGTATCAAATTCCCTCAACTTCTTTTCTTAGTACTTAGCTTCCAGTTCTTTGGACATCTTCACCATTATGTTTTTTGCAGCTGTTCTGAATTATTTGGAAACCTGGAATCTGAACCCCTGAATTAGATGCAACATTTTCCCCATCGCTTTACATTATTGCCAAAAGAGAACATTTTTAAACTTAGATGATTGCTAAGATTTATAACATGGTGAAACCAGTAATCTGATCAGATACTGAAGTAATTTGAGAGTAGTCAGTAATCAGTATACCCTCTTGGGTTTAATGAAAATAAACTCAGCAGATAAAAGGCAAATGTGTTAATTGAGTCTCAATTTTTTAACTGCAGTTATGTTCATTTCTAATTTTAAAAAAACTGCCATTTTAATTGATTAGAAATTGATCTGAAAGAGAGCTTAAACCAATAAAGTTGGAATTTTAAATTAACATGCATCAAATACATATGCATTTGATTTTGGAAAAAGAAGCCAAAACCCCTTAGCTTAATTCCACCTGGCGAGTATGTATAGGAAGCCAGCAATATCAAAATGGGAAAAAGTTCCTTTTTTCTTCCACTAAAATACTTGGTAGAAATCTAGCTGTCTTTTATTCTGGAAACAATCCCATGGTTGTTTTGTTGAAGAATTTTTTTGAAAAGAATTAGGCATTTGTTCAAAACTTTCAAAAGGACTTTTGATCTGAAAAATGGCTACAGACACATATATTATCTGACATTCATACCTCTTAAAACAAAATTGAAATCTTTTAACAGAACTGCAGACCAGCAGATTACATTGGTTCTGCCTGTGTAATTCATTTGACCCTCCCTTGAAAGACATTCAAGGGAAGGAAGGTCTCACTGCCCCTTTATCTTCCTCCTTATTATCCCACACAGTTATGTAAAAACTTACCTGTGGCATGTTTCAAAGATGTTTCAAAAATCCTTAATATACCAGTTTTAAGCAGAGCTGACACAAATAAAATGAGAATTATTTATAAAGAACAAATGTCCCAGGGACAGATCTTCGATTCCCAGCTGTGAATGTGGAATAATGAACCTGAGCCAGGTTATCTGGTAACCCAGCCTCCTCCTTCCCTGCCAATCACTCAAACACTAAAGCCAACAGAAAAACAGGACTGGAATGAGAGAATGGTAGGGAAGGGTAGTTGCAAAGTTCTTCTCAATACACTCGCTGAAAAAAGATATGGAACAACACAACAACACAGAACAACATGGCACCATCCCGCTGTGTTTCACTACTATTCCCTGGCCATACTGGGTCAATCATAGTCATAGTAATTGAGAATTATGAGATCTGTAGTCATGTATATCTCAAAGGTGCACATTGAGGAAAACTTGGTAGGATGTTATCTTTGGCACTAGAATGAAACATACAAAAGTAGAGAGGAAAAAATAAATTTAGAACTGGTCAAAAGGAAAGGAAGATGAGTTTTCTTTAATATGTTCCCTTCTCCCTCATCTTAATTTAATGGGGGGGGTGTATTTTAATATATCATAGGCCCAATCGCAGATCCTGCTTCAACTAGTTCGGATCCTTTGCAACTGGCTCAGTCAGGCAAGGAAAACTTGCCTATGGACACCATTTCAAGTAACCAGAGCAGAGGCAAAACCAGCAACTATCCTTTCATGCATAGCAAAGTTTTCCATTTTAAACAAGATGACGGATACATTCAGTAATATATAAATAAGACCTCCTGATTTAAATACATATGTACAGCATAGGTTATGGGAATCCACTTCAAACTGCAGGTGTGGTTATCCATTTTGATTGTTCCTTCATGTAATGCAAAATACTAGAAAATTAGTACTTCCGAAGAAATGTACTACTCCCATCTTTTTATGTTCAATTTCTACATGAAGTATAGTAATGTGGGCTAAACACATAACTTCCTCTAACACAGCCCAGGCTGTGCAGCTTATTTTATCATCTCAAACTCTATGACGCTCATGAGAGATATTTTGCACTTCTCCGAAGGCTTGCTTATTAGCAGGTGAGAGATTGGGCATCAAGAAATGTACATGATCTTACCTTTTATCTCACTCCATCAAATCAGTATATATGCAGGCAACACTGCGGACTACTGATAGGTACACTTTTTAAAGATCAGACTTATCTTTACTCTGAAAAAAGGCAATACAGAGATTGAAATGTGGTTGCAAGATCATGGATGTAACATCTCAAAAATCCCAGTTTTGATTCTTCCATCTGGGGGGTGGGGATTCAAATTTGAAAACAATAACACAATCCCTATTTTCCAAAACCTGGGTAGAGTGTGAATTAATTTTCAAGGTGTTTACACATGCTACAATGATTTCATTTTAGATAAGAGTTTTTTCACATATTATTTTTGTTCTGGAAAGTTCCCTGGTAGACATTTACATCTGTCAGAATTACATTCTTAAGGGTTGGAGACTACCGCGTAAAATGAATACTGCATCCCTTTATAATGACAAAAAAATAGTCCCCCAAAGGAAAGAATGGGTGTCCATCCCCTCAGCAATAGCCAAATAATCTTACTATTTTTATTTATTTATTTATTTTGTCACATTATATATAAGCATCACATAAAAAGATTATATAGTATATAAACATATATATGAGGTAATATAAGGAAGTATAAGCATATATATATAAGAAGAAAAAAGAAAAGAAAGAAACAAGCAAACAATAGGACAGGAATGGTAGGCACATTTGTGCTCTTATGCACGCCCCTTATAATCTTTTTAGGAATGGGGTGAGGTCAATGGTAGAAAGGTTTTGGTTAAAGCTTTTGGGATTATGGGAAGAGACCACAGAGTCAGGTAATGTGTTCCAAGCACTGATAACGCTGTTACAGAAATCATATTTTCTGCAATCTAGATTAAAGCGATTAACATTAAGTTTGAATCTATTGGTTGCTCTTGTATTATTGCAATTGAAGCTGAAGAAGTTTTTAACAGGAAGGACATTACAATAGATGATTCTATGAGTTAAACTTAGGTCTTGAACTCCCTGAATCAAAAGCAGACCAAAAGTCAATACATTCACAGGCCAATCCTAGTAAATTTCTGCTGAGGTTTATTAAATTCAATGGGGCTTTTACACATTGATTATCAACTTATATGCTGTCTATCTTGCCAAAGGCAATTCTACAAACCATATATGAAATATATTGGAGGAAAAACCCACACAAACATACAGATTAAATATTTTAAGATTACAAAGTGTTCTGTATTTCATAGTATTTCCTTTCTAGGAGAGATGCCCTTGTTTTATTTTTATTTTTTTCTTGGCAATTTTTAAAGTTTTCCCACACAATTTCAATATCTCTTTATTAACACTGGTCCTATCCTTTGAAAAGCTTAACTTTGTTGTTGCTACTGACAAATGGAATATACAGTTTAAGATTTGATTTTTGATAGAACAATACAATCTTTGATAAAATGAATGAAAATCAAATATAAGGACAAGATTGGGAAATATGAAATAAATTAAGTTCTCTTAGTTGTTAGAATTTTTTCTCATTCTCACTTGCAGTGGCAAGTGGCAGATAAGCATTTGCATCTTTGTTAGTGCTACTACATAAGACTGATAATGTACAGATTCAATAATGTAGTACAAATCTATTCCAAGAAAAACTTAATATACACTTGTGTATCAATTTTCCTCCCTAAGTAAGAATGTTTTGGTGGAGAAAAGACAATATGTTGCACAAGAAGTGCAACTGCATCTCTTCTCTATCCAGGAAATCAGGCAATCCGGCTTTTCCTCTAGTTTCAAATCTAAACTGGTCAAAGAAAATAGGCAAAATTTAAATTTGTATGGGCTACATGGCCCCCCAAAAAATGCAGGAAGCTTTAAACTGTTTAAGGGTTTCTGCATCAAGATTTATCCCATTGTTACACAACTTATTTTAACATATTAGCAACATTTAGTATTCACACAGTGATTCACTCCAAAACTCAGATGATAGCACCAGCATCTAGCTAACCTTGGTTGATCTCAAAAAAGAAAATTAAGGATTCATCTGATTAGTGTTTGGATTGAAAGTCATCAAAAAAAATCTTAGGAGCAGGCCAAGAAATAAATAGTTCCTGGGAAAAGGAAGTGGCAAAGTATTCCATGTAACAGCTCATATGAATGAGGTTATCAATAAATCTCTCTCCAAGTCAAACATTTACTAATTAATTAGGATTCACAATTCTTTTACTGAACCTTGGTAGACATTTTAGTTCAGTATGAGCCCAATTTTTAATACATCCATATGAATGCATGATACTGAGAACAGAACTATAAATCACTAATATTCACATGATCTTCAGTCGAGTACATATTAATATTATAATATTGAAGAAGTTACCAATAATAAATATTATGAAAAAGGTCATTTCCAATTTTGTTTTAATTATGGACAACCTGTCTATGAGGAAGTGCAGTGGCTCATGTGGTTAGAATGCTGGGATGACAATTAGCAAGCCTGTGTTCAAGATCCAAGTGCTGCTGTGTGATGGGATGAGCTCCCATCATTTGCCCCAGCTCCTCCCCACCTAGCACTCGATTTCATTGAGGGCTGCATCAGGGTTGTATTTGACCTTGGGTGGCCAGGGTGGGCATGGCAGCTCAGCGTCATTGTGTCAGGGAGGAGGGGAAACTGTGGTAGCCTGAGTGCACTGCCAGTGAAAACAGGCTCCTGAGCTCCGTTTACAGCTGCAATAGTCTCCTGCAATCCTCTGCCAGCAAAAATGGAGCTCCATTTTCACTGGCAGAGGTAGCGATAGTCCATTGCTGTTTCCAAGGTGGCTCTGTGGGCCAGATCTAAGCCCTTCGCAAGCCAGATCTGACCCCCGGACCTTGAGTTTGACACCACGATCTAGCAGTTCGAAAGCATGCAAACGTGAGTACATAAATAGGTACCACTTTGGTGGGCACATTAATGGGGACATGAAAGGAGCCTTCAACCAGCATGCCCCCAGGCAATGATGATGTCACCAGCTAATCCTTTCAACTCGGAAGTACCTTGATGCTTCTGACATGACTGTGAAAGAGTGAGAGATGTCTGTGGAATTGATACTATGGAAGATGTACATGATGTTCCTACTTAGTAGTCATTGAAACATCCTCACTCAGGCCTAAATCTCCGTTGTCTGAAATATGGATTTAGCTTCTGGTTAATGAGAATAATAACAGCATTAATAAATGCAATTAATGGAGCACTGTGACCTGAAAAATCAAGAAATTTTACTCTTCAGAGATTTGCCTCTGGCCAGGCACTGAAGCAAAAAAAAGAAAAACTTGGACTGTGCAAAATTATTCTTGTCTCTTTGTACTATGTATACCTGAATGAAGATGCACACATACAAAAATATGTATCAATTCCCAAATTATACTTCCATATTGTTTTCCATGGAAGTTGATACATATTTTTGATACATAGTTTGAACAGGCAATTCCAACCTTCTTCTATGACAAGCACTATGCTTGCCCCAAGGCAAGGATCGCCTACAGAAAATGTTTGGGACTTTTTTCTTCATATTTACATATCTCTGAAAAAGTTATCTCTTTTCTACAATCTAGTGTTGACATAACAAGCTTAGCATAGCTTTTTTTTCTTGACAAGGTGCCTCAATGATTGATATGTCACAACGAGACACAATTTCCTCCAACAACATCTGTCCTGTTCCAAAAACTGCTGTTGAATTTATACATTCAAAATTAAAATTAAAATCAACCATTAGCAAAACCACATTGACACAACATTGAGAAAGAGATTATTAAAAAATCTAAGAAGGAAAAATCAGTTTGGTGTAGAGGTTGAAGTGCTGGCATAGAAACCAGGAGACTGTGAGGTCTAGTCTGGCCTTAGGCATGAAAGCCAGCTGACTTTGGGCCAGTCATTTTCTCTTAGCTAGCCAACCTACCTCACAAGATTATAGTAGGGAAAACAGGAGGAAGGAATATTACATAAGTTTTTCTGCCTTGACTTATTTATAATGTAATAAAGAGCAACACTCAGATAAGCAGGGATTAATACCAGCAAACAGAAAACAATACCCTAATCAAAGAACTACCAAGGAGAAAACTGCACCACCACCACCAATAGCAGGGCAAGCTACTATATATAAGTAGGAAACAAACTCCACATTCACACGGATGTTATCTATTTGGGTAATAAAACATCTGCAAGCAAACAAAACTCAAAGAGCACTAAAGATTCCAGGGTTTATTCCTGAAGCTCACCAAGACTGAATAAACTAACTTGGATAAGCAACAAAACATTTCAAACCAAAAAGGAAGTCCAGTTGCCATGACTCAGCTTCGAGACAACTCTACCTGGATGACTGAAAATCTTCATACACATACTCCTGAACTACATACATCCAGTAGAACTACTGGAATTCCTACTTGTTACCAAATGTTAACAATGCACAGCTACTATATGGCTAAGAAACAGGTGTAAATCATATTGAGAGTATTCTCCTCGTTCATAAGATCTTGACAGAGATGTCCCTTGAACAGATTATCAAGCAGAACCTTAAGAGGCATCACTTCCTCATGACCTAAGAGAGGAATATACCCAGTTAAATGTTTTACACTGAAAAAGCATATAGTTTTAAAAATAGGAGTACAACTCTTTCAGAACTGCCACTTACTCTTGAATTTTTTTTATTATGGACACAGTATGTACTTATTAGCCTTTTCTTTTAATATGACCTACTGCACTGTTATCTTATTTAAAACTACAGTAAACTATTTGTTTCCAAATACAAGGAAATGATTAAAAAGTAGTTTAGAAGGCCAATAGGAACAGTGGAAGGGAGGGGAGTTTTCTCACTGAAATTTCATGTTTCACTCTTTATTAGTAGTCAGGAAAAATGTATTCATATAGTTATAAAAAAATATATCATCTAACAATTATCTATCAATCTATCTATCTGAAATTTTCTTTGCTCATTACCTTAAACCCAGTTCAACCCTCTTTACAGGTAGCAAAAGATGTTTATTTCTGAATTCCAAGGCAGGATATTTGTTCAGGTGGGGAAATTACCCATTTCATACTGCCTTTTCATTCTTCTTATCCGCACAGCCCTACAATAATGCACTTATACATTAAAACGCTTTGAGGCTGACATAATAATAAACATTCCGTCGAATTATTCCATCCATCTGCTGATGGAAATCGACCGGACTTCACTTTGCACCCAACACATTCGCTCTGCGCTCCGATCCTAGGCAGGCAGAACTCGGAACCGAACCTGACGAATTGCAATGACACCGCCGATTAAAGCGTGGCCGGAACCGCCGCCGCTTTTAAGTCCCGAAGTGGTTTCCTTTCGTTTTGTTCATTCATCCGCGCAGTCTGGAGGGGCGGCGACCGGGCAGAACGCTATAGAATGGTTACAGCCCGTTCCCACCTGCAGTTCCCGAGGCTCAGGGCCGGCTCGCCCTTCCAGCTTATCCCAGAAGCGCCTGGCCATTTTGGGAAGGCGGAAACCCCCCGACGCCGTCCTCAGCACACCCAACGGGCAAGCAAACGCCGTCCGCGTTCGCAAGCTCCACGTCAAAACAAAGTCTAGCCTTTCTCACCCCACCCACCCGCCCGCCCAAAAAAACAAAAAGAGGACAACTTTAAAGCTCCCCGTCGAGGAAACAAGTAACAGCCCGTTTCCAGCGCCCGTAAAAACCCAGCGAAGCCGGCACTCTGGGAACCCCATAAGAGCTGGCGGCGCTTACCTTCTGGGAGAAAGGTTGGCGGGCGGGTTTGGCGCTCTTTTCACCGGGGGGGGGGGAAACCCTCCGCTTCGCCGCCGTCCGCTTACCCACGCCTCAGCCCAGAAGCCCCGACTCGGCTGCTGGTTTGGCCGCTGCGTTTGTAAGCCCCCATGTTCGGAGAAGGCGGCGACCCTGTTAGGAAAGTTGGGCGGAGAAAGAGCAGGTGCAAGCGGTTTGCGCGCCTCCCAACTTGCGGAGTTGGGAAAAGCCGAAAAGGGAGGGAGGAAGAGGGGAGAGGGAAAACGGCCCCTGTGAGAAAAAGAGAGAGAGAGAGAGAGAGAAAACGAACGAGAGCGAGCGCGCGCGTCCGTCCCCTCTCTTCCCGGCTGGCCGCTGCGCTCCCGTGCACACGCTGCAAATGAATGTAATGTGACAACGGGCGACCGGTGCCTGGCTGCTGCTGCTGCTGCTGGCTGCCTGGCCCGGCGAAGGGGAGGGAGGGAGGGAGGGAAGGGGGAAAGAATTGCTCTCTTCACGGTTCACTTCCAGAGACTCGACCCAGGTGAAGGCAAGCAAGCTGCTCTCCGAGCCCAGCTGGGTGGCTGCGAGGGGCTACATTTTCTGAGCTGAAAGGGGGGAAAAAAGGCGGCCTTCAGTAACAGTAAGAGTTGGAAGGGACATTGGAGGTCATCTAGTCCAACCTTCTGCTCACGCAGGAGATCTATATTAGGGATTCGAACCGGCGACCTTTCTGATCGACAAGCTTAGCGTCTTGGCCACTGAGCCACCTTCGTTCATATGTGCGTGCACAAGCAGCTCATAACCACGATGGTTTTTTTTTGTGGGGTGGGGACTATAGTTAAAAAGATAAGGCTGGCTTTCTCCTTGTCCATTTCTCTCCCCAATTAGAGGAAGTTGACAAAGAGCAGATGGCCTAATTTGGTTCCTTCCAAGAGAGCTCATGAGTTTAGACCTTGGCTTACCTACACTGGGAAGTAACCATTATATTATTATCTCCAAATAATGCATGCAAGTATAGGTGTCTTACAGATTCATTCCTGTTCTTCATATATATTCCTATATATCCCAACTCCAAAGCTAGAGGTAGTTCTCAACTTACAACAGTTCACTTAGTGACTGTTCAAAGTTACAACAGTACTGAAAAGAATGACTTATGATCATTTTTCACACTTATGACTGTTGCAGCATCCTCAGATTTACATTCGGATGTTTGACAACTGACTCACATTTATGACCCAAGGTCATGTGATCACCTTTTGCAACCTTCTGACAAGCAAAGTCAATGGGGAAACAAGATTCACTGAACAATTGTGTTAGTAATTTAACAACTGCAGTGCTTCACTTAACATATGTGGCCAGAAAAGTCATAAAATGGTGCAAAACTCACTTTTTTTTTTATTTACATTTATATCCCGCCCTTCTCCGAAGACTCAGGGCGGCTTACAGTGTGTAAGGCAATAGTCTCATTCTATTTGTATATTTACAAAGTCAACTTATTGCCCCCCCAACAATCTGGGTCCTCATTTTACCTACCTTATAAAGGATGGAAGGCTGAGTCAACCTTGGGCCTGGTGGGACTAGAACCTGCAGTAATTGCAGGCAGCTGTGTTTTTAATAACAGGCTATCTTACAGCCTGAGCCACTCAAGGACCCCTAAACTTAACAAATTGCTCGCTTAGCAACATAAATTTTGGGCTCAATTGTGGTTGTAAGTTGAGAATTACCTGTACTTATTTTTTTAAAAAAAATAATAATAATAGGGGTACATTTGGTTGAAGTAGTGCAAAATCAGAAGATATGAAGAGAACTGGGCCATAGAATTGCTAAGAGTCAGACACAACTGAATGATCACATTTGTGTGGTAGGAACATTTACATTTGTCTGAAAAGAAATGAGTTAGTTAGAAATTTGTATTTCAGTAGGTCCTAATTTCAGCATTTTAGGTTTCCACTCACAGATTTCAAATTGTAAATTTCTTGGGATAGAAAGCTGAGTTGTGTGTTTATAATAAAGTAGACATTTCACCATCCACATAAAGCGTTGAGTGTGAAAAGTATTCATGGTTATTACAATAATGCATTTCGAGATGCAGTGTGACTTTGAGACAATCGGCTTGTCTCAGCACAGCCTGTTTCACTGAATTGTTGTGGGGGGAGGTGAGAAAAAGGAGCCCTGCCTTGAGGTCCTAATTAAAAGGCAGGATCCAATAAATAAATTAATCTAAGTGAGTCATTAAATAATAAATTCCCCATGGACTAGCTACAAGGTTTGTAACTAGCCACAGCACTTCTGTTCTCTAGTGTTGGTTGCCTCTAACTGAAAAACTGTAACCAAAAGAGAAATTGAACACACAAAAAATAAAAGCATTTTTCTATTTCAATTGATTAGCTAAGATGTTTTTTAAAGCACCTAATAGTTTCTTTGCTCCTTTTAGCTGACAAGAATGAACTGACTTATTAAACACTGTCTCATAAATCTAGGGATGCTAATGAAAATAGGGCAGTGTGGTTTCTGTGTTTGTTTGTTTTTGTTTTTTTTATTATTTGCATTTATATCCCGCCCTTCTCCGAAAACTCAGGGCAGCTTACACTATAATATGCTTAACATATTAAGCAATAGTCTTCATCCATTTGTATATTATATACAAAGTCAACTTTATTGCCCCCAACAATCTGGGTCCTCATTTTACCTACCTTATAAAGGATGGAAGGCTGAGTCAACCTTGGGCCTGGTGGGACTTGAACCTGCAGTAATTGCAAGCAGCTGTGTTAATAACAGACTGTCTTACCAGTCTGAGCCACCAGAGGTCCTGTGTTGTAATTCAGCTTTGAATCCACTAGCTTTTTCCACTTATTCATCTATTGACCACTACATACATGTAGTTGATGTACAGACAACAGAAAAACCTGGATTTTATAATACAGGTAGTCCTCATCTCACCACCAGAATTTAGCCAAATTTCTGTTGCTAATGAGACAAATGTTAAATGAGTTTTGCCCCCATTTTACAACCTTTCTTGCTACAATTGTAGCAAGATTCACTACATTTATTAAATAAATCTGGCTTCCCTTTTGACTTTGCTTGTCAGAAGGTGATCACATGACCCTGGGAAACTGCACCCATCATAAATATGAGCCAGTTGCTAAGCTTCTGAATTTTGACCGCATGACCATGGTGATGTTGCAATGGTCTTAAGTGTGAAAAACTGTCATAAGTCATGTCGAAGGCAAACTACGCCGCCTTCGACATGGCCTGAGTTTAACTCATAGAATCATCTATTACAATGTCCTTCCTGTCGAAGACTACTTCAGCTTCAATTGCAACAATACCCGAGCACACAACAGATTTAAGCTTAATGTTAACCACTCCAATCTTGATTGCAGAAAATATGACTTCAGTAACAGAGTTGTTAATGCCTGGAATAAACTACCTGACTCTGTGGTCTCTTCCCAAAATCCCAAAAGCTTCAACCAAAAACTATCTACCATTGACATCACCCCATTTCTAAGAGGTCTGTAAGGGGCGTGCATAAGAGCACAAGCGTGCCTATCGTTCCTGTCCTATTGTTTTCTTTTGTTATATCCAATTAATATAGTTATTACATAGTCATGCTTATATATATCCTCATATATTGTATAGTTATTTCATGTTTATGCTTATATATACTTTGTGACAAAATTTAAAAAAATTAAAAAAAAATTCAGTGTCATTGTAACCTCAAATGGTCACTAAACAAATGGTTGGAAGTTGGGGGCCACCTGAATTTCCTTTCCTTGTCTCAAATACTTTCGTTGCATCTCTCTACCTAAAAAGCCTCATATTCATTAAATTCTCAGTATGTTCATTTTTTTTTCTGAAGTCAGTTTTCTTTCTTTTTTGACTCTGACTTGTGCAGTTCAAGTGCTAATCTGATTCGCTCTTCACAATGCAGGAGAGCACCTATCATCATATTGTTACCTTGTCTTTATTTTTCTCCCATGCAAATTGCAGCCTCAGGAATTCTTAGAAAAAGTTATAACTTTGATCTTACCATTTCCGCCTCCACATTTTCCACTGTTTACTTTAGTCCCATTTTAGGCATGAAAACCAGCTGGGTGACCTTAGGTCAAACACTTTCTCAGTCCAACCCACCTCACAGGGTTGTTGTGGTGGTGAAAATAGTAGCAGGAAGAAGTATTAGGTACGTTCACCATCTTGAATTATTTATAAAAATAATAAAGACAAGATAAAAATAAAAGCAAGACAATAAACTCTGTTTTTTTCCAACCAGTAATTTCTTCCCTTAGCATCCAGATGATATGTGAGATTGTTACAATGACTCCTTATCTTGTCTTTCAACATTATTTTTCAAATCACATATAGATACATTAAATTTTTAAAAACAGATATTTGGAGAATCTTGTCTGAATATGCATGAAATAGAGTACAAAGTCATGCCTATTTTGCTTGGTGATCGTGTTCTGGCCCAACAGCATTCAAGATAATACAGGAAAAGGTCTATTAACAGTATGACAAGTGTATGAAACGTGGAGCTTCAGGAGATATTTTGTCTGCTCAAATGTCTTCAATAGTGTAGATGTTATTGGACATTACAGTGAAGGCATATAGATTTTTTTGATTTTTTTTTATTGGCCAAGTGTGATTGGACACACAAGGAATTTGTCTTGGTGCATATGCTCTCAGTGTACATAAAAGAAAAGATACGTTCATCAAGGTACAACATTTACAACACAATTGATGGTCAATATATCAATATAAATCATAAGGATTGCCAGCAACAAAGTTACAGTCATACAGTCATAAGTGGAAAGAGATTGGTGATGGGAACGATGAGAAGATTAATAGTAGCGCAGATTTAGTAAATAGTTTGACAGTGTTGAGGGAATTATTTGTTTAGCAGAATGATGGCCTTCGGCAAAAAACTGTTCTTGTGTCTAGTTATTCTGTTGTGCAGTGCTCTATAGCGTCGTTTTGAGGGTAGGAGTTGAAACAGTTTATGTCCTGGATGTGAGGGATCTGTAAATATATTCATGGCCCTCTTCTTGATTCGTGCAGTATACAGGTCCTCAATGGAAGGCAGGTTGGTAGCAATTATTTTTTTCTATATCATAGGCACAAATTGTAAACATAATGCCACTGCCTCTTTTCCCTAAATTTAGACAACAGGCTAGACTCTTGTTTAGATACAAACCTGATTTTATTTAATTTATTTCAGGACTGGCACCAGGAAGTACCATAATCAGACATCTGCTAGCTAGGCCCACACTCCAGCAGAGGCTCTGCTGATATCTGGTGATTTGGCTGTGCTGCTGCTCTTGTTACGTGTGCACTTGTCTTTTCAGAGTACAAACACTGACAAAATCGTCTGATTACCAAAGACATGTTATTATTTATTTAGAAATAATGAGGTTATGTGAAGAAAATAAAGTGAAGGTGTAAGAAACAGAAGGTTATATTCAGCAGCCAGTAATTAAGGCTTTTTTGCTAAAGGGCCTCATAACACCTGGAAAGACAGAATCATAAAATGATTTGTTGAAAAAAAATATTATTTAAACTTCTTTAAGACTTTGCACAGAATGCATTGATTTCTAATTTTTTTCTTGAAAATATACCATATTTTTCGGTGTATAAGATGCACCGGAGTATAAGATGCACCTTATTTTGCGGGGAGGAAAACAAGAAAACAAGAATTCTACCTCTGCCTACCAGCACAAGGTGGCACTGCTTTACACTGCCCTCCTCCTCCTCCTGCAAGCAAGAGGTGCCTTGAGACTCGGCTGGGAAAGAGGGCATCAATTACTGAGAAGTTCTTTTCCGGAAAACTTATCGGGGTGCTCCTGCGATCCACAGGGATCTACTCGCTTTCCCCAAAGAGACCCCTTGCATGCTGTGCAGGGAGGGTTGAAGGCACCTTCCCCACCTGTCAGCCTGGGTCCTCCGCCGTTTCTCTTGTAGAAGTAGTCAGCCACATCCTCCGAGACCTGCTTGACGGTGGAGATTTTATCCGGGTGCAGTTTCCCCCTCCCCTTCAAACGACCGATCAACCCTTCCACCCCCATTCCCTGTTACGCTATGCAAAGTGCTTTACTCCCTGAAGCCAAAAAGTGCGTCTGGCTCTGCCACCTGACAATGCTTTCCTTGCTTGTTCACCAAAGAACATTGGAGGGAGACTAGCCGCCGCCTGAAACGCGGCTCTGCAAATTGCATCAAGCCAACAGGCAGTAGTGCTGGAAAGAAGGGACGTTTTGTTTTAGGGGCTCCCAGGTACGGAGGCGGTGGCGGTAGCTCCTCACATTGTCTGCCCTGAGCTGGGGCAGAGGGGGAAGCAGGGCAGAGGGGGAAGCAGTTGTGAACCGTGGGGCCCGCCTTATTCGCCAAAGCCGCCTGGCAGATTCCCCTGCCCCCAGACCGTCCCGAAGAGGCTCATTCCTCAGGCTGTGCCCCGACCCAGATCCCCTCCACCTGGAACTGCCCGAAAATGCGACACGCAGAGCCTGAAAATGTCCAAAGAGTGGGGACTGGTGGGTGGGTGGGGCTATATTCGGCATATAAGACGCACCCAGGTTTTCACCCCTTTTGGGGGGTAAAAAGGTGCGTCTTATACACTGAGAAATACGGTAGCTCTCTTAAGATTTGTTCTTCAATAGTACAAATAGTACAGCTAATAAGGTATGTTGGGTTTCCCTTTTTTATAATAGGAGTGTTTGAGACCTGTTGCTTTCTAGCTGTTCTGCTTTCATGAGAAATATATCTGTTCCCAATTGTTATACCATTCCAGGTTTTCTAACACTCTAAAATAAGTTTATCACTTTATAACAAGTACAAGCTGAAGGTGGTTGGTTTAAGAATGGCAGAGGACACATGAAGATCCTTTCAGCTCAAAATAAATGCTGCTTACTGAGAATAATAAAGAATGATAACATTATAGGTAGCTGGTAAGAAATGGCAAGCTTTAAAAATTGTGATTTTCAGCTGCTCTAATAGGTTGCTAATGTCTAAGCAGCAAAGCATTTCAGCATTTAAGTGGCCGTGAAGGGGATGTTGCAGCTATTAACATCAATAGTGCAATTGAGGCCAAGCATGGTAGAAGAGATTGAAAGTGCTGGAGTGATTTATGTAGGATAACATGGGACACTCATACACACAGTTTCATTATTATCTGTTATATGAGCAATAATTACTTTAACTGATGGACAGATTTGCATTTTCTGCTTGGTCTATTCCTGGTACAAGCCACTCACTATTTTCTGAGCCTAGGAACAGATAATGTCATCCCACTCCTACTCCCAGCCCATTACAAATGCACCCTATGCCTGTGTTTTCCACTTTGAATTCATTAGGCTAATTAGAAAATAAAAGTAATATGCATATACCGATAGTCCTTGACTTACATCAATTCGTTTAGTGGCTGTTGGAAGTTACCATGGCAATGAAAAATGTGACCTATGAGCATTT
The DNA here is from genome assembly GCF_028640845.1 of Ahaetulla prasina. NCBI lineage: Eukaryota > Metazoa > Chordata > Lepidosauria > Squamata > Colubridae > Ahaetulla > Ahaetulla prasina. Next base: position 285,797,518 of record NC_080539.1, read on the forward strand.
TTACACTTATGACCGTTGTGGCATCTTCATGGTCACATGATCAAAATTCAGAGACTTGGCAACAGATTCATATTTATGATGGTTGCAGTGTCCTGGAGTCATGTGATCACCTTTTACGACCTTCTGACCAGCAAAGCCCAGCCTCACCACCCATCCACTGCAATCCACTGGAATTTCTGAAGTTAGGTTTAAGAAATTGTATGAAGGATTAATACAGCTGAGCGCGTCCAGAAATATTTCACGAGAAGGGTCCTCCACTCCTCTGCTCACAACAAAATACCTTATGCTACCAGACTTGAAATTCTGGGTTTAGAAAATTTAGAACTACGCCGCCTTCGGTATGACCATAAAATCATCTGCTACAATGTTCTACCTGTCAACGACTACTTCAGCTTCAACCACAACAATACACGAGCCCACAATAGATACAAACTTAAAGTGAACCGCTCCAAACTCGATTGCAGAAAATATGACTTCAGTAACAGAGTTGTGTGGTCTCATCCCAAAAACCCCAAAACTTTAACCTAAGACTGTCTACTGCTGACCTCACCCCATTCCTAAGAGGTCTGTAAGGGGTGTGCATAAGAGCATCAGTGTGCCTACCATCCCTGTCCTAATGTTCTCTTTAATTGTATTCATTTTATGTATTCAATTCATGCTTATACTTCTATATATTATCTAATATGTACTCGACAAAATAAATAAATAAATAAATACAACAGCCAGAGAGGTTGTGAAATTTCCGTAAGTGGGTATTACACTGCAACAAAATATACTGATTCTCATGTGTCTAAGAAATCCTCATTAAGACTGTGTTTTTATATTACTTACTGTATATATCCAAAATTCAGTCTGTTGTTTTGGGTTCCCATGCTTGGAGGGACTTGCCACAAAGAAAATTACCGCCTTTACAGTATTCTTTGGTAATTGCAGCTATGTCCCTTATCCCTTGCAATTTCCTACCTGCGTCTGTGTCTCTATCTTTCCGTTTTGGTTTAGCTGAAAATCTACCCTGTAAAGTTCTCAAGGATCTGTCAAACACATTTCCCTCACCTAGAGAGGTGAAACCTGCAATGAAATGGAAATTGATGCTTCAGTGGCACACAAGTACATGGTTTATTAATCACTGCCTTCTGTGGAAGGTGAGGAAGAAACCTAAGAGAATGTGGGGAGAGAGGGGCACAAGAGAAGATAAGAGAAGGTGACAGTAAAAAACAAATATAGGAAAGGAAAAAGGGACAATCAGAGAAAGGGATGCAGTGCTCAGTGGCTAAGATGCTGAGCTTGTCAATTGAAAGGTCGGCAGTTCAGCGGTTCGAATCCCTAGTGCCACGTAACGAGGTGAGCTCCCATTACTTGTCCCAGCTTCTGCCAACCTAGCAGTTTGAAAGCACGTAAAAAATGCAAGAAGAAAAGTAGGGACCACCTTTTGTAGGAAGGTAACAGCATTTCGTGCGCCTTTGGTATTTAGTCATGCTGGCCACATGACCACAGAGACTTCTCCGGACAGCGCTGGCTCTTTGGCTTTGAAAGGGAGATGAGCACTGCCCCCTAGAGTCGGGAGCGAGTAGCACATATGTGCGAGGGGAACCTTTACCTTTACCTTAGAGAAAGACACGGTCTTTCAAATAAGTAAACTATCATTTAGTCCATAAGGAGAGTCTTATGGATACAGTATGCAGTATTCTAAAGAAAGAACACAGTTGATATATATTTGTATTATAAAATAATGTTTCATTTGTGCACATTTAGAATATTTCGGTATTATTTTAGATAAACACTAATTCTGTTTTTATTTTTGTATAGCTGCTTTTTTTCTTTTTCTGGCAAGAAATGAAGAATAGATGAGTGCTTGAGGCTTTTACTATTAGAATGATTTTAACTTTTCATTTTCTGCCACAAAAATTATAGGAAATAAATATCATTATTCTTCAATTGTACTCCATAGTAGACATCATGAAAACAATTCAATTTTCACAGGCTACTGACAAAATTCCAATCTTCTCAGTTATTCTTCATAGTACTAATATTTCTATCATAAAAGCACTAGAAGAGTATCTATTAAAACAGCAAACACATGTAGTTCTTTTAACACAAATACCTCACTTTTAAGATATCTGGACATTTAAATAAAATATATGATGTTCTTTTAACACAAATACCACACTTTTTAAAAAGCTGAAATTTTAAGTAAAATAAATAATTGCGTGCACACTTCTCCATAAAATGTGTGATGTAGAAGTAAAATATTATTTTTAAAATATTTTTGTATACATGAACATACATATATATATATGTAGAAAGTATACTAGTATAATAGCATTTTTTTCAAAACAACACTTTATGTCATAATTCATTAGAAATACATAATATATCATTAGGATTAATCTGTTTTGTTCCATATATCTCTGATATAATTCTGTTTAGAAAGTCTAGCCAAGGAAGCACCTGAAGACAGGACAAGAAGCAATAGGTGGAAACTAATCAAGGAGAGAAGCAACCTAGAACTAAGGAGAAATTTCCTGACACTTAGAACAATCAATAAGTGGAACAACTTGCCTGCAGAAGTTGTGAATGCTCCAACACTGGAAATTTTTAAGAAAATGTTGGATAGCCATTTGTCTGAAATGGTGTAGGGTTTCCTACCTGGGCAGGGGGTTGAACTAGAAGACCTCCAAGGTCCCTTCCAACTCTGTTATTATGTTATGTTATGGTAAGCCAGAAAATTGACTGCTAAAAACTAAAGTATTTATACCACCTACATAATTTCCACTCATAAAGCATATATTGAGGTAATCAGAGTTTGGTCTATATTTATTTATTTTATTTATTAAATTTATATGCCATCCATCTTGCAGTTTGAGGCAATTCTTTTTGAGCTATACAGCTCAAAAGCAGATGTTTTGGCTATAGGAGACGTTATGATGGAAGATATTACAATTATAAGTAAAATGAAATTTAGAAAATATAGCATAGAGTATGTTTATAATTTTATTCTCATTGCTTTTGCATTTATTTCGAATGTGCGATGATCCAGGTTTGAAGGGGGAAAAGATGTTTTAGAGCTTGCAAACATTCTCATTAGCATTTGTCATCAACTCCTTGGCTCATGAGGAAGCAGGTCCTAGTAATTATTAAAATAATATTAAAATATATGTATTTTAATGGTTTTATTTTTGATTAAATAATACCACCTTCAACTTTTAGAACTTGAGGATGTAAATATGCAAACTATTCTGCAATGAAGGAGGGGAGATGGAGGCATATTGGTCACAAACCAAAACAGATCTAGCAGCATTGTTTGTTGAAGGCTTGTTGCACTTTCAAGGGCAAACTCAAGTTATCGTGAGTGACAAGGGTACAAAAAAACCTCTGAATGACCAAGAGGACCATTCTGAAACAAATGTGGCTCAGACTGGTAAGACAGTCTGTTATTAACAGCAGCTGCTTGCAATTACTGCAGGTTCAAGCCCCACCAGACCCAAGGTTGACTCAGCCTTCCATCCTTTATAAGGTAGGTAAAATGAGGACCCAGATTGTTGGGGGCAATAAGTTGACTTTGTATATAATATACAAATGGATGAAGACTATTGCTTAACATAGTGTAAGCCGCCCTGAGTCTTCAGAGGAGGGCGGGATATAAAGCAAAAAAAAAATATCTATTTTCCATGAATAGCTGAAGGAAATAAGAAAAATGTCATTAAAGACAGCATTTCCCAGCCCAAGAGAATTGCCAAGGGAACTGCAGGCACCCTCTGAGAATTGGACTCAGCTGAATGGAAGAGGGGAAAAGTAGTAAACAGGAATGGAGCATGTAACAATGTTTATATTTAGCCAACACCCTGGGCTATTGTACAAATAGATTTACTTGTTTATTAATTTGTTTAGGTTTCTAAGACTGCCCAAGTCAACAGAAATTCTGAGCAGCATCAGGCCAAAAGTATCAGTGCCAATAATAACAAAGGAAACAGACATGTACCGTAAACAAATCCAGATAGATTACTCTGGGTGGACATATACTCTGTTCTATTCAAGGGCCTGGGGAAAAAGTCAGCTTCTCAAATTTCTGGGTAGATGCTATTCCAGAGGGAAAGCAGTCCGCTAGATGGTTTTGCCTTAAAAAATTGGACATGAACTAAGTTTACTGTCACAATTTACAGAGATTTTATGGGCAGGAACAATGGTGGAAAGACAGTGTCTCAGATAACCAAGTTCTATGGCATGAAGAGTTTATAGTTGACAACACTTGCTACCTTGAACTGGCCCAGAAGCTTACTAGTAACTGGTGTAGCTTGTGTATCAAAGGTATTACCTAGGCATACAAAATAATTCCTATCACTGTTTTTGCCACTCTCTTCTGGACCAGCTGCACCTTCTGCATGGACATCAAGAGTAGCCCACGTACAACATATTCCAATAATCTACACATAAAATGACTAAGGGATAGGTGACTGTGAGAATAAACTCGCAGTCCAGGAAACTGGTGCAATCAGCCATTACTAAAGTTTTCCTACCACTACTGCTTTTTGAACAGGAACTATGAATCCAGGGAGATCCCCAAATCAGTTCTTGGAAAAATACAACTTTGTTCAGAAATAATGATTAAAAATCCCCAGTATCATAAAAACCCTGAACCATAGCCACTCAGTTCATCAAGACTGAAATTAAGCGTCTTCTGCCCACTCCACCCCTTAACAGCCTCTAGATCTTAGAACAAAACTTTGACACTATCAGTTGGTCAATCAGAAATCAGATATAATAAGTGACTATCATTGTCACATTGTTGATACCTGGACCTGTGTTGACTGAAGACTTCATCCAATAACTTCACATGTAAAGTACATGAGGCCTATGACACCCCCAGATCAGGGACTTGGGGTTTGGTTTTTTTCCTCCCTCTCAGCATTGACTGTAACCAGCCATGGAGTAAGGAGGAGAACCACCATAACACTGTGTTCCCAGTCTTAGTCCCCATAGTTTGTCCTAAAGCAGGGGTGTCCAAACTTGGTCCCTTTAAGACTTGTGGACTTCAACTCCCAGAGTTCCTCAGCCAGCTTTGCTGGCTGAGGGACTCTGGGAGTTGAAGTCCACAAGTCTTAAAGGGATCAAGTTTGGACACCCCTGTCCTAAAGGATACCATGACTGATGGTATCAAAAACCATTGAGAGACCAAGGAGAACGAGAACATTGCAGCACACCATCCTGGCTCTACCAGAGGCCATCAACAAATGCAATCAATGCTGTTTCATACTGTGATCTTTTCTGAAAAATGACTGAAACAGGCTCAGATAATATGTTTCTTCCAAAGCTTTAAGAAGCTGCAACCTGACTACTTTATTAAGAGCATTTTCCAGAAAGGGAAGGTTGGATATTGATTATCCAGAACTAGTTTACTTTATTAGATTCAGGAAGTCTTAGTTGCACAACTACAGAAATAATGTGATTTAAAATGCCTGGGAATATAGATCTAATTTAGGCTATTGATGATTGCTTTGTTGCTACTATTAAATATGCTGGGAAGCAGGAGAAAGAATAAGGCTTGTCTTCATTTGTTTGCTAAATAAAAAATAAATAAAAATTACAAGCATAGTCTGTTGTGTTATGTTTTAGATCAAAATCCTGAGAACCTATAAAACTCATGTTCGAGGGAAAACTCTAAAACAGTCTAATTAGAATTGAATATAGCCAGTATGTATGATTGATACTGAATAAAAAGGGGATTAGCAGATTGTTTTTGAATATTTTCAGGGACTATCTTAATGATATAATACTATGCATCCTGGGTTTACAGTGAGAAAAGTGATGCTGTTCTCCTTTGATAGATTCTCAGTGTCTGTCAAGAGAAATAATGTTTAAAATAATACAATTAGTCAAAACAGCTATAATAGTGAATTAAGTGCTATTCTTATTCATTCCTAGGCTTCTCTTGATTCAAGCCACAATAATAATAATAATTTGCTGGAGAGTGTTTAGGTTTTTTTAATTAAATAGTTATGAGGACATTTCATAACTCATATTTTTGGATGCTCAAATTTATCCAAGTGCTATACAAATAAAAACCCATAATAATGTACAAAGTATAGGCATATGTTCTTTAGGATACACAGCTTTAGGCTTTCCTCCTCCTAATTTAGGCACCAGATGTTCTTCTTTCATGCCACTGGGAAAACTGATTGGATATTTTTTCCGCTATAGGTTTACATATGAAATCTGATTTTTAGAGATTTTTAGAGATTTAACCATTGCTCGTTAATCCTTTAATACAACAGGCAATGATCCACTCTCCCAAGCAAAACAACAACAACCCACCAAATGAGATTAGTCCTTTGGGTAAAAAAATTAATATACATTTCAAACCTAAAAAACACAGAATGAAATTCCTGATCTAATGATGATGACAATTAAAGTGGAAATATTTTCATATATAATTATTACTGACTGCTTTCAAATGCAATGGAATATAGGGCTTCAGTAATTGCACTGGAAAACTTCTCCTTAAGGTAGGGAATGTTTATTTAATGCTATACAATGTACCATGAAAATTGAATAAATGGTGGAACAATTTCTGTCCAATTATCAATATCTAGTTGCAGATTTAATCCAAATTATGGTAAATAGAATGTGGAATAGACCACTGCATAACATGTAGCCTATGTCATAGAATCACAGTTGGGTCCCTGTAGGTCACGGGTGTCAAACTCACTATGTCAGGTCACTGTTACGCGACGTTTCATGATGTTTTTCCCCTTTGCTGAGCTGGGGTGGGTGTGGCCTGCGCATGACACATCCAGCCAGCTTGACACCCCTGTTGTAGGTCTTCTAATCCAACACCTGCTCAAGAAAGGAAACCCTATACAATCCCAGACAAATGGCTGTCCAATCTTTTCTTGAAAACTTCAAGCACCCACAACTCAAGAGATAAGCCATTCACCAGTGGTGGGATTCAGCCAGTTTGCACCTATTCGGGAGAACCGGTTGTTAACTTTCTAAGCAGTTCAGAGAACCGGTTATTGGAAGAAATCTTATTTTGTTTTTTTTCCACTTTACAAGGCTAATCCTGTAAGAAAGGCAGGAAAGAAACATTCTGTTGTTGTTTCTAGCCTAATCTTTATTGCCCTGCTTACAGAAACTGCCTCTCTGGTTAACCTTATTACACTGTAACAGCTAAGGCGAAGCACCCATCAACATGAGTAACGTTGAGTTGGCCACGCCCATACAGTCACATGACCACCAAGCCACGCCTACCCAGCTGGTCATTAAGGCAGAGAACTGGTTGTTAAATTATTTGAATCCCACCACTGCATTCCACTAATTAATTGTTCTTACTGTCAGGAAATTCCTCATATTTCCAGGTTGAATTTCCCTCTGACAAGCTTCCATCCATTGCTTCTTGTCCTGCCCTCAGATGCTATGGAGGATAAATCAACATCCTTTCCCATATTAAAGCCCTTTAAGTATTAGAAAACTGCTATCATGTCTCCTATGAGCCTTCTCTTCACTAGGATAACGATACCTAGTTCCCTTAGCCACTAATCATATGATGTAGCCTCCTGATCGCTTATTATCTTTGCTGCTCTTCTCTGCACTCTTTCTAAGGCCTCAGCATCTTTTTTGAATCGTGGTGACCAGAACTGGACACAAGTTTGATCTCACCAGTGCAGTATAAAACAGTACTATCACTTCCTGTGATCTTGATGTTCTCTGTCTATTGATGCAGCCAAGAACTGTTATAGCTTTGACTAGTTTTATATACTTGTAGTAGCTCATTTAATTGCAGAATTATACAATTTTTACAGCTGTGTCAATGTTCACTCAATTACCTCAAGATATGTATAGAATTTATGACTTTAGTAAGATGCAGATTTAAGGATGGATTCGACTGCCTTCACTTCTCTATTCTTTCTGCAGTTAAGTACAAAATAAAGTATTTGTTAAAATAGCAGAGTAAAGTATTTGTTAAAATAGCAGTGTCTTGGTGCCTCTTATATATCAAAGGTGTTATATTGCACTTCAAAGAATACTACATTACATGCAGAATATCTATGTCTGCCATCTGTTATCTTGGATCCATACTAGTTACATATTAGAGCTATGTAAACATGGGTGCTTGCTTTTGGTTCTACAGGGCCCAAGAGACCAATAAAGCTTTAACTTCTGTCTTTGGAAAGGATAAAACAATCATTGGATCTTCTCCAATTGTTGGTATTTCTAGGGTGATTTTTTTTTCTCACAATGGACAACCTTCCCATTTACTACAAATTGCAAGAGATCCCCTTCTGAATACACCGCAAAAGGACTTTTCTCTCTTCTTCCCAAACTATGGGATACATTTAATATGTAATATTAATATGCTTTCCTGAATTCAGTATTATCTATTTCCTATTGCTTGAATTTAGAAATAGAACAGAAATGTATTTAGCTACATTTTAAGGAAATTTATTTGCACTATTGCAACTAATTTTATCAACAAATCACTCTATAGTAAAGGATGTATCCATTCTACCTCTGTTTTCGTATCCCAGGTTCTCAAAAGCAGCCAAAAGATGATTCATGGTTGATTTCATTTCTACACCTTGAAACCCTGAAATTAAGGAGCAAAAATCACTGCTCTCATCTGAGTTGCTGTAGTAGTTTCCAGAAGAAAGGAAAAGAAATCCCACAGAGCCTGGCTTTTTGCTTTGTCCATTGCAGAAGAGAAGAATAAAACTGACAAATTGTCAATTTCATGTCTGATATTTTTATTTGGACCATTGAGAGGAAAAGAAAAGACATTAAATTTTCCAAAAGTTCAAAAATTTACTTGTTACATTTGACAACTGAAAAGGCATGGAAAGGATAGGAAAAAATAATTTCTTGATAGACACAAGGGCAAAAGGCATAATTGTATCTTTTTTCATTCATTTCTTTCTTTTTCTTACTTTTATATTTTTATTTGTTCTTTTTTACTGTATTGAAAAATTCTAGATTTTAAAAATTACTTGTTACTCAATTCATTAGGAAAAAAATCAACCATTTTTTCCTACTTTTTTAAAAATTGCATATTTAAAAAATAGCTGTGCCAAAGAAACTTTCTTCACTAATGTTTTCAGATTAGTACTTTCTTTTTAACCACAAATAAACCAAATGTAAATAGACAGTTAAATATTTCACTGAACTTATAGGGAAAGAGAAATGCAATTAAAGTAAACATTCTTTAAAACTATTCTTGCCTTGATACTTTAATTTATATTCGGTAGATGATCAAATTAAGAATCTTTAATGGGAAAAAAAATTTTATATTTTTTTTAAATCAAAACTACAGTTATCCTATGGATTGTTTGGTTTTTCAGAATTTTAGTTCTATCACTGGATTTATATTTTGGTCTCAATTTTCCTTTGGAATGCTGATGCTCATTAGAAAATCAATTACGGGAACAATTATAAAGATATTTTGTGACCTTTTCTTCATGTGGCTCCACTTTTAATAATAGCGCTACAGTGTTATTTTTTCCAGCACCAAAGATTGCAAGACACATTTGGCAGATGTTAGGACAGTGGCATAATGACAAATTTATATTCTGGGATAATCCCAGATTGAAAAATATGTAATAAGCCACAGCTGGTAATGCTAATGGCATAAATATTTTAAATTAGCTGATTGCAAAATCATACTCTAAGCTATTTGCATTATTACAGGAGGTATTTAAACTACTTAAAACTGAAATGACAGCACATTGCATTTAAACATCTTTTGAATATTACAGTTTGGCACAGATGCATTAGTTGCACTTAAACTCTTGAATTATTATTAGTATTGGAATTGTTATAGTTGCAAACTACCTACAGCAAATTCCCATTAGTAACTAAAAGCTATTAATAAAGAAGATTTTTAACAGTTCTATTTTAACTCTGTTCAGGGTTCATGAAAATTATTTTATTTTCTACTAGTGCAGCGGTTCTCAACCTGTGGGTTGGGACCCCGTTGGGGGTCGAATGACGATTTGCTGGGTGTCGCTTAAGACCATCGGAAATATGGAAAGTATACTTGCGAGTCGAAGAATCGCACTCCAATGGTTGACTCCACAAGCCAGCTGCAGGCTCTTCAAATC